>NC_136813.1:20164733-20764733 GCF_951394365.1 Tetrao urogallus
CCATCGTGGGCGGCGGCGGTGGGAAGGAGGAACGTCTTTGGAAAGCGGATGTCAAAGCCCGCTGCGCGCAGCGCCCACCGCGATCCACGTCAGGCCTCCGGGGCTCATTCGTCACCTGAACGATATACGGTCTCAGAACGCAGTTAGTTTCTTCTTTCTCACCCAGCGGGCCAGAGGTGGACAGTAACTCATGCCTTTTAAAATTAGAAATTTCTGTGAAATGGCAACAGTGATGCAGCAGCATCAGGGGAAGGGAGTGATAGTGAGGGGTCAGACTCTTCAGCACAGTTTGCTGGGATAGGACAAGGGAAAATGGTTTCAAACTGAAAAAGGGGAGATTTAGGCTGGGTATGAGGAAGAAGTTTTTTACAGCCAGGGTGGTGAGGCACTGGCACAAGGTTGCCCAGAGAGGTGGTGGATGCCCCTTCCCTGGAAGCACTCAAGGTCATGGATGGGGCTCTGAGCAACCTGATGAAGCTCCAGGTGTCCCTGTTCATTGCAGGGGGGATATCTGAACAGAGGACTTTTAAGTGTCCCTTCCAACTCAAAAGATTCTATCACTCTATGATATTGCAAAGACCAAGCAAAACCAAACCAGTACCACTTGGTACCGCGATGGTTTTGTGATGGTGTGAGAGTGATGCAGGGCACATATCTGATGCAGTGCAGGCGGAGTGGGTAGCAGATCTCAGTAGGATGTAGGAGCATCTGCTGTCTGCTCATGGGCAAGAGACACGCTTCCTGCATCTCCTTTTCTCCAGGTGAGGACAAAGGTTTCAGTAGTCAGTAGGTTAAGATACGTGATCTTCTGGGGCAGGGCAGGTACAAGTGGACTTTGTAAAGTGGCAACATCTGAAATGTGGAGCAGCAGCTGTCCTACATGGGTTTCAGCCTCTTGCTCCCCTGGACAAGCCCCTCTATTCCATGTTCCTTCAGCCAGCCATCAGTGCCACCCACATCCCCACTCCTGGCCCAGCTCCAGAGCCTTCTCCTCACCGAAATACCCTTGTTTGATACATAGCTGCATCTCCTGGCTTCTTCTTCACTGAAGCAGCTGTAGCAAGCTAACTTTCAGCAGCAACACAAGGCAGAAGCTTCTACTTTCTGTGAGCAGAAGTCTCCTTATGCTGTCACCTCCAAATGGACTTACACATAACTGTACAGAAAATGAACAATGAGCAGCTGCTTGCCATGGAGCACCCCAAGTCCGTCCATGGAGGGGACATTTGGGAACAAATAACTTCAGCTTTGAACAAGACAAGGAAGAGAAGACAGGTGGCTACAGATACAAACCTGGTGCAATGTGGTTGTGTGGACGGGCAGCACCGTGTCATACTCTCCCACGGACAGAGGACAGATCCTGACCTGTCAGATGTATGGATGCAGATGTCACACAGGGGTCCTGGTTAACACTAGGAGGTTCAGAGAATGCCCGTTGAGACCACAGAAAAGTATGATAGAGCATTAATGGAACAAGCCTTTATATTTAAGGTATCCGAGAATGGATGCACGTCCCACTGCAGTTTGTGTCCTCCTAGCTCCTTGTTCCATCCCTCCCAAAGAGGAGATGTTGATGATGCTATTGATGCTGAGCCAGTCACCCTCTATCTGAAATCAGCAGAAGTGATCAGGTAGTGGTGAGCAACAGAATAGAAGGAAAAAAATGGGACCATCCCACATAGATCTACCAAAGCTTTTAGATGTGGGTTGTGCATCAAAGAACCCCATCTGAGACTATGTTCCATGTGGATCAAATAGCAAAACCTTAGATGCCTTTTGTTGGTTGAATCCACCTGGCCTGGTAAATATGCTTTCAGATGTATGCAGTATCACCTGGGCACCAAATGATTTATTGTCCTTCGGTTTTCGTTTATAAAACTGACAAAGACTGGGCTGATAAATGCTGATATATGTTAAATTCACCCAGCATATGATAAAAGTTGCTTGCCGAGTGGCGACAGCTGGCCGCCTCAGCAAACACACCGCACAGCTACCTTCACCCCTGAGGAATGTTAATTGCTATTTGATATAATAAAGTATGTTTAAGGTCCAAAGGAAACAGGCAAGGAGGTTAAATTCAACAGATACATAATACTACCAGTCATAATATCTATCACTTAACATTTACTACCAAGTAGCAGTACACCTAATGCCCACTTCAGTCGAGCTTCCCGTGGCAGTGATAACAACTGCGACAGGTGTGAGATAATCACGATTGTGATGCTTCCAGATTTACAGTACAACAATGCTGGAGTGCCATCCAGATGACTATGGAAGAAAAAAAACGTCTTCGGGCATCTGAGGTTGTCCTGCAATACCATTGAGTCCCACTCGTTAAGGTCTACGTGAGCAGGTGGAGCACTGGCCAGAGGCAAGCCAGGAGCCTGGTTTGGTGGTATTTGGGGACATGGTTTAGTGGGCAGTATTGGTGGTATGTGGGTGGTTGGACCTGATGATGTTAGAGGTCTTTTCTAACCTGAATGATTCTATGATTCTGTGATTCTATGGTTCACAGGCAGTGTATCATCACCACTGACACTGGGAACTCTCTGAATGCAGGCACTGAGCAGCTCCACCATCCTTTGGTGCTCCTGAGGCGGGTCTGTGTTGCAAACACAAATGCTCCTAGGTCCATGCAGAGAAATGACCTGAGTTTGAGCCTTACCATGCTCTGAGTCTCAGCTTGAATTTGTGAGTGCTACAGGCTTATCAACAGGAAAAGAGGTAATGGTCTTATTTGCACCAACAGAGCTTCAAATTTGATATTGGGAAAAAATTCTTCTCAGAAAGAGTGATGAGGCACTGCAACAGACTACTCAGGAGCTGGTGGAGTCACTGGCCCTGGAGGTGATCAGGAACCATGGAGATGTGGCCCTGAGGGATGTGGTTAGTGGGCATAGTGGGGATGGGTTGGAGCTGGACTCACTGATCTTAGAGGTCTTTTCCTGCCCTAATTATTACATGAGTCTATGATTTACGCCAAATAGTTTGGGTTTGAGGTGGATATAAACACTGCATATAAACACCCTCACTGTAAGGACACAATGTGGTAACAATCAGGGATGAGCTGCAAGACGTAGAAGTTCTGCTTAATGTTTGCTGTTGTCTCACCTTGTTATTGTACTTCAAACTTGTAGTGCTTTAAAGGAGAAGCATATGTAAACTTCTGGAGACCATTGCTGTTGTTACGGGTGTCCAGCACAGCGGGAGTAACCAATAGTCTGATGATCTTGCCGTGCAGATTCCTCTGCCCACAAAATTTCTTTGAGCATGAGCCATAGAGGCATAGAATGGTTGGGTTGGAAGGGACCTCAAGGATCATCAAGATCCAATTCCTCTTTCCCAAGGCAGGGCTGCCAACCTTTGCATCTAATCCCAGACTGCACTGCCCATGGCCCCATGCAACCTGAGCATCATTTTTCCCTAAACCCCAGCCAGTTAGAGTAACCACTAACTCTTAAGACCTACCCAAAATCAAATTACCCTTAACCAGCAGGGTGGCTTTTAACCCTCAGGCTAAGGAGAAATTGTAACCTTACTCCTAACAGAAACATTCATCTCTTAAGGCTCTTCTGGTAAATGTGTCCATTCGCACAGCACAGAAGGGCTGAAGGACAGCTGTGTCTCCTTCCAGTCTCTGTTACCTCATGTATGTAAAGCTCCTGGGATGTTTAACTGTAACCAGTCACTAAGAAAGAACAGTGGTGAGAACTGAGAGCTCATATCTTTATTAATTTTCCATAGATACATGATTGTTGGCAACACATAAACTCAGGAATGACTTGGAACTTGGAGTAGACATTGTTAAATGTGGCCTACTGGAAGATACTGTGATTTATCATCTGTCATCATGTAGTCAAACGATGAACCTCAGCCGTATCAACGAGGGCAGACTAACTGTAAAACCCAGCATCCAGGCTATCCTGAAGAGCTCAATTTGTTATTCCTACAGTTGTCTTAGAAGAACATTTAATGTGGACATTCCAGAGGAAAATAAAGCAGAAAACATTTACTTCTGGATGTGATATCTCATACAATCACAGAACCATAGAATCATAGAATGGCTCTGATTGGAAGTGATCTTGAAGATTATCTAGATCCAATCCCTTGATGTGGGCAGAGTTTTGTTCACCAGCTCAGCTGCCCAGGGCCCATCCAACCTGGCCTTGAGCACCTCCGGGGATGGGGCATCCACAGCAATCTGGGCAGCCTGACCTGGTTAATGAAGGGGCTGGAGAACATCCACCATGCTGCAGATGTTCATCTGGAAAAGTGAGGCCAGGAACTTCACCTCAGGAAACCATGCTGACCCCCAGCCTGCTTCTCTTTGCACAGGTGGCAGAAAGAGCTCTCAGCTTTATCAAAAAAACAACAAAGATAAATCCAACAAAACCCACGGTAGAAAACAATGGGGATTTCATATCATGTTACTCTAGGTGTCGGTGCGATCTGAAGAAGGACAACATTCACCTGAAAACGTTGCATCCCTCATGGCTGTTTCTCTCTGCTGGGTCTGAAGAAGCAAGTCGAACCCAGAGTGTGCACATCTTTTGGTCAGATGAATCCCATGAGATTCATCTGGACAGCTGGTATCACACCTATTTTATTGGACACAGAGCAGCAGATGGGCTGTTAGGCAAGTAGACAGGTAAGTACTCAATTATCACAGTTACATCTCTTAATGTTTCTCTATTTTCAAAATATATACACAGATATATATATACCCATACACACATATGTAAACATCAGAGATGTGATTGTACATACATATATACATATATTGGTAGTTTAACTTGTTCCTGTTTTTCATCAGCTGTGTCATGGAATAACTGGACTGGCTGTTAGAACTAGTGCCTTTTTTTTTTTCCCAGCAAAAGAGAATTCTTCTTTAGATTTCATAGAGAGAGCGTCTGCAGAATGTGCTTTGAACAGCAAAGACCACTAATTTCTACAGTGCAGAATCATGACCAGAGGTGTGATAGATGGCTTCCAGCAAATCTAGCCAGGCAGACTGAGACCTGCTCTGCCTCTCCAGCAAGGATTCTGGAGCACCATGAGGATAAAAATCATAGAAACAGAATTATTGGAGTCAGAAAGGACATTTAAAGGCCATCTAGTCCAACTCCCTGCAATGAACAAGGACACATACCTCTCCATCTGGTTGCTCAGAGCCATGTCCAGCCTGACCTTGAATGTCTCCAAGACATCCCATCTGCTGCTTGTGTGCCCATGTGAACTGCAGGTGACAGTGCACTTGCGGTTGCGGTGCCCACCAAGGCCATAACCCCTCCTTGTTACTTTTACTGGAGACAAAAAGCTGAGGGAACTTGGCAGCTGATGAGGGATGTGAGCTGAGCAATTCACTGCAGCTCTGGACAGCTGGGTGAAAGCCCTCAACATCCCAAGCATAAACCTGAGCTCTGCACCTCTGCCTTCTATTGGTCAGTGCTGATATTCTTACACTATCCAGCTTGAACATGTCACTCATACACTGGAGGAACACCATGAAAAACAGCTGGAGCAATGACCTGGCAGAAAAATAAATCCCAATTGTATCCAGCTTGTGTTTTTGTGTTCTTCTGGAATCAAAGACAGGAGATTTTGGTCTCATTCCAATTGGCTCACAGGCCAAGTCTGTGACATCCTTGGCAAGCATGGCTACCAGCCTCCCCTCTTCAAAACTCTGCTGGACTAAATTCCATTTCAAACACTGAGAAGATAACTATGCCAATACATCCCTGCTGTTCCCTCATGGCATGGCCCAAACTACTTCCCCCTTCATGAACAACTGCCCTTTCCTCTCAGCTAGCAAGATACCCTGCCGTTGCTGGATACACATAGGCAACTCATCAGGAATCATCTCAGAACACTTCCCTCTTTCCCTTGACTGTACTTGGAACGTCTGTACCAGGAGTCACTCTTCTTGGGATGAAACATCATAATTTTGGGAGGAAACATTTTCAACATGACAGACCTAAAGCAACCCAACACACACAGCCCAGCACATCTCTGCAAAGACGGAGAAGGAAGTTAGTATGTCAGTATGGCTCACTCCCTTGTGATCCCACCATTGGCAGGAAAAAGGAGTAAGCAGCATGCATAACCATGCCCAAAATGAAATGAAAGAGAATGAGGTTTAAGGGGTTCAATGGGTCTGTAGCAACAGAGAAAGGGAAACATCAAATTTACGTATGTTTTTGTCTTAAAATAATATGTACAAGTAAGTGTCAAAGTGCCTGGAGAGCAGAAGGATGCAGATGGTGTCCATCTTTCATAGCTAGAGAGAGGATTCTTCTGGTATCTAAACCTTCAGCTGTTTTCTTCTCCCTCTCAAGGGAAGCTGTGACCTTCATGGGAATATGTGGCTGCACATCTTGGTGGGATCAGCTCTAGGCACCTGAAATCAGACTGAGCATGGGATGGACTGGCCATGGGTGGAAATGGCCATGGAATGGACTGGCCATTGGATGGGCTGGCTATGGGTAGGACTGACCATGGATGGGACTCGCCACTGGATAGACTGGCTATTGGATGGACTGGCCATGGGTAGGACTGACCATGGGATGAAGTATTTTAGCTCCCCTCTTACTCTGGGAATAGCTGTTACGGGTGTCCCAGAACAGTCTCAGAATCAGTCACCATTTTCTGTACAAATGGTGCCTCCATTCTGTACAAATGGTTGTTCATTTAGAGTCAATCCAAAAAAATCTCCAGCCCTTCCTTGGAAAGGAATCTGCTTACAGACTATTTTCCTACAACACCTCCAGGGTGACCTCCCTGTCACCTGCAAACACTCAGCCACACCTTCTGTCCCAGCAGTGGCAGTTTCATGGGCGACCCTGATGTGTTCATCCTTACTGCCAGAGCTGAGAACATTCACCAGCCCACCACCTGCAGCCCTCACCTTACCATCCCTAGCATTAGAAATTTCTTGAAGCATGATTGACTCCATGCATCTAGGTACAGTCTTTGCTCTTCTTTGGTCATTAAGCACTTTGCAACAGCATATCTGTAATCACTGAGTGGTAATTTCCATTGCCCAACTGGTGGCAGATATTTGGGTGCTAGGCAGCTCATGCAGGCATAGGGTTGCATTTGTCAAAAGCATCCTGTTTTCAGTGGTGAGTGGAGACAGGACAAGGGGAAACGGCTGGAAACTGCAGCATAGGAAGTTCCGCACAAACATGCAAGAACTTCTTTACAGTGAGGGTGACGGAGCACTGGAACAGGCTGCCCAGGGAGGTGGTGGAGTCTCCTTCTCTGGAGATGTTCAAGACCTGCCTGGATGCCTACCTGTGCGACCTGGTGTAGGGAACCTGCTTTGGCAGGGGGGTTGGACTCGATGATCTCTGGAGGTCCCTTCCAACCCCTACAATTCTGTGATTCTGTGATTCTGTGATCCTGGAGCATGGGAAGAGCTGCTCAGTTGCTGGTGGCAGACAGCAGGGCAGTGGAGGAGCTGTCAGTGGGCAGCTGGCTCTCCCTGCTCCCACGTCAATATCCATGTGATGCAGTAGCTGTCAGCTTACACACAGGGGTGTTTGCCCTGTAACAAATATAGGAGGTTACCTGGGGTCAGTGACCTAAACAGGGGGATGAAGGAGCAGATGTGTGTCACAGCCCAGGCTGCAGCACAAACACATTCTGCAAATGTGTTTGAAGGCTTAAATGGAAACTTGTGGCTGAATGCAGTGGGTGATGCCCAATGGATGCCCTGTCTCCAGAGACATTCTAGGTTGGACTGGACTGGGCTCTGAGTATGTTAATCTAGCCATAGATGTCCCTGTTCATTGCAGGGGAGTTGGGTTAGGTGATCTTTAAGAGTCCCTTCCAGCTCACAGAATTCTATGATTCTATGCTCAGACTCTGGGCATGATCCCTGAAGCCCAAGGAATAGAAACCAGGCAATCAAGACACATGGGGTCACCTGGTCCCAGTAAAAAAAAAAAAAAATCCTTGGGAAATCCTCTGGGAAGGACACAGAGAATGTCTCCATCCTCTCCTCCAGAACACAGCATGTCCTTCAATATTCCATCCATCATTCAGCTCCCAGAGGCACCAGAGAGGAATGGAATCTTGGGAGCCATTTCCAATCCAACCATAATGCTCAATCTTGGGAAAAGTGTTCAGCCCATCTAGGCTTTGAGAGCACAGTAATATCAAAACTGAATTTGAACCAATTTACACACAGACCATCATAACATTATAATGGGGAAAAATACACAGCCGTTTCAAGCTTGAAGAGTCTAAGTAGCGTGGTTCGGTATAAATGGCTGATATGCTATTTGTTTATTGGGCAATCTACTTCTTTATATTGTTTGTCAGGCTATATAATTTTAGGTGAAAGCTTTTTAGCATGGTGCACCTGCCAGAAGAACTTCCTTTATATACAGGCGTCTGCTCCAATGTACATAGAAAATAGACCACTAATTGCCTTCGTACCCCGTCCTGCTCTGCTAACTAGAACCTGACTACTCAATAAATTAGATGACCATATTAACACTGCTGTTGCACAAACGAGTTGAGCACTAACACAGTTGATTTCATTTGGAACTCACGAGAGGATCATTTAGCTTGAGAGGCTGATTTTGGTAACTCCTCTCTGTAAAACACACTTATTCAATTGGAATTTTCGTAATCGCTGCGAGTGAAAGGAATGAACTCTTCATAGGACACCACACAGAGACCTGGATTCTTTCACTGGGGTTGTTCTGGGGATGTCATCTTCCCACTCTGGGTCTGCTCTGGGTTTTGCAGCTCTGAGAGGAGGAACCTCCTAAGGTGAGCTGATCCCAAGGCAGTGTGGTCCTGATGGCTCTGGGCTCCTGAAAACCTCTCTATCAAAGTACTGTCTCCCTTTCATCGTTGCTATGATGAAGTTACTCTCCCCAAGGTTTTTGCAACACCATGCGGTTTTATGGACCGTGAAAAACTGCTGCAGATGTAACATCTGAGAGCAGCCTTAAGTAAAAAGACCTCATGATGATGCCCGGCTACAAACCCATGGGTTGGTGATGCTCTGCTGAAGTCCACCAAGTAGCATTTTGAAATCTGAAGCCCAGCAGGACTCTCACCTCTGGCTGGAGCATTAATCTGCTCCCTGGCAGGGCAGCACCACCTGTGCCAGGAGCCAGCCGGGGCACAAAGACTGAAGCGAGCTCAGAGCAGCCAGACAAGAACTTTTCCTAATCTGTCCATTTCTCCAGCTCACCCATCTCAGCCTGGGATGGAGGGGTCCTGTGGCTGAACCCCTAACATGTGCTGTGCCATCACGGACTCTTCCAACTCGCCTGTTCCAGAGAGCAAGACCAAGCAGTATGTTGAATTCACCCAGCGTATTCCAACTGCTCCTTCTTCAAAGCCACCTGTTATTCCTAGAGCTTGAACCAAGTGCTGAGTTAATGATTGCTGGGGGGGAGTTCCACTGACCATTTGGAGAAAGCAACCTTCTCCAGCCTCCTGGACACCCCAGGCAGGACATTTAATCAATGTCTATGTCCTTGTCAGCTGATGCATTAAATCAGGTGGTGCTTAGGTACATAAAATCATTTCAGGCTCTGACAGTGTGCTTTCCAGTGTTTAGGAAAGGACCAATAAAACCTGCATGCATCTTTAGGAGACTGAAAATCTAGCTGAGCTTTCAGTGAAATGTACAAATTTTTGCCCGTTGTGTATACAGTTCATTATGGCTCTGTAAAGACATTGATTTTTTGTCAAGTCTGTTGTGTAATTGTCCTTTAAATCACAGCTTTCCAAACTTGGGCTGACATTAATTTTCAGGTGTAATGTAAATGCACAAATACAGAATAGAAATATCATTAAAATGCATATAACTGTAGATGTAAGGAATTGGAAAATACTAACCAGGCAGAAATACAATTTAGAATAATAAGATGGAAAAAGCAAAAGAGGAAGCAAAAGAGAAATAAAGTGAAAGTGGAGGAGAGGAGAGGAGAGGAGAGGAGAGGAGAGGAGAGGAGAGGAGAGGAGAGGAGAGGAGAGGAGAGGAGAGGAGAGGAGAGGAGAGGAGAGGAGAGGAGAGGAGAGGAGAGGAGAGGAGAGGAGAGGAGAGGAGAGGAGAGGAGAGGAGAGGAGAGGAGAGGAGAGGAGAGGAGAGGAGAGGAGAGGAGAGGAGAGGAGAGGAGAGGAGAGGAGTGCTGCATTTGATCTGTTTTCCCTCCTGAGTCCAAGACTTACTTCACGTTTTATTACACCATGCTCAGATGAAGGATTTCCTCAAAGGCTGATGTTGTATTGGTTTACTGAAGGGAAAATCAACTTTCATGCCCTAATTTTTAACTCCTTGAATCGTTTCAATGAAAGGTAAGCATGTAAAGCCCTTCTGAAATCCATACTGATATAACTGGGATTGAGTTTCAATTATCTGCTAATTCCAAGTGCCCACTGGGGTGGGCAGAAACACTACCAGTCCCACCTCCAGGAGAAGCTGACCCAGCTCCTGAATGTTTGGGGAGAGACAGAGCTATGGAATGGAAAATTTCAGCCCAAATGGTTGAAGCCTGGCAAAGCTGTAGTGGACAAACAAGAGGGAGGGCCATGGTGAGAACCACCAGGTGAGCCAACAGCAGCCTGAACAGCACCTGCATGGCTGGGCCTGCCAGCCTGCTCTGCAACACGGCAACCAGCCAAGGAGTCCAAGGGGGAAATGTGAGCAGCAGCGATTTTGGGATGTAGAAACTGGGTGGATGCACGTGTAGATGTAGATGTAGATGTAGATGTCAATGTCAACACTGATGTACATATCAGTGTATACGTAAATGATGTAGATGTCAGTGTTGGTCGATGTCAGTGCTGATATCGATATCAATATAGATGTGGATATCACTGCTGATGTCAATGTTGACGTTGGTGTCGATGTAGACGTAGATGCAGATATTAATGTAGACATACTCCTACTTCTTTCAGCCATTCTAACAACAAAGTGGCAAACAAAGCTGTGCAGAGCAGACAATGTGAACATGCTTTATTTTCAGTAGAAATGCTCACAGCGTTTCATAGCAATTGTTCAACTCCTCCTGCATGGCAATGAGGTTGTGCTCTCTGCTCTCTGGCAGTATTTCTACCACAAACTGCAAATATGAAAAAAAAATTATGAGATGTAAAAGGGGAGGTGTAAAATGACAGAAACCTCTCCTACTCCCAACCTTTTTTAAGACAGGTATCCTACGTATTTCATGGACAAGCTCTGAATCAAACTGGCTTACATGAATTTGTACTGGTATATTCCATCATGAAGGAGCTATGTGCTGGACAGAGAGAGCAGCAGGAGCACTATGTAAGTGTAGAACCCCTCAGAGACCAAAACAGTTTCTCACAAAAGGAAAAAGAAAAAAAAAAAGAAATGCTGATGAACCAGTGCTGCTTGAAGGCAGCTGGAATAGTTCATGCTCTTGTTTTTATCATCAGTGCTCCAAGGGAAAGACAGCTTTGTTTTCACATGGTTATTGATTATTAACCAGCCCTGTGAAAGGTTACCTTTCTGCTAGATACATGATGTGGGGGTTTAACAGCCAGTCCCTGGGAACGCTGTTTTGCCGTCAGCTCTTCCTTCTCCCGCTGCAGCCCTTGCCATGGAGACAACTTCACAGTGCTGCTCCAAGTGTGCTCCAGCCACCTTTCCTGTTAAAAAGTGAACTGCAAAAAATGCAATTGGGCGCTAAGAAATCACTCTTCTGGTCAGGCACCGGAGAGGGGGGTGATGGAACTGCCATTGGTCACCGCAGGAGAATGGGGAAAACTGAGCGGAGGCTCACAATTATTTGCACTGAAAGGCAAACAAAATGGTCCTACCACCTTTCCAAGGAAGAAAACATTGTGTCCATATGATTCTACAACTCACTGATCCCAGCAGTGTCTGTTGGACATCACTGGGGAGGAAGCAGACACAGCTTTCAAACTAAGCTCCCAAATTCAATACTTAGCGTAAAAACTTTGAAAATTCCATTGAATTTCAGGAGGTCGCCATTCCATATCTGATGGTATGTGTATTAAGGCCAACATTTTAAAACCACGCAGATACGACATCAGGTACACAGCTTGGCATTCCAGATCACAGGGCACTCAACCATATTCACAATGCACTGTAAAAAGTTTTGGGCTTCGTACTGTATGGAAAACCATTCCACCGTGCAAACAACCTCTTCTTTGCTGGGCAAACATCTAGTGAGAAAATGACATCAAACCTCAACAAGTCCTTGAAAGACACTTGAATCTGATATGGCGATCCAAGTATTACCAGTGTGGTCATTGCATATCTCACTGTAGGATGGCAACAGCCGAGTACCTGAAACATTTGTTATTGATACTGGGCTATATGAATTCCTGTTCTGGTGGAGGAGAAAATTATGGTGTGCCTGCACTGCTTAGTATTGCTACAGTTGCTGTCATGCTTCAGTTGCTTTAATTTAATCTCTTGGAACAACCAACTCACAATAAGGATTTAACTTCTAGGTGAATCATGGGGGTGATGTAAAAAAATCACCTTGGAGGAGCGAGGTGCCAACAGAGCAAACACTTGGACCTGCCAGAGTGGTTCTCAGCGTGAGGTGTGACCATGCTGTTGACTGTGAGGCTGTGCTCATGGATCAGACCAACACAGAGCTGAGGAGCATGAGCACCCTTTCTTCACGGTGAGGTTGTGAAAAGTTCCCCAGAGGAGTAAAACCCAGGGTCTCCAGCTGGCCTGCAGCACACATACAGCCAACAGTTAAGGTAGAGTGATGGAATCATAATCTCAAGTTGGAAGGGGACCATAAGGATCATCAAGTCCAACACCTGGTTCCACACATGGCCACACAAAATCAGACCACACCTCTGAGAGCATTGTCCAGACTCAGCATCACAAAGGACTGAGCTTGAAGGTGAACCCAACCATCCCTGTGGGATTTGTTCTAGTATGCAACATGTCCCTTGCTTTGGCTTTCACAGTTTTCAATGGCTAGACACTGAATGCTGTTGTACACTTATGAGCTGAAATAAATACGCTCCTTTTACCAGTGCTCTTTTATTTGCAGTTACATATAGACAGGATGGCCAATATCCTCAACACCTCACAAGCCTGCCAAAGCCTTGGGCCTGGGCTATTGGGCAGCTCCCTGCTGGGACATGCCAACAGGTGTGCAGGAGTCCTGAAAACCACTAAGGAACATTAAGGTTAGAAAAGGCACCTAGATCATCTAGTCCAACTGTTGACCCATCCCCACTTTGTCCATTAACCATGTCCCTCAGTGCTACATCTCCATATTTCTTTTGGGGTGTTGGACTCAGTGACCTCCTGAGGTCCCTTCCAACCCTTGCAATTCTGTGATTCTTGAGCACCTCCAGGGATGCTGACTCCACCAACTCCTTGGGCAGCACTTCCCTGGGCTCATCCTGCCAAGTATTCAAGAGTCATTGGTCCTTTGAGTTCATGTGTACATACAAGATCAATGCTTCACCTTCTAATTTCTTGCATCATGCCTACACATCTCAAAGCTCTCCCAGCTGGAGAATTAAGGATGATGCTTTAATTTAAATTTTAGCACAAACTGTTGCAGTTCTCGCACGGCAGCAGGCAGGATGGGCTCTGGGCGGGTTCAGCTCCCACTGCTGCTGGACATCGTCCCCCCAGGCACAAGCAGGGTCCCCCATCACAGGCTCTGTTCCTGTGCTGCAGTTCTCTGCCTTGTTGTTAGCACGACAAAGCATGCCCTTATCACCTGCTCACGCAGGCAGAATGAAAGAGATTTAGC
The DNA here is from genome assembly GCF_951394365.1 of Tetrao urogallus. Taxonomy (NCBI): domain Eukaryota; kingdom Metazoa; phylum Chordata; class Aves; order Galliformes; family Phasianidae; genus Tetrao; species Tetrao urogallus. The sequence goes on from NC_136813.1 coordinate 20,178,485, forward strand.
TCTAAATTATACGAAATTCATTTGCTTTGGAGGGGGAGAAATGTTTGCTCTATTTAGAAATGTTCGTTATAGAGAGAGGACCGCATTAAGACGCCGGGTAATGGTCCTACCTGGAGATGAATCAATTTGCTCTGGTTTTTATAGCCACGCGTTTGTTTGTCCTCTCTGGTTTTCCGTGGAAAACGTGGGGCTGTAAATGCTGTGGGGAGCAGCGTGGAGCCGGGCTCCCCGTGGGGATGAGGATGGAGCTGTGGGAGACCCCAGCCGCCCCATACCCCCACCCAGGATGGGCTCCGCGACACCCTGCCCTCCACATAATCCACGGTGATTCCCCCACGGGGCAGAGAAAGCCTGAGCCCCCACTTTCATCACAAAGCTCTGGGGGCTTCAAACCCCCCCAGCTTCCAGCCAAGGGGGAAGTGTGTGAGAAGTCTCCAGAGGGACCAAAGGACGTCAAGCCCACTTCCAGGGAACGCATCCTCCTGATGGGGGCGGGCACAGGGCTGTGTCCCGGGCACGGTCCGTACCCCAGCCCGACGTGGCAGGGGATGTGAGGGAGGGCTCCGTGTTGAGGGGGAGCCGGAGGAGCAGCGATGCCTATCGGTAATTCCCACTAATAAAATTCTTTTTCACTATCCGCACTATAATTGGTTTACAGCCTTTTTTGTTTATTTATCCATAAGAGCTGCTGTTAAATGGCTTGAGAAAGCAATTGCTTAATGGCTCAATATTGAATCAAAGGCTCGGTTTGCTTTCCGAGAGATGGGGGGCCCGAATGCATTCATAGCGGAAACTCATTTTCCATGTAATGGACTGGGTGCTTTTATGATCCCGGCTTCTGAGCCAGGTACCGGGGAACCTCCTTCCTCTCCCGCCCACGGATGCATCGCCTCCACCGAGCCGGGCCGGGCCGGTCGAGCCTTCAGAGACGGAGCGTTCGGTGTGCGCCCCGACGGCGGTGGTCGGAGACCGGCACGGAGCGCCCGGAGCCGGGCATGGAGCTGAGGGAAAAGGCGATGAGAGGAGGAGGAGGAGGGCCGGTCAAAGGAGGAAGCGTGCCTGCCTCTGAGCCGGAGAAAGCGGCCTGCGGGCCGAGTGCAGGGAGGCAGGGAAATGATCTTTGTCCCTTTCGGTAGCTCTCCGCCTCCCCATAGCCTCGTCACCAAGTCAACCGGCACCGACTTGGAGCGCATTATCTCTGAGGGTCAACACATTGCAGCCCGAACCGCGGGGAAGGCTCCAAAATTTCCCCTTTCGGCAAACAATCCGCTGCCTATCGCTCGCTCTGCCGATAGCATTGTGATCCCCCACGGCCGCATCCCCCGGGCAGGGGGCACAGAGATCTTCTGGCGTGCCTCTGCTGCTTGGGGTCCCCCGCAATTCCCACTCCCTTCTCCACATCCCTGCCCGAGAAGCCCCGACCTCACCCTGAAGCCAGGCCCCCCAGGAGCCTTTTGCCACCTCCTGGAAAGGATCTGCTGGAAGGGATGAGCAGCCCGTGTTTAAAAGGGAGGGCACGCGGTAGGTTTTGGGGTCACCCCGCACGCCGGAGCCCCGGGGTTCATCGAGTAGGGTCAGATGTATTTGTCCAGCAGGGCGAAAATGGGGAAAACGGTTCTGTGAGGCCGGGGCCACCCCGGTGGCCTCTTATGGGTCCCGCCCCGCCCCGGAGGGCTGCGGGAGGGCTCACGTGGGGGTGCGGCGCCTATGGGGAGGCGGCGGGAGCCGGGCAGGGCGGCGGGGCCCGACGGGGCGGCGAGCTGTCAAAGAGGGATCCCGGCGGCGGGAGCAGCCCGATGTGCCCCTAGCTGCAGGACCCCCCGGCCTGCCGCCATGAACACCGAGGAGCAGTACTACGCCTCGGCGCAGCTCTACAAGGAGCCGTGCGCCTTCCAGAGAGCGCAGGATTACAGCCCCAGCCCCCCCGCCTGCCTCTACGTGGGCCGGCAGCAGCAGGCTCCGTATCCCGGCTCTCTGGGGACGCTGGAGCAGGGCAGCCCGTCGGACATCTCGCCCTACGAGGTGCCCCCCATCAGCGAGGATGCCGGGGTCTCCCACCTGCATCACCACCACCACCACCACCCTCATCTCCCTCCCCCGCACCAGGACGCTCTGCCTTTCTCCGACGGGGCGGACCCGGGGGCGATGGAGGAACCCCGGGTGCAAGTGCCTTTCGCCTGGATGAAGTCCACCAAGTCGCACGCCTGGAAGGGGCAGTGGGCAGGTAAGCCCCGCCGCCTCCTCCCTTTCGGAAGGAACCGAAAGGGCTCCGATCGTGGGGTCCCTCGCAGCCCTCCGATCCCGCTGCCGTCGGGTCCCCGCAGTCGGGTTGAGCCCGCCCGGGTTAAAGTCCCGTTCGCATCAGTCGGGGAGGGGTGGCGGTGCCAAACCCCGCGTTGATCCCCACGAATTCCCTTTCCTCGACGAACCTTTCGTCGGGATGGGACACGCAAGGACTCGCCGTCGAGGAGCTCGGGGGGCTTTCGCGGGGTCCCCATCCCGCGGCGTGCGGGAACGAGGCAGCCCCCGCAGCCCAACGAGGAACTCCCCCCCTCTGCCTCCGGCGCCCCGCAGCCCGCAGCGGTAGCTCGATCGGGATCGCACCTTTACAACCCAGAGCCCTGGGAAGGGGGAACAATGCACAAACGAATCGGAGGTGCCAGCGAGGGGAAGAAACTCTATCGAGGCAGAAAGTTCCGCTGCGGAACAATATTTCTGTCTCTGCCTGCACAATGTTATCGTGTCCTGCGCTTTTGTCACGCCTATACGGCAAATATTATATTAATGGCTTTGTTCAAATAGACAGTTGAAAAGGGACTGGAGGGTTGAAATCACCATGAAATAGTCTGGGAAGTCACATTCTCAAAATATCTCTGTGTGTATATACATATATAGGTGTATATATATATATATACATATATATTACTTTTTTACCGTTAAATCCGAGGAATGACCAAAACCTCGCCAAAACAAAACTTTCCCCTCCGAAGTCCCAAACCCTTCTCCGCTGCTCCCGGGGGGGGGTCCAGGCAGCGCTGAGCAGCACGTGGCACTGGGGATGAGCTGCAGACATCCGCATCGCTCTCCACACTCTGAAGCATTAAAGTTGGAAAAGACCTCTAAAATCACCAAGCCCAACCGTCAGCCCATCCCCACCGTGCCCACTGACCACATCCCTCAGTGCCGCATCCACACAGCTCCTGAACACCTCCAGGGACGGTGACTGCACCACCTCCCTGGGCAGCTGTGCCACTGCCTCGCCTCTTTTGGAGAGGAAGTGTTTCCTAATATCCGATCCGAACCTTCCCCGGCACAACCTGAACCCATCACCTCTCTCCCCACACCGTGCCCCTCATGCCCGTGGAGTGCCCGCAGCCAAACCCCGGTGTCAGCACTTGAAATCCTGACCCAAAGCATTCCGACCGCGGGGTTCCCCCTCCAGTGCTGCTAGATTGCTTTACCCCAACAGAGCGATTCCTTAATGCCCATGCACATGCAAACTTGTATGTTAACCAGATAAACGTTCGTTTTTACTTAATTTTTCTCTACACTTCCACATATTTTACATATTTTTCTGTATTTCTATATATTTTTATATGGATGTGTCCCGGGAACAAAAGGCTGGGCGGCCTTTTCCACATCCAAGTGACCCAATAGCTGTTTCAATCGCGACGCCCCGGAGGTCGCATTGCCACCACTCCGAGGTGTCCCCTGGGGCTCCGGGCGCGGGTGACATCGCGGTGACACCTCCTCCGGCTGCCGGCCCCTCCGGGACACAGCAGAGGCCGTGCTGGGGACGGTGTTGTCGCCGCTGTCACCGTTTCCAGGATCACGAAACCAAAGGTCTTCCCAAGCCAGGCACTCCGGCTGCCCCCGAACGAGGCTCCGTGCTCCCATCCCACATTCCCACTGCGCTATGGCCGGGACGAAGCCTGTGCAGATATGGGTATTATTATTTTTTTTTCTCCACGCATTTACCATGGAGAGGTAAAACTTGATTCTATTTTTTTTTCTTTTCCTTTTTTTTTTATAATATAAATTATTTTTACCATTTCTGGCGATTTACTTCAGTGGATTGATTTATTTCCACGTCGATTCACTGAATACTTCGGCCAAACGTTTACAAAACGAACCATCAGCGGCCGCGGGAGCGGCACACAGCGTAGTGCAGCCCGAAGCGGGGGAGGGGGGGTTTCGGTTCCCGGCCCTCTCGTCTCCCCCTGCGCTTCCCCGACGGGGCGGCCGCGGCCGGGGCTGACAGTGGCTCTCCGCAGGGGGTTCCTACGTGGTGGAGCCGGAGGAAAACAAGAGGACGCGGACGGCCTACACGAGAGCGCAGCTTCTGGAGTTGGAGAAGGAGTTTCTCTTCAACAAGTACATCTCCCGGCCTCGGCGGGTGGAGCTGGCCGTCATGCTGAACCTGACCGAGAGGCACATCAAGATCTGGTTCCAGAACCGGCGGATGAAATGGAAGAAAGAAGAAGACAAAAAGAGGGGGACGGCCAACAGCGCTGATCCCGAGCAGGACTGCGTGGTGTCCTCCGGAAAGCTGCAGGGCAAAGAGGATCTGCAGCCGTGACTGCGGCCTCCACCAACCCCTCCAGCTCGGTCCCGGCCTCGCCCCCGGACAACAGAGGGACCCTCGGGGCCCCGGGGCAGAGCCTGGGGCTTCTTTCTCGGAGGATCCGCGGTGCCTCTCCCCCCGGAACTCCCCGAGCCGAAGAGGCGTGCGGGGCCGGGACTGCGGTGTCCCGGGGGAGGCGGATCGCGGATGGCCGACACCGACGGCGGCAGCGGCCCCGGGAGAGTGGAGCGGGCACCGCAGGAAGGGGAGCGGGGCCGGGCGAGGGGCTCTGCGGGCCGCCCCGCCGCTCTGAGGGGCTCCGCGGCACCGGTTCTGCAGGGGACTTTCAAAAGAAATCGGACTCGTGCTCGGTTCTTCGGCAATTTGGTTTGTTTCGTTTTCTTCCGACTTTGGGAAAGGGAAAGAAAAAAGAAAGGGGGGGAGGGGGAAATTAAAAAAAAAAAAAAAGAGAGAGAGAAGAAAATAAAAATAAAAGTAAAATAAAAATAAAAATAAAAAAGCCCGAGCTTCCTGCGGGCAGGATTTGGAAGATTTCTCTCCCCAGTGACACCGGGCACACAGGCGGCCGTCGAGGACCGGCGGTGCGGGGCCGCGCTGCTGCCAGGGTCTCGCCGTAGGGGTCGATGGCAGCGGCAAGAGGGGAAAGTTTCCTTCGGAGGAAAAACTCCTTCCCTTCTTCACTGCCTCCCGACCTCCGGACGTCGGGCAGAAGTCTCCACAGCTCCATTTCTTTCTTGCGCGGCTCCGCGCTCGGCGCTGCGCGGTTTTGTTTTCTCTGCGGACAACGCGTTACGTCCCGGAGGGGTTCGGGGCTGTTTGGGGCTTCTTTTGGAACCCGAGAGAAGCGGTTCAGAGAGGGGAAAAGTGACGTTTCTCCATCGTTCCTCAGCCGCTGAGGAGAATCTTACCTATGCCGATAGCGGCACGGACGGGGATTTCGTGAAGGAGAAAGGAACGGTTCCTAAAACAGCGTTGGAAATTGAATTCGATGGGAGGAAGGCGGCTCTTTTCACGGTGGGCACCGGCCCTGCGGATGTCATTCTGCCGCTTTTCTTTGCTTGGGGGCATTAACATGTGTGCACAAACAGGGACGTTCCTGGACTTTTTCCTTTTACGTTGCACGGGAAGTGCAGCACCAGGCCTGGATCTCTTCAGTCAAACATCGTCAACGAGTGAGAACTCTGCTAATGATTCTACGAGCGATCTACCAATAAAGCCGTTCTGCTGAAGAACCAAACCCAGCAGAGCAACACGAGTAAAGCCGCCCAGACTTTGCAGGGACCATTTTAAACCTCAGCACTTCTTCTCACCATTAATTTCATGTCAGTCTGCCACTAGAAACACCCCCCGGAGCTATTTCCAAATGCCTTCTGTGCTGGCTATATCGAAGTTGCATTCAGGGAGCCCCTATGAAAATAGATCCAGCTGCTAACAGATGATCCTTCATACTGAGGGTTGGGGTTTTGTACTAAGATCCCTATGGAGCGTTTTGCTGGGTGAGCAGCAGATGTGGCAGCAGAGATGTGCCCCTCCTTTTCCCAGTACAACACATTTGGTTTCAGTTTTCTCCGCGCACTGCTGTAACGATGGAGACTTTCTGAACTGTGCTGAGTTTGCTCCACCTGACCATGAGGCCAAAGTATTTCTACAAGTGAAAGTAGAACCAGCTCTGCATGATTTAGTTGTATTGAATAAAATCTTTTTCTTTAAAGAATTGACATCGCTGATGGGTTTGGCACTTCCTTTTTTCCTATCCATCTTTCTTACAAATGCACCTATATATATTTATAGTGTTAGTTGAGTCTGGACAGCTCTGGGGCCATGCAGAGGTAAATGTATGACAATCCCAGCACCACACCGAGCGGGCAGGAGGTAAGAGATGGAAGGTTTGGCTGTTATTTATTTCCTTTTCAGCAGTACTCTGCTCTTCCAGCCATTGCTCTGTGTGGGTTGCTGCTGCCACAGATGAATAATGATGCCCATAAATCAGACCCGAAATAGGCGATTTAACACAAGGTGTGAAAGTTTTTCCACCGCCATCTCCCTTGCTGTGCACACTGCTGCTGCCATGGATGTGGCAGATGGTGGCTGAGAGGGGACACAGCGCTCAGGAGGGCTGTGGTGCTTGGAGGGTGCCAGCCCTGCAGCCATCAGCATGGACAATGGTTGGGAGCTGAGCTCTGGGTTTGAGGCTATGCACATTTCTTGCCTTGTGAGCAGGAATACCACTGGGTATGGCTGCCCACAGATGGCCTCTTAATGCCTAGGGAGGACAACAAACTGTGGAAATCTCTGCATCTCTCTTGCTGGAAGCAGTGGATATCACTGACTTTCCTTCACCCATACCTGATCCCTCCCTGGGGCTTCCAGCACCTGGCACAGCCATGTGCCCATGCACCACATTGACTGCGTGCACGAGGAACGGGGCAGCAAAGTGGGATGCATGTGCAGCTGCAGCTTCCTCTGCTCTCTGCCCTTCCCCACCACCTTTCCTTCACCACGTGCTGTCCAGATCCTCAGCTCCTCTACACCCAGGTGTACCTGGGAGCTCAGCGTGCACCCAGATGGAGGAAAGAAGTTCAGTGCCACCCTCGCAGCGTACCGCAGGGCTGAGTCATCGCTGGGCAGCCTGGCTGTGGAGCAGGAAGCCCATGCACGTGGTTCCTCTGCTGTTTGGCCTGACACTCGTTGCCTTCTGCCTTGCTCCAGCAGCAGAACTGCAAGCAGGGGAGGCTGTGGCAGGGCTGCTGCCAACTGCATGCCCTCCTGTGGGACATCACCTTCCCAGGAGCCCTCAATCTGGCTCCACTTGCCAGCACCCACAGGAGGCAGGTTCCTTTGGAAACAGCCATAGCTATCACACATGATCCAAAAATACAGTGGGAATGAGGAAGCTGGAGGGTGAGCTGGAGGATCTGGCCACGAGCAGAAGCATCCCAAGCAGGTGTGAATACCTATGAAAGCACTGACAGTGAAGGGGTTGCAGGGCTTTGTTTCATGGCAGAGGTGGACCAGATGCAAAGAGCTCAGCTCCTCCTTGTCCCTTCCTTCTCAACAAGGCCGGGTAGGAACACTCTGGGGGAAAGGGAACACACCAGGGCCCATGCCAGCAGACGAGGCTGTGCCAGCACCAGGGCTGAGACAGGGCAGAAACACCCAGTCCTGGCTCATGTTTGAGCACTGCTTCCTTGCATTTGAACCCTTCTGCAGGGAAAAACAGCCACCTGCCTGGAGTGTGGGCAGAAGGAAGGACTGTGCTGCTCTGTAGCATGGCACACAGTCTTGTACCACCGCCCCTCAGCACGGCTGCTCGGGTCCACCTGGTTCCAAACATGCATCTTTCCCTCCCAGAACAGCACCCAGCACTGTGCTGGGCTGTCAGCCTCTGCTTTTCTCTCCCTGCTGGTGAGTCAGTATTTGGCCAAAGGTGAGACTGCAGGAGGTGGCATTGCCTGAGATAAGCTGGCAGAACGGCCAGCTCTGATTTTTTTTCCTTCATGATACAGGCTGGATTTTTTTTTTATCCCAAGAATGGAAATCAGAAGAAAAATAATAAAAAAAAAAAAGAATTGGGGATAACCCCCTCTGCTTTGAAGGCATCAAATCTACCATTTCTTCACTGAGAGTTTAATAATATTCAACCCACGGCCCCTTAGTGAGACAGTTTAACTGTAGATAGAAAGAGGTCTGACTGCCCTGGGGCAGTGGGAGGGGCTGTGCACCGGGCTGGCTTGGAAGGAAAGCAGTGAGGATGAGGGTGAGAGTGAGGATGAGGAAGGCTGGCAGCTGTGAGCAGGAGGGATGAAGGAGAGGAAAGAGAGACCGGAGTTGTTTGCCATGGTGGAGAAACCAGAGAGGCATTTGCTGAGGAAGTGAAGAGAAAGGTAGGTGATGCTGTGCCAGGAGCTCTGCTGCTATGGGACTGCGGTGCCAATGAGCTCATTAACCGGGAATGCGGCTCTGCACGGAGGGAGAAAGTCGCCTAACAGAAACCTGTGCTCTGTGTGTTTTAGCGAGCTGCTAATTAATTGCAGCTTGCACCTCTCCTGCTGAAGCTTAGTCCCTTTGCGATGCAAGGGAGTTGGCTCTCCCACCTCCACAGCTTTCCTGGTCCATGAACTAAGGGAAAGTGATGGGATTCCAGCAGAGAATTGCCATTTCCGTGGGTTTCGCTGGGCTGGTGTTGAACCCTATTGGGTGCACGGCGTGTTCCCTGGTCACATCAGCCACTGCAGTTGCCCACGACTCTTTGTAAAGATGTTTTTGGCAAAGCTTCTCACAAAGCTGCCTCGCCACACCTGGAAAATATCGTCCCAATTGGTTTGGATGCAGGCACTGGAAATCATCAAGAAAACTGCAGAGGTGCGGGAGATAACGCTCCAGCTGGGTGACAGATTTATGTCTCGCTCCAGCAAAATCCCATTTACTCCCATGCTTGCTTTCATCCCACCCTCTCTGCTCGGCTCTGGGATGTGCAGTGAACCACACACCCAAGGAGCTGCTTGGCCAGCCAAGCCCTGGCAATGAGATGCTGGGGGCAGCAATAGTTCCTTGGGAAACCTTCACCTGGCTCTGTGGGATAGCTCACCTCTGGGGTGGCACCAGCCCTGGGTTTGAAACAAGGGTTGTGTTAGGTGCTCCCACAGGGGAAGCTGCAGGTATGTAGGACTAAAATAGCCACCAGCTGGGCTCTCCAGATAGTGCCAGGGACATTTGAAGGGTCTGCTCCATGGGGCTGTTTTATGTAGATTGCTCTGAAAGTAATGCCTCCTATTTATTTCTATAGAAATTTTAACAAAAGAGCACAATAATGGTGAGAGTGTTCCCATTTGAAGGGAAGGGAAGGGAAGGGAAGGGAAGGGAAGGGAAGGGAAGGGAAGGGAAGGGAAGGGAAGGGAAGGGAAGGGAAGGGAAGGGAAGGGAAGGGAAGGGAAGGGAAGGGAAGGGAAGGGAAGGGAAGGGAAGGGAAGGGAAGGGAAGGGAAGGGAAGGGAAGGGAAGGGAAGGGAAGGGAAGGGAAGGGAAGGGAAGGGAAGATCATCCTGTCCCTCCCGGCTCCTCCTGCAGCGATGCTGCCACCTGCCGGCTGCGCCCCGCAGCACAATCCCGCGCCACGGCCGGAAGTCCTTCCTTTTTTTTTTTTTCTTTTTCCTTTTTCTTCATTTTTTTTCTTTTTTCTTTTTTTTTTTCTTCTTTTTTCTCTTTTTCTTTTTTCTTTTTTTTTCTTTTTTTCTTTCTTCTTTTTTCTTTTTTCTTTTTATCTTTTTTCTTCTTTCTTTTTCTTCCCCTTTCTTCTCTTCTTCTTTTTTCCTTTTTTTTTTTTTTTTTTTTACTTCTCCATTTTGCCTCTTTTCCTTTCCTCCCCACCCCCCTTTATTTTTCTTATTCTCAGATACCCTCAATTGCAGATCAGAATTTCTTCATCAAGCAGTTACAGAGGGAGAAGTGAAGAGGGAGGCAAGTGGCATGGCCAGGACTGCTGGGTGGTGCAGGCAGTGAATAAAAGGCATTTGCTGAACAGCAGCATAGGATGGGGCCCAAGGCCAGATGCTTCTTCAGACTGGGAATGACTAGCTGTAACCCCAGACCTTCCCAAAGCCCCAAGCCTGCTGCCTATGCCTCCCCACTGCTGAACTGGCTTACTTACATTATTCTAATGGTATTTGGGAATCTGAACCTGCACCCACAGCAGTGAGCAGAGGGTGGTTCAAAGCACTCCTCAGCGCCAGGGCTGTCACCAAAAGCCTCATAGGCAGACAGTTGTCTACTACCCCCAGGACAGGATGCCTGCACCCAAACCCTGTTCCAGGGTTCACTGACTCTGTGAACAGCAGTTCCTTGGACAAGAAATTGTTGGTTCAAGCCAAGGGCTGGCTGTGCACCATAGCACAATTACTTAGCCCAGCTGATTGAGCTCAGCACCCAGAAATATCCCCTGGCACATTGTAATTAAATAAGACAGTTGTAGGAACACAGCCCACCCTTTCCTTCCCTGGCACAGCAAGCAGGGAGCAATCATCAGAGCTGAATGCCTCCAGAAAGACTCTACTGGGAGAGATGCCATGTTGCAGCAAGGCTTTGTGAATCCTGGCTCCTGGCTGCTGCCTCCTGGTGCCATGGTGTAGGGACAGTGCTGGGACAGTGCCAGGAGCCTCTGAGCTCCTGAGCTGAACTAAGTGTAACGCTGCTGCAGTGATCCAGCCATGTGCTGCTGGCTCAACCGTGTGGGGCCACAGGACTAGGGGCAGCCCAGAATAGGGGGCGGCTGTGGTTGAAGCGGTACCAAGGGCCATCCTCCTGCCCCAGGCCAGCAGCATGTCCACAGGCAAGGAGATAATGCAGGGCATGTTCTACCGGCAGAGCCACCAGCAGAGATCGTGCTCATGAGGATGGAAAACACCTTTGGAGCTGCGATGAGAGCTTCCAAAAGAATGACAAAAACTAAGTAGTGGTTCTGAAGCGGTGCTGCAGTTTTGTAGTTGTGTCATTGCTGGGAATTGTGTTTAAGTCCTGGAGGAAGGAATACGCTTCTGATAAGAGAAAGTCACCTTTTCTTCTGAGTCACTGCATTCCGGGGAATGGTTGTGCAAGATGTTTTTAGAGACCTCACTTCAGCTCCCTGTGGTTGCCTATCCATGTATAGGTGCATATAGGCACAATGGTGAGAATCAGAGAAGATCAAAATATGAGCATTTTTGCTGCAGAAACCACATACCATATTTACCGTACCAAGAAGAGCAGTGGACTGAATTTTCTTCAATTATTGAGGTTAATGTTTCATATATGGCAGCAATTTTTTATTTTAAGCTAGAATAAAAGCTCTTTGGCATTGCTGGTGGGAGGTGATTTTTACCAAGTCCTGTGCAAATTCCATCTTATATTCACTAATTTTACACATTTCCTCAGGTCAAATTCTACCACCCCTTGATTTCATCTCAATTTGGGAACCCAAATGCCTTTGAATGCTGAGGACTCTGGTGTCTGGGTGCTGCCTATCTTCCACGTGAGATGCAACAAAGGCAGGACTGGGACCTTGTGAACCCTGAGCCCTGTCTCAAGGTGCAGGCACAAGAACCGTGCTCCCAGCTCACAGTGTTTGAGCTTTGGAGCACAACGAACATCAGTCTGAAGTGCTGAGAGCTTGCTGTTTGCCAGAGGAGGAAGGGAGGTCCCATGGCTCGAGCATCCCCTCCCAAAAGGAATAATGCTGGAGATAAGGCAGCTTTTCTGCTACAAAGGTCTTTGGCTGTCTGAAAGCTATCTGAGCTTGGAAGCCATCGAGACGTGCCAAGGGAGCAGGATCTGACTCAAAGGCAGAACTACTTGCAACAGCTGCCAGAAAATACCTGGGTGACTAAGGAGGCAAGAATGCCTCGAGCAGGACAGGTCCGTGTGCTCAGCTCTTATCCCTCTGCAGCAGTATTTGCTATTGCAATGCATTCTGTTTGGCTTGGTCTCTTCTTTCGGATTAGCACTGTGGGAATGGCTTTTCTTCCCTCCCTGCCTGTGTTAGTGGGGTACAGATGTGAGCCTTGACATCCCATTGGGCGTATGGCTGTCTGGTCTCCATCCAATCCAAGCACTGGGGACCAGCAGGCTGGAAATGAGACCTTAAGAAAGAATGACATACTTGTTGGAGGAACTGGATCTGAGCCAATGGGTTAGATATTATGTTTTGACCTGAGGAGACACAGAATCAGTCATAGAATCCCATAATCATTAAAGTTGAAAAAGACCTCTGAAGTCACCTAGTCCAACAACCAGCCCATCCCCCACCGTGCCCACTGACCACATCCCTCTGTGTCACATTCACACACTTCTTGAACACCTCCAGGTACAGTGACTGCACACCTGCCTGGGCAGCCTGTGCCAATGCCTCACCACTCTTTCTGAATGGAAATTTTTCCTAACATCCAACCTGAAGACAGGAAGAAGAGGAAAGTTGTTACCTGCTATCCTGCTAATGGCTAATTGGACTGGGCCCTGATGTCTGCTGCACATTTGCATGTTGGAACACAGGTGAGCACGAAATGAAGATCCTTCATGAGTCGTCATCCTCTCTCGTCTCACTCTTGGCTTCTGAAAGATCCAGAAAAGGAATGGAGGGCATAGCAGAGGGCATAGCAGAGGGTGAGACATGAATTACAAGAACGTGTAGTGTTCACACGACAGGGGACAGTGAAGACTTGACTGTCCTAGTGAGGAGCTCAGCTCCATGGGGTTGGCCCCCTCCATCCCAGAGGTTCTGGCATTCAACTGGACCCTGAGTGGGTCATGCCCACACCTCCCACCCAGCTCCCTGCATCCCTCGCCCATACCATACTGCACTGTGTGCCCTTCTTTAGCCCTGCGCTGCCTCCACACACCTTGCACTCTGCTGCCTTCCTGGCCAGCCTCCAGACCTGCTCTGCTGGCAGCAGCTCCACTTTTGCTTTCGGCTCCAACTGCCTCAGCCTTCAGCACAGAGTCCCACAAAAATGGGCTGTAGTCTGCTGGGATCCGGGTGAAGCATTCCATCATGCATTTGGGCTGTGACCGATGCATGCAGCAGTGCAGGTTTCTGCAGGTTGCTGCTTGAGTAGATGGACACGATCATCCTTATGGGGTCCCTTCCAACTCTGGATAGTCTATGATTTTATGCTTACTGCTGATTTTAAGACTTTTTCTTCTTTCTATAAAGTTTTGTGATGCATGCTCCGGGTGCTTGGCTATCATGTTGAGGATATACTATGTGCCGTCCGGGGATGCTCTGAGTTAGGTATTTCCTTTAGATACCATCTAAGCCCTCTGTCCGCGGGCCTTATAGCTCCTTCCATGGTGTTCTGTGACATATGGCCACTTGTTACCCAGAACCCAAAGAACTTAAGGAAGTTCCGTTTATGGACAAGCTAAGCCAAGAGAAGGAACTCTGGCTGCTTTCTTATTGTACTGCGCCAAGAGAGGCGGCAGGGGGCTGAGTTCCCTTTCCACCCTCCTGCACTTTGAGGCCAACACTTCAGATTCCACGGCTTTTACACAGAGGGGTGGGCAGGGTATTGGTACCATCCCAAATAAACACAATATCCAGTTCATGCCTTTGTGCACTCCTTTATGGCACACGGGCAATACCAAGGAAGCGGAAGTTTGGAGGATTATTTGCTTGGGGATGGGAGGGGGTAGATGTTTGGAATGGGGTGTGGGTACAATTTGCTCAGTTGGTTCCTTTTTAAACCAAGAAATGTGAGTTCTGCATTGCCACCGTCAGAAGCTGGAGGGGAGGAGCTCAGAACACGAACATCCACTGGCAAAAGGGAGCAGAGATTGGTTATGGAACTGGACTGGAGTAAACTGGAACACACCTGGCTGCCTTCGGTCTCTAATGAGCATTGGGAGGACTGGGAGTTTTGTACAAGCACATTACTCTGGGCATTTCAAGGGGATCAGTGCTCTTTCTTGAAAATCCTGAGGGCTGCAAAACCTGATGTTTTCAGCACTGGAAACAGTGTGTGCCACCATCACCATGTGCCACCTCTGTAAAGTGTCCATGGGTTCTGTCATCCCAGCTCCAGAGGCATAAGGACACACCAGCAAAAGCTACCAAACATTCTCTCTATCACCCACATATCCCCTGTGATCAATGTACTCACTGACGGCTCTTCATAACTCTGTGGTCATCTTTTTTCTTTTTTCTTTTATTTTTTTTTTCACTGCCATTAATTATTCCTGGAAGCAAATAAAAGGGCCCACCGATATCACTCCCTCCTTCTGGCCGCAGCCAGCTTTTCCTTCGGGAGAAAAAACTTGTGTTCGTTTGCAGTGGGACAATGCCGACTTTTGAACCTCTAACCACTAACCAAACAAACCTTGCGCTCCGCTCCACAATCCAAACAGCCTTTATTGACAGGCGTATCGCAGCAACGCACCGCAGCTCGGGCAGCAGCCTGGCTGGGATCGATGTTGCAGGGCGGCCCCGGGCGCCAGAGGGCATCCTCCGAGGGACAGCCCCTCGGATCCATTTGGTGCCTGCAAAGCCCTGTGGACCGGCATCGCCGCGGTGCGGATTGGAATCCTTTAGATGCCACCATTGGGGCACGGTGCATACCGAACCCGCGAGCAATGAGCACAGCCTGAGTGCTGCTCACAGCAAGAAACCTGCATATATCAGCCCACAGTGTGTCTGGGGATGGGCGCAGAGCTCCCCCAAAGTTTTCTGTCCCAGGTGGTGAAAGGAGAGCTGGGACATCCAAGGAGACTTTGAAAACTGACCAGTGGCATGAACTCCAAGCAAGGCAGGCAGCATGGGGAGTGACAATCAGTGCTGGGACACTGCGAGTGCCAAGTGGGTGCCTGGCAGCTCTCTGCAAGCACAGGATCTTCACCCCAGCATGGCTGGATGCAATTTTCACAGGCTTCACTCTGCCCATCTCTGTATGGTGGTCCTCAGCACTGGGCGTACGGATCTTACAAGTGTCTTACACTGAGCTGTTCACTGCCACAGACTTGACACCACCTCACCTGCTCTGCTCCGACTCTTCATGAACGTTTTGCATATTTGAAGTTACGACCAAAAAATAAAAAGTAAAATATAAAATTTAAAAAAAAAATGTGCTTTAATTTCTTTTTTTTTTTCCCCAATAAAATTCATTGTCAGCCCAACAGCATCGCTCAGACCTTCGCACAGATCCCTGAGATTCAGTGGGGAGTGCCACGCTCCCCTTACACCTAACAAACGCCAGGGTAAAAAAAAAAAAAAAGGAAAAATAACAACAAAAGAAAACCATAATAATATTAATAACACCAAAGCCGCGGCCGCGGTTCCCCGAACGAGACGCGCACACTGTACATCTGTACACACGGCGCTGCAGTGCATTGGGGCCGTTCCCGCTGTGGCCGCGGGGCCCCTCCGGCCCCGGCCCGGCCCGGCCGTTCCTCCGCGATCCGTGCAGTCCCTGCGCTCGGCCGGGGCCGCTGTCACTGGGGGGCGGCAGGGCCCAGCCCGGCGGGTGGCGGGGCGGCCGCGGGTCCCGGCAACGGAGGGGCGGCGGGGCTGAGCGGCTCCGCTGCGCCGGGCTGCGCTTGCTGCAGCTTCTTCTTGTTGATCTTCCTCTCCTTCGCCCGACGGTTCTGGAACCAGATTTTCACCTGTCGGGTGTGGGAGAGCGAAAAAAAGGCAGTCAGTTTCAACGCACGGGGCCCCGCGGCGGGCGAGCGAGCCGATCCGCGCATCTCAATCCGCGCAACCCGATCCGCGCATCTCCGTCCCGCGTATTTCTGTCCCTTGTATCCCAACCTGCGCGACTCGAGCCGCGCATCCCAACCGCGCGCAGTCCGAGCCGCACCACCGACCTGCCTCTCCGACAGCCCCAGGCTGGAGGCCAGCTCAGCTTTCCTCCGGATGGTGATGTAGCGGCTGTAGTGGAACTCCTTCTCCAGCTCGAGCCGCTGGTGGTCCGTGTACACCACGCGGTATTTGTCCTTCGTCCTGGTTTTGACTGCGGAGGACAAAGCCGCGTTGGGAAAGCAAAAGAGAAAGGGCCGAGTACGGCAAACGGGACGGGGCCTCTTCCAGACCTCGGACCGCGAACGGCAGCCGGAGAGGAGCACCGTCCCTCGGCTCAGGGGCTGCCAAAGCTGTCGGAATGGTGCCGGAATGCAGCCCCCGCCCCGCTGCACCCCCGTTGATTTTGCTGGGGACAACTTTGGTTTATACTTCTGGTGGTATCCCCGTTCGCTTTGCAGCGAGAATAAAGTCTTACCACTTTGGAAGAAGAAAAAGCAATAGAAAAGGGGGAAAATAAGAAGAAAATAGTAATAATAAAGGGAAAAAAAAAAAAAAAAAAGGAAAATAATGGGGAAAAGTGAAGCCCCATTCTGGGCAGCGCAGATCGGACGGGAGCTCCGTTTCAGAAGGGGAAGAAGGGAGCTGAGCGCGTCGCGTTGAGCCCGGCGGACAGCTGTGGGGCTCAAAAATCGTACAGAAAACACCGCGCAGAAATAAAGGCTCGAGGGACGCGAGCGGACGGCGCGGCCCTCCCGTGCCCCCCTCTCTCTGATTGAAGCGGTGCTTCTCAGCCCCTTCCCACGGACAGGAGCCGCGGGCAGCCCCTAACCCCAACCCTCCCCACCCCCCCCAGGTGCTCGGGCAGAATCCATGCAGGTGAAGTGCCGCAGAGCACAACAAAAGCACCCCGCGAGGAGACAAGGGCGATCAGAGAGAGCTCCCAGAGCCTCTGAATGGGGAACACAACCCCGAACAATGCGGGACAAGGAGATCTTATCAAAGAAAAACCCTTCTCAAAGCCTTAATGACAGCCACATTCTGTTTGAATTACCACTACTGAGCAAATGGCGGCGGCCGCTTTCATCCCCCGGCCCCGCGCATTACCATACGCGCTGCTCCAAAGGCGCAATTTGAATGCGGAGGGCCCGGCCGAGCAGCACCGACCCCGCGAGGGGAACGCCGCAGCCCGGGGGCAGCGCCGGGCACAGGGCCGGGGGAGGGGTGGGGAGGGCACACGGTCGGTGATGGCTGCGGAAGTCACCGCTCCTTTTTAATTTTCATTATTATTATTGTTATTATTTTCAGCCGTAAATATATCTGGAAATAGAAACGCGAAGGAAAAGAAAAAAAAGAGACAATGGGAGAGGAAGGTGTATATCAAAGCGGGCAGCGAGCAGCTCTGCTCATATAAAAGGGAGAGGGCCCGGCCGGGCCGTGGGGGGATTAACATCACAACGGAGCGCGGCGCCGGCCCCGGGGCAGAGGGGTTGGGGGGAACGCCCTCGCACCTCCGGGTCCCACCGGGCGCCCCGTGGGGGCCGCAGCCTCCGCAATGCCCTATTTCCCGGGCTGGAGCCCAGCGAGCCAGAAGCGAATGCGGAGCGACAGCGGCCGATGATTTATATGACTGTAATTGGTTATAAAAATCTTTTAAGTGGCTCTAAGTGGCCGAGCGGAACGGAGAGCGACGCCGTCCTCCGCATGCCGGATGAGCCCGACGGCGAATCGGTTGTCCATCCGACGGCGCGCCCCGCAGCCCGGCCGTCCCCGGGCCCCGCAGCTCCTCTGCTCCCTGGGGGACGGCCCTGCCCCGCGCCCCGGCACGGGCCCGCTCTCTGCCCTTTCCCCATAGTACTGGCGGAGACGCCACCGAGGAGCAGCCCCCGAGCGGGTCGGTTTCGGACCGCCGCCCCCGCCGCCCCCGTCCCGTACCCCCCGCTTACCTTGGCTACCGAGCGTTGCCTGCGCCGGTTTTCTCACCCATTCGCACAGGCCGCGGCGCTGCCCGCCGGGGGACAGCGGCTCGGGGGCGGCGGAGGCGGCGGCGACGGCGGCGGCGGCGGGGGCGGCGCCGAGCGGCTGCATCCCCCCGGCAGAGCAGTGCGGCGCGGGGCCGGCGTGATGGTGGGCGTGCGGGTGGTGGTGGTGGTGGTGGTGATGGAAGTCGGCGGGGCTGTAGGCCATCGCCGCGGCCGGGGAGCCGCCGTTGAGGCCGTGCACGGCGGCGGCGGCGGCGGCGGCGGGCGGCGGGGCTCCCTGCCCGTAGGCCCCCCAGTCGTCGCGGAGCGGAGCGGCGTAGGGCGCGGGCCAGGCCGGCCCGGGGGACTGCGCGCCGTCGAGGTTCACATGGTAGCCGCCGTAGTCCGCGTATTGCGCGGCGCCCACGAAGTTCTGCGCCGCCAGGTTGAGCCCCCCCGAGTGGCGAACGGGGCCGGGGTACATGGGCCCGTCCTTGTCCAGGAGGTAGCTCACGTACATGCTGGCGGGGCCCCGGCGGCCGCTCTCGGCATGCTGCTGGGGCCGTCGGAGAGCCGCTGCCGGGGCCGTCGGAGCGCCGCCGCCCGGGGCCGGGCTCCCGCGGCGGGGAGGGGGCAGGCGGAGGGGCCGCGGCCCCGCGCAGTTCGCCGCCGCCGAGCGCTCCCGGTCCGAAGGCGATGGCCGGCAGCGCTTACATGATTAACGATTGTTTACAAGGCTCTATTAGTAATGGCCCAGACACACCAAAGGCAGGTGACGTGGAGAGGCGCTGGGTATATAGCTACTACCCCTAAAAGACGATTTGCATTTAAAAAGATAAGGAGAGGGCAGCGACCTGATCACAGCTAAATATTCAAGCCTTTATTGTTTAAGAGCTTCCTCCTTCCATTGCAACCTGGTGCACTTTAACCTCCAATCACAGGTTCAAAGGATGAAATCGAGAGACTTGCAAAAGACAGAGAAGGAGATCTAAGGGCGAGGGTGGGAAGATGGGAACCGCGGATCGGGCAGCGCCTTCGTCGCCCCTTCTCCTTGTTGGCGTTGGGGGCGAGGAGGGAGGTTTTGATTAAAAATCCCCAAAGCCGTTTTGTCGTCGTCGTTGTTTTAAGCCGCAAACCTCACGCTTGTCTTTCTTGCGCGCTTCCCACCCGCTCCCACTCCATGAACGAGAGGTAAGAGGAGAAACCCCTCCGA
This sequence comes from Tetrao urogallus, assembly GCF_951394365.1. Lineage (NCBI taxonomy): Eukaryota > Metazoa > Chordata > Aves > Galliformes > Phasianidae > Tetrao > Tetrao urogallus. The sequence goes on from NC_136813.1 coordinate 20,197,500, forward strand.
GGGCACGGCGCTGTACGCCCGTCCGAGCCTCGACGGCCTCGACGTGAGCCTTCACCGGCAGCACCCGCAGCCCTTGCCCAGAAAGGACACTGCGGGGATGAGTGCGGGCCGCGGGACCCACGCGAGTCCCACGTCGTCCTCGCTCCTCTCCCAACAGCCTCTGTCCATCCGGGGGCCGAGTCCTGCCCTCCCGGCACCCCCGGATTTTCCCACCCCGACGCCTCGGGAACCCGCCCCGGGGAGCATGCGGGCGGCAGCCAGCTCCCCCCGGCCGGGAGCCCCTTTGAAGAGTCGTCCCCCCCACCTCAGCTCCCCTCGCCGCTTTTATGCTTTAACTTTTCACCCTGAGCGGGGACAATGCCAGAAAACGTTTGCATATTTGCATCTTTTCCCATGGCACAGCGAGGAAACCTTTCACCCGCCGAGAGAGGTGGATGCGGACGGCAGCGTTTCTCAGTTTTCCCAGCTCAGCCTCGGCCCACTTCGATGACTCTCCCGGGCGCTACGGTGCCGTCAGACGGAAGCGGTCCTACCAGAGGTGGCCCACGGACCCTACACGCACGTCCGTGGCCTCCGTGTATCTCTCTTTCCTCTGAGTACGTGACCGTTTCGCAGCTTTCCTCCCGTTTCGACGGGCGGTTCTCATCTCCAAATCCTTAAGTCCCTCAAAATTATCTTCTTATCCCTCTTCCGACGGCAGCTCCTGTGTCGAAAGCGGGGCTGCCCCAGAGCTACGGGAATAACTCCGCGACGCCTCCCGAAGTGTCCCCCGACGTCCCCTGTCCCTGCCCGCGGGAATCGGGGCTCTCGGGGAAGGACGGAACCCTGCTCCCGGCCCATCTCCGTTGGGACGCTTTCGCTGCGTGCGTCGTTCAGTGCCAGCACAGCAAACCCCATTGCCCACGCGATCTCATGGCCGCGGTTGCGACCGTGCAATAACAACAGCACACCGGGACGAGGGGTGCCGGGCGGCCGCCTCCTCCCTATGGGATTTCTCTATCCCCTCGTGCGGTGCTGCCCCGGAGAAGCAGTGCCGCGTCCCCCCGCGGTGTCACGGCCGGGCTGCGCCGACAGAGTTTGATGGTGCCATAAACGAGGAAGGGGCCATTAAAACGACACAACTCGGAACACAGAGCATCAAAACGCACCGAAGTCCGCACGGACCCTCAGCCCGGCGGGACGCGGCGCTCTCCGGCCGGGTCGGATTGAAGGTGCCCCTCCCGATCCCGGGCCCTATGCGGGATCTCCGCCCGATCCGGTTCAGGGTGCCTTCCCCTGTCCCACTGCGTTCTGATCCAGGAAGGAGCTTTGTGTCCCCCCTACAAACCGATTGAGGCCTCTTTGTTTCCCACGCGGTTTTCCCGTCTTCTCTCTCCTCGAGGTTCTGGGGAGGGTGCGTGGGGCACGGCCAAGGCAGCAGCTTTGGGTGGCGGGTGGGGGGGTTCCTTCCTTTCGTTTCTTTCATTATAAAAGTATGATTATTATTTTGTTTATCTTTTTATTTCCCTAGATCCTGAACGAGGAAAAGCGACTTTAAGGTGACAAGTGCCAAACCACGGCTGTTGGGAGCGAAATATCACCTGGGGATTTGGGGTTTTGTTTATATTTTATTTTATATTTTATATGTTATTTTATTTTATTTTATTTTGTTTTGTTTTGTTTTGTTTTATTTATGTTGACCCCGTGTTTCCCTGCAGGGCCGTTTGCTTCTCCCCTCTTTCTCTACATGCAGATCCCCTCTTTCCCCGCTCGGTTCCACCGGCGGCTCTGCCTCAGCCGCACCCGTGGCTGCGGTCCCTTCGGGCTGCGGCGCTTTGCAGCGCCCGCTCCTTTCTACCAGCCCTGGCGCTGCTTGGAGCAGAACATCACCAGTTCCGAGGGAATCCGCCTGAGCACTGTCAGACAGAAACGCCGCCGGCGGTGACTCCCCACGTCTCTCCCGCTGCCTTCTGGAACGGGGTCTCCTTCGGGGCGCGGCCCTGGAGCCGGATCCCGGGACAGCGCGGCACGGGGACCCCGTCCGAACCGCCCGTAGGAGCCCCGGGAAAGGCCGAGCGCAGCCACCGCCGTCGAGGGACAGCGGGCGCCTTCTTGTTGGGCTCCGACTGCATTCAGGTTTTCACGGAGCGATTTTTCTGTCTCCCAAGAGAAGATCAGGGTGAAGTGGGTGGGTCTTCCCATCTCCCCCACCGTAACGGCGCGGCACCGGGAGCTTTGTTTGCGAGGGAGAAGAAAAAAAAACCTTCTTGAAAGCTCTTTGGTGGCCGAGGAGAGGGAAGGAGGAACCGAGGGTTGGTGCGTCCGAGCTGTGGAATTTATGGCTCCCCCTAAGCACAGACATGATAAGGACTTAGAAAACATCTTGGATCTTTTCAAGCCGGCAGCCCCCGAGGCTTTGATGTAGATTACGTTGCAGAATAACCCAATACTTTTATCGTGGGGTTGATACCCGGCTTGTTTAAGCACATGCCTGCAGGAGCGGGCTGGATGCAGAACGCTGCTCCGAGCTGCTGGAAAGGAGTGGGGCCGGGGGAGGGGGCACGGAACAGCACGATTCAGCTCCGCACGGCTCTGCCCCTCGGACAGGTGCCATCGAGCCTGAGCTTGGATGGCTGCTGTCATCCCCAGACAAGAAAACACTGCTCATAGAGTGGCCACCACTGCCCACATTCATATTGAGCCCCGAGGAAGGTGCCCAATAGTGGCTGCAGTATGATCAGCACGTCTGCCAGCAGTGAGCCCTGTGGCTATCCCTGGTCCTCGGACCAATGGCCCCTTCATCCTCATAACCATCTAATTCCCTACATCTTGCTTTGAGATGTGCTCTTTGCGAGGCAGCCCAAGGTCGTGTCTCCCACTGTGTGCTGCCCACCTCTCCCCCCCAGGGCCCCATCTCCTCACCCCACAGCAGCCATGTGCTGCAGGGCTGTACACTCAGCACAGGCATTGTGGGGACACTTCGTTGTTTGCAAGGTCAAAGGTTTCAGAGGCGTTGACTGCACACCTCCTTGCAGGGCCCTGGAGCTCTGGGGGTGATGTTTCATGCAGGTGGCAAAGGCTGCTCTGAGGGGGTGGATGGGGCTCCCGCAAGCATTGCACAGCTCAGGGGGGTTCCCCCAACCACTGCCTCAAAAGCCTTCCCCAGGACTAGAGGTTCCCATTCCCCCACCCCACTGCTCGCTCTGAGAACTGGGGCTGTAAAGAAGGGAGGAGACAGCGCTTCTGCCAGGGACAAACCCATTCCCTCCAAAGCAAACAAAGCCCAGGCCTCTGGCTCTGAGGAGGAGCTGAGTCTGACTGTTCCCCACACCGCCCATTCACTCCCAGATCTTTCCCCTGGAGAAGAGTGGGGCCTCGCCCCACGTTTCAGATCACAAAGGTCCCAGGAGCAGGGCCTTACCCTGGGCCACACCACCCTCTGACGACTCCCACCTGGCTGAGCCCTGGGGCAGTGGGACACTTCGGGCACTGAGGGTTGGTCCTGGTGTCACACAGGGTTTGGTTCTCTTCCAGATCTCCCATCCCTCTCTTTCAAACACAGTAGTTTGGCTTAGAGAAGTACATCCAGAACCAGGAGAAAGGTCTCCTAGGCAAGCTCAAGAGACCTGTGTGAGGTTCAGCAAATCCAAGTGCAAGATCTTGCACCTGGCTCACAGCCACCCTCATTATCAATACAAGCTGGGGAGCAAAGGAAAGAGCACAGCCCTGCTGAAAAAGACATCGGGGTAGTGCTGGAGGGCAGTTGGATGTGAGCAGCAGTGTGCCCTCATAGCCCAGAAAGCGACTCTATCCTGAGCTGCGTCCAAAGCAGCGTGGCCAGCAGGCCAAGGGAGTGATCCTGCCTCTCTGCTCTGTGCTGGCAAGGCCTCACCTGGAGTACTGCATGCAGATGTGGAGTCCTCAGTACAGGGGAGACATGGAGCTGTTGGAGTGCATCCAGAGGAGGGGCACAAAAAAGATCCAAGGGATAGAACACCTGCCTATGAGGACAGAGGAGAGAGCTGGGGCTGTTCAGCCTGGAGAAGAGAAGGCTGTGGGGAGACCTGAGAGTGGCCTTGTGATATATGAGGGGGCTGCAAGAAAGAAAGGGATGGACTCTTTAGGGGAAACGGTTTCAAACTGAAAAAAGAGAGATTTAGACTGGGAGGAAAACTCTCTAACTAGAACATAAGGAAAGAAGTTTTTTGTAATAAAAGCAGTGAGGCACTGGCACAGTGAGGTGGTGGATGCCCCATCCCTGGGATCACTCACTCAAGATCAGGCTGGACGGGGCTCTGAGTACCTGATGGAGCTGTAGGTGTCCCTGTTCATCACAGGCAGTTGGACTAGGTGGCCCTTAAAGGTCACTTGCAGCTCAAATGATTCTACGATTCTTTATTTTGGTGAGTGCTATTGGCGACACAGGGTGACCGATTTGGCGGAGAACTCACTGCGGGAGGAGCTGCCCTCTCGGCATCTCACCAACTCGCTGCGCCCGCAGCTCCCCGCACCCCGCGGTGCCGTCGCAGCGATCCCCGAGCTCCCCCTAGTGCCGCCGCCCGTCGCCGGGGACGAGAGAAGAAACTCCGGGCCGCTTCCCAGCGTCAGCCTCCTCATTTCTTTTTACAACAAAGGTAGTGAAGCGCCGGTAGGGGTTGCTCGGAGAGGTGGTGGATGCTCCGTCCACGGAGACTTTCAAGGCAGGCTGGATTGGGACCAGGGAGACCCGATCAAGCTGTGGTGTCCCTGCTCATTGCAGGGGAGTTGGGCTAGATGGCCTTTAAATGTCCCTCCCAACTCTAAGGACTCTATGATTCCATAAATATACAACTCACAAGTGCTGCATTAAAACATGAATTATTTTCAGGCAGTGTTAGTAAATAGCAGCTTGGTTTACACGATAGCATGTTCTATCCAAACACTCATTAATTTGTAACACTGGAAATACTATTTGCAGTTGAGACTTTGTAAGATATTAATGAGAACAAAATTATTAACCAGTATATTCTGACCTCAGCTCCCTGAGGTACAGACAAATGCATCCAATTAGACGTTGTGAAAGGCATGTTTACAAATCCCCAAACCCCACCATGACAATAATGTTTATTTTTAGCTGTATTAAAAAAATACTGAGGCTCTGATTATTGTCCTGGGAATCTGAAAGCAAGTTAGAGATGTGCTCTCATCTTGTGGCAGCCAAGTTTATGCAGTCAGGCTGACCACTGGGAGCTGGGTGTGGTACCACACTCCTAACTTGCTACAGTGGACAAATTCTATAAAACTGTTATTTTTTTACTTGATATTAAAACACACCAAGCTTGAAGAGCAGGATTAGCTGTAGTTCAGTTTGCGTGAGACTTCCAGTTGGAGGCAGTCATCCAAGTTTTCTAGACTAGGGAGTACGAGGGTCGTGTCCTGCCCTCCTCTGCCTGTTGTAGGTGCTTATTTAGGTGAGAGAATCACTTGCTGTGAGTGCACGACTCTCACCAGCAAGTGCAGAGCTGGGTGGCTGGAGCCCACCTAAGTACCTAAAGCTCAATGACATGAACTCACCTGAACTGGGCATCTATTGGGAAATCACAGCAATTGAGACAATCAGGACAGGACAGTCAAACACACTCAGCTTTATAGTTCCCTGTAAACTAAGGCTGGTATTCTAAAACTCAGGCTTCTAAAGTTCGCAGTTTTAAGTGGCCTTATTTCCAGCACTCACTGACATCCAGGGATCAAGGTGTTCTGGACCTCACACAATTTCCCTTTAGATGCACAGTCTGAGCTTGTGCTCAGACAAAAAACCCACAGTTTTTTTGTGTTTGTTTGAATTATGTTGAGAGCAGCCTCAGTTCCAATGCATGGATTAGATTCTGTTTACATAAAACCAGCAAAGAGATTTCTGGTCACAGAGGGATGGCTAAAAGACAGCTGCACCTGTCTTGTTACAGACATGCTTGTTGAAGGCAAAGAAATGAATTGCTGTGTCTTCTCCTCAAAGTAACAAGAACATGGATTGTCTCACCAAAAATGTGAACAGTGCAGGAGGTGATAACATCTTCTTAGTGGTGAAGTGAAGCATTTGTACTACATGGAGCTTAGGAAAATACTGAGGTCAAACCCCATTCATTTCTCAACATGAAATGAGCTCTTCGTGTTGGAGCAGAGCTGGGAACAGAAGAAATTCCTCATCCTTACATACACCTGGGTTAGTTTTGTTGTTGGATTTGGGTGGAGAAACAGTTTTCTTCATGTTCTGGTAAATCTAGAGATTGGAAAGAGGAAAGAAAGGATACCTTCTGTTAGAATGTATTGTTCTCAGAGAACTGCTTTTCTCATGCTGAAGCAGGCGCTGGAAGGGTGCAGACCTCCTCCTAGAAGAGATATTCCTGTGCACCATGGGAGAGCCATGCTCAGGTCTGTAACGTCTCACTAAATCATAGAATCATTACTGTTGGAAAAGACCTCTAAGATCATCTAGTCCAACCATCACCACCATGCCCACTAACTATGTCCTTCAGTGCCACATCTACATGTTTCTTGAACACCTCTAGGACTCCACTGCTTCCCTGGGCAGCCTGTTCCACTACAAAAAGAGAAACCAGATCATTGTAATCTATGGGTCCCCTCCAAAAATAAGGTTTTTCTCCTTTCTGTGTTTACTTACTGCTCCCTCTGCCTCCACCAGCTGACAGGCAAGAGAGGAAACCAGCTGGGAAAATGAGGGTCTTCTTCTGGAGTCCAGTGCCCAGCAGGACTGCATCACATAATAGCTATGGGAGCAAGGAGGTGATAGAAAATATGTGAGCTGTTGGAGTCTGGTAAGGGCCTTCATGGAAATGCAGATGTTGGATGGGAATGCAGGGCACCAGGATGACTTTCCAAAGAGAGGGCAGATTTGAACATAGTGCATCAGAGGAAAGCACAAAGAAAGGATGAGGAAAAAGGGTAAAATAAGTACATGGCTGTACTGGTGTCCTTAGCAAAATCTTCATCATAGGACTGAGGCCAGGATTTCACACTGGCTGGAATGTACTGGTGTGTTAACCTTGTCTTCCAGCTTCCACACAGAAAAAGGTAGGCAAAATGCATTCAGGACTATCGAGCCCACAAGAACAGATTCAGCTTGAGTCTGACAAGAATTGTCTTTCTAACGGTTTCTGCTTCAGGATAAAACTTACACGATCAAGATGCATTTTTCAGAGTTAGAGAAAGATCCCACCTTCTTCGACTTTTATGAACAAGATACAGTGTAAAATAAATATGAGGTCATACAAGCAGTGACACAGCAAACGTAAATCTTCACTCTGTGCATAATCCAGAAAAAGAAAAAACAACCAAAAAGCCCACTTACACCTGTTTTGTAGCATAATAAGGTCTGTCCATTTTAAATCCACTTTTAATTAATTTGTAGAAGTTCGCATCAACTTGAATGCCAGGGTAAGGATTTACACCTGGGAAAATATGGTAGGAAAACTGCACTCAGGACTATGGACTCCACAAGAGCAGATACAGCTTGAGTCTGATGAACTGCCAAAGGCAAGCAGTGTTCTTTTGCCACGTTACCACCCAACGCACCCAAAGAGAATATTTCCCATAGCAGTATTCCATAAGACCAAACATCACTCTTCATGGTGTACATCCCCTCAAATAAACTTTCAGGAGCCATCCATTTAACGGGTAAACGAACCTGTGCAGGTGGGGAAAAGAAGGCAGGTCATGCCATGATACAGGCTCACTGTGTGCATTGTTGTAGCTCTCACTGCTCAGCTAGAAACAAGTTAAAAGCTTGACCTCTCTCTGAATCACTGCCTTAATTTAGCTAATTATGAACTAAGAATCTGCATTTCTCAAGGGCAGATAAAGTGAGACTTCTGCACTGTTTATACAGTTGTCTACAGCTCTAAAGAGAATTTGAAAATGTAAGGCTTCCCTTTTCTTGGTTCCTTATAATTCTTAAAATATCATGAAAAACAGAGCACTCATAAACTCACATTGCCCTGGATGATGTAGTTGGAGTCATTCATGACATCTCTGGCAAGGCCAAAGTCACATATTTTCATGACTTTCCCACGGGTCACCAGTATATTGCGGGCAGCGAGGTCTCTGTGAATGCACTAAGAGGGACAGGATGGGTTAACACTCTGCAGCATTTGGTATCAGAGGGAAAAAATTACCTGGTTTGTGGCTTCGCACAGGGCTCTGTGAATCACTGCCCCTTTCCTCTGAAACTCTGCAAGTTGGGCAGTCCCTGGTTCCTCCTGGCTGAGCACAGTGCCAGAGTAGGCAGAAGCGTGTGGTGTAGCCACTGCTTCTTACTCAGGGCTGTGCTTACAAGTGCAAGCCAGTCTTTGCTACAGAGCTGGGGAAGGAGGTTTAATTCAAGTCTGCCACTGTGTGGCTCTCTTCCTCTGTCTGCATTTTAACAGGCTGATGCGTTTTTGCTGTCTTTTCTGTCTTAACATTATGCTACCCTTCATCTTACCGATTTGGACTCAAGAAACTCCATTCCTTTGGCAACTTGATAAGAGAAGCATAAAAGGTCTTCAAAAGTGAGCACATTCAAATCCTCGTCTTCATCCATCTGTCTGCTTGCACACTTTATTTCATCTGTAAAAAATAACCAGAACAATATTTTCCATACCCTCCCTTAGTCCCTGATTAATTCTATCGGCTGTTATAGGATTTTCACTTCTCCTACCAAGAACAACAATAAGAAGAGCATTCACCTTTTGCATTCTTTGCTCAGACAAAATATTTTTGTACTCAAATACCATGTATAGTATGACCAGAAACATAACCCTGAGGTATTAATTGTTAAATCCTTCCCCAGCAAAATACATTTCTGACAGGAAGGAAGAGAGACAACAGAATGGGACCTCCTGTGTTGTTGAGTAGCCAAGCTAGATCAATAATATAATAAATACAATAATAACAGAATTGCTAGAGATAGGAGCAATTAATCTATTACCTTCCTCAGAGCAGAGTGCAATCTCATTTGGTCCAGAGGTCATATTTATGTTTTGGCTTGTTTGTGTAACTGTAAGTTCATCCTCTCTGTACAGATCCATGTTCACATCATATTTCAGGTGAGCTCCCTTCCTGGTAAGAGTGACAGATTTTCCAAGGTTATACAATGGCAAAAATAATCTACTAAATGTAAACTGTTTTACAGGGAAATAGCATGATCCATTATAACTAACAAAAACCTGAGCATAGACATGGTTTGCTCAAAACTTACAAGAGAAACAAGAGATTCCTGGTTCTTTGATAAGTGATAGGAACATTTTAAGAAGAATCAAATCTCAGTTCTTTTCAAAGCCTTGCTTCTTAAAGCGTGCAGACTCTCAAGAACTCAGTAGTTACACCTGTTCACAGTACAGCTAAGAATGCAGCTGAAAAGCTCTTTGCAAAGTGTTAAACTTTGCTGAATTTCTTACCTGGAATTTTGATCCAAACAGATATTGTGATAGAAACTGAAGTTGTGCTGTTTAAAAATATCAGTCAGAGTCCAGTGAAATTTTTCTCTCTTGCTCCTTAAGTAGTTCAGAAGGTCACCATAGCAACAGTACTCAAAAATCAAGTAGATTGGTCCTGAAATATTTGAAAAGGAAACATCTTCTGCTATCTATAGCAGCGTCTCCATTCAAGTCTTAAGGATGGCCCAGCTTCCTCCAGGATTGATTTGTATTAAATATCCCAATCATCTCTCCTACTGAACTGCAGATACACCAGTGGAAATCCCTTTGGAAAGTGTATGCAACTGAACTTCCCTTGTGGTCCATCTCTCAAGGTGGACTTCAACTCCCGATGAAGGCATGAAGACCTTTTCCTATGCCAACAGCACTGGGCAGGAGGCACAAGCTATAAAGGTACAACGGTTCTCAACAACAAAAGGTGACCCCTGCTAATTGTCTTGTTAGTAAGAATGATTATCATGACTTATGGCCTTTCATTTATATACAAAGGAAGGAAAAATATTTCCAATCCCCAGAGGAAGGCCCTTACAAGACTACAGGAGCAGAATGAACAGCCCAGGGATGCTTGGAGTGGCCTCACTTCACCCCTGAAGTCTAACACTTGCTCAGAAAGAATGACTAAGAATTTATGGACATCCAGACTGGTAAAATCCTGCTCTTTCTCCTGAAGTGACCTGTCTTCAGCCCCAGTCCATCTGCTCCTATCCACTGCTGGGTTGGCCACAGCTGAACTTCCTGGCAATATCCTCAATGATATCACTAGCCACTCATTAATTAATTAGTGATAATATAGCTGATTAAATAAGTCTTGGATTTCTTAACACTGCTGCCAGTTATCGAATTTTAATATTTCTTTTCTGTTCAGGAGTCTTCTTTAGTCTAAGGGTTTTAATTGATACCTTTCCCCAAGAGCAAGTTACCTGACACAGTGCAGGCTCCCAGCAGGTTCACAATATTTTCATGGCTTCCAATGTGAGTCATCATTTTCAGTTCAGACATCAGAGCATCTTTTTCTGAAGTGTCAGACTTTTCTGAGAGAATAATTACACAGACTTGTAAACCTCCAGCCAAGAATTATAAATGCAAATGGTTGTGATGCTTTGTCACATTCAAATCTTCATTTTAAATGAATTGTATTCACAGTTAATTTGGGGACATCCTAAAAAAGTGTGCCCTGATGACCTAAGCAGGCCATAGTGTATTTCAACAATACCTTCAGGTTTGTTTTTCAGCAAGTATTCAGTCCTTGTGGGCTCAGTGAATTGGAGACATGAGCTGGAATAATCAAGACAGATTCCAATAAAGACATCAATCAAGCAGTAGATGGAGGAAGCAAAGCAGGTACAAGGATGTGAGCAATCCTTGTACTTGGGCTGGAAGGCTGTACTGGCTGTGCAGGCCAACAGGTGAATTCTGCTGGCTGGCAGGGATGCTCACTTCTGGACATTGCTTTTATAGGAGGGGAGGATAGCCAGAGCAAAGCAGCAAGGAGAACCTGAAGTTTAAGATACTTGTCTTACAAAGAAGGACGGAAATAAGTGGTTTTGTGCCCTCAAGAATGGGTTATAGGAAGATTTGCTGGAGGCTCTGCAAACAAGCTTGCTCAGATACAGGAGGCAAAGCATATGCAACAGATCCATTCTTTCCCACACACTACAGATCTTCTCTGCTTAGAACTAAATGCAACATGCTGCAGGAAGAAAGCTTTGCAGCAACACCTTCTGAATCTGAAACATGCTTTTAAAAGCATTATAAAAAGGTTTAGGAACCAAGCATTTGTGAGGCCTAGCTGCTGAAAGTGTATTTAAAGAGATTCCTCACTGCTTCTGCTCTGGAGTCAATAGAGTGTATTACTGCTTGCAAAAGTCTCCCACAATTTAGAGTACCTTTTAGCATTTTGACTGCAACCTGCACTGAGTCTCCTGCCTTGCTAATTCCATAAGCTGTAGCATTCACCACTTTCCCAAAAGCCCCAGAACCAAGAACCTGTCCTGCAAGACACAATAAACCAGTGTTATGAGTCGATACAGCACGGGCTGCCACTCCAATGCTGTGGTTTGCCTTGAGGACTGCTCACCAAATTCCAGATTTTCCCTGGGAAATTCCCATTTGAGATCATATTCATATTCACGGAAGTCAATGTAGATGTACTCATTATCCAATGGTCCAATCACCTGAATCATTTGCAGCTGGCTTTCATATCTAAATTGCTTGGGAAGGAAAAAATGCAGAGAAAGTCTTAGAGAAGGAACAGCCTGTTAGGAACAAAAGATGAAGGGACAGGTATTGATGCTTGTTTTTACCTTTTTGTATTTATGACAAATGAGAACACACAAAAAAATGATCAACAGGAAGATAAATCCAGCAAAAACGCAGAGTGCAGCATTGTCTGGCAGGGAAGAAACAGTTCCTGCAACTTTAAAAGAGAAATGTTACTACCCACTGACCAGAGACTGTGACTAGGGCACAAGGAGAGCTGGTAGCAGCTTAGCTGCTTTTACTTTTGCAGCCACTTCACATCTGAGCTTCCTCTGTGCTGGGAGTGCAACGGAGACACAAGCAGAGCAAAGAGCTGGGCAGGGAACACTCAGCTGTGGGTAGTTCTGACATTTGCTTTCATTTAAAGAAACATGCTACATGAATCAATGCATCTCAGGGGCTGGATTTTGTGAGCATAAGCAGAAGTAAAAAATTCCTCTTCTCGTCCTCCCTTTTCTCTCTTTGCATCTTCCCCCAGGCAATGAAGTCAGATACCAAAGCACCGGCATCAGTGGATAGACTGCACAAAACCTGCTTTGCAAACTGTTCTGCTGCTCAGAAAGGAAATCTCTTACCTAGCCAAGGTCATACAAAAAGGCACTGTTTGGTGAGGAAATGCTACATGAGGTCTGCCTTCATATTCTGGTAATTTCTAAGAGCGTAAGGATTTGGCTTACTTTCTATTGCCATTTCAACATAAATGCTCAAATTCTATCAGTGGTCACAGCTTATGTCAACTGTGATCAAAAGCAGCAAACAGCTTGGTTGTCCATGACAAGGGAAAGCTCTGTGCTTTCAAATGCTTCAAAGCATTTCTCAAGTGCCAGAGCGTGCTTCGTGGAACTGAAGTATTTTGCCCTATGGGATGTACGTAGAGTAACAAATGTCAAGCGGATGGGCAAATAATCATGTTGATTTTCTTGGACAACAAGCAAGCAACCTCGGATAGGCTTTACAAGAAGAGAGATGGCACAGCAAATCCCAAACCAGGGATCTGTTCCCCATGTGCCTCCTCCAGGGTAGGAGCAAGAGCCAGCACTTGCCACCAGCTACCAGCATGGCTTCAGCTCTTCCCAAAACTGATGCCTCCCGTTTCCAGGTGGAGATTACTAAGAGGAAACAAAAAAAGCAGATTCCAGCATTGTCATGATTCCATCCTGCACTTCTGACTCTTGTGGGATTTCTGCTCATTGTAATGAAGGGGTTCTATGCTTTGGGATTAGACAAGATCTCACTTTCACCCAACACTCCCCACACCGCGTGCACACAGTGCTTGTGTTTTCCCCTTAGGGCCAGCTATTTCGCCAGATAAAAATATTGCAGGTTCTACCATGACATCTTTAATGAAGTTGTGAAAATCTGCACTAAAACACTGAGTTCTGGTACCTGACATGTTAATGAAGCTCTTCCTGCAGTTGGAGCCGACCAAATTGCTTGCACAGCATTCAACAGAGAACGTTGTTGCTGTCTCCTTTACATCTAAAATACTGTTTGAAATCCATGACCCCAGAGATCTCCTTTCTGGCAAGAAGTTCTGGATCCCTTCCTTGATTTCTTCAGTACAGCTGGAAAACAAAGGAGTCCAGTTCTGATTTTTGGCTTGCACTCACTTTTCCCAGAGAAGGTAGGATGTTTCAAAACAAGTCTTACATCTGCATTGGATGGGAGGAAGATAAGGACAGATGAACTGTTTTGTTCTGTCACTGCTAGAGAGAGGTTTCAGAGTAGTTTCTAGTGCCACGTATTTGTGATAGATGTGGCAGGGTAAGCAGGGGATTAAATGGGCTTTCTACTGCCACACTGGGTTCACACTCTCCTTCCATTCCTACTGCTTTTACCTTTACCTTGCCACTTGAGCTGCTACTAAAGCAGCCAATATAGCATGAACTCAGAGCAAAAGTTCTGACTCCTTCCATAAAAGAGACGCAATTTCAGCCACAAGTTTCTCTCACTCAAGGCCTAAAATGAAAAGCATCTATCCTACACAAATGGCTTATTTAAGATGTGATATGTAGATATACAGAAACTTATACCTGAGTGAAAGGACAGTTTCCACTTTTTACTTTTCTATCACTCAGTAACTTACTGCTTAACTTCCTGTCCACATAAAAAAAAAAAGTGAGTTAATAAATAAAGCTCTGCATATAGGATTATTTTCTACTTGTGGAAGTTCTCAAGAAAATAAAAAACTGCAGCATTTTCTTTTTCCAGAAAGCTGTTTTAAGGAAAATTTGAAACCTTCTAGCTGGATGTTTTCTTTCTTCTTCAGTTTCTACACAAACAGATTGATGTTTGGAAGCCTTTGCAATTATACGGATGAGAAAGTTGTCTACGTAATTCTTTCATATCTAGTTGAAATGCTTGGAGTTTTATACATAATCTTCCAAAAGATGATTTGACCTGTTGCTCTTCTACAACGGTGGGATTATTAGTTTTTGGCACATCTGAAATAAAAGCTACAGAATTCATAAAACAGCTCAATGCTGTCTCAGCTTCTCGTGAAATTTTAGGGCCTGACTCATTGCCCTGAATAAATAAAGGAAATGGAAACACTCTCACTGACTTTAGCAACTGCAGGTCATTGCAACAGCTGTATTAACCAAAGCTTAACCAATTAATCAAACCCATACTAACTAGCACATTCCCTGAATGCCCCTCAGCTTTGATTGTAGATATATGTCTGAGGAGGTGATAGGATATATTTCAGTATGAAGAGCCTGGGATACACATCCTTACAGATTTTACTCAGTGCCAAAAAAAGTACTGAAAAATCTCCCTAATTTTGGTGATAGTAATTCCCCTGGAGTGGGCCACAGTATTTCATTTTCTTCATTTAATTAAGGATCACTCAGATACGCTCCTTACAACAAATTGAACAGAGAAGACTATTTACTTGGATGAGTTCAGGTCAGGACAGTTCCTCCAAACCCAGGACGAGGCTGGATAGCTGTCAGCAATGCAAGAGATCTGCTTGAACAATAACTGCATTGTTACTTCAGGTTTTCCTGCAACCAGATGACACAAGACAACTTCTGTCAGTTCTCTGCTAACCACAACCTTTGTGTTTATGTGATAACACTACATCTGCCAGGGCCCCAGTCTGCTTCTGTGGTTGCAAAATAACCCACCTGGATGCCATCATGGGAGCTCGCTGCAGCCCTCAGCTCTCCCCCTTGCTCTAGCCCCTGTGCCTTGTGCCTTGTGCTGTGGGCAAGGGCAGTAGCCACTTCTCTACATGCACACAGACAAACCAAAACAGCAGCAGAGCCAAAACTGGAAATCTTAACTTCTGCTTTTCTGACTGAGAGCAAGCATTCAGCCTCAGCATTGCCCTGACAGCCCACTTCTGGTAGTCTGGCTCACATAAAATGTGCATGGAGGTGGCTGCTCTGCAGCTTTCCAGCATGGAACAATGTTTGAAGCTACAGCCATGGTTCACAGTGGAGACAACCAAGCACACCAACCAAGACTGTGCACGCCTTTCAGCTGCAGGTGGGCATGTCTGAGGTGGTGCAGCTTTCATGGAGCCTCTACAAGACAAGTGGTCCCCAGACTGACTGCTCTAACTCACAAATGTCTTCAGTAAACAACAAAAAAAAAGACATAAACTGATCACAAAGTGCTACCACCTAATGGGTGTGCTTCCTTTCACTATATGTCTCTCCAGCAGTCACGTATGTTCTGTCTCTGTAGGGTTAAAATACAGCCACTGTATTTCAAAGGGCTCCTAGGCTTTGTGGTTTTCTTTAGAAATGTTATTTTTTTTTTTAGTATATGACTAATTTCTCTTATTTTGTCCCCTCTGTTGACAGTAAACTAAGGGGAGGAGAAAAAAAGAAAATGACTTCCCCCTCTGATTTGATAAGTGGACTCTTCCTTGGTATTTACCATTTCATTTCCACAGCTTTATTGCTAAAAATGGAAGAACACAAAGTAAAACCATGATTCTCTTCACACAACGCTGCACTAATGAAATCCAGGCACTGAGTATGGAGAATGGTGCTGAGTGCTTATGGGTCACATTGCTTGTGTTGGTCAGAGAAAGGACATGTCTCCTCTGCGAGCTTGGATGACCCCAGCAGGGTGCTCATGGCTAAGAGGGCATGTAATGGAGAATTTGTCCACCCCTGATATGGAGGTATTTAACAGCACAAAGTATGATCTCTTGGACTAAGGCTGGGACAAAGCTATCCCCATGCTGGATGTTCTTTCACCAGCCCTGCATAACAACTGAACCTTGACCTTTCCTGTTGGTAGTCACCTCATGCTATGTTGATAGTAGGGACATTCCCAGTGGTTTACTTCTACCCATTAAATTAGGGCACAGGTTATCTTGCATTCTGCCATGAAGTAAATGAGGTCAAAAACTCTCCCAGATAGAACCTGGCTATCCAGATCCTTCTGTAAGACCTTTCTACCCCCAGGCAGATTGTCAGATCCTGCCAACCTGGTGTCATCTGTAAATGTACTGGGAGTGCATTCAATGCCCTCATCAGGTCATCAGTAAAGAGATTGAACAGAACAGGCCCCAGTACCGACCCCTTGAGGACACCACTCATGACTGGTCACCAGCTGGATTTAACTCCATTCACTCTTTCGGCCTGGCCCTCCAGCCAGTTGTTTACACAGCAAAGAGTGTACCTATCCAAGCTGTGGGCTGCCAGCTCTCCAGAAGAATACTGTGGGAGTCAGTGTCAACAGTCTTTCCCTCATTCACCAGGCAGGTCATTAGATCATAGAATTCAGTCTCTACTCAGAGATCACTCTGAGATTTAAGCCACCTAAGCTCAAAATGGATGGAGGTAATGAACATTTAATTGTCTCTCTTCTATTGTATGACACAGCAGCAGGGTAAAGCAACATCTAACCTCCATTTACATCAGTGATAAAACCTAATTGAGAGATCAAATTTCCCTCCCAGATTTGGCCATGTCTTTACAGGGATTTTTTTCTCACTTACTTCTCACATACAGAGTGAATTTTTTCGTCATGACAGTATCATCATTTTCAGCATAAAATACATATATCCCAGAACGGTGTTGATGATTGCAGAACTTTGATGAAATGCTGTGGAGCAAAGAAAAGAACAAAAGATTGTCTTGAAAAAAGATTCTAGATGCAGTCAATATTCATATACATATTTGAAACAATTCAATGCCTTCTAATGATGAATCCAGACTAAATTATTAACAATAATCCAGAAAGAATGTAAATATCTTGGAGGATTTCTTTCTCCCTGCAGTACAAATTTCCCTTGCAATTTTTTTCATATTTCTTTGAGTGCATCTGGGATGTAGGGTTGTGAATTTGTGACCAGTCCTTTGGAAGACAAGGTGTATAACACATTCTGGTGCAGATGCTAAGATCAGCAAAGATTCAAGTTCTCTACTCTCTGGAGGATTTCTATGTGAGTTTCTAGCTGATAATAAGAACTATTACAAAATAGCAGTGAGATAGTTAGGATCATGCAAGATAAACCTCTCCAGATCAGAAGGTCTAATGTAAACTCAAAAATGAGTTCATCATCTGAAGGTCAGTTTCAGTGAGAGAAAATATCGAGATATTTCTGCAAGAGGCAGACTTCTGCTAACCACTATGGCCCATGGTCCAATGGATGGTAAGAAACCAAGACTGAAACCTGAAGGAAGATGCTTGTGACAGTGGAAACAGTGAGGGAGAGCTCTAAGAAGTCCCTGAGCAGAAACTATTATCAGAGGACTACAATGAAATAAAGATTGAGCATGACTGACCTACTGAGTGAGGAAGAGGTGGGGAGAGAGAACTATATCACCTTACAGTGTTGGCATCCCATTTTTGTCCTTTTGGTTAGGTTATTTTTGTCAGAATAATTGTCAGATTTAAATGGCAGCTTTTGCAGTTCATCAACTTCTGGACAGGGCCCTCAGAGATAGGGTTTGGATTTAGGGTGGTGCTGTGTGCAGTCAGGGGTTCGTCTCAGTGATCCTTGTGGGTTTCTTCCAACTCAGGATACTCTATGATTCTATGACTCTATTTTCATGGAGAATTAGAAGTAGATATTTAAAGACCATACTGGCAATAGAAAAAGTAAGAGAAAGCAAGATCTTGCTCATTAAGCATGATACCAAGCAAGAACTAAGACACCAAGTATTACCACACAATTCTAATGAAGAAAACTTGCACATAAACAACTGGGAATTTTGCCTTCTGATGAATGCAACACGTCCATATTGAGTTACTGGCTTTTGAATGTGTTAATCTGAAAAGGCCTCAAAGATGTCCCTGAAACTCAAGGGATTGTTCTGAGGTCCGATCCCTTTTAAGATGTCTCAAAGACAGGGCAAACCACAAACCGTTCGCTGCTTTTGAAATCCTAGGTCTGAAGGATTAAATCCTAATGAAGTAATGAGAAAATCATTAGAAAAGAATGTCTTAGTTATCTGAGCATCTTTGGGGATGTGAGATAGACAATATAAATCCAACAGAAGTCATTATGTATATGAAAACTCATTTGCTCTTAGGAGGGAAGTGAAAATCATCAGTGTGATAGAACACAGAGGCAACAAAAGCAGATAAAAAATGGGAATTTTGAAACAATCAGTGAAAACATAAGGGCATTGATAGAGAAATGAATCACTGAGACTCGAAATCAAAAGCTAAAGAAGGGGTCAGAGTTAATTAATAAAATTCAATGTGGTCTGTAATCAGAAAGAATAGCTTGATAAGGAAATGACAGAAATCAGAAAAGGGAAAAACAGGAAATGAAAAAGGATATGAAAGGAGTAAAGTAGAAGTGTTAAAAGATGGAATTACACAGAAGACAACTAAAATGAGCAAAGTTAGACTCAGAGTATGTTAAGGTATGCGTTGATATTTTTCATGCTGTTTTGAGAAGTCTTCTGCTTTAAAATTATGTCCAGACCTACAGTGCTACAACTTATAGGCAGAATTCCCTCCATTTGTTCCTCTTGCTGCTTCTAGAGACACCAAGGTGAACAAAACCACCATCTCTCACTGGGCAAGCTCCAGTGGTGTGGGGCCACAGGTGGGAGCAGTCCCCCAGCCTCATTGAGCCACAGAAGTTGTCTGAGGTGACGCAAGCATGGAGGCCACCAGAAGCTGCACTTTTCTGATTAATGGATTACCTAAGCTATGTCATATCTTTCCAAGTTGTTATTGTTGGCTCATGCTATAGCACCTTCTTATCTGGATTGAATTACATTAGCTGCCAAGAGTCTAAGAAAAAATGACTCCTACTCTTAACAAGTCCATGAGAGCCACTAAGCAAGTAAATTTGGTATTATCAGGCAAGGATGAGCAAATTCTCATGGCTGCCCCACAAGACCTCACTTCCAAAATCAGTCCTGACCACAAAGAACAGACCTGCCTAGCCCACATCAGGCATACAGATTAGTCACCGACATTATCCAAGTTTGATGACAGCCCTCACTTTATCAGCAGGGACAGAGTTCCTGTGGTCACTGCCAGGAGATGACAGTTTACTGATCTCCACTGAACTGTCTCTGAAACATGCAGAGGTCTGACTCCAATACCCTTCTGATGCAACAAATAGGCAAGTCTGTTGTGAAGACAACTTGAGAAGCTAGTAGATATGATCGGATGTATCAAAAATATTTTGGAAATAAAGCAAAAAAAGTGAAATCAAGGCTGTGACACAGTTTAAAGGAGATGTTAAGAATATGTAAAGAAATTAGTGTGGGTAGATTAACATCTGCCTACATCTTGCTTTTTTTAAAGCTAAAACTTCACAAGAGCAGCGTGGCTTTATTTTCACTAAGGTGAATAAGAGCTGCTACCTTGAAAGTGTGGGACTACTCTGAAAGAAACTCTGAAGGAAATTAGATAATCTTATCAAGAGATTAGAAAGCCTGGGGAATTGAGAAAACATTAGCCTTAAACAGGACTTGTGCCAGAACTTTGTTTTAGGAAATAACAGAAAAGGTAGATAAATAACAGGTTTATTCACAACATGTTTTTCAACAATGGAAGAATACCATGACCTAGGTAATTAGCAGAACGGTATGTTTCTGTGGCACAGGCAGAGCTGCACAGATCTAAAGGCAGCTTGGGAAACTACAGGGCCCTGGGCTTGATTTGAGCAACAGCAAAGATACCGGGAACATCATCAAGAACAGGATGACAAAAGGGGAACATACAGAACTTGAGGTCCAGTGTGATCTCAAAAGAGATCGCAAAAGAGCTGTAACTGAAAAATCATATCAGAGAGGAGGATGGCAAAATATATATAATCTGAAAAGTTGCATAATTTACCAATGGGTTTATTATCTCATGGAGAATAAAGAGATTCTATAGATCATTTAACAAATTGCTGTTGAAAGCCAAACTACCATTGGACTACCATTAGTTAACATGGCTTTATCACCTGACCCATCCACGTATAAAAAATACAAAGAGGGTGTGAAATATGGATGATAATAAGACATAAAATGAAAACATTTGAAATTATATCAAAATATTCCAGTACCTGTGTCCATCCTCACTGTAACTTTGCTTACATGGAAATGTTTTCTGGGAAAACAGCCACATGCATTCAACTGGTGGATACGCTGTAAAGTTAACTTCAAAGCAAAACTCTTCATCACCAATTTCAAAATCTTCTCTAGAGTCAGTTATATTTATAAATCCCTTTTCTGAAAAAGAGATAATATTGATACTGCGTTAAAAAGGCTGACCTGCTTAACGAATGGGTTCTGACATCTGTCTGTTTTTTGTTTTAGTTGTCACAAGTGAAAAAAGGCGCCGTTACATCACAAAAGGCATCCTGTTAATCAAAAGAAGATAATCCTTCAAAAGTGGCATTGCAGTGATGTCACTGTGCTCTGGCCTGAGTCTGTGTGATATCTGCTGGAGCTGTAGATATGATCAGACGAGAGCCCTTCCAAAATGCTCCAACATTTCTGCTCTACCCACCCTACAGAACCTCAGGTCCAGTAACTCCATTATTTTTCTTTGTTTGCTTTAGTTGTGTGTTCCAGGTGTTAGCAGCTGCATCTAACGGAACAAAACCACGCGGCACCACCAGCATGACCAGATGTTAATAGTCTCTGTTTCTGTGAAATGAGCTAAAGATTTTGTAAATAAGTCCTATAACTGTTCACTTATTTCTTCATCTAAATTAAAATTATTTTATGAAAGGCAAAAAGAACATGAGAAAGCATTTTGAAGGTGTGCATTGAATATGTACAGCTGGTTTTTCCTTGCTTGGGTGGGATTGGTTTCACCAAATAGAGCTGTCTGAAGTTCAGTGACTCACCTAAGCTGTTTTGTTTGGACCTCTCATACATTCAGTGGAAGGGGGTGGGCATGTCTGGATATATCCCATCCTTGAACAGAAGATAACAAAGATATAATGAAATGTTCTCTGGAAATACTCATGCCGCTGACTGCTGGAGGAACCAGGTCACTGCTGCAGCTAGATGTCTCATAAGCTGCAATGAATCCAACCCAAAGAGAGTGAACAGCAGGCATATGTGGGAGGCAACAGTCCTAATTGCATCAGCAGATCTAGGATCAGCTCTGTGAAGATCACAGAATCATATATGCTAGTGAGCTCTGGAGATGCTCAGAGGAGGTCCAACTAGACAAGGCTGCCTAGACCTCTGTCCAGTTCAGTTCGGACTTAGGGGAAACTTGTGTCAGTGTTAAATCAGCCACATGGTGAAAAAACTGCACTGTAGAAGTATTAACAGAGTGGGATTTCTCTTTAGTGTGCTTTTCTTTCAGTTGTAACCCTATATTGATTTTGGCATGTTTTGTCTGTCTAACTGACTGGTTTAAAAAATACTATCTGGAAACTCCCATACAAACCACAAAAATTTCAGTATTTTAAAACAAGAAGCAATCCTATTCATGACCATTATCCTCCTTTTTATGCTAAAGTTTTATTGGTTTAATAAATTAGACCTTCACCTTTTGATTACTCCCTTGGAACTCATCTTTCCAGGTCCAAGGTTGTCTGTTTACAAGTGTTAACAATACAGCTTGTCAAGAGTGAAGGCTTTCTCCAGAGTGCACACAGGGACTTTGGAGTAGGAGGAAAA
This sequence comes from Tetrao urogallus, assembly GCF_951394365.1. Classification (NCBI taxonomy): domain Eukaryota; kingdom Metazoa; phylum Chordata; class Aves; order Galliformes; family Phasianidae; genus Tetrao; species Tetrao urogallus. The sequence goes on from NC_136813.1 coordinate 20,219,269, forward strand.
CACTCAGAAAGAGTAGTTCCTTTCTTGAAGCAGAAAGAAAATAGCACTTTCATTTTTTCCTTGGCTTACTTTTTTTTTTTTTTTTTTTTTTTCTTGGCACATTTGAAAGTATTCGTGCCAGAGAAATAGTGAGCATGATTTTTAATGATAAAGAAGTGAGCTGAAATTTTTGAAGCTGGAATCAAAGTTTTTGTGCCACTGCCTTTATTGCGTTTGTTTAATGCGACTTGAAACTTAATATATGTTACAAAGTATCTTGCATATTCCCAAATTCAGATTGCATGCTGCTAAAAATTCTTTATTCAGCACTGGTTGAAACTGAAGATAAGACCTGCAGGAACACAGAGCCTTGCAGCTGCAGTTGTTGGCACGATCTCTGTTTAGCTTTCAGTGTCTAAGCACCCTGCCTGATTTGACCAACTAAGGAGGATGAGATAAGCTGCTGAAGTATCGAGTAGCAAAGAGCAGGCAAGATGTGTCTGGCTAGGAGGTGTTAGAGATCATCTATCAGTGTAGCTGTATTATGCAAACTCCCTAGGCAATGCAGAGTGCCCCAACTTCTTGGTAAAGTTACATCACCACCAATTCCAGTGTAGCTATAGATGCAGATTCATGAACAGTGACGGTCTGAAAGGAGGACGCCAAACATTTCAGAGGTTGCTACCCTGTAACACAGACATCTGAATGAAATTTCTGTACATATCACTGTTGAAATTGACGTGGTGTGCTAGCACAGATTCACTCTGGCAATGGCTGTAATTAATAAATCAGGCTAAAAGCTGTGACACATAGAAGTGTTGCACATGATGTCCCTGTATAACCTTGGAAAGGGAAGTGTGAGGTAAGTAACATCTCTTCTCATTAATCCACCATGTAAGCAAACGGATCTTTTCAAAGCAAAGCCAAGGAGTCCACAGAGGTTTCACAAGCATGAAGTGGTATTAAGGAAGGTACAACTCCCATAGTTTGGAATAATGAGGTCAAAAACGTAATGAAAACAAAATTTACATTACAAACGTACAACCTTCCGTGGAGAGTGACTCACATGTCTCCTGTCAATGTGATGCTTAGACATGAGAGTTCAGGGATCCAAGAAGCTGGTATTTCTGAAACAAGCACTGGTACTAGAGAAAGAAGAGGATTTTGCCCCAACCAGGTATCACACTCAGTTATTGTAAATCATTGCAGAACTTCCTGCTCAGAAGTAGACAGAAGCTGAAAAGGGGATGTTGCACTGGAAAAGTCATTTCTGAAGACACCAAGGGAAGTATTCTCACTTCCTATCACCCCTAGCTTAGGCATTGCAAACTCTGACAGTAGCTACATCTAAGATCAGATGGGTGCTTCACAGAGCCTGGTTCTTGGGGAGAATAGCCCAACTCCACACATTGCTGTCACAAAATGGCTCCCAACATTGACTTCAGCAGCACCACCCAGGCTACAGCTTTCCTTTTTACGCCTTATTTCCAGATCTCTGCCTAGTTAGCATATTATCTGCACCTGAGAAATCAGGTTTGCTTCTGAGGCTGTAATGGGATAATTTCAAGACTGTTGGCTTTTAGATTAACATGTTGCCTAAGTAGAATGAAGTTTCTTTTGGTATGTTTGAATTTGCAGGCCTTGTGTAGCTCAGTGCTAGGAGAATGGTTCGTTTCAGTGCCTGAGAAGCAGAAGACAAATAGACCAGCCAGTAACACAGCAGCAGTTGTCTCTGGAGCTTCAGGTTTCCCTTCCTACCATCACAGCTGCAGCATCTCTCTTGTTAGGCAGTTTGCCAGCTCTGTGGTTATGGGCTGTTCATGATCTCTTTGTGCACTGTTCACACTTCATGCAAAAGTTTTCATTCTGCTACTAGTTCCACAGGTAACTGAACTAGAATTCTTTCACAGATTTTCTTTTCCCTAAATAGTTTGGCAAACTCAAATGGCCGTCTGTCAGTCATTCCCTTGCCATAAGAGGAAATAGACCTTTCTCTTTTTTTCTGTGTCTTGGGTGAGAAACCCACCTCCAAGAGACTTGCAATTGCTTGATTGCTTCCTGGTAGACCCAAATCAGGCCCGATGCAAACTTTCTATCTGCTTTTTTGCTGTGTTGCAGCAATGAGTCCCTGAAGGGACCATGCTTGCAGGTGGAGTGGAGATTCCCTACCAGGCAGATGGAGGACGTGGTGAGGAGACTGAGATCATGGCTACAACTTTCCAAAACTCAGGGTGGAGTCATAGCAGAACAATTCTGTATCACGGTAGTTGAGACCAGCTGGTGGTCTCCAGACTGTGGCCAAACTAATATATGGAGCACTAATAGCTGAATACAAGGACAAGTCATGCTCATCATACTCTTGGCCAGCTCCAGAAATGGTGTGTTCTGAAAGGACTTTCTCCTAGATATTTGTATGCTCTGCAGCTGCCAAAATCTGACTTGGTAGCATAGAGGTTCCTCTCCCCAGAAGCCCCAGGGCAAAGCTGCCAGTAGCTTAGTGTCCCCACAAAAAGCTGCCGTGGCTTTCTGTCACACAGGTTGGGAGTATTCTACAACAACATGACCTGACTCCCAGCCTGTGCTTCAAGAAATAACCATGAAGCCTCCCAGCACTGCCTGTTCATTTCACCTCTAAAAGCACTGTCTGTTAATGAGAATTATTTGGAAAGCAGTTTGGAAAGGAAAAGTTTGTTATCGTCAGGAACCTGAATGACTCAGTTCAGATTAATCTCTTGGCTTTCCTAGTCTGTCACTATGTGCAAACAGGACTTTTTCTTAGAAACTGCCAGGAACACGTGTTGCACACCTGCAAGCAACTACTATACTGAAAACAAAGCAAAGCAACCAGTCCAGGGACAAAATTAACACTGGGGTTGGAATTACCTAAAACAGTAACTAGAGCAGTTTGATTTGGATGAGCTGTAGAAGAGCAGGTATAATGTCCGCTGTCACCTTTTCTTGCTGCTGAAGTAAACACGTACTGGACCCGAGTGGCTGAGTGGTCTGTTTGGTACTCCAACCCATCGAATTGGCGATTCTAGACGTCAACAGAAATTTCCTTTTAATCAGCTGATGGTGCCTAGTGTTGCTCGTTTTAAAACATACTGCTTTCTTACCTGCGGCACTTCTTTGTTTTCAAAAGATAAATTAATTCTGAATTTGTAATTACGATAAACAGCTCTGCATCTGATCAGCAATGGTTCTCCGACTTTGAGAAGTAACTCAGCTGAAGGTGTCGCTCGTCTTTCACTTAAATCTACAAAATGAAACATAGTCACAAAACAACAGCTATGATTCTGTCTAGAGAAATACTCATTTAAATCAATGTTTGTTCTTCTAATTCTGTACAGATATCCATTATTACCTTGTAATGATAATTAGAATTTGAGAAAATTACTCATTAACCATGAAATGAGGAAATATGGTGGATTTAGGGGAAAGTTCTTTATTATGAGATTGGTGAGTTGCTGGAACAGGCTGCCCAGAGAGGTTGTTGATGCCCCATCCCTAGAGGTGTTCAGAGCCAGATCGGATGGGCCCTTGGGCAGCCTGGTCTAGTATTAAATGTGGAGGTTGGTGGCCCTGCGTGTGGCAGGGGAGTTGGAGATTCATGATCTTGAGATCCCTTCCAACCTGGACCATTCTGCAATTCTGTGATTCTGTGATTTAGATGCCTCAAACCAAATGCTTGTCATAACTTACAATGTTTAGCTCCAGTCAAGCTTACTTAAAAAAAAAAAGGAAAAAAAAAATACAAACAAAAACTTTACATTTTAAGGATATTCTGAAGCACATTCGCTGCAACGGAGCTCTAAAAGCATGCAGAAATGGATGACAGCTCTTTAGAAAAGGCAAGATGCTATTTACAGAGACCACAAATAGCTATAACAATTTAGGATATAAAATACAAGACAGAGCAATTGCATTCACTGTGAGATTTGTTCCAGTGGTTACAAACAACTTAATCCATAAAGGGTATTCAGGCAAGCAGTGCAACAAACTCCAGCAGCAGGATCCAGCTCACACATATAAAAACCCTAAATGGGAAGTTACCTATAGTAAAGAGGTTGGTGCATTCTCTGCCCAGGTCATTAGCTGCACAGCACCATATATAAGTTTCAAACAATTCACTCTGGTATACTTCATATTGTACCTTCTGTAAGCCATCTATTTCTCCATTTTCTTCATGCATTTTATTAAGGCAGCTGTAATTGCAAGCACAATTATTCATTGACTCATTTGGGTAACCTCCAGTGAATAAATCTGATAAATCTCCAAGCCATGAGAATATGCAAACAATAGTGGGAAAATTGGATCTTACACTGCAGAATAAAGAGGAACTCGGAAAGGCAAAGATAAGAAAATAAAAATGTCACAGCCTAGCCATAAGAATGATCTGAAATGACCTGAATATACTCAAAATGATGCATGAATGGGTAATTCTATAACTAAACAGAGAAATCATATAGGTTGGCCTTTCACATCATGTCCCTGAATTCATGATGATGGGAGTTGCTCCAAATCCAGCAGAAATGAAATCCCAGATCCCAAACTGCCACACAGCGGAGAAAGGCATTCCCTATGGCCAGGGTACGAAACACACTGCAGTCTGTTTTCTTTGAGCTGATGTGCTGCTAACTTGAGCACATTCACACAGTTGAAGAATCAATCAAATATGATAATAGAATGATAAAAAATCATTTAGATAGGAAAAATATGATCCCTTGTGACATCTCCCCAGCTTTAATGCAAGCGTATTTCTTTTTAAAGTGAAAAACTAGAGAAAAAGGAAACACTTTTGATTTGTTCTGGTGACATTACAATGCCAAAATCTGGAACAACACTTCCAAGCCAAGAGCTGGAGGTTTCCAAAAGAGTGCAACAGCCAACATTTCTAAGAAAACTGTGCTCCCACGTTCCAACAGTGAGTCATGCATACACATGTGTGTGCAGCCCAGCAGAGCCCACTGCGTCCTGCAAACATGCTGACCCAAAGCTCTTTATTATACAGCCAACTCACCAGGCAGACCCAACACTACAAAGCCTCTCCTTTCCTCATCAGAAAATGGTAAACTTTCAGTCTAGAAGTTCACAATGCATAAAAACCTGTGCCGTACCTCTTTTCATGTGTTTTGCAAAACGTCCACTTCACAGAGGGCTGGGGGTAGCTCTGTGATATGCACTTTATTATATCCAGTTTCTCAGGTATCATGAAATAGGGTTTGCCCGGTTTACCTGTTAAAAATCATGCAACTGTTTAAAAATGCTGAAATAATAATTATTGAGCTAACAGTGCCTTGCTTATTTCACAGTACATGAAGTCACAGAGATGGAACTTACTTTCATGAGTTTTCACTGCTGGGGTCAATGAAATAATTCAGCCCTGAGCATACTGAGGGTTGGTCTCAGCAGCTTTTCTGTCTTGATTTGCTAAATGAATACATTTCCCACTATCAGTGACCTGCACCAGATAATGATCCTGGGGCTAACACCTTGCTGTTATGCTGGTGTTAATGTGCTGGTGTTAACCAGATGTGGCTGCCAGTCACATGGGAAGGAGCACAGACACCTTTGGAAACCACATCCCAAGCCCCTGGCCTTTGGTGGAGCATCCCCAGATAAGATTGTCACGTCCAAGTCAGACACAATGGAGGAACAGCGGGGAACAACGGCTTCTGATCAGCAGCAGGCTTCTCCATGTAGGTCATCTTACATTAGGACTTCCACTCGAGAGGCTGACATTTTCTTTAGAGCCATGCTTTCATTTCCAGTAAAGTGACACATTAAGGTGAAACTAATACTTGTGGCTTTTTAATTTCTTGTTCATTCCCCTCTTATAAGCTTGGCCCAGAGGGCTTTTTTTACCTACAGAGATTCACATCTCAGTTGAAGGGTTCACATCTAGCCTGAAGGATTTTATGAGATGTAATTATGGCATTAGATTCACAGGAGCAGATAATGCAACCCAAGCAATTGATATGAAAAAGATCTTTACTGAGACTATCTTGAACTGCTCTCACTTGTGCATGTAATAACATTTTTTACCTCTAAAGCCTAATTGATGTGGTAGTGAAAGTAAATTTTAATCAAAGTTTAATACCCTGTCCTTTCAATGAAGCTCTTAAAATTGTAATTAGTACACCCAAGAAGTCTTCAGATAAAAAAGGAGAAACTGGAGGTGACAAATAAGGCATCTGAGAGTGAAAAAATGTCCATTAGAAGAAATATTTTAATAGCAAATAAAGAAGGCATAAAAATGTTGATTAAATGTTGATTAGACACAGTATATTAGAAACAAGGCAAGTAATAATGCTTGTTATTAAATCTATCTCTAAAGGGGCTTAGTCCTAGCAACTCTGTCAGAATTTTAGCTCTTTGGATTGATTTTTTGCTTTCTTTTCCTTAACACATTTAAAATTTCCGAATTTTATATTTAAATTTGGGCCTTTACAGACAAAACAATATGTTATTTCCTGTCTGTTAAAAAAAAAAAATCATTTCAAGTCTTGAAAAAAATGTTCTTGGACAACTCTAGTAGGAAATGGGAAACTGAATTTTGTTACAGCAGTTGCCTTTGCATGGGGGATGTCCCTGTGTGGACCTTGAGGAAATTCAACCAAATCTGCAAAGCTGCAGCTCTGCCATGTCTTGCTGGGCTCAGCAGTTTCAGTGCCAGCTCCTCGTGCATCTCTGTGCTGAGCAGCTGTAGGGCTCACCCAGAGACCACTGAGAATAAATGAATTCAGGTGCAAGAAAAAGGCAGCCCACAAACTTTGAGAGCATACAACAGCCATCCTTTATCTGCCTATTCTGGCACAGAGGGAAATCTCTAAGAGGAAAGAAGAGGGCTGTTGCACATTTACATCTTCATTTGCTCATTTGCTTGTTATCATCTAGTGAAAGCTGACTTGCATGCAGTAAGGCAGTCTGTGGTTTTGACTTGAGCCACTGAAGGCAGCCACAAGTCCTATGCAGGCATAGGAAGGTGCTTGAAACACATAACATGAAAGAAGTGGCACCCAGGACGGGCTAAGCAGATGAGAAGAGGCATTTGGGAAGAGAGATGCCACATGAAAAAGGTGGAAGCCTGACTGCTTTGGTGAACTCACGGCTCTTCTCTTGGACCTGCTGGTGGAGCGAATCCTGCTGTCTGAGACATACTTACTTCGGATGAGAACAGGAACAATGATGGTGTAATTGCTGTTTTTACTGATGACTGAGAGAGTGTATTTTCCAGCTTGTGTTTCTCTTATTTGAGAAAAAGACAAAGAAGTAACATACCTATAAAACAGGAGATAAAGTCATCTTTGTTATCTGGAAGGTAATATGCTGCAGACACAATAATAGTATATATTCCATTAGCTCTTGATAGCATGATAGCATTAGTGCTTGACAGCATGAAAAACTATTCAGAGATAACAGTACTCATTATTTACATTACACCCTTTACCATTAAGTGTTTTAATCTATCTTGCTATACATGCAGCACCATAGGACCTTACAACCACAAGGACCCAAGTGTGTGCCTAATGCTGAGCTCTGGGAAGGATGGACTTAGAACAGCTGGAGTGATTCACAGGGAAGTTCTCTACCTACAATCCCATCCCAGGAGCCCTGCAGTTGGAGGCAATAACCTTCCATTGATGACAAGACAAGACTTAAAAAGTTAATGTATAACATGGAATTATACACAAGCAAAGTCACGCAGAACATATGTTTGTATCCTAAGAGAAATGATCCCTACCATGTTCTTTGATCCAGTACATCACTCAACTTACTGGTTATCTGAATCCAGTGAAGGTTCACAAGCTTGGATTTCTTTAAAAAACCAATGGCATGAAATGATCTCTGAAATGTTCATTATCACTCTTAATTCAATATCTTCAAACACATTAGCTTCCACTTTTTTAATCGGTTCATAGATGTTCTCTGCTCCCTGAGAATTCAAATGGCACTCGAGATCTTCCAAAATGTTAGAGATCTGCAATGCACGAGAACAAATTGTTGTGTATTCAGTAGCAATTAGCTTTGTTTGCTATTTCATATTCAAATATTTTTAAAGGATGCTCTTCTGGAAAAGTCTTCATAAATTAACAATGCCTCCTAATCCCCAAATATAAATAGAAACTGCACTAAAATAACACCTTCATCATACTGATTTTTTTCCTACTGTCAAACATTCATAAATATATTGAATTCTACTACACAAGGAAGCTCACTAGGATTCATGTTGCATTAGTTAATTCTGTTCTCTATAAAAGGCCATCACAAAGCAATGTCAGCCAGAAACATTACCATTTCCCATAGTGGCTATTCTTTGCTCTCATTTTTGCTTCCCTTCTTGCAGGACCACAGGAGGAGAGAGAAGAACTATAATGAAAACTTTCTGTTTGAGACTTCAGTGCAAAGGCAGGGCCAGAATGTTTTTTACTATCCTACCACTTGCCATCACGGCATCCAGAGAGACCTCAGCTCCTTGTGGGCTTCACTGGGCAGAGAATGTTTGGCTTGGGTGACTGCACATCTTTCATTTCCTCACCAGTGCATACTGCTAACGGTGAATTGCAAATGGAAAGTTCTGCAGCACTCACAGCTGATGGTAGACTAATGAGTCTTTAAGTTTAGCTACAGGAAGAGGTGTCAAGTAAGCAGATCCCTGAAGAACAGCCCTAGATGTCTCCCTTACTGTGCTGGGTGACATTTATCCAGTGTAAGCTTATGAAAGGATGGGGTTTACTGCCTCCTTTGCCCCACACAGTGCTTGACCAGGTACCCTGGTATGATTCTGCTGCTTCTCATTCCTTGCTCCTTCTTTTTCCCTTCGTTTGATCTGAAAGGTACCTAGAGATAACAGACATATTCCGCTTCATCAGACACAGGGACAGAACAGCTTTGGCTGGTGTACTGAAATGACCCCTTAGGAGACTGGTCATTGGGAAATTGATTGTGACACCGCCATGGTTTAAAGGGTCAAGGTGCTGTAAGCTTTTGGGAAAGTATCTGGGAGGTAATGGCCTTGTTCAACACCAGGTTGAATATTAGGAAAAATTTCCTCTTCAAAAGAATGGTAAGGTACTGGAAAAGGGAGGTGGGGGAGTCACCATCCCTGGAGGTGTTAAGCAATGTGTAGATATGGCACTACAGGACGTGGCTTAGTGGGCATGCTGGGGATGGGTTGGGGGTTGGACTAGATATCTTGGAAGTCTTTTCTAATTGTAACAATTCTATGGTTCTATGATTCTATTTCTGGAGTGAACAGGAAACTTCATAAGCAACTTGCTTTCTGTCAGATCACCTTGGAAGATACCGATGTCTCTTCTGTCCTTGAAGCTCCATCTCTTTGTCTGATAAACACACATGTAATCTCAGACGTGCTTTGATTCATTGCAGAAGTGAAAGCCATGGCTGTCATAACTAGAACTATAAAACAGAAGTAGAAAACAAATGTGATTGTGTTTATCTCTCTGCTCAGGGGTAAGCATTTTAATAAAAATGAAGCACAACAAAACTGCAGACAGATTGTGAGGTTTTTTTTTGTTGTTGTTGCTGGCAGGTAGTAGAAATACTTAACTATGCATGTACATTTGCAGTATCTGCTTTTGTGTATTAAGACTAATAGACTGATCTGGGGAACCTTTCAACACCACAGACACACCACAGTTCAAGAGTACGTCCCACAACATAGCAGAATGTAGTAGGAGAAATCTGGTTCACTGCAGTCAGATAGACCTCTTGTTGCCATAAACTGAGTTAGGATTTCACAGGGACGTTGAGGTACGCACACAGGGAACCGTCCGCCCTGCTCGGCGATAAGAGCTCCGCTCGGTGCCCGCGGACTCGTTCGGGTGCAGGGGCGATATATGGCCACGAGGGGGCGCTCCCGCCGCGCCCGGCCTCGCGCTACCGGGGAAGCTGCACAGCTGCGCTGAGAGCACGGCCGGCACTGGAGCAGCGACTTCAGCCAGCTCTGGCTCCTGCCGGAGAGATTTTTCTTCTTTTCTTCTTTACTTCTGTCTTTCGTTTTTCCCTTTCTTTCCTTTTCCTTTTCCTTTTCCTTTTCCTTTTCCTTTTCCTTTTCCTTTTCCTTTTCCTTTTCCTTTTCCTTTTCCTTTTCCTTTTCCTTTTCCTTTTCCTTTTCCTTTTCCTTCTCCTTCTCCTTCTCCTTCTCCTTCTCCTTCTCCTTCTCCTTCTCCTTCTCCTTTTCCTTTTCCTTCTCCTTCTCCTTCTCCTTCTCCTTCTCCTTCTCCTTCTCCTTCTCCTTCTCCTTCTCCTTCTCCTTCTCCTTCTCCTTCTCCTTCTCCTTCTCCTTCTCCTTCTCCTTCTCCTTCTCCTTCTTTTCCTTTCCCTTTCCTCTTTCCTCTTCTTTCCACAAGAACTACTGCATATACAGTAGAAATTTCTGCAAAAGTGTTTCTTTTTGGAGGGATATCACACCAGAACCTGTTAACCATTTCTAATTGATTCAGTGTAAATGCCAGCAGAGGTTTTGCTGGTTGGTAACTTGTTGGCTTAATGCTTCCCTGGTCTTTCCAAATCTAAAAAACCTCCTCACAACATCCGAGGAAGGAAAAATTGTGTTGCTCAATCTGCCTCAGGACACTGCTGCCAAGGCAGCCTGTTCCAGCACAGTTTATCACATGCAGCAGAGAAGACTTTGTCCACAAATTAATTTTCCACCTTTTTAGTTTTTCTCTGCCCTGCCTTTTCAGGCCCCAAATGAAAACAGCTGCAAGGAAGCCATTCCACTTTCTTACACATTCTTTTATGCCCTGTGACTCCCCAGCCACCATTTCCAAGAACTTCTCCTCTGTCTTGTTATGTAGTAACAAATTTTTTGATATCATTTATTATGCCTATTATGCAATTATGCCTTTTTTAATGGTAATGTATTTCTTCTTAGAGGAGGATAGTTAACTCTGTCTATGCCTCATTTCAGCCAGCTTATAAATTGTGCAGAAATTTTAACAAACCATAATTGAGATGGATGAAGATTTCACATCAGCGCTGGGGATGTATTTTATACCTCTCTGTCAGAGTACAAGGCAGAACCTTTTCCAACAGAACACATAGCTGGGAGTCAGGAGAGCTACTCCTGCTTTTTTCCTGATTACCTATAGATATGTTTGCTTTTGTGCCTTACAAAGTAAGCTAATGATGACATGAAGTGCAGGCATACATCTCACAACACTGTTACACATCCAGCTTTACTGTCTGCTTCTGCCATTAAGTTTCTTGAAGACTGTTATCCAAACCATACTCTGTGATTGGTGTTTTGGTTTCTTTTAAGCCAGAATGAATCACAATCCAGTTTGATTTATATATTTTTATCGGATTCCAGATTTTCTAATTCTATACTTGTCTTCCTGCAAATGTGAGACTTGCTGTATCTCTGGGAATCAGTTGCTTTTAGTGCAGGATTATGCCTGTTTATGAATAACCCAAACTCCTATTGCTGTTTTAGACTTCTTTTATAGTTACTGACTCGCCCAAACATCATATTACTCCTTAATTTATAATCTGCTTTATAATCAATACTTCTTTGAGTCCTCAGTTTGTGTCAGTAACTCAAGGCTTTAATCTGAAAATAGTTGCCACCTTAGCACGAAGCAAATACTGAAGACTGAAGTTGTCCTGCCTCTTCTGGTTTGTGGTTACCTAGGCTCGGGCGAGGAAGAACTGCAGGGCTGTATTCAAATTCTTATTTGCCTTTCATTTCATTAAGAAAACTTTCTATCTACCCACCATCTGGGTTGCAGATAAAAGTTCAGCTCTAACAGCTGATCTGTTCTTTCACTTGTTACTGTTCATTTTGTCTGCTTTGCATGGAACTAGCTGGGTCAGTGACAGCCCTTCCACCCTGCAGAATAGCTTCAGATCTCCTGGATCTTGGTCCCACATTGAATTATCTGCAGTCACTCAGCAAGCTCATGCTTGCAGGGAGCCCCCTGAAACCCACAGCTTATGCCACTCCAGCCATTCACAATCAGTTCACAAAGAGTAACTGGGACTGCTGAGGATACTCCCTTTTTTTTTTTTTAAATTGGCTGAAAAGTCACTATAAATGTCTGAAGGGAGGGCACCAAGAGGTCAGAGCCAGGCCCTGCTCAGAGGTGCACAGTTCCGGGACCAGAGGCCATGGGCACAAACTGGCACACAGGCCCTTTGAACACCAGAAGCACTGCTGTGCTGTGCAGGTGACGGAGCGCTGGCACAGGCTCCCCAGAGGCAGTGGAGTTTCCTCCCTGGAGATCTTCCAAAACCACCTGGACATGGCTCTGGGCACCTTGCTCTGGGTGTCCCTGCTGGAGCAGGGCTGGGCCAGGTGGCCTCCAGAGCTCCCTTCTCATTTCAGCCATCCTGTGATTCTGTGAACAAAGGGATAATTCTTTGGGTAAAGAAGCACAGGAGCAACGCTGCCACAGAAGTTCTCCACTAATCACCAAGTGGTGCTGAGCTGTCCTTCTTCTTGAATATCCTCTACAGGATGTTTGCTCACGGGGATGGCACATATTTATGCCATTAACAAGCTGGATACACAACACTGAAGTAAAGCAAACAGACGTGTCTCAGCTAATGACATAAGTAAGTTTGCTTTAACTCTTTTTTTTTAAAGTACTCTGTGTTTAAGTACTCCAGGCTCATTACCTGACACACTCCAGCACTTCTACCAACATTAGTGGAATTACTGCTTTCCTGCAAGCAAGAGCTACTTTATTTAAGTACTGAATGTTAAAGCTGTGACATTTCCAGTGCCTCATCAACAGTGAGAAAAGGATCTGCCCAAAAGAGAAATGAAAACAGAACACTGCAGAAAGTGAAATGATATCACTTGTCATCCCACTGTTGTAAAACTTCTCTTTTAAATGAAAACAAGTTTCCATAGCAGGCTACAGTACACTGTCTTTCTCTTTCTGGACAGCACGTGAGGGAGTGAACAGGGACAGCCTGAAGGGCGGGTGGGGGAAGGACAGACAGAAGGAGAGAGAGCTATAGAGAATGGCTTTGCTACAAAACATGAAAAGGAAAAAATGTCTCTGAACTGATTTTTGGTTCCTATGTTCCTTTTGAAACTGTGAGATCATTGGGATAAAACAATACTTGTCTGCTGCTATACAAAACTGGAATTGCTTTCTGCCTCTATTGGTTACCCATTCCCACTCTTCCATATTTCTGTATTTTTGCCCTGTAAATATTTTACTTTCCAATTTCAATTCCATCAATGTCTGCTGTATGTTTTCATCCCTTCCTTTTGCAATGAACACTTCTATGAAAATTTTCAGAAAAACTAGCTCAACATAATGACCCAAAGTAGTTTTTCATTTAAGAGTACATAATCTTGCATATTACTAAGCTTATGCCATGAACTTCAGTATCTTTCAATAGCTGCATTTTGAGAAATGCAGGAACAACAGAAGAGAAAGCTTGGATTCAGCTCTGTGTGCTATACTATTCCGGGGTCCTAACAGGAAGAGATGTAGAAGGGGATGCTGTGGAAAGATGAGATGCCTGCAGCTCTGCTTCACTGAGCAGCATGCACCGATGCACTGCTGGGCATACTGGCTTCTCAATAGCTGGAAATTTGGGGAATGTGAGAAATATTTTTTGAGAAGATAGGAAAAAGTAAATGGGGCCAAACCTCAAAATAAACAAAACACCAAAAGCTTTAAATTACATTCACTTGTATCAGCATATAATCCTTTCTCACCTTCAGGAATCATCACTTCAGAAATTATGCCTTATCCTCTGATTCATGAAATACACAGTGATAGATGACCATGAAAATATGTTTTGCTGGGCACAACTATGTTTCCCTGAGTAAGCAGACCACTTACCAGCCTTTTCCAGCATTTACAGCTGGAGAAATCTTGCACCAACATTTTTGCATGCTTCAGAAAAGAGATTATAGTTAGAATCAAACTGGATTCCCCCTGCAGTGCTGACTGATTTAATTTCTCTGTTTGCAGTGGGGCTCAGCACCTGAGCATGCTCTGAATTGCTCACCAGATGGATGCCAGAGAGCAGAAGGTTGACTGCTGGGATATGAACAAATCCTGCTGGCTGCTGGGTCCTTCTGCTGGGACTCAAATGCATCCTGCTGGGTCTCGCCCATTTTGAAGGTTCCCCTTAAAAAGGGAGAATGTGCTGTCCTATCTCATGGTTTTTGGGTTCTCTGCCACGCAGAAGGAATAGATGCTTTTCTGTTCTGCAAAGGTTTTTTTGACGTTATTGTTTCAGGAGTTTTGTGCAATCAGATACAGCATAATCTAATCCAGAGCCTGTTAACGCCTGAGTTTGCAGCCTTTGCTCATACAAAATTTCCTCTCACTTGTCAGCCATGCTGAGATCTTAACAGCTCAGAGCTTTGTTTCTCTCAGGTGCCCTGAAATTGCATAAAACTCCATGAGCAGCTCTCACTAGCAGCGGGTGCAACACGAATAAAGGGGGCAGGAGCAGTTGCTAAAGGAAAGATTCCTCTGGTGAGAAAGGTCACTGAAAGTCCCTGTGTGTCACAGAAGTTCTCTTGTGAAACATGAAGCTATATTACTGCCTCAGTTCCCATCCATCCTCCCACCTCATCCACTAATGCTGTACGTTAGATAATATTATCATTAACTACAAGCTCTTGTTTAGGATAACCAGAAAACATTAAGAAGATGAGGAACTGGAGTAGTGCTTTTAATATACATATATCTGTATTTACATATATATTGTACTGAATTTGTTATTTTCTAAAGTTCTTGGGATTACATTCCTTGCTGCTGGGTATTACTTATTTCAGCAAAAAAAAAAAAAAAAAAAAAACACAAACAAAACAAACAGACAAGATGCTTTTTTTGTCCTGAATTTTTTGCAGTTCTGAGTGTATAATTCACAGGGAGACCCGATGCGTTCATTCTGTACATACTGGGCAGATTCTCCTCCAGAAGTTACTGCAGTTTGGCTTTCCTTTTGCTGGGTAATTGTTGCAATTTCTGATGGTTATGGTTCATCATGCAGACACAGGCTATGCGTTCACCCAAATTAGGGCTCAGCTCTAGACAATACACGGATTTTTACAGGTAATACACCCATCTTTAACAAATTACACATAATTCATTAAATGCTTAACAGCTTTCCATCAGAATCTCTTTTAAAGAGAAGAGATTCATAGAGCCAGCAATTCTCAGGACATCTGCTGTGAGTTCCATCTGTCTTTTCAAACCCTATCCAGCTTGCATGTCCCAAAGTAATTGGTTTCTTCCCTGTATCTGCTGGCCTTAAGAGAAGTACTGCTTCCTCCCTATATCCCTGTCTTGACTAAGTAATATCTCAACACAGTGCAAAAGTCCTCCCCAGTCCTTCTTCAGCTCTTCTCACTCCTGAGAGCTGTCTCAGCCATGCTTTGGTCTGTCCTCCACCGAGGCCTTCAGGAACTACCATATCCCAAAAGCTAATTGTTTTTGTTTATTCTTTTACACTGTCAGCAAGAGTAGCACAGCTCAGTCAAGAAGAAAACACAGAAATCCATCTTTGAGTGCTACTACTTCATAATAGTATCAGTAATCATGCAAAGCAGGAGATCATAAAATACTTATTTTCATTTTACTCCACCTTCCTTGCAATACCTCATGTAGACTGTGAGACATGAATGAATAACATCTAAGACTTGCTCTTTGAAGTAAATACTACTCCTGTATATGGAGATGAAAATGGACCTTAAATAACTTTCCCAGGAATGCATCAGAACAGAGAAAACCAGAAAACAAAACAAAACAAAACACTTTTTTTCTTGGCCCTGGATTTTGAATCAGCAAGATCATGTTTGATAGGAGCAAGCCATTTATTTTAAAGACAGAGAAAAATAGTTGGAGGCATCTGAGATAAAAGACACTGTTATTTTCTTTTCTCTTCACAGTTGAGGTGTTGGCAGAATTTCTCTCCAAAAAAGAAGAGATACTTTCTAGATATTAATACCACATCTTCTATTTAGGTTGTTCAACAACAAAGCCTGCTGAGATACAGATGCAAATTTCAACACATCTCACTTAAAGATTGTTTACCTAGAAAACTGTAGGTATATTGTTTAGAGTGATCATGTCAAGCTGGTATTAATACTTCTGTATCAGGAATACAAAAAAAAATGCACTACATTTAGATACTTTTTGCTCTGAGCATGAAATGCATCAGGACGAGAGCCAGGCTGGGAGATCAGAGAGATGGAACAGAGAAGAGGACACACAGAAGAAAAGCAGGATGGAAAATAAAAGATGCAGGAGAAAAGGAATGTATAGGAAGCCAGGGGAGAAAGAAAGGCAAGATATGATGGGATGCGGCGAGAGGTTGGGACACGGGGAGGAAAGGATTGGGGGAGCGGGTTGGGGAAACCTTACCTGGTAGGCACAGCAGACACACTGCCATACTGCTGATGCCCTGCTGTCCCCAGCCCCAGTGTGTGGGACCAGCCATGCAGGTGGTGTCTTCAGGGCACACGTCACTGCCCGCAGCGAAACCACTTCTTCAAAAGCCAGAACCGCAGTCTTGAGCCTGAAGGAAACGGCTGTGTGCCAGAGAGCTGAGGGGCCTCTTCTGGGCTGAGGGATATTTCCAGTGGCGGTAAGAGCTCTGCCCCTGTGGCAGCTGGCCTTCTGCCAGACAGGGGAAGCGGCTGCCCGACCTGGGGACTCGTGTCAAGAGAGGGTGTGTGGTGGTGGCCTGGATCTGTGCTTACCTCACAGGGAACAGAGAACTAGCGCTGCCTGCAGGAAGGCTCAAAGCGAGCTCTGGATGCTCAGAGGACATGGCCAGGGGATAAAAAATAAAGGCCTCTGGGGTCACACACAGACACAGGCCTCCAGGGATACAGCCATGACTGGCTGCTGGTTCCTACTCTGCCTCCCCCAGTGCACAGCTCTTCAGCATCTGCCTTCTTGTTGCTTATTGTTTGTTGGCATGCAGAGGGTCCAACCAGTCCACTTCAGCTGGAGTTACTCGTCACTGGTTTGTTACTGGATCTGTCCCTTCAGAGGGGCAGTCAGGCTCTTTGCTGACTGTCACATCCATACATTGTGTCCCCCTGGATCCACTTCTATAGGCTGAGCTGTTGCATTGCCTCCAGCTTGCTACTCCCTCAGTGGCAGTATTTTTACTTGCTAGGGACTAAAAAATCATTCTGCATTTGTATGGGAACTGGAAATAAACAATCCTTGCCCAGAAAGCTTGCAAGTAAGAAAATAAACTCAATGCCAATAAAGTGTTCTTAGAAACCTGCCAGAGATTACATCTTGAATGGATTTGGTTGGTATTGATACTTGGAAAGGAAATAGCTTCTTTGGCATAAGAGAAGATTAAATAAAAATGTAGATGGACCAGAGCTAGACAGGTATATTGCACATAAAAAAGATCATAGAAAAAATCCCACAGATAATTGCAGAAGTGGAGGAAAAGTCATTGAGGCTAGCACTGTTAATGGAGTTGAGCACATAGCCTCTCATAAAACTGCCTAAGAAATACAGATTGAGGCAATAAATTTATGCCTGGTGCTGAAGACAAGTTTGTATTTGATGCAGTGCTTTGCATCAAAGGAGTTGAAGTGCTGTGAAAACTAGGGAGGGATACATTAGCAAAGGTGTAAAAACTGAGAAAGAAAGAATAGGACTCCATAGGTCTCAGAGAAATGATTTTAAAAAGAGAAAATACCATGCTGTGAACAAGTTCTTAATATGTTTTTGCTTTCCTGAATGGCAGATGACCTTTGCTTTGTGCAGACACAGCATAGATGAGGTTGGAAGACACCTCTAAGAGATTATCTAGTTCCACCCCTTCCCAAAGAACAGCCAGCTAGAACCGGTTGCCTTGGGCCAAGTGCAGTTTGGAAAAACTTTTTCCAAGGATGGAGACTCCACAACTTCTCCAAGCAACCTATTCCAACGTTCAACCACCTGCACAGCACAGAAGTGCTTCCTGGTGCTTAGGAGGACCTCCTGTGTTTCATCTTGTGCCTGTTGTTTCTTGTCCTGGAACCGGGCATAACAGAAAAGAGCCTGACTCAATCTTCTTGCTCTCCCCCATCAGATATTTGTACACACTGATAAGATCCCCACTGAGCTCTCTATTTTTCAAGCCAAGCAATTCCAGCCTTTTCACTTCTATCTCATCAGTCAAATATCCTAAACTCGTGCATCGTCCCCCATGTGATGCGAATCATCTTTAAGACCCTTCACTGAACATGCTCCAGTAGGTTCATGTCTCTTCTGTTTTTTACGCCCCTTTCAATACATCTACATACAGCTTTTGCCTTCAGAAATTGGTTTGCAGTTTGTTCTTCTGAAACTACCTGAAATCTGCCCCAGTCATTTACTGCTAGTGCCCAGTGGGTGGCAAGATGATGACCTGACTGAACACCTCTATGTGTGCCAAGGGAGTGGGTGCCTGTCCATTATTACAAAATTTGCAAGTGGGTAAAGAGCTTTATTTTCTCTTCCACCTGATGCATTCACTGGAAGCTACTGAGATTTCATTAAATATATTTTGCCTTTCTGTGGTTGAGATGCAAACTGGCATTAACTTTCCTAATCAGAAAGCATCACAATCTTCAAAGAAAAGCAACAAAGTGGGTGAAGGATCTGGAACACAAGTCTTATGGGATATAGGTAAGGGAACTGGGATTGTTTAGTCTGGAGAAAATGAGGCTCAGAGACCTTATCGCTCCCTACAACTGCATGAAAGAAGGACTTAGCAAAGTGGGGGTCGGCATATTCTCCCAGTGACAGCAAGAGGACAAGAGGAAATGGCCTCAAATTGTGCCATTGGAGGCTCAGGTTGGATATTAGAAAAAATTTCTTCTCATAGTGGCGAGGTACTGGAAGAGGCTGCCCAGAGAGGTGGTGGAGTCACCATCTCTGGAGGTTTTTAAGAGATGTGTGGATATGGCACAGAGGGATTAAAGGGCCTGGTGGGGATGGGTTGATGGTTGGAGTAGATGATCTTAGTGATCTTCTCCAACCTTAATGAATCTGTGATTCTATGATTAAGTATCAGAATCTGTTGCTGGTGATGTAGTTGACCTGATATCAGAAGTCAAAACACGTGCGTTGTTTTCAGTTTAAAAGCTTTTGTGGAAGATGCCAGCAACTAGGACAGCAACTAGGTTCATATCTGTTGGATGTACCCAAAATAAATGCATAAAATCCAGTGTATTTATTTAATTTTAAACACTTCAGACCGCAAGCAGGGGAAGTTAAAAAAATGCCATATGCATGTAAATGACCATTGGGCATTCCTTTGAGTCAGCAGGTTTCTTCTTTGTCCCCGTGTGGTTGTTACCAAGGATTTTATCCATGTTATGTCACACTACGGCTGGCCTTCACTGCAACAGTCAGATAAAGCCAGCTCCTGTGGGAGTTGCCAGAAGGTAGGAAACTCCCTAGCTAAACCATAAGGCTGAATTACCAGCACTAAGCTAATGTTTTATTACTTGTATTAATATGAACTCTAGCCTAAGGCTAGACCTCCCCCCATACGTAATTGACATTAATGTTAGCATACATTATTACTGTGGGTGTAAGAAGGAACACTTCAAGGTCAGCTCCTGACTTGCTACTTGATTTGAATTCAAAACTTCACTGAGTTGGAATGAATTTTTTTTTGCATGTGAATGGGAATCTGGTCAGGAGCAACATTAGGTTTCTTCCATGTACTGATGGTAAAGCCAACTACCCCATCAGGGACCCATTGGAACCGCTACCGCAGCCTGGTTCATTCAGCCCAACATCCTGTCTATTAGTCAGCTGCAAACGCTTCAAAGGAAGATTAAAAAAAAAAAAAAAATAAAATTTGTGGATTAATCCTCTCAAGAGTGGCAATTTCCCTAAGAATTCAGACACCAGTTGGTTTATATCCTGAGTTATTGGGCTTTATTACTTAAAAAACAAAACAAACCAAAAAAAACAATAAACCATCACCATCACCAACAACAAATGAAAAACAAATGCTAAATTCCTTTCAGTATCACTGTGGGCTCTGATTATACTTACATTTTCATAAATTTTGCTAACTTTTTTTTTTTTTTTTTTTTTTTTTTTTGCCTAATGATATACTATGAGACTTGAAAGGTTAAAGTTACATTATGCAAAACCATTTAAAAAAACACTTCCTTTGATGTATTTCAGAAACATTAAGGAAGGGCAGTTTTTTAAGCAGAGATAGTATCTCCTAATAGACTTACTTGTAGTGTTAAAAAAAACACAACACAATAGTGCTCAGGCATTATTTTCCCTACTACTTGGTAGGTTTAACAAGATGCCTGCCAACAAAACCTGTCTTGCCCATGCCTCAGAAAACTAAATGAATAAATAAATATCACAGCTAGTATAACTCTATCACTCAAAAAGTACCGTCATTCATTTCTATTATCTAATGCAAGCCTGAACTTCAGGATCTGTTTCCACATGATTTACTAAACATGTTAATTTTGGGTCAACACAAAGAGAAATTGTCACTCTCAATAGTGGGCAGTGCTTTCTCAACACAGTTTCTGATGCTAAGAAAGAGCTATTTGGCACATGCAACTTGATTTGGCTGGGGAAAAGAACTCTTGGCAGGGCTTTCCTTCCCAAGGATTTCCTTTTTTATACCCCTGCCCCCCCATCTATTTTTAATCTCATAATGTTTTGTTCTCTCTCTCATAAAAGCTCTGTCACTTGGCTGCGCCTGTATATATGCATACAGGAGTATTTTCCCATTTCTGGGTCAAAAAGCACGCTGCAGTTACAACTTGACTACAAACTGGGACAAGGCCCAGGGGCATTTATCTGTTTTTCCTTTGTCTTTCTCCCTGGATATTGTGCAAAATAAATCTGGGTTTGTGACAGAGACAGAAGCTGCAGTGTTCTCCATAGAGGTACCAGCTTCAATACAGGGGACTTAGCTTTGTGAAAAGAATGGCAGCATCATCAATTGCTACACAGCAGGAACGCCCAGTGGGCTGCACAAAGCAGTGCAGTTCAAGTTCAAAGATACTGAATGGCCCATGGGACACCTTGCAGTCCTGGCTGGCCACTGGGAACAGGCAGTGGAAATAAAACTGGATGGGAACACATGATTATGATTAATAAGAAGGTGTCAGGGTCCCAATGGCCACAGGTCAGTCTTCAGTTCCAGTCCTTAACAGAAATGAGAGATGGGAAACGTGAGTTTGCCAGAGCCACAAAAAGAGGCTCATGCCATCCTCCACCTCCTTCCACTATTGGCTTTGTTGGCAAAAAAAAACAAACAACCAAACAACAAAGGTTGCTTCCAAACTGACCTGTTATTCACTGGGAGTTTGGTGATCACTAACACCAACAAGGGTGGAGGAGAATCCAAAGCCCCATGGCATCATACAGTGTGCCTCATTGCTATCTGTGCACTCCCAGCTGGCAGGGTCATGTGCCACAGCCCACTTCAATATCTCAGCTCTTTCTGCATCCAGGGTGGATGTTTCCAACCTGAACTACAGCACGGAGGCAGAAATAATGTATGTTGTGTGTTCACAAGCCCATTAACCTCAGCGTGTACGCAGCTGTACACAAATGCATGGATCAGCAAAAGAGCTGTGGGAAAAGCAGATTCACAAGACTGAAAACACAGGTTAGAATACACTTCAGCGATGGGAGTGGCTACACAATTGAAGCCTTTGCTTGGAAGAACTCATTTCATGCTCAACCAGTTCACCCAGAAAAGGTATTTCCCTACATGTATCAAGAAATCTCTTCTAGGATAACTTGATACCATTAGATCCACAGCAGTAAAGCTCTGGATAAAAGATTCACAGTGCTTGGGAAACCTCTGAGTGAAAACTGAGATTTTTGTTCTCCCTTTATTAACATTTTTCTGCCACACTCCCAGCCTTCTCAGATACATGCATAACTAGTCTACTCAGTCTGATCTTTTTGAAGGGAACAGGATTTTTTTCCCAGAGGACATCATCCCTGGAAAAAGGGCCAATACACAGACTGCTGATAACAGGACTTCTGCAGGTGCAGTTGGGCTCCTCTCGTTCCCCACACCTGGCATTCCCTGAGCACTGGTTCTTCTAACACCCATTCTCCTCCATGAACCCATATGATCCAAAGGCCTCTCCCATATGAAAGCTGTCCCCTACTCTTTCTTCCCAAGGCACGGATGAGTAGGATAAAAGAAAGAAAACAACGCAATTCCAGACCCTCTCTTTCCTCACTGCAGGAGCTGAAGGAAGTGTCATCCATAGCCCCAACAGCTTCCCAGCAACCAAGCCTGGGACTTTGCTCCTCAGAGGCATAACTCTAATGACGCGGTTTGAGTGACACGCAACTAAGGACTGCTGCAAGCACCACAGCAGGAGCTGCTAGGAATGCCTCTGATTTGTGTGCTAAAGCCAACTGCTTTTTATTACCTAAAGAGGTGCAAGTTCTGACCATTGCATTCCCCATGTTTGAGGAGCTCATGAGGGCTCCCCTCACGTGCATCTACTGTGGTTGGTACCTGGGCTCCTCCTGAGAGACATTAAAAGAGAAGCCAATAGGGTATTTCCACTGTTTTGCCTATTTTCCTATATTTGCAGGAGCATAGCATGCATGGAACCTCTGTCCCATAGTTGGGAGGCAAGAAGGCTGAAATCGGGTGAACGGCAGAGAGCTGACAGACTTCATATTGTTCTCTTTGGATGTTGGGCTGGCATCAGAGCTCTGACTCCAGCCACAGTCTCAATTTTCTGCCTAATTTTCACTTTTGGCACAACAACTGCTGTACTTCACAGCTGGTTTGTAAGCTGGAGGAGTCCTTCTGACTGCGAGAACTGACTGAGATTCCAGCTTAACACACGGCTCCTTCCCGAAGCCCTTAAAGACTTCCTCTGAGGGAGAAAGGTTCAGATAGGTTTCAGCACAACACTGAAAAGCTCACTCCGTATATTTTTGCTAATTTCTCTCCATCGAATCTGTCAGAGCACCCCGGAGACAGACCCTGGGTAATTTTTTCCCTCAGAGAAGACACAAGGCGCTCCCGATCCCACACTCGGTGCTTTCCATACCCAACTGCTGCCAAGCGCGCTTCAGAACGCGACGCTTTCCCTCCCCAAACCCCGCTTGGCTGAACGCACCAGCAACGCGACTGAAGAAAACCTGCGAGCATCCCGAGAGGCTGTGCAGGCGACACAGCGGAGCCTCGCAGAGCACGAGCGCTGCTCGGGGGAAGAGCACTTCTCAAAAGCAGCACAGCCGGAGGGACTCCCTTCAGGCAGAGGGGAGCTCCGGTGCGCCGTGAGGGGCGGGAAGCAGCGCGCCGGGGCCGGCTGACGGCCGTGCGGCACCCACCGCCCCGAGGCGGCCACCGCTGCCCCCGCGCCCCGACCGGCGGCGGCAGTTCCCAGAATGCCCCGCGTCGGCGCAGGCGCGCCCGGGCAGCCGCTCAGGAAGAGGAAAATGGCATAAACAACCCCGGGCGCCGGGACCTCCGAGCAGTGCCGCCGCCCCCCGCCGCGGGGCCGCCCCAGCGGAGCGGAGTCGCCTCCCCTCTTTTCTTCCCTCCCCCTCCCGCAGCCCGGAGCCCCGGGGTGACGGCGGTCCCCGCGCCCCTTCCTCCTCCTCCCCGCCCCGTCCCTCCCTCCCTCCTTCCCCATGGTGCCGACCCCGGCAGCGGGGCGGCTGCCATGAACCCCAGCGGCCTGCCCTGCTCCTCGCCGTCGCCGGTGTTGGGGCCGCCGGCGGCGGGGGTCGGCGCGGCGGGGCCGGCGGGCGGCGGCGGCGGGGCGGGGGCCGGAGGAGGCGGAGGCGGCGGGGCCGTGAAGCTGAAGTTCTGCCGCTACTACGCCAAGGACAAGACCTGCTTCTACGGCGAGGAGTGCCAGTTCCTGCATGAGGAGCCCGGTGCCGCCCCCGCCGGCCCAGGGCCCGCCGCTCCCCTCGGCGCGCTGCCCCTCGGCCTCCCCCCGGCCGCCGCCGCCGCCGCCGCCGGGCCCGGATACCCGGTGCCTCACGGGGCCAGCCCGGGCCCGGCGGCGGCGGTGGTGGGGCCGAAGAAAGCCGAGCTGGGGGCGGGAGGCGGCGGAGGAGGAGGCGGCGGCGGCGGCGGCGGCGCGGGGCTGGATGGCCCGCGGCTGGCGAGTGAGTACGGGGAGGACGCGCCGTTCGTGGGGAGGCGGTTACCGAGCGTGCCGTGGTGCTACCGGAAACAAATAACAACAGCCATGCTGGCTGGGCCGCTTCCCGGGCCGCCCCCGTACGCTGCTCCATCCGAACCCTGCGGGGAGGACGGCTCAGAGGGGGTCTGTGTGGCTGCGGCACCCCGCCGGTCCGGCTCCGTGGGCGGAGGGGAGGCGGTGCTCGGACGGCCGTTCTTTGGGGCGGCCCGGGTCGTGCCTCGTGCGGACAACTTCGGCTGAGTCTGAAGTTGGAAGTTTGGAGCGTCCCCGTTGAAATATTATTCCGCTCAGTAAAATGCCTGCGGTTTTGTAAATGACGATTCTGTAACGATATGTGTGCTCGCCGGCTGCGGGAACGGCTCGGTTTGCTCAGCGCAGCCCAGCTGCCTGGGAAGTGTCATGCCTCTTTGCGTGAATGCATTAAGCCTGGTTGCATTATTGATCTGTCATAAAGCTGGTATTTGTTTACATTAAGTGACTCAGTGTTCATATCCAGGTGCTTTTTGTGTGTGTCTGTGTGAAAGGCAGATGTAACGATGTTGAACTTCCTTCCTGTGTAAAGTTCTTAGCGCTTGATACATGTGTCAGGAGCCCAGGTGGTGAGCTCGTGCCATTGAGCAACGTCTGTGCGCTGGAGAGCTGGGCAGTGGGTTGCCTTAATGCGGCATTGCTGTGTCCACTCTTCCAGGAGAACCCTGAAACATAGGATTGCTCAATGGTTTCTGTTAAAAGATGCCATCTTTAGTTGTTGTTTAGTTGTTTTATCAGACTTCAGTTGTTTTAACTGAAGTCTGTTGCTTTTCTTTCCTAGCATACAAACAGATGGGAAAGATTCACCGGTGATTCCATCTCTGTTTCTCTTTTGGATGGAGTTAGGTGTGAAATGCACTTTTAAAAAATGATTTCCTTTTATATAGAGTTAAATCTTGTTAGCTACTGATTTCAGGCTTGGGGAAAGGATGCAGAGCTGACATAGGGATAAAAGCTTTCATATGAAGGATATTCTTTATTTGTTCTCATATAGAAGAATTCTAAAATTTAAGTCCTAAAGATAAGAAAAAAGAAACTAGAACTTGTGTGCTCAGTGATTGATGTTGCTGAGTAGTTAAATTATTTGGAAATCATGCTTTGAGTATGTTTCAGCTCATCAGAGGTTTAAGGCTCTGTAGAACTCTCTGCAGTTGCTGCTGATGTGAGTGCAGCAAGAATGGACGAACCCCTCCAACGTGTTATTGGTAATTCCCTGATGGGGAAGCCTCCTCACATGAAGTTGCAGAAGGCAAAAGCTTGAGCTGGTAAATGAGTCTCTTGTATGAAGGGGTCTGGCTAGGGTAAGAGCAAGGGAAGAAAGGAGGGAGAGAATGATGAAAGGTGAAGAACCATGGAGTGGGCCCAGTCTTGCCTCTGGGCTGCTTTGCTTCGTTTCCTTAAGATATTTGCTCAAAATCTGGAGTTGATCTGTATAGGTCCTGAAAGCTAATATTTAAAATTCTTACCTTGCTGATGTCCTGCTGTATGATTTTCAAGTGGATGGAATGGAAACTTTTTTTTTAATGGGCATAGAAAACAATACACAAGGTTTCATTTAACCCTAAATTCTGAAGTGAAGAATATGGAATGAGAAAGTGCCCAAAGGAAGCCTGCCTGTACTGTCCCACTGCCCATCTTCCCTAATGCAGAAGCACTGTGGCAGTTTTTAGGTACACATGTATGTGTGCTGACTTCTTTCCTTCTTGCTAGACCCCAGCCTCATTTGGTGCATGGAGCAGGTAATGCTCATTGTGTAATTAACTGTGTAGTCCTATTTATTATTAAAAGTGGGTCAGTGCCTCATTCTACCATGCGTGTTACTCTAATCCTGCTTTGAGTACAGGATTATTAATTTACTTATAGGTTTTTCTGTGGTAATCATGAAGGTTCCCCAAATACTGACTTAATTTTACAACATAGGTGATGGGGACACTGAGTGGTAAGGAGGGGAGCAGTGAAAAGACAAGAAGTATTTCAGGGCAGAAGTATTTCAGTACCAGGCTATCAAGTGAAACAAGCAGGTGACGTGTTCAGAGCTAACCAACAGATATTTCTTCACACAATGTGTGGTTAAACTGTTCTATGCCATAGATGTTTTAGATACGAACATCTGACAGGAGGTCAGAAAGTCATCAGATACCATTGGAAGAAAGCTCTGTTTGAGGTTACTAAATTCAACAAAAACACAAAATTCATTTTTGAGTCAAACTCATCTTCTACCCCCCTGTGGTTTAGAGCCTTCTGGGAAACCGTGCCTTATCCTTGCCTCAAGCTCGTGCTTTCATCTGCACAAGTAACTGTTGTCTAGCCTCAGAGCTGAGGTGGTGAGCTCAGCGTGCCTTTAACCTGACTACTTTGGCTTTTTCTGTTCTTGGGGAGCTAGACTACCAGTGCTGATGAATCCCATCCACTTTCAGAATGTAGCACCCTCAGCCCCACAGCATTTGGAGCACAGATGTTCAAAGCACTGTTCCTGCTCCTTCTGTTGGAGGAGCGACTGCTCGGTCTTCCACATGAGGTGTGCAGTTGGTCAGCTGCAAAATAAGAAACACAGCTTGTGATTACCTGCTTGGAGGTTTTTTTTTTCTTTTTTTTTTTTCTTTTTCTTTCTATCCTCTATCACAGAGATAAAGGAAAGAAAGAAGAAGCATTGGAAAAAGGTTTCTTCAAGGTTTCTTCCAATGGGCACAAGTACCAGGTGTCAGTCCAGTTGGTAGGTGCCAACCAGGAGCAGCAGTGGTGCCTTGCTTGGGAAGACTGCAGAAAGAGCAGAGATGTCAGAATTGCTGTTCCTGGGCATTTAGGGTGAAAGATATGACTGATATGGTTCAAAGGTGCAGCTCAGGAAAGGGCAGGTGAGAGGCATGATGGCATGAGAAACATCTCATGTCTGCTGTCTCTCTGTTTGAACCTTTACAAGCTCTGTAAAGAGCAGTTCAGTGCCTGCATTGCTGCTTGCTGATGCTCGTGGGAGGGTCTAAGGAAAAGTGTCATTATTTTGAAATCCAGTTGTAAATTTTGCCATAAAACATAGGATATGTGGTGGCTGCTGCCAATGCTCCGTTTACCTGGTGCTGATGTGCTCTGAGCTCTGTGACAGCGAGCCAGTGCTGCTGGGCTGGGGACTTGAGGAGCTGACCATGGGCACAGTGCTGCTGCTGGCTATTTCTTGGGCTTTCAAGCCTTCTTCTGTATAAAAATCCTTCATCTAGGAAACTTGCTTTTAAAACAGATCAGTATTTCCATAATGTGCCTGCGATAATTCCATCAACAGTGCTGCTCTGCCTTTCTCCACAGAGAAAGCCTGTCAGTGCAGGCTTTGTTGCCTGCCTGTGAGAAGAGGGGAGAAAACTATGGAGGCTCGGGTTGTGTTGGGTTGACCTAATGAAAGCGTTATTACTGTTTTCTCACCCTGTAAGTTGTATGTTCTGAGGCTGATTGTAGCCGTAGTGGGTATTGACTGCTACTGTAACAACTGTATGCAATTACTTGGCAGTTAGCATGGTGAGAACTATGTTTTAGGTTTGGTTAAATCCGTAAGTAGGCTAGATTTGGGGTGGAAAGACTTATAGACTTGTGTATGTTCTGCTTTTTTTTTTTTTTTATTCAAAGTGTGTAGGTCTTTACTAGTCCATTCTTCTTTAAACAGAATGAAATAGTGGATGTAGAAAAAATGGGAAGATAAGCCATTCAGGAAAATAGATATTAAAGGTAATCTGTTGGATTACGCTTCTTAATGCAACAAAACAATGGTGAGGATTATTCTAAATGTGGATTTTTATCATCATCTCTAGTGTTTGAGTATTTGCAGCTTGTAGTATTAAGAAACCGTCAGTTAGCTCAGACTTTAAAGGTAAATATGGCATGGTATGCAATATACCAGCCTCTTTTCCCCTGTTTGCATACAGAAAGCAGCTATTGCAGTTAAAGCGCAGAGCTGAGAATTTCTTTTCCAGAGCTGTTTGTACTCCTTGTAAGTGATGCTATATTGGTTGCCATATTACCCCGAACTTTCTTATTAGAGAGATGCTTCATCTTCTAATTTTCCTGGTGACTTTTCCTGGATCTGGTAGAGAGTACAGTTTTGATAATGTTTTACTCTCAGTGTTTTTAAGGCATTGGAGATGATTCTGAGAATTGATTTTTGGGGTGATTGGCGACTGTTAAACACCTGAGAACTGAAGACTAAAACCAGCAAGTTAAGAGATGCATGGGAGTAACTGAAAATTACTGAATTAATTTCATGTCGTCTTGTCTCGTGTGTCAGCTCAAGAAATTCAGAAATTAATAGAGATGGATTTTTTTTCTCCAGCTTTTAAATACTTAGTGTGGAAATTGGGAAGAAAATGGAGAATTACTAAAGGGGTTAAAGAAAAACAGAAGGAAAGACTTCTGAATCTACAAATCATATGGGGTTTTGAGGAGCAGTGTTAACATGTGAAACTTTTGAGGGGAGGGGGGGAGGGAAAGCATGCTTTTGAAACTGATTTTTCTCTATTTATATACTTGGAAGGTTTTCTTTATTGTGTGAGAAATAATTCGAGTCAAAATATTCCCCAGGAATTACGGATACTCTGGAGTATTTGTGATTATTTGTTTCTGGTAGTACCCACTGTGCGTTGGTATCTGAGTGCTTAACAGTTGTTACAGTTTCAATTGTTTTCTTATTTCAAAGACAAAAATAAAAAGGAATGTTTGTTGGGGGGGACAGTCACAGACCTTGTGTGAGTGAACTCAAAGCTCATATGTATGATAACAGTTTGAAGTTTTGATAATGTTTTTTAAGGTACTGAGCATCCCTGCTTAGTTTCTGTCCGGCAGTTATTAGATAACTGATTTTTTGTAGGTATCACTGTAGGAGTGGGCCTGCAGGAAGGATTTGAATGCACAGAAAATAGTGACCTTGGGGACCAGCTCAGAAAGAGTTCCCTGTGTAAGGAATCACCTAGAAGCAAATTTAGACTGCTGCGGGAAAAGTGGACAAATGGTAAGTGAGGGTGGGGTGAGAAACACAGGGAGGAGCAGCTCTGCAGGACCTCAGGGGCCAAGCAATCTCTTGGTCTTGAGGCAGCTGTTGGAAAGGGGGTCAGTGGAGGGATTTAGCTAGTAAGCTGATGTGGCTGACGTTCTCCTTATCTATTGCTTTCTGGTAATGATGTAATACGTTATGCTGCCAGAAAAATGGTATGGTGAATCCCTGTGTATTGAAGCTGAGTTGGTGTAGATCGTGCTGTGTGCTTGTGTGTGTTCCATCAGTCCCTTGGAAATTAAGTTCTGATGATGTGATTGTTTTGTCTGATCTTCAAAGATAATGGTGTGTTTAGATCTGATTTGTATTGTTTTATTTGCTTCCTTATGGCCTCTTACTCTTCCCTTTTCTTTGAGAATTGAGATATAGAAATAATTCAAACACAGAAGTCGTAGTAAATACATGCACTGTAGAAGTTGTAGTCACACTGGTTACATGATATGAAATTCTTGTCATCCATGGGTAGGCTCTCTCTGTCTTTCAGTTGTTCTAGTGCTAATGAAATGGGCAGGAAGATCCTTCCTTTCTTTTTTGTCATCTCTTTCCCACTCCTATTGAAAATAACCAAGGCAGGACTTCAGAACATCTGCATCCATTTCATACATCTGTTTTTATATTAGGAAGTTCAATTTTAGGTACCAGAAGAAAGGTGTTAAAGTTAAATTTATATTTAAAAAAAAAAAAAAAAATTGTGATATATTGAACAACTTCATGCAATACATCAAGAATAGTGAAAGCTATTAGAGAATGTTTTTTCTGAAAGCTTTGATATGAAATAGTTACATTAGCTTCAATTGCTTCTCCTGATAACAGAATGCTTCTGATGGCTCTTTTTCAAAAGTATCGTTTTAGGTTTATATTATCACTGTGCTTTTGGACTTAATCCATGAAGGAGAGTCCTGCTGTTCTTAGATGCAATACAAAGACTTTCATGGTGCAAAAGGATGGTACCTTCTTTCAGGCTTTTTCAGATGCTTCTATGATAAGAGAGATCTTTCTTTCTTTCTTTATTTTTAAAGACAACCCAGTCATTTAATTTTATGGTGAAGATTACTGTTTTCCTTTGCTTACCCAAGAGTATCTCGTCACTTAGTGGGAGTGTTTGTAAATATGGCAGCATTTCCCAAACTGTTTTGTTTCCTGTCTGTCTTTTGGCCAGGTTGGTTCATTTGTGCTGTCTGCCCTCTGACCACACTTTCATTTACAGCAGCATAACCCAGTGGTGTACTTTTACTTCTTGCTCCTCATGCCTGGGGGTTAGTGCACATGTCTTTGTCTACTCTCCCTATTTCAGGGCTTATTAGTTGGATCTGGAAAGCGGTTGTGTTTGATGAGAGGTGTAAAATAAGACCAGAAGAAGCTACTTGCTTCTTGCAAGCAGTAACAATAATATTGCTGCTTTCTCTGCAGTTCCACTAAGCTGCATTTACTGATACGTACAGTGCTCAGCAGCTGCTCAAGAGGTACATAAGCAGGGCAAGCACATCTAGCACCTGGCTATTTCCCCATGCAAACATGCCAGTGCAGAGTAAGAGAAACAAACGTTCCTCTGACTCCACATTGCTTTGAGGACACTAAACCAATCTTCTGAGTCTTAAATGACTTGCCATAGGTAGGCTTTGTATACAAAGTTTTATTGTTCTAGACTCAGTATTAGGATAGCTAACTCTAAAAATTCCACTGGAGGTATGGCACTGTAGTTTTTGCTGCTTTATATCTAGCTGAGATAACAGCTTGGTCTCTGAACGCACGTGTGCAGAGAACATGCGAATAAGCTTACCCAGCCTCTGTTGAGGTGGAGAGTGCCTGCAATCGTGGCTGCTCGGTGAGTTCCAATCAAGACTGCCACTGTAAATAAATACTTTTGTAGCATAAAGTAATTATGGTAAGGTTGTTAGGCAGTGTAGCAATATGATTTATTTCATCTGTTTTATTACCTTGCCAGACGTCTTCATGTAGTTGTTTTGAAAAATATGTCAACAAAAATCTTTTGGGGTCTTACTTCAGTCTGTTCATTTTTGGTCCTGTTTATCCCATTATTGTAAAGAACATTAAGAACAGTTCACTGGATTATCAGTGCTGATGCCAAGGTTGTAAAAGCAGTACAGGATAGTGGAGTATTTGTTTACTATTCAGAATGAAAATAATGGAAATGTCACATTTTCAGATAGCGTTAGTATTCAGATAATGCTAATAAGACAAAACAGTGTTGAACCCACTGATTCTGCTAAAGCACTCCTGTTGAGTTTATCACAGTACTACTCAAGTACCTGGGCTGTGATGAAATCCTTTGTGCCTGAAAAAAAAACCTTTGAAATAGGTAACACAGAAATAACCATCTGTTTTACTCCCCCCGCTCTTTGGTGCCTGCATCTGAAGGGAAGCCTACTTTGTGCTAAAATCCTGTGGGTGAAGAATTATGTAAGATGATATTTATTTTTAATTGCAGCTGTCACATTAAGCTGCAGTGTTACTCACCAAGCAAAATGTTATTGGATGAGTACGTAAAATATAGAAAGTACCTTTTGAATTTCTCAATATTTTTCTTTTCCCCCTGGAATTACTAGAATGTAATCTCTAGCTTTAATATCAGTGGAATTTAGACACTTCTTGTTTTCATTTGTGTCTATCCAACATGTTTGCATTTATTTTACCACTGGACTCTTAGTTTGCATAATTATTTCTGTATTTTGATGTTTCCTGAAAAAGGAGACTAAACTCTTGCTGTTCCCCCCTCCTTCCTCAAATCCATCTCTTCTCAGGTGCACTTTATCAACCTTTCTTCCTTAATAAGGAAGCTGTAGTTCCTCTCCAAGGAATGGTCTACTGAAAATTTATGTAACTTCAACATGATACAAAACAGAATCACAGAATGGCCAGGGTTGGAAGGGACCTCAAGGATCATGAATCTCCAACCCCCCTGCTACAGGCAAGGCTGCCAACCTCCCCATTTAATACTAGACCAGGCTGCCCAGGGCCCCATCCAATCTGGCCTTGAACATCTCTTGGAATGGGGCATCCACAACCTCACTGGGCAGCCTGTTCCAGCACCTCACCACTCTCTCTGTAAAGAACTCCCCCTCCCTCAACTTCAGACCATTTCCCCTCGTCCTGCTGTTATCTATCCTTTCAAAGGGTTGACTCCCTCCCTCAAAACACGCTCCTCTGAGAAGAATGGCCAAGCCCAGATTTTCTTTAAATTGTTGTCCAAACTTACCTACAGTTATAATTGATGATTTTAAAAAAGAAGAAAACGCAAACTTGACAAACTTGTATTTGTCATTCTAATAGCACAGTTTCAAAGCATGTGCTTATGCCAGGAGAGATCCAGGGAGACAAATCAAATGCGAGGTCCATTCGAATAGAACAACTTCTGGACTTCTGTTTTCCATTTTGTTTTTAGTACCGTACTGCTTTTGTGGTGAAGTCTACAGGCTTCTGGTTGAAGATCTCCTGTGTAGGTTACGTATGATAAATGACTTTTTTTTCCTTTAATGCTCTTAACTGCCTCTGTCTTTGAAGAGCAAGGGAGAATTTATGATTTGCCAGCTATTTGGCAGAAGGAAGATAAGCACCTTCTACTTCTTACGGAGAAGGCCAAGTGCCAAAACCAGTACAACTGCCTCTGCTGTTTAGGTATTTGTTTAGTTTTAATTGCTGAAACAGCTGTTTCCGTCCTTTGTGCAGCAGAGGAGTAGTGGGGAATGCACTTGTTTGGTTTTATAGCCAGTGCAGGGATTTCTTACCTATGTCAGCTGCATATTTTCTGTTAATCTTAATTTTCTTTCTGCCTACAACTGGGAAGTTGTACTTTAAGGAAGCGAGTGCTTCTTCTGAAGCCAGTAGTTACACTTACTGCTTCTCAAGAACTCTGTTGAAAATAGGGCAGCTTTCTTAGCAATAGCTCCTCTGCTCAAATGAGCCTCACTTCTCAATGCTTTTTCTGTGGAATGCATTCTTGTGGTCTTTGTCCCTCTTCTAGAAGTGTTTTGCTGGACTGTTTGGATTAGTTGTGTAGGAAGGCAAATAGCTGAAATGCATCTTGGAGTAAGTGCAGCAGGTGGAGCATCAGCAGAATTCAGTGGTGGGTCAGCACTCAATTGCAGCAGTCTGAGGGATCCCTGCAAGGGGGCTGGCAGCATAACCATGCCATTGGCCTTGAGAACCTTTGCACAGCTAGATGGTGGCACATGTTCTGGAGTAGCTTTTTCTATCTAGAGTATCCCGCATGTCAATAGGAAGCCTAGACTGTAGTATGAAACATCTTTGTGTGATATGGATTGGCTTGTATAGCAAATGCTGCTGGTATTTGAGCAGCGTTAAGAGATCAACATTGTGCTGTACAGCAGTGGCCTCCACACTGCTCAGTTTGGGATTGCTGCAGGAAACTTGCTGCTGTTTGCAGCTTGAGCTGCCTGGCACTGTGGGTACTGCATCTGGGTGAGGAGAAGAGCAGCTGGTCCTGCCTGCTTGCTTCTGCCCTGTGTTGGCTCCAGTGATTTATTTGGATAATGGATGACTGTAGCTATAGCAGCTTGCTGGATTACTGCAGTTGAGCTGTGGGGTTTATTTCATGCAAATGGGGCCTTTCTCTTGCCTTGCTGAATATGGTAAAATCTTCACTTGAAGGTTTTCTACTTTCCTTTTTCCAGTTCTAATGATTTTGTGTACTAACTGTATCCGTCCAAGGGAGAAATTAAGCTAAATGGGTTCTTGTGTTCACTCTGATGTAGTGAGGAGCAGTTGGGGAAGTTGAGCCAATTGGATGTTCAAGTGTTCAGTAGACTGGGACATCTCATAACTGGTGCTGTTATCTAGAGGAATCACATGCTTTTTAAAAATTGGATATAATCTGAACTTCGATGGAAATGCAAGATGAAGTGGAAGACAATGCATATAGTATACCTTGAAATGATGCTTGTTCCTCAAAGTTGAAGGTCTTTGTGG
This sequence comes from Tetrao urogallus, assembly GCF_951394365.1. Classification (NCBI taxonomy): domain Eukaryota; kingdom Metazoa; phylum Chordata; class Aves; order Galliformes; family Phasianidae; genus Tetrao; species Tetrao urogallus. Next base: position 20,253,390 of record NC_136813.1, read on the forward strand.
TCTTTTACAGTCAAGATGTAGTTCCTGGTAATGGCTGAAATGCAGACAGTTTTAAAATAGGTAGACAGTATTGTGGACCCTAAATAACTTGTGGGCAGGCTAGCCTGAAACAACTCATTGCTACAGGTGGATTTGCTATCTTATAGCTTTCCTGTGAGAAACATATTAGGACTTTGGCGGAAAACAGTTGTGTTAAAATGCTATCCTCCACAGGATGAGTTAGGTACTGAAAGAACAGGTAAGAGAAAAATAACTGGTGTTCTGCACACATTAATTTCCATGGCACAGTAGTTCAATGGTGATAATTTTTCTATTCTCTACCCTCATTTAGAAAATTTACATTCAAAAAGATATGTTTTTACCTGAACAGCAACTTTGTCTTTTTTAGGGCTGGAGAAGGAGGAGTTGTGAAGTTTGTTTGGCTGCTCTTCAGAATTATGAAGGAGGAACTAGGGCATGGGTGGTGGAGACAGCTTTGTTTTACTATTCCCAGCTGCCTTAAAACATTTTTTTTTTTTTTTTAAAATATTTTCATGTTATACTTCTAATTAGCATCTTTAGAGCCCCTTAGGTGTATTCCTCAACTTTTTCAGAGTATACAAATAGTGTTTTAACTTTGGCAGTGATACTTCACAAACTTGTTTTGACTGCAAAGCTCCTGTGTATTGCAGCGGAAGTGTTGTGCTTTTTTGATCTCTCCCCATTCAGCTCTTCATTGGTGCTGCTGTTGGTGTTAAGCCCAGCTGGCTAGTTCATACAGCTGCAGGCTTTGAGTGTATCTGCCTGGAGTGTGGGTGCTGCTCATGGTTTTCTGGTCTTCCAGTCCTCCCTGTGATTTCTTCTGACTGTAGTACTTCTTTTGCTCTTCACTGTACCTGTAGTGTGGAAACGGTTTTGTGGTTTATATAGTCTCTTTTGGAGTGGAAATTCCCATTCTGGTGAGACTGCAGGGGATATAAGCAGCATGTCATTAGCTCTGCTATAAAATTCCAGCTGATTTCCCTTGAGAATTCAGGGCAGGAAGCTGTTTCAGTGTCACTGGTTTGGCTGAAAGTCCACGCAGAAGTTTAAGTTGGGTACTTTGGTACAGGATGTTCTTCTGAGTTGGATATGTGCCTTCCTACCTTAGAGCTACCAATTACTCATGTCTGTTGGCTTGTGCTGGCCAGGCCGTGCAGATTAGTGTCGTTATAATTTGCTGTGGGTGTTTTTGCAGAAGCTTAATTTGAATTGCAACTTGTATACAACTGTACAATCTTTTGTTATCTAAGTAATGACCGCGTGAGTGTTTTGTGTTAATTATGACTGCTCTTGTTGTTCTCCTTAGTCTCACAGTGGCGAATTCATTTATTTGCAGTTGAAGTGCAGTGCTTGCATGTATGTCAGGGCCATTACTTCCAGACACGCAATTTAGCGAGATTAATTTCTTCAGTTATATCCTTAATGTTTAATTTCAGTCCAAAATAATCTTTGGCCACTTCTAATATGACAGTTGCCACTTGGTGAAGTACAAGATAATGAAAATGGCAGTATGCAAAGGAAGCTTTTGAAGTGCTTGTGTGCTGTGTGAGAGGACTTGAGATGTTTTAAAATATATCTTTTGTGCTGCATTTTAAAAGAACAAGCCCATTCCCTTAAAAACTCTTGTTGACACACGCCTTTCAAAGATGTGTATACAAGAACATAGATTTTTCTTTACATAATCACGTTTTTCAGTTTATTTTTTCCTGTTATTGTTAACTACCTTGTTACTGTTTATAAGGTTCCTTGTTTCTTTTAAAATCTGTCACATTTCTGCCTCTCTGCATTCATGTTGTAACTCTGTACTACGTATGTGTCATTTAGTATCAACTTTCATAATTTTTTTATGCACTTAGATTTCTCGTTTGTTTTGCTGAGAAGATAGGCTTGAAGCATTGTGTTACCAACCTCCTATTGCTTTACTCCCCCCACCTCAAATGTTTTAAAAAGATGTGATCACATAAATCGATGATAAACTACATTTGTCTGAAACTTTTTTCCCTTTGTTTTTTTTTTCTTGTAGTTCCCGGAATAGATGGCGGTGGGTTAGCTGATGCTAGTCTCACAGATTCTTACTTTAGCACCAGCTTCATTGGCGTTAATGGATTTGGAAGTCCTGCTGAATCCAAGTATCCCATGATGCAGGTAATAGCAGAGAGTTGCATGGTGTTTCATTGGTTTGGACTGGCATTACACCAAGAAGGGTAACTGTCAAGGAGTCAGGAAAAGTGCACTGCTCTGGCATGTCACTTTGCAGAGTGTGCTATGTATACTTGCTTTAATCTTCTAAGTAGAAATGAAACAATAGTGTTGTTTTAAAATTGGCTTGTTTTTATTGGTGCTCATTTCAGCTGCTTGATTGGCCATTGCTACATACGTTAACTCTGTGCTTCTCGATCTTTTTTACTTACATCTAATTTTGATAGTCTTTTACAAGATTTTGAGACACTGCAAAAAGCAAAAGTCACTTAAGCAAAGTGTGAACTGAAATCAGTAAGTTGCCAAGCAGAAAAAAAAATAGTGTTTATAACTCAGTCTTTATTGGCATTCAGTGTTGATTTAAATATTCAAGACATCTGAAATTCTGTTTTTCTATTTTTACTGCTTCTGTAGATGTTGACATAGGAGTTTCCATGAAGTGGAAGTGGTATAGGTAGCAGCATGTCATATTTAAAACCTAAATGAACAACGATTGAATTAACACATGCAGTACTGTGATTCCCTCAAACTTGCTCTTAAAAGCTGAGAAAGATAGTCTCTCCCTGTAGTCAAAGGTTCAAGGGTTTAGAAACTAGCTTTAGTTTCTGGTAAATGAAAGAGAGTGCGAGTCAAATAGTTCCCACTGAGTCCTGACAGCAACTCTCTTCTTTTGTATCAAGGAAACTCTCCTTATGAGCTTACTTTGATCTCAGTTGTGGCTGTGTATTATGGATTGAAAAATAACTCAGCAAAAGGTGGGAAATAGGTGTGTTCCCTTTTTGTTTCTTACTGCATGTTTTCAAGAAAACTGGATTTTCTCATTCAACAGAATTGCAAAATTATTGAAACGTATATTACTGATGCATGATTTTAAAAGAGCATACTTAACCTCTGATCCCAGAGTGTACTGATGAATCTGGGCATTAGGTATTTTTTTAAATTGTATGTACAACTACAAATTTGGGTATTACTGAAGCTGTATCTTATCCCTTTTGTGGGAAGTCATTGTTTTGTGTTGTTAAAGTGAAGTCTACAGCAACACTGACAACTTTCTAAACACAAAGTTTTAATTTATAATTTTCCCTAGAAATATGATGAGCATGAATCTAATGTGAATGCTCACAGAACTTTTAAATACTAATGCCTGTGACATTACAGTCAAGGCATTGTGTTTCTTTTTGAGAAAACAGAAGGAATCGCTGTGTCTCTTACCTATTGGAGGCTAAAGAAAAGTACTTCTGAATGTGAATTGCATTATTGTTGAAAAAAGTGATAGGCATTAAGCTACAGTTTAAACAGGAGCATTTTTATGTTGATTTGGTCTTTCTTTAAATAATGTAGTTTAAGTTCTTATTTTCATAGGTAAAGCTGTCAATGCTGTTTTGGTTGTCTGTCAGCTTCTATGTTGAGACCAACTGCCAAATTAACTCACTTGTGGTGTGATTTCTCATGTCATTCAGCCCTCTGGAGAAGAAGGCAAGGGAAAAATCTGATTTTTATTTCTATGAAACAAGTGCTTTACAGTTTGGAATAGAGGATTTAAGCCTGATAGATCTGTGGTTGCATCAAGGGTGTATCTTTTGCTGCCCTGATGCAAATTTGCCCAGATTTCATTACTTGATAAGACTTTCCAAACTGGTTTATTTAGCACAACTGGATGCCTTACTAGGAGCTAGATAATTTAACATACAGCCTGCACTGGCGTGTTACAACATGAGTTCGTTCCTGTTGCTACGGTGTTGGCCTGGTCTAGGCCTTGGTTGAATGCAGGGCAGGAATGCTGATCTTCCTTTACCTTTTCCTTTTCATCAGCTTCATATTGAAGCTGCACGGAGGAGAGTCTTTATTTGGTGAAAAAAGAACTGTATCTGGGTTAATTGGAATGGAGAGATGTAGAAAGGCAAAGAGACATGCAGTGGGCTTACAGAAACTGATTTGAAGATGCAAATAAGATGCTGGGAGGACAGAACTGTAAAGGGGAAGAAGAGCAGAGAGACTTACAGAATGAAGAGTGGACTTGTGTGAGGGCAGTGCGTAAGTTCCGGACAAAGAAACAAGGTGGCATGTAGCCAACTTGAGTTGCAGTAGCCTACGAGCAGGACAAATCCTTGCACATATTCTTTTCTGGGTTCTTAAATCAAACTAAAATACTGCAAATTCAGCATTCTCCCTGTCAGTGAAACATCTGAAATCTGCTGCAGAATGTCTAATTGCCTGTAACTAGCGGTGTTCCTCAGGGGTCTGTGCTGGGTCCGGTCTTGTTCAACATCTTCATCAATGACCTTGATGAGGGGATAATGGCCACCCTCAGCAAGTTTGCTGATGATACGAAGTTGGGAGGATTGGCTGACACGCCTGAAGGCTGTGTTGCCATTCAGCAAGACCTGGATAGGCTGGAGAGCTGGGCAGAAAAAAACCCGATGAGGTTTAACAAAAGCAAGTGTAGGGTCTTGCATCTGGGGAGGAATAATTGCATGCACCGCTACAGGTTGGGGGATGACCTGCTGGAGGGGAGCTCTGCGGAAAGGGACCTGGGTGTCCTGGTGGATGACAGGTTGGCCATGAGCCAGCAGTGTGCCCTTGTAGCCAAAAAGGCCAATGGCTTACTGGGGTGCATTAAAAAGGGCGTGTCCAGCAGGTCGAGGGAGGTGATCCTCCCCCTCTACTCTGCCCTGGTGAGGCCTCATCTGGAGCACTGCGTCCAGTTCTGGGCTCCCCAGTACAAAAAAGACAAGGATCTCTTGGAAAGAGTCCAGCGGAGGGCCACGAAGATGGTGAAGGGCCTGGAGCATCTCTCCTATGAGGAAAGGCTGAGTGAACTGGGTCTGTTCAGCCTTGGGAAGAGAAGACTGAGAGGGGACCTGATCCAGGTCTATAAATATCTAAGGTGTGGGGGGCAGAATGGCGAGGCCAGACTGTTTTCAGTGGTGAGTGGAGACAGGACAAGGGGAAACGGCTGGAAACTGCAGCATAGGAAGTTCCGTACAAACATGCGCAAGAACTTCTTTACAGTGAGGTGACGGAGCACTGGAACAGGCTGCCCAGGGAGGTGGTGGAGTCTCCTTCTCTGGAGATGTTCAAGACCTGCCTGGATGCCTACCTGTGCGACCTGGTGTAGGGAACCTGCTTTGGCAGGGGGGTTGGACTCAATGATCTCTGGAGGTCCCTTCCAACCCCTACAATTCTGTGATTCTGTGATTCTGTAATTAGCCTCTGCTTTGCTTGTGCAGATGAAAGTGTCTGTTCCATCCCTGAATTACTGAGTCATCTGTGGTGGACCTGTGCAGTTCAGAAATAGATACATCGGTGATGCACTACGAGGAAACTTTTCAACTTACTTATTTTTTTTACTGGTGAAATAGCACAAACAGGCAAATAATTATGCAGCTATAAGAAATGCAAGTAAGGTACAGTTAGATGTTAAGAAATGGTAAGTCTAGTTTGCCAGTGGAACCTTGAGTTTATGTATTGAGATGTATTCCCCATAACATTGTGTAGTTTTTCAGTAGGAGAATTGTAAGGTGGACTTGTTCAGAACACAGCCTGCATGGTGTGTACCTGATGAGCATCCTTTTTACAGTCAGTCAAGTGTGTGCATCTTATAGTCCTGTGCCTCACTTTTGCATGCTGTTCAAATCATTTTCTTGAAAACTCCTAGTTGGCATTCCACTTCCATGTGCAGGTTGCTTTTGTTGTATCTAATGTTTACATTTCCTTTCTAAAGTAAAGGAATGCTTTCCTTATTAAAGAAGAAAGCTGTCTGCATTTTACAGAGGTATGGAAGGAAAAAGATGACCAAAAAAACAATAGCAGTGCTACCTCTACTGGAGACACCGGAATTATTGAATTTAAACTGTATGACTGGAAGATGAGGAATGGAGTTAGTGACCCTATGTAGAAGACTTGGTTGAAATGGCTTTACTGGTCTCAATCTAGTGAGGATAATAATAATTGATCTGTTATGGGTAATGCTCATTTTCTTTCACTATGGGGTATCCTACATTCCATGCTTTATTCACTAAATGCCTTCCAACATTATTACCAGGGGGTCAATAGATAAATCTAAAATTTGATAAGACTATTTCTAATTCATCTTAAGAATGCATTTGTTATATACAGCCAACAGAACAAGTTTGATGGAAACAGCTGTGGTTGTGTGCAGTGAGGTTATCATAACTCAAGTGTAATAGAGCCAAACTGCCTCAAGCTAAGTTAATATCCAAATTGTGCAGTAATGTTCTTGCATGCAATACAACGTTAAGTAAGCAGCATTAGGAAGGAAAATAAATTGTATCATGATGTATTGAGGAAATGCAGTCTTTGCATAAATACTACAGGTAGCTAGTGATCAACATTTCTTCAGAACAGATCTTTCTGACTCCAAGATCTCATTTGGATGCATGAAGAATATTTCAAGAGATCTGGAAGCATATCATTGAGATTAGACCAGTGGTAAAGGTGCAGCTAATGATGATACCCAGTTTGCAGTGGAAAAAAGATGAGGGTAAAAATCCTGAGAAGTATTAAGGAGAGGCAGGGCTTTTAAAATGGCCATTGTTCTAATTCTTTGTAGTTCCTTTCTAAAAATGGACACTGCCTCATTCTTCTATTCTTCGGGCTGCATCAAAATTGTGTGCTGTTAGCCAACCTTTCATTACCTCCTGTTGGTCCCTTCTATTGTTTCTAACAAGTTTTCTATTGATCAATAGTCTCCAGTCATCATCAGTTTGCATTTTCCTGTTTTACAGTTCTGTTTCACATGTCTTGTCTTCCCTGAATCTGCATGTGCTCTTACATACTGTATTTGCAGTATTGGCTTCCAGCTTATCAAAGCATGTATTTTCTGTTTTCTTCATCTCTGACTAATAACAGAGCAGGCCTGCGCTACACATGGCTCATAGGCTGCATGCTGTCCCCAAAGCTGTTCTTTTTCCTTTTGGCTTACAAGCAGCCAAGAGGCACTCTGAGATGTGGCTCAAGAAGCAGCTCATTCCCTTTGGCTCTCCCAGTAGCAAGGAGGCAGGAGCTGGCTGGATGCCTGTAGTGCTTGGCTGCTTGGTCAGTCATTCTGCGTTCACCTTCGTGCTTCTCTGAACCAACACCACGTTAGTGCTACCTCTTTACTAGCTGTAGATTGATTCACGTGGTGTGGGAAGGAGTCTCAATAGTGTTATGCTGGAATCATGAAAGGTTATGCAAATAATCTGTGAGAATATAGGCAGACTAGTACCTTGTTGTCAAAATTTCTTCTACCATATTGATTGAATAACTTGCTTGTAAGAGCTTAAAACAGCAGAAGATGTCTTCACATATGCTGCTTCACAGAAATGTTTTTCTATGTTTTGGTATGATGAGCTTAATAACTACATGCCTTTCATTTGTCTGCACGTTAAACATAAAGTAAAAGCACATTTTATCAAGTAGTAGCTGTAAACAAGATAAGAAAGGGAGTGTAATAGTCCTTAGCACTAAAGCAGGCAAGGCCATGTAATGCAGAGGAATCAATCTTGCTTTTGCCATGCTAATATTGGTGTACTAAGAGTTCTTGAAAAGCCTGAGAAGTAGAAATCTCCCTCACTTCAAAGCCTTGCAGCTGAGTAAACACAAAGGCCTTTGTTCCCATTGTTGCATCTGCCAAGAACTGAGTAATAAAACTCTCCTTATAGCACAGAGGCTTGTAACTGTCTTCAATTTTTAACTATTGAGGACTGAGTGGAAATACAGAAATACTATTTTAAATATGAAATTATGCTATTGTTTACATAATGCCTTTTGAAGAAATCTAGTTGCTTTAGTTCAAACAGTTCAGTGGGATGTGCTGTAGGTGGTGTCAAATATGCTAACCACCCAAGACAAGTTTGGAATGGCTTAGAAACGAAAGCAAAAGGTGTCACCATTTGTAGGTCACAGAATTTGACAGCTAAACAATGGCTTGCTTGGTTGTGACAATCTTATTCTTTTTGCAAGATGACTTCTATTATAGTTCAATTAACATTATTTTGAAAATGACAAAAAAATACTCTAAAATACAGTTCCAGTAGAAGAGTATTAAGGTGAAGAGAATAACTTGTGACATGCTACAAAATGTTTTTTGAGATAATATACATAGCAAACGAATGATTCTGAGGGAGGTACTTCCTTTTCTCAGGATTAAGATGAAGGATATGGAGACAAAGGGAACAAATGCCATCTCTAAATACTGTTGTGAGAGGAGAGCAAAAACTAAGATATATCTTGTAACATAAATTGTAAAACTAGATCTAATTGTATGCTGCAAAGCTTTATTCATTCTCGATGAAAATTCTGTAACTATATATTTTTGGGTAGAGTGAAATAAAAGCAAAACAAAGTTGGTCTTAGTGCAGGGTAGAGGCAAGATGATGTGCAGTTAGAAAACCCTGTCATTTTTCTTAAATTTTATTCTTTTCCTAGCCTACTGCACCAAGGAGATATTGGAAAAATATCTAATCCTCAAACATATTATCAAAATAGCAATTTAATGTAGAATTTATACAGTGATGCTGTTGTCATCTTAGTCTGTCAAAATAATACTTGTTTCTTTTAAAGGCATGTTATCCTGCAGCAGTTCTGAACAGAAAACTTTAATAACCATCAGACTATCTTATGTTTAGATGAGGTAATGATTCACTTTGACATCAGTGTCGTTTTTGAAACAGTACGTTTTCACACAGTTTTTTCTAGGGGGTGTGGAGGGAGGAAACTTATGAGCATATTCCCTCTCCTGTATTGCTTGAATATTCAGGCATTGACACAGTCTGAAACTTTTTCTTTTTTTTTTTCCCCACGAAATAAGGAACTGTATTTTGTCACTGATAGAAGCCCCAACAGTGCAAGCTGAAGCTTCAAGTGAAATCCTTGGATGGGGCTGAATGTGACAGTTTTGTTCTGTAGCAGCTCTCTTTTGAGATGTGAACAGAAACAACTTTTTAGTTCCTTTAAAGGGAGAGGGGCAGAATGTATGCCAGTCAGCCTAGTTGAATTTTAACTACGGCTTAAGGAACCTCAATAAATCATAGCACCAGGCAGGCAAAGAGGAGGAATTTTTATGGACCTGAGTAACATTGGAGTGGTGCGCAGTTATGCCAAAGTTCTTTCCATATTAACTTTGATGTGTTGAAAGTCATGATGTATTTATACAGGTTAGAAACTGATATGTGTGTGCTTGCTTTGCCTGGCAGGCTATATAGGAATGAATAGTTTGCCTGTGGTCATTGCTCTTACCTTTCTGGACCTTTCTTTTCGGCTTACGTTTCTTGTGCTTGGATTATTCTTGAAATTGAATTTGTATGAAAAATAGTTGAATGCTACTAAGAGATAAAGGAGTGTTATTTGGAAATAAAAACCATGTTATCCAGAAAACGTAAATAACAAATAATGCTTGCTGTAGTTTTTAATTTATTTGTTGTTTAAGGTATTCTCATGTGGACTTGGTAAAAATGAGGTACAGAAACAAGCTTAATTAAGACTAAATGCTTTTGGGTGTGGTGGAAATCTTTGATATTAAAACATCTTTAAAGTCCTTTATGTGACTATGTGTAGGACTTCCATGAATAATGCTAAGAAGCTTGTGCATGTGTAATAAATGGTGAGAAAGATGAAAAATTAAAGGAAGCGGCTGTTGACGTGGAGTTTTTTACCTCATTCAAGATGGAGCTCACAAGTAATTATTAGAGCAAGAGTTGTCCAAGATCAGAAAGCTGTTTTTTGGAACCATGGTTCATATGCAATGTTTACACCTTGAACAAGCCTTTTGACATCCATAGGTTCAGTAAGTTCTTTGCACAGCGCTATTAGGATACTGAACAAAGTGTTTGTTGCAGTGTCTCCAGTGTGCATGCTATGTTTTTATTGATCATATCAGTGCTGATTTTCATCACTGCAGTCACATTCACATTGCAAGCCTGGTGATTGAATGTTTAATTCCTCTACTTGAAGACGAAAAATATTGATCACAGAGAAGAGCTTGGTTCCCAATTTAAGCCACATCTCAACAATTTTTGGTACCAGCCTAGATGTCAATATCTTATGTATCACCATTATGACAGACCATTACAATTTGCTTTAAAATTGTTGTAAAAATCTGAGTGTCAGAAATAGACATTAACATTATTTTAATCAACACCTGGACAATTTGCACATCTGAAAGGTTTCCATTAGATTCCTAAATCACTCCTTAAAAGGACCAGTGTGGATGTATCAAATGCTAAGAGCAAATACACTGTAGGGATACTTCACAAGTATAATTTTGGAGTAGAGTGAATACAATCTGAACGGGTGTGAGATGGGTGGCATCAGAATAAGGAAAGCACATCAAGCAAATACTGTTTCTCATTTCAAATTTCTCATCTGCTTCATATCATGCTGTGTACTCATATTGAATGAAGAGTTGTTGGGAAAACCAGTGGTGGTATTGGGCTTACTGTAGATAGGAGCACAAATCATAGAATCACCAAGGTTGGAGAAGACCTATGAGATCATCTAGTCCACCCGTCCTCCTATCATCAATAGTTCTCATTAGAGTATATCCTTCAACACAACATCTAAACGTTTCTTGAACACCTCCAGAGTCAGTGATTCCACCATTTCCCTGGGCAGCCCGTTCCACTGCTTGATCACTCTTTCAGAAAAGTAGTAGTAGTTCCTAATGTAGAAGAGAGGGCAATAGAAGAGACTGGCATGTCAGTTGACAGTAGTATATTGATTGAATATGCTATTGAGAGGATAACAATAGGATACTTGTTTAGGATACCTAAGTTTTGTAAAAACTTTCTTAAAATTCCTTTTCTAGTAGTGCATGCTGGTTTTCTGTTTTTTTTTCCCCTCTGGTCAAGAATTGGGTGAAATGGCATTGATGTGATATGCAGTAGGCTTTTTGCCATCTGCCACCAGCATTTGGATTGGCAGTGGAAAAATGGGAGCATGAAGAACAACTCCAGTGACCAGTTTTGAGTCTTAGTCTGTGTCTAGACTACTGAATGAGACATGCCTGGAAACTTTCCTTGGTACCAGAGGCCAGCTGGCATGGAATGATCTGTTTGTGCTGGTGTATACTCACCCACGAAAGCAGCTGTTGTGTGCAGACTGTCTACTTGACGGGATCTCAAAATTTCTCACTGCTGAATACTGGCCTGAAATTTGGCTGGGAGACTCCTAGCTGGTGTAGGCCAAAAGTATTGCAAGGAGTATGTTAACAAATACAGGTGCTATCACTTGGAGATGGAAGGGCACTACTTGACATTGCTCTGCTTTTCTTTGTGCATTTTTTTCTTCCAGCTGGGAGACTAGGCAGAGAAGACAATAAGCAGGAGTAAGTGTATGCTGCTTAACTTCCGTGTCAAAGCAGTTGGAGCTCTTAGAGCAGCACTGTTTCACTTAGTCCAGGCGGCTGCTAGGTGGCACCTCCAGAGCAGTGCAGGAGAAGCATGTAGGGCCTATGTGGAATATGGAGCAGGTTTCGTGCATCCTGATGGCTTACAAGAATCATGTGATTTTGTTGAAAGGACCTGTTCTTTTGTTTTAAAAAAACAGAAGACCACAAACCAAAAGCAACAGCCTCCTCCCCATCTAATGTGATACTAATTTGAGTATTTTGGTTAGAAAAGTATCATAAGGTGATGATGGTGTATAATAAGGGAAGGAGTTGATTCACACGTTCACAGTGAATGAATGTTTAAGGGAAATTATAACGGAATAACTGAATTTTCTTCCTGCACAACAGTGTTGGATAACTGTAGGTTTTGTAAAGCCTCCCTAGCTAGAGAATAGTGTTTTGGTTTAGTGCATAGTCATTTTTGGTTTGCGTTGCTCTCATGTGAAATACTGTATTTTACTAAACACTTTTCTCAACAACAGATGACTCTTTCTAAAATTTTCTAAATACCACTCTTAGCACTCTCATTTAATTTCTGTAGCTTTATTTTATGTACAATTTAATTTTTTATTTTTTCAGAGGATGACAAATAGCAGCAGCTCTCCTAGCCTTCTCAATGACAGTGCCAAGCAATATGCAGGCCATGGTAAGTATCTTTAAAGTAACAACATACAAAAGTATGTTTAGGAGCTTAAGTGATTTTGCTTTAGTAAAAGTGAGCCATAAGGTAGGTTTTCTCCTCTGATCCGATTTAAGGTGCAGGAGAACTTTTTGTCCTATGGTATAGTATTCAAGTATTTCCTGTAGTCTGAAGTTCAAGTGCTACAGAACTCATACATTTTCAGCCTTCTTTTTCTGCAGTGGGGAAAACCTAAGTAACAAAACAAGAAAATTTCAAAAACAAACAAACAAACAAAAAAAACCACTGCAAACATTATCTATCGGGTTTTCTCTCATCAAATTAGAAGCTAGTTTAGATAACCCCTATAAAGCACTGATAGCTTAAATAAGTGTTTATGTTAGCCCACAGTAGTATTCCTTTTTATTGTACTTTTCATGGCAATTATTTTGTAGAATAAATATACAGGTTTTTAAGGAGTTTTAAAGGAGTACATTTTTTTGTGAAACTTATCATATAAGTGACAAATCTTAACAGATTCTCAGTTTTGTCCTGTAAGCAGTAATTTACCTCTAATGTTTTTCTTGTTATTGGGAATGTGTTTCAACCAAACAGTGCATCTCTACAGTGCAGGCCTATGAGTTCACTAAACTACTATGAAAAGTGTATTGAACTTCCATAATATGCTTTTAAGAATTCCTTTCCAAATTATAACAGGTACTGCAGATGATTTCAGCTGTTGCTGTCAAACCAACTTCTTTCAATAAGAGAGTACTGTTAAAATTTTCTGTGCTGAAAATTGCTGTATAATGTTGATGTTGTAGAATTCCATTTGTGTGTCCAATGCTGTTTATATTATGCTTACAGCTTTTTTTTTTTTTTTTTTTTTTTAAAGCATGGTAGTATCTATGCCTAAGAAAATTAATTTGAAAGTCAAAATTTGTTTTTGTTTTCCTTCCTCCTGTTCCATGTTTCATTTCCAGTAGGTCTTGTGCTTTGTGCCGCTAAACAATTAGCTATTCAAGGCAGTGGAGTTCTACTGCCTGTGTGACGGGGGCAGATAGTGATGTTGATGCATGTGAAGGAGAGAAACCAGACTGAGTTCTGAAAGGAACGTTAAATTCTGTTATGTCTGTAGTCCTTTGTTCTCCTTCATCTGTAGAATTAACCTTTAAAGGAGTATGTATTTATACTGAAGAGTGTTTCATTAAAATGTTACTGTTTTAGCAGGTGACGTTAATGTCTTAATTTGGTAGATATATTTAGTTTGGACTTTTGTGTTCAAGTTGCATCTGTGATTGTTGTGGTGTGTGTGTATTTGGTGCTTCAATTTTGCATAGGGGCAAAGAAAAAGCATTAAAAAAGCTGCCAGTAGAATGTGGACTCTTGCTATCTGTAGTTGTGGTTGAAATTTGTACGTGACAAAGAACATCCATATTATTTGGTATGCCAAAGTTAATTTCAGGTAGCTAGAGATAAAGGCTTTGAAATGTTGGATGGACATTAAGTAGTGTCAAGCAATTGACTGTAATAAATTCTGTTAATAAGCACCATTTCATTTGTGCTGTTGCATGAAATCTAACAGATACTGCCATTTTTGTGCGTGGTTGCTAAACATAATTTTGTCTAAAGTATTTCTTCCATTCAAACATATTAAAAATTGTAAGTTTTCTTTTTAATATTGGGAATATATAACATGTTGTCTTGCATTCTTTCTTACAGATCCACTAACTTCACCAAATTCATCCTTGTTTAATGACTTTGCTGCCCTCAGTGTGTCTCAAAGGAGAAAGGTAAGCAGTAACTAAATCTTAAGCAGAATGTTTGTGTATGAGTTGAGAGGGAATAAGATTGGGAATAAATTGAACTAGTAGGTGAAATAAGAATGAATCTTCTAATACTACTAGATTAATTTTAATATTTCACTGCTGATATGAGATCTTTTTTAACTTTTACTGTGCAAGATCAGACTGCTGCTGTTATTGAAAAATATTCCAAGCATTTATGAATTTTATAAGAATGCTTTAAGTGTGAAACTTAAGGCATAGTCCTTTAAATTTAAAAACAAATAATTTTTATTATTCTAAGGCTTGCAGGTGATTTATCTTGTGCCTTCATGGTAACGAGTTCTGAATACAAGAATAATTCCCACCATTTATTTGTCCACGATGTTAAAGTAATTCTTAGCTTGAAATGCATTCAGTTTGCAAGTCATTTTATGATGATAACATTGGGAATTCCCCTGAATTGGTACTTTCCAATTTGTATGGAAAAATCTTTTTGAACACTAGACTGTTTTCAAACATCTGTGCCAGCTCCGGCTGTGCTGTTTACCAATTTTGTGCGTACAGACACAGTGACTGGAGTAAGAGACATAAGATTATCTTTTTTTTTTTTTTAAACACTAGAACTAATTTTTTTTTTCCAAATTGTCTCATTAAAAAATAAAGTGTTTCTTTTCCTAACTGATTATCAGTTTTACTTTCACTGATGACTTTCATCTTTTGCTTCTTATCTGCCATGTGACCCTGAACTTTCCTGTAGCCAAGAATTCCTTTTTTCTTGAATGTGCACTATATCAGCATGCTTTATGCTTATGCTTTTCATATAACCTTTATTTAGGTTATTAATTAATTTATTTACGTGTTGGCAAATAAGCTTTTTATTATTCCTCCAGGTGAAGCTTAAAGATAATGGCCACAGTTGGCCCATCAAACACTTTTTTTTTTTTTTTTTTTTTTTTTTTTTTTCTTGAAGTAAAATACAGTTGTAGAATGATAATTTCCTAATATGCATCAAAACTACATGGAATTGCTGAACTGTGCCTTTCTTTAATGCCAGCTAGAGACACTGGAAGTTTTATTTAAATAACTTGACGTGTGTCTACCTACTTACTGAGGAGAGTAAGAATGAAAATCATATATTTCCTCATTAAACTTCGTCTGAAGCACTGTGTATGTGTGGGTGTGTATTTGTCTGTATGTATGTAAAGCATATATACAAACGAAAATGAACTGTCATACGAAAGTATGCTAAAAGGACCACTGCTTCTAACGCTAAAGAATTTTGAAATTATTTAGTACAAAATGAAAGCAAAGAGAAAGCTCGAATAACATAAAGCTCAAATACTAATGAAGAATCTTTTCTGACATTCTCTTTTCCCCAAGAAAGAATCAGCAATTAAACCACTTGCTACAACAGATTATGAAAATGGACTGACTTGTTTTTTTCCCAGTTAATATTTCAGACATAACTGGCATTAATTGAAAGAGACTTTGCTTTGCTTTGAATATTAATCATTTACTGTTGATTACGACTTCTATCTTTGTAATTCTTTGTAATGTATATCTGTGCAAATGTTGATAAGTAATGCTGGCAATGGGGAGGTTTTTGTCTAATATGACCTGAACTGTCTTAAAATCTAGGCATCCAGGCTCCCTCTATAGTCAGCAGAGAGAGATGAGCAGCCTGAAGGAGCGCTTGACTCATACTGAGAAAAGCATGCTCCATAAGACCTATGTCAGTGGCTGATTTAAGTGGTTAATATTTGATTTGTAGAGTCCCAAGAAATTAATCTAAATTCTGTTGTGGCTGTCTGACTTTGACCACCAAAAGATACTTTGCAAACGATCTTGGACGTTGTTTCTCGATATATTTAGTACGTTTTGAGCATCATGTTCAAATGTGTTAAGTAATTTCCTGGAATCAAATGCTTGAGTGCTGGATATTTGAAAACTTATGTGATTTGCCCCTCCACCTCAGTAACTTCATTTTATTTAGAGCTTGAGCAATATGCCTTAACAGGCCAGTATTTGCTACCTGCTGTAACACAAGCTAGATGGCCACTTAGGAGTGTTTGTTTCTGTTCATTGACTCTAAAGGGAGCCTTGGTGACTGGCCGAAGTGTAGGTGTTTATAACATCTACTGCTTAAAAAAACAAAACAAAGAAAACTTTCCATTTTCTTGCTAAGAGCCCAGGGCTAAGGTTTTGTTTGTTCTGAACTAGCTGGCAAAACCAGCATTTCCTTCGTTTATCACTGACTTGGAGGACAGATATAATACAGTCCTGGTAAGTGAATAAAGAGTAATTGTTTTGCTTTACAAATTAGAATTGTGATATTTTAAATATATAAATTATTTTTATAAATATATAAAGAATTGTTTGCAATTATGTAAAACCTAAATGTCTGTGTTGTGTAAAACCATATTACATATTTTTTATAGAAACTATTTATGTAGATGTCTTTTAATGAAATTAAATTTATTACTTTTTTATTACTGATTTATTACTGGCAACCCTCTAATAGTGGGCAAGCCATGTGAATTTACATTTGATAATAAAGTACTAAAAAAATGACTTGATTATTATTTTGAATATTCTTGCTTTTTAATTAGTGAGGTTTTTTGAAACTAGTCAGTGAGGTTGAGCTATTGTAATTGCTTATGATTATTCTTATGCTTAAAAAAGTTGGTTACAGCTTTTAGAAACAATCTTTTTTTTTTGTTGTTTAAAAAGTTAAAATAGTTCTTTAACTTCGAGAATGTTCGTATACATTGTTTTCTCTGTCTAGAAATTATTAAATTGCATTTCAATTTTAGATTCCAGGAAAGATAAGATTACTATTTAAAGACATTTTATAGGATACTTAAAATGAAATCAAAGGAGCTAAGTATTTCTATAGATGGAGCCTTGATGGAGGTTCTGTCAACTGTAAACCCTGCTGGATTTACTGTCCGGTTGTTATAACTCTACATGCAGTAAGACAAGCAACCTTAAAGTGAATTTCCTATAAGAGATTTTCAGGTAAGTATTAACTTACAATGCACAAATAGGATTTGTGAAGCATGGAACAACAGCTAGAGTTAGTGACAGACTAACCCTCTTTCCTGAGAATAACAATGTCACACTTCTTATTTTGTTTTTTATTCAAATACGTGTTGTGTTTGGGGAAAAAAAAAAAAAAAAAAATAGCATTTTGAATGTGAAGTTCTTGGTTTTTTTTTTTCCAAAATTGAATTTTGATTTTTATCTAGAAAAATGTTCTCCTATAAACCTGGAAATAATCTTGGAATGAGTTGGAAAACTTGTTTGCATTCATTTTGGTTCTGGTAAAAATAAAAATACACGCAACATACCTGATGAGAATCTGGTGCTAAGGGAATGACCATTTGATACACGAAAAGATCAAAAATATGCAATGAAATTTTTTTGCTTAAATTTGTTCTGAGACTGTTACTACCAATCTGGACTAAAGAGTTGTACTGCTAGTCACTGGTCGGCCTTATAGGATAATAAAAAAAATTGTTTACGTACATTTTATTTTCTTACATACCTTCAATCCTCATGGAAACTGAACTCTTCAGAAAAGTTGCTGACGCTGGTTTATTTCCATTTTGTGTAATGATTCTGAACACCTAGAGGAGGAGAGCCCTTAATGTGGGGATTGCTGTTAGTTCCCAAGCTGCAAGGAGAGAGCTGGTTTGCTGCAGTGAATTGTACTTCAGTGCAATTGTAATGTTAATTGTATGTGTTTTTGCAGAATTTTTTTAGAACTCCTTCCACTTGTTTTAGCTGACTACAAGCCAAGACTAACAGATTCCAAACTAGATTAGAATGGAAAGTGTAGGAGAGATGATTTGGACTGAAGTTCTTTCAGAACAGACTGCTATTTGGTGTTCCTTCTAGGGATCCATGGCAGGTGGGGGCTGTGCAGTGGGCTTCTTTATTTGTATACTTTGATCAGAAGTAACAAATACTCAGAGAGCAAAGTTTTGAAGCAAAAAAGACTTCCTGTAAGGCTGGTCTACATAAATGCAAACTCTTCTTAAGGAGTGTTAGGAGAGTTTTTCTCTTCAGAGGAAAAAAAAATTAAATAACTCCAGGTCCCCTAGAATACAAATTGATAAGATCTAAACTGTATCTTAGAGTGTTCTTCCCTCCCTCTAGTTTTGTTACCATTTGGGAAGCTGTATTTTTTTCTCCAACGCCCCATCTCCAACTCTATCTTGATACTTCTTTTTACTACGTTTGTATATTATTCGGTGGTGCTCATTGAAGAGATAAGCATGCTGTGTTTGGTTTTGCTTTATTTACTTTTAATGAAGATTGTTCCATGTTTCATGGTCTCTTGAATACCACTTCAAAGACATGAAGCATATTCTGAGTAGCTGAGAGGTCATTGCCAAATGCTACCTTATGTCACTGTGTTGTGAACTGCAGAATTTTGGCTGCACACCTCATAGTGCACCTAGGCTGAACTTAGCGTTGGAGGAGTATAGAAGAGCAGGTTGTGATGTAAAGAAAACTAATAAATATTTGCAGGTAGTTCTCTATCGAAGATGTTTTCAGGGTGTGATGTCTGACCTGCTTTGCTGTTTCCTTTGGAACTATTGCTTACTAAGATTGTTCTGCATAATGTTGTTGTCTTAGTATTTACTACATATGTCACACTCAAAAATGTGATACTGAGTGGATTGTTCGCTTACTTTGGGTTCTGTGTATGGATTAGTGATTATCATGTGAGAACCCTTGTTATTGAGGCACTTCATTTTAGGAATGCTTAATGCTTCTTATATTGATGAGTTCTTACGCTTTTGTTTCCTCACCCTATTGCTGAGCCACCTTGAAGGAAAAGAGCAGAGTAAGATGAAGATGATTTAATAGTGTAACCTTAAAGAACTACATTAACAACAGCTTTGCTGGTTTGGGTTTTATGTCTAAGTGGGTCAGATGTACTGTGTGGACTCACAGACACTACTCTCACTCTCTGTTTTTAAGCATATTTTTTCTGTTAGCCATCTAGACTTTGTCAGATGCTCCTCACAAATTACAAATTTAACTTAAACAAGCAGTGTGCTTTTGTTTACTTTTACACACTTTTGATTCTTTCTATGTTAAGATTCATGTAGACTACCAAGAATGATTTGCAGTAAATTAACTGAAAATTTCTTAAATTTATTGAAGATAGTGTAGAAACACTTAAAGCAGCAAGAAAAATATACAAAACATATGGTTAGTAAATAAAGCTGCATCAAAGTCTTTAGTCCTTTTCCCTGTCCTTGTAGTTGTGAACTGTATTTTGAGATGGTGGTACTCTGGCAAGTCTTTTTCACGTAGAAGTATTTTCTGTCGCAAAGGAAAGCCAGCTCATTTCAGTTAATCAGATGGTTTTAATTTCTTAGCAGGGAACTTTGTCGTGTGTGCTAGCTTTCAGCTGTTTTTGTTTCACACCTTACTCAGCCTAATTAGTCTGCAAAATTTGAGTCATGACTAAAATTTGTCAATTTTCCATAGTTCCTGCTGAACTTCTCATGATTTTCATGTCATGTCAGCTTACATACTCCTGAAATACACTGCGTTTAGTAGGCACTCCTCAAAAGTTTTCCTTTGCTGTGGATTAAAATACTTGGTGTAGCACCCAGTCTGTTGGAGCTTTTACCTTTAAATTTGGTTGAAACAGGATTTACACATTGCAATGATTAAATATATTGCTGTGGAGTAAGAGTTGTTTCCATGCCACGCTGCACATTTTGATTTTCTGTGGGCAGAATAATATTTATTTTATTTGGTTACTATCTTTTCATGACACTTTTCAACTAGTTTGAAGTTCTGTCCCCTGCAAAGGTCAAGGTTTTATGAACAATTAAAAAAAAAAAAAAAAAAAGCGAGGAGGAGAAAATGCAAACATTTTCAGTGTTAAATACTTCCAAATTTTTTAAACATACAAGAAAAATTCACCAACCAGACACCGAGTTTCAACTTTTAGATCAAAAATCTTTTTTTTGTTTTTTCTGTGGCTTTCATAGTAAAAAAAAAAAAGTTTCAGCCTTCAGATGTTGAGATAAGGAAAACAAGTGTAGGCTGTCTTGCGTGCCAATGGAGAAATTGTAATGAAATAGGAAGTGGAGAGAGTGTCTTGCTTAGCAAAATTCTAAACCACATAAAAGACTTGTAGCAATACTAGCCGCAAGGCTTACGAAGTAATGGTAAGGCAGCTTCTCTTATTCTTATTACCAGCTTGCACATCTTCTAGGTGTGGTTGCTAAAAGTAGCCTAATGTTCAGATGTAATACTTTGTAGGACTTACTTCTCATGTTATGGTTGTTGGGTGAAAATACCCCTGATGAGAGCTTCTGGAAGGAAGGACAAAGCTAGCTCCTGAGCTAGCTGTTCAGGAGTCACAGAATCACAGATTGGAGTCCTTTGCAAACTCTACAGAGGAGTTGGTTTATGGTTAGCTTTCATGCTCTTATTTTTTAAGAAAGAATATATAAATGCTTGTTCAGTTTCAGTAGTCTAGCACAAAAGCTGAATGTTTAATCTTTGTAATGGTCTACTTTCCAGTAACATTTTCTTAAAAAGAAACAAAAAAGCTCTTACAAAGTAAGTCAACATTTGAAATGAAAATCTCATATTTCTTATTGTCTTTATGTTATTGCAAAATTGAGATATAGTACACTCAGACTTTCCTGTTGGATAGTGCGTGTTTGTACACAGGACACAAATCAACTCTCTGTACAACAGATGAATCCTGGTTAATGCTACTGCAATAACTTTTATAATGTGTTAATTTAAAGTAGTGCTACTTGATTCATCTTGAGATAGAGAAGAATGAGTGTTAGCTTTAGTATATGCATGTAGACTTACCAGAGCTTGGATTATTCACAGTTTTAAAACACTGTGGCCTGCTCACATGTTTGTGTGCTAAACTGTGTATTTTTTAATGCAGAAATTGTCTTGTAAATCGAATGTTTAAAGTCCATCATAGATAAGTGCATTTTTTAAGCAAAAAAACCCCCACATTGTTTGGAACATGAGTGATCCTGAGTAATTTAACTACATATCTTCAATAGTTCATAACTTTGAAATTGTTTAGTTTGATATGCTGTTATCCAGACTTAAATATTACATAAAAATTGTTAGACGGGAGGAGTCTTTATAGTTTGAATCTTACTAAGCCTTTTCTTTAGTTTTCTTGTTCTGTAGGATAGCTTCATAACACTGGTGTATCCAACTCGTGAACTGGAAGGAGGAAGTGTGACATTACCTACCACACATTACTTGCCTTCTCTTTGTGAAACGGGAGAAACTAGGGGTGAGGCTTAGCTTTGTTGCAGCAGATTGTAGGAAGAAATTAGACCTGCTAAACACGTTTCCAGGCTTCATTTTGAATGAATGGGAGGCGAGTAATTAAGCTGACTTGAGGAAAATTTTCTAGCGTGGGTTAATTAAGTTACTCATCTGTAGTAGTGCTCTGATGCGAAGAATGCTATTGTCCTTATTGGTTTTAGAGTAGTAATGTTTCTAAGTGTAATGTTTCTAAGACTTTGGGGGTTTATCTTTCCCAGTAGATCTTTCCCTTCCCTCTAATCATGAGAACCAATAGCTTTCTGTCATTAATTGCTGGCAACAGCTTGGTATTACAGGGCAAGGATTATAATTATTAGCTGTGGTTAAAAATGCTTACCCTTCTCACCCTGGGGACCCAAGGTGTTGCTAGCAATTAGATGTACTTAGCCGTTCCCTTCCTCAAGTAAACACTTGCAACCAGAAATTACTACTACTACTTGCTTCTGTGCCCAGGAGGAACTGAACTCTTTGAGTATTGCCTTGTAATAATTTGATTCTGTTGTTTTTTCCTCTTAAACTACAACATGAAATGTTACCTTATTTTTTATTTTTAAGCAAGGGTGATGTTTTATTGACCTTTTGCAACTCTTTTGGAATATGTAACCATCTTGAGAACTGCAAACTAGTTTGAGAAATAGATGCTTAGAGATTAGGTATTCAAATGCTATAGCCACCTTCCTAAAAGAAAAAAAAAAGTGCTGAAATATCTCTTCGTTTGTATGGTTGAACGGATTTGTTTGTATTTTACATTACGGAAGAAGTTTATGAAAGACAAAAGTGCAGTTTCTTTTCTAACTTTCCAAAAGAGTTGTTCCCATGCCAATGAATTGAGAATGTTTGTATAGATGGTTATGCCTCTGTTTTTCAGATAGATGTATCAGTTCAGAAATGATTGGTGCATGTGGATTTCTAAGGTGCAGTGCTGTTTCTGCTTTATTAATTGTCCTGTGTAGGAGGCAGGGATATAGAAAACTTGATGCTCTTTTCCAAACTGCTTGGTCTCTTGTTCTTTCATTTCTATAGAATCTCTCCTTTTGGCAGACAGTTTGTTTTCTACTCTTACGTAAGCTCAGATTGAGTTTCTGATTCAGATGCAATTGTTCTTACTAAAAATCATTATAATTTAGAATGATTTCAGTGCAAACAGTTTTTTTTCCAAATGTTAATGCTGTACTGTCCATCATTTAATGTCTTTCTGTTTTAACAATGAAATCCTGGCCTTGTAATCTTCTGATAATGTTTTGTAATGGATAATGAAAGCAATCTTCAATTTCATCTCATCCAGTCACCTTTTTTTTTTTTTTTTTTTTTTTTTTTTTTCCTTCCCAGTAAGGCTGTGAACTGGCAGTGTGAGAGCTCACATTTGCTTAATATTGCTCTATGGCATAGAATTAACTGTTGTTTCTCTCTTGGTCTGCTAACGTGTTCCTTCAAAGCCAGTTTCATTCTGTTGCCAGGAATCTGAATTCCATTGAAAAGGAAATAATCTTCTTCCCCATTGGCTCGGTTCCTCTTTTGTTTTGGTTCTCCTTTTCCAAACATTTATATATCACTTTTTATTGCTAAGAAGTCAAAAACCGTTTGTGAATAGGAATGCGATGGAGCACTGGATTGTAGTCCTAAAGTCTGGATCAGACAGTGCCTTGCACTTGAGAGAACATGGAGGGAGATGGGGAAGCTGTGGTGTAAACGTCAGGAGATTTCCTTCATGATGCTATTATTTCCAAAAGCCACACTAAGAAAATAACATACTACACTCTAACCTCCCTCTAAAGTTCATTATTATTTGTATATCTAGTTTCTCAGACGTTAGAACTTCTACCATTCAAGACATTACTAGTCTTCTTTTAATTACTAAGATGGTAAGTTGTTCAACAGTGGAGTGATCCTCCCCATAAACAACCTATGTTTAGCTCTACTGTGATCAGTTTACATTTGAATTACGAGAGGAGGTTGTACCTACCCATCACAATTTACCAAATTTCTTATTGTAACTGAAATTAAATTGTCTTAATCGTTATGGAAGTTGATTAACTTGATCTTTATTCAGTTTATTGCCTTTGTAGCTCGTGGTCAGTGTTAGGCTTCTTGTTCTTTTATGGGCAAATGAGCTACTAGTGACTTGTCACAGCATTAATTCTTTCCAAAGCTTTCAGCCCAAAAAACTGCAGAGAATTAAATTGAATTGATTTTGGGTTTTCAGCCATTTCATGCTAGTCATGTCCTGTATTATATATAGGTTGCTCTGAAAGTAATGCATCCTATTTGTTTCCATGAAAATTACAACAGATACGAAGAGCATGATAACACCATCTGATAGAGCAAATTCTTAGCTACAAAACACTGTCTTTCAGCATAGTCACTATCATTAGATACATATTTTTCTCAGTCACGAATCAAGAGCATGGTGTGCTTTTTAAAAAAATTTTAAATAATTAAAAAAATAATAAAAAAGATTTGCATGGCCATCTGGAATGGGGCACGTCTTTTGTGTCATCATCGCTTCTAAAATGCACCACTCATCATTTCACTGCGCTCACGTCTCCTGTTTGGTCTCCATAAGTATTGAACAAGCATCAGAGAATGTCAGTGGGTGCCATTTTTTCCACATGGAGGAATTCAGTGACACACGTTTGCTTCGTATGCTCTTCAATGTTCTATGCTGTTTTGTCAGACTGCTCCTCTGCTGCCATCTGTTGCACGGTAACAAAATGTAATGGAATATTAATGGGAAGGTTTTACTGCCAAGCCAACATCATCAGCCTCTGATATTGTGGACCAGTGTAATAATGTAAGAGGCATTACTTCCAGGGCAGCCCGTGTTCAATTTGTATGTGAGTGAGGAATCTTTTCCAATTAAAATTTCATCTTGTTTCCTGAAAAACTGTTTCTGAAATGCATTACCAAGGTACTTCTTCCTAAGATTTCTAAGTTGCTAGATGAAGTAGGTACCTGAATAAAGGTAAGTTAAGCTTTCGTTAATGAAAAGATGTATCTAGATGGTGATAGTTGCACTTTTATGTCAAAAAGCAGAAGAAAAACAAACCAGCCCCTACAATTCAGTCTAATTTTTGCTCTAATACATATATTTAGACCAAGATTTTGTTTGTGTATGTGTTCTGAAATATTTCTTCTGATTGTATTTACTATTGAAGAAGGTACACATTGGTTTGAAAGCCTAGAGAAACTTGGAGGACTTATCTACTTCACCTGCTTGAAAGTCTTTAACACATTTTTTTTTTTTCCCCAGTGTGTTTTGAATATAATGTTCATCTCGTGCATTTTAGGTAGTTTCATGTGTAGAGATCATTATAAATCTGATACAAGTTTAACTCCTATTAAGGCTTAACTATCTCCTGCAACTTCATAAGTTATGTTTTGTTTTCTCAAGTTTAAGTCAGTTTCCTGTGCATTTGTTGTGGTAGTTTTCATTTGTCAAGCAGAGGTAGTAGCTGAAGTTAGTTCTTTGAATGTGAACTTGAGCATGAACATTTTTATCGTTGAGTTCTTGTCAGTAGTTGTACCTGTTTTTGTTGGTGGTGTGTTTTTGTTTTTTTTGTTTTTTGTTTTTGTTCTTGAAATCCTCAGGAGACAAGTCACGGCAAATTTAAACTTAAAAAGAAGCATGTAGAAGTCAGTGATAATTTGTTTTTTGTCAAAAAAAAACCTCAAAGGAAGAATTAGAGTTCTGTATTATGATGTGGTTGAAGGTATCTGTTGGAAATACAGATTTTCTTTTTTTTAAACAACTTACTTTACTGAATTTCCGTGTGTATATGTATGTGTGTATATATATATATGTATATAGATATACACTCATATTTCAGTGGCTGACGCTTGGTGGAAAGACTTGCATATGAATATTTAATCCCTGAAGTTGTGTGGCTTATTCTCATTTTTTAAAATGTTTATTACGACCAAATAGGAAGGATTGAAAGGAAACAGTCTCAGAAAAAATTACAAATTTTACTTGCAAATTGTTTCCTATTCCACCAATCCAGAAATGATATCACAGTGTAACACCTAAAGTAGTGTAGCTTTAGATGAGGGTTGTTAGGAGTGGCCTGGTTTCTCTCCTTCTTTTTCGTAGCCCAGGAAGTATCGACTGGGGATGCTGGATGAGAGGATAGTTCCGGTGGGATCAAAAGCAAGAAAATCAAAGAACCCTATTGGCTGTCTGACTGACAGGTGTAAAACAGGAGTACCCATCAATATGGTTTGGTGGAACAGAGTCACAGAAAACAATTTACAGGTAATTTTTTTTTTTTACTAGTCACTTTTTCTGTATTTTGGATGCTTTATTTTAAATTCTAGAAAATGTTAGAAACAGTTACTCTAAATAACGGTTGGAATAGAATGAAATGTTTTCCAAACAGGCATAGTGACCCCTTTAGGGAGAGTGACTCAGATTCTGTTTTATTCTCTTCACCTGCCCCTGTTTTATGTTCTCTGCTTGATTGTTATAATCCATGGAGGAGAAGCAAAAATAACAATTAAATGTATTTTAAAAACAGACAAATGCAACCACTTACTTCCTGTTTCAGGAAGTTTCACTGTGAAAATTAGTGACTTTTGTTAAAATGATTGACAGGATGAAACAAAAATCCTTTAGTGCAGAATGTAACCATCATGATCAGAAAGTGTAAATATCTGTGGTTGAAATAGTTTCTCAACTTTTGTGTTGAAAACTCTAGATTGCATTCTTGAGTCTCCTCAAGAGCTGGACTTGAGGGTATCTTATTTGGAAGCAGCAGGTTATCCTTGAGGTGATAATGAAGAATAATTCTTTTCTGGGAAGGATCTGCTCAGTGTCCCTTGAGACAGGGTTTAGATGAAAGTTGTTATAGTTGTTGTAACTATAACACTCCTGCTGCTACTACTATTTTGCACTGAAGTGGTGCTTTTGATTTTTTCAGAGATGATTACTCAAGTCTTTGTTTAAGTTTGTTTTCTATTTTTTGTGTTTCTGAGTGATTGAAATAGGTAAATCAGCAACAGACTTGCTGATAACTAGAGTGTGTGGCCTCTGAAACTTCTTTCAGTTTGCTAAATCTTTGTCATATTATGGTTGATGTGACGCTCACACTGGAGCCCTGTAATGCCAGTACCAGTTTTGCATTACTTAATGGTTGGATACTTTTTTTTACTACTGAGATTGGGAATGATTAGCAGTTTGTTGCATGCAAGCTGACACTACTTTGTATGATCACTTGGCCATAAGTCTTGTCTTGTCCCTTTTGCTGCCAGAGAAGCAGCAGAGCCACAGGCAGAAAATGATGAAGCATTGGTAGAAGAGCCAAGTAAGGCTGCAGAGGAATGGTTGAAGCCACTGAAGCACTTATTTTCTTGAGTGAAAGAAGACTGACAGATTGATTTACCTGTGTTTATCTAAAGAGCTGCCAATCTTAATTAGGAGAGATGCTGAAACAGGTTGACTTGAGAGATTGTAGATGCTCCATCCCTAAAGGTATTCAAGGCCAGATTGGATGGGGCCCTGGGCAGCCTGAGCTAGTGGGTGGCAATTCTGCCCATAGCAAGGGGTTGGATGTAGATGATCTTCAAGATCCCTCCAATTTAAGCCAGTCTTTGATTCTGTATGTGTGATTTGCCCTGAGAAAACAGAAAGAAAATTGGTTTTCAAACTCCAAGTAGGTGTTTAAAGTTACATAAATAACTGTAATACAAAATCTTATGTTATAGGTTTACGGAGCAATTACATAGTTTACTGTGGAGATTTGGCACTTTATATAGTATGTTTGTGCACATCCGTTGGAAATAAAAAGAAAGGGATGCTTCAGCTCAAGGATATAGGGAAGAGATTGCATAGTAACAATGGCGTTTGGCAAGAGTGAATGGAAAAAGGTGTGGAACACAGGCTATAGATGAGATTATGAGGATATGTAAAGCTTTATGTGGATAAATAAATAAATTTTACTTTGACATTATTGTTCTGATCATTAAGTCTTTGTATTCACATGAACGTTTTCTGAGTCACTACAAAATCAAAGCTCAATAATGTTAAAAATTTTAAATGTTACTTGTAAAATAGCAAAAAAAAAAAAAAAAAAAAAAAAAAAAAAAAAAGAAGAAAAAAAAAAAGGCTGTGGTTATTGGAAAAATTTGGTTTGTGAAACTACCTTAGGAAAAAATAGGCACCGCAAAAAAAAAAAAAAAAAGAAAACAACCCCAAAAAGTAAACTACAATAGTTTCATACTGAGATTTCAGATTGTCCTGAAGTAGAAAAACAGTCATGCAGAATCCACGTCTTGCATTGGTCTCTCCAGTATTTTGAAAAAACAAGCTGTTCAGAGGATTTTGCAGGTGTGAATATAGATTATACCAACTAAATCTAGGCTGATGGTGAGTGCTAAGCAATCATAAGTAGAAAAGTTAAAATGTAGTGAATGCAACTATTTGAGGGCGTTTTTTTTTTCTTCATTAAAGATGAGAAAGCAAATTTACATCTCAAAATTGAACGTCTGCTCTTCTAAATGTGTGATTTAAGATGTGGGAAGGCACTATTTCATGGTGCAATGTTGTTTTTAAAGGTGTGGAGATGCTTGTCTGAAAATGAGTAGTTTACCAAACAAGGTAGTTCTCAAGGTGTACTATAAAACAGTTTCTCAGGCATGGCTATGAATTTTTAATCCAGATCTGTTTAGTTTTTTTTTTTTTGTTTTTTTTTTTTTTTTTTAACTTCAATCACATAAGCATAACACAGTATTTAAAAGTGGAGTTCAGAATGAATGGTGTTCCTGGTTCTGCATTTAAAAATAAATAAATAAGACAAAAGGCAAAACCATTCCTTAGTGGTGTATTTTGCCCTGTGTTAGGATACTAAAGCAATGCCACAAGATGGATATTGTATTATCAAAGTAGGTATAAAATAGCACGAGTGGATTCAACTTTTGTTATACAAATCATTTGTTAAGCACCATGATTTTTTTTTTTTTTTTTTGCTTCTTGAGTTGAATAAAATTTTATGAACAGTTTTAAAAGTATTTTGCATCACAAGCATAGACTTCTAGAAGTTTATAGTTTTAAAAATACTCCTTAAAAATATTCTATAGTATTTTACTAAAGAAATAACACATTGCGTGTAACAAACACGTTTTGTCTATGCTAAACTCATCAAAATTAGTTGGGCTTTAGTGAAACTGTCTCTAACTTTTGAAGAGCGGAATTGGAATCTAGGTAGCAATGTTGGTGAAATGAATTTTTTAGATTTAACT
The DNA here is from genome assembly GCF_951394365.1 of Tetrao urogallus. Classification (NCBI taxonomy): domain Eukaryota; kingdom Metazoa; phylum Chordata; class Aves; order Galliformes; family Phasianidae; genus Tetrao; species Tetrao urogallus. The sequence goes on from NC_136813.1 coordinate 20,281,984, forward strand.
GTGTGGATAATGTGATGGTGTGTTACAGTATCTGAAACAAGGAAGCATATTGCACAAATTCAGTAGTGAGAGGGAAGGAGATTTGTGTTCAAGTCCTTAGTAACCTCCAACATCTGATGGGCTGCTCTGACATTCCAGAATGTGTCCTTTTCTGATGTCACGGGCATCAAGGAATCCTTCTGGAGAGAGGATTGCTGCAATGCTCTCTGCGTAGACTGAAGCTACTTCTATTGCACATCTACCCATTAAAAAAAAAAAAAAAAAAATTAAAAAAAAAACACTTTTGCATGTTTTAGAATTAAGAAAACATTCTGAGATCTATGCCGCATAGTAGGCTGGCAGAGAACTGCCCTGCTCATAGCTTGGGTACAGTTCAGTGGTGGTTTTCTGTAACCATTACAGGATTATGCAATTCTGGATGTCAGAACAGATCAACATGAATTGGGAGGTGAAGGACAACATAAAAAGAGGACAGAAAGGCTTGTTTCCAGTTTCTAGCATGGTAAGTACATTAGCACATTCTTCTGAAATGAAATTTGCCTACATTTTGCTTCAGGTAGCTGGCTTTTATAGTGCAACTAGAAATAACTGAGTCATGTTACAGCCAAAGAAATGGGCTGTAGCTCAACTGGTGGGAACTGAACTGGAAATGAGAGAAAAGGGTAGTCCACTACTTCTGTGGGCTCCCTGCACAGCCTTTAAAATGTCTTGGTCTCAGATCCCTCCTGTTCTTCAGGGTGTCTCTTTCCTTTATGGCACTTTGAGGATTAGTTTATGAATGAATGGACTGGAGCCTTTGGAGCTCATCATAGAGGAGCGCAGAGAAAAATTATGTGTATTGGAATTGATAGTCAGTGAAACAGAAATTGTTATCTTCGTAGACTACAGAAATCTGTTGATCTGTAAAACTCTAAAACATATCCTGAAGTTACAATGCTGCTGTGCTGTTCTGTCAGCATTGGTGAGAATATTCATTCTCGACCCTTTTCTTTCAGTGTATGCTTTGCTTTCATCTTCAGCCTCCTTTAAGGATTCTTGAATTATTTTCCTTTAGTACCCACAGAAGATCGTTGTTTCCATCCCCCCACTAGTAGATTTTTTTTTTAGTGCTTCAAACATGAATGAAACAAAATGATTGAAATGAAAATGAATCATTTTTGTGTGTGCCTCTCTGTAGGACATGTGCACCTGAAGCTGGAAGGTGCAGTCTTCCACTTTTTGCATAATGCACAGTGCTGGCTGCTGCTTGTTTTTGTTTTTCTCTTGATTTTTACATCATCTTAATTCATTGCATGTCCTCTGTGTCCTCTGATAATATTGAATTATATTGAATTACAATATTTAAGTCTTCAGTACCAATTTTGTTTTTCACAAGTCCTGGTTTTCTCAGAATTAAAATTTTAAGCCTAGTCTAACATGAAGAAATTTGTTATTATTTCTTCATCTTAACGTAACTAAGTGAAATCTGTCGTAAAACTGAGCATGTAGGGAATTTAAGCATAATGCTGAATGATGAAAATTAATTAGGTATAGATTATTTTTGTTCTTATGAAAGTGTAAGGATTTTTACTTGCTCTCCTCTTGAAGCTCGGTAGTAAGATTCTATCAGGAAAACTGTAAAAATGTTCGGTATAATTTAAAGCTTGTTCATCCTTTAGACTGATGTTTTCAAGTCTACAGCTGATGGAAATGTAAAACTAACACTAGGATTTAAATTTACTGTCAGAGTGCGATATCCTTCAGGACCAGGAATGTCACTTTGTTGGCCATTAAGAATGCTACTTCCTGGCTTTTGCATGTTTGTGTGTTCATTGGTACAAAATGTTGTCTGCTGTGTTTGAGAAGTATTGAAAAGATTGAACAGTTAACTTGGTTATATTCCATCCTCTAAATGCTATAGATGTATTTGGGATATGTTTTATTCTGTTGGAAGCAAGGCACAGCAAAATGTGTTTTAGTTCACGTGAAAACTTGTACGCTTTTAGAAGTGTTCTTTAAGAGCTGCAACACAAATAAATACGACATGCATCAAAACATGGCCTAGGACATAAGCTTCAAATTTTGATAAAGCATTACTACTTTTGATCACAAATTATTAAAATTTTATTGTACTGCTTGGATTATTTTGTTTTGGATGGTGGCTCTGAAACTCGAGAGATTTTTTCTGTACTTAGAAAACAGTTCGTATGTGGGAAATTTTTACATTTTTTACAGTAAATATTTAAACAATTTATTGAATAATGGAAAAAGTTTTGGGTTACAACTTCATGTTTGTAACTTAGCAGGAAAGCGAATAGGCTTTTGTACTGAAGAGTCTAGCTGTACAGATCAAAGCTATTTTCAGTGAGAACGTTTATGTAAGTAGTTTTGTAGAAATAAATCAATCTCATCTGGCAGTGTTTCTGATGCTGACCTGTGACACTAAATAATGCAACGCAAACTGAATTTCCATCAGATTTCTGAACCACAGCTGCAGAAATTCTACAGCATAACGCAGCCTGCACTGGTAGATGCCTAAATTTCATTCTTCAATATGAATACGCAAAGACATTCCAACAGGGTTAACAAGGCAGCTGTTCCTATCAACTCTGCCCTCGTGAGTCCAGCCTGCAGTAGTGTGTCTAGGCCTGGGTTCCCTAGCATAGGAAGGATGCAGAGCTGTTGGAGTGTGCCCTGAGGAGGACTATGAAGATGAACACCTCTCTTATGAACAAAGGCTTAAGGAACTGGGCTTGTTCAGCTTGGAGAAGGCTCTGGGGAGATCTCATTACAACCTTTCAGTACTTAAAGGGAGCTTGTGAAAAAGATAGACTTTTTACATGGCCTGATAATGACTGGACAAGGGGGAATTGCTTTAAACTAAAAGATGGAAGATTAGGTTAGTTGTTAGGAGAAAATTTTTCCCTCAGAGAGTGATGAGGCACTGGCACAGGCTGTCCAGAGAAGCTGTGGATGTCCCATTCGTGGAAGTGTTCAAGGCTGGGTTGAATGGGACCCTAGGCAGCCTGAGCTGGTGGGTGGCAGCCAGCCCACAGCAGGGGGTTGGGGCTGGGTGGTTTTAAGGTCCCTTCTAAGCCAAATCTTTCTATGACCTGCCACTTAAAGTATGGTTCTCAGGTCCTTCCACTGTAAAATGATGAAGAATATGTAGGTGACTGTTCTACAGAACAAAACTGCAAGTGTGTATGAGCACTTACTGAATGCATTTAGAATTAAGAAGTTCTGTTCTATAGGCATCGATTGAATTGATTTAGTGAAAGTAGTGAGAGTTTAGCCAGAGTTGGTATGCTTGGGATCTTGGAAACTCTCTCAGTTGCTCTATTAAAGGCTGAGAGTGTCTTCAGAGGGTTGTCTCCTTTCTCCACTTGCGTTTTCTGAATTGTTTACCATCTTCTTCTTCTGTTTTCTAGTTTAACAGCAAAAATCTTAGGTTTCACATAACTGTTTGAATTATCATGTTTTTGATAAGATACTGCAAATTCTGTCCTTTGCTGTTGCAGTTGCTTTGTTTGAGTTTTCAGTATATCGCTATGTGGACAAATTATGCTCAACTCTCTGCCACTTCTGTCATTTTTCTCCAGTTTCAGTGTGGAACTGGCTGAATTGTTGCACAGCAGATTTTATTTTTTCCCGAGGAATGCAATTCTCTTAATTATCTGAACTTTAAGTACAGGAATAAGTCCAGAATATTAGCTTTTGATTTTAAACGTATTAGTTGCTTGGTTACAGTTCTAGGCTGTACAAATCAATGTGCCTTCTTTTTCTGTGGCTTCATTTGTTTGTACCCTTGCAAGCTTGTCTGTGTAAGTCCTGAGTGTTTTAATTCGCTAGTCTGCATAATTGGTTATGGCTATTCTTTAGTATTCAGACAAACGCGCAATGGTCATACACAATGACCATTGTGTAACATAATGTGGTGGGCCAAAGGTTGTGCGGCCCAAGGCGAAACATTCTTACCTGGGCATCCTCTTCAGTTCTACAGCTTTTAGAATTCTCTTACTTTTCTAGTTATTTGAAATACATTGGTATTACATTTGACTGTCCTTTTGAAATGAAGATGTTAAAAAAAAAAAAAAACAAACACAAAAAAGTATTTTCAAATATTTTCCTGCACTATCTAAATTAGTGTTTCATAATCCCTCTTTTCTAATTTGGCACTAACTTAAGTTCTGACTTAAGTTGGTGAAAATAGAATTTAACCTTTGAGTTTTTTTAGTTATTTTAAATCTGCGTAAAACCATGATGATCCAGTACCATTTGCTTTAGAAAACCACTATGGATTATTTTAGCAACATCCTTTGTCTACCTAAAATGGTTTCTGTCTTCTACTTTACCTTGTTTTGTTATGGCAGTTTTGAGAGGAATGCTTAAAGTGATCTTGTAAACTGAACTTTGACGTTTAATACTTAATTACAAAGTAATTTTCATGTAATATTTTATTTCTTGTCATCTCTTTTCTTCCACTAAAGTCTAGTGTAACTTGCTGTTCAATACTAAGCTTTTTGCCTTTTGAGCCGTAGTTTGGATTTTTTTCCCCTGAAGTCCTCTTGCCTCCTCTCCCAAACCTCCCCCCCCCCAAAAAAAAGACAAAAATCATGCACGGATTTTAAGAGATATTCAAAGTTGGTTCTATTTTTTTTATGTACTAGTAAATAATGAATGTTTGACAGTTACTTTTTTGCTATTTGTTTCTGCTGTACCAAATTTAAACTCATTATTAAAGGCGTTAAGTAAGTGAAATATGTCATTAAAACAGAGGTTTTCATAGGATAGGAACATGGTGGGTTCTTCTATTGCTTTAAGTTGGAATTGCTACTTATTTTTCAATGGATTTTCTAAAGTCACTTAAGGACGGTCTGCAGTACTGGTGAGGTCTTCTCACTGTCCAATCAATTCTCCAACTGTATTGTATAATGCTATTGGAAAGCCTTTTTGCAAAGTGTTTGTGTTAAATCAGCTCTTCATATGGAAATCTTGCTAATTCTACTTCACATGTAATATAGAAAAACGTTTATAACCATTCATGCAGACCAGCTTCCTGTGTCTGCAGTTTTTGTCAGCAAGTTGTACATAGTCTGAATATCCTCTGCATTCAGTAGGCCTGCCTAGAAAGTGTTTTCTACCAAGTAGGCATTGTCTATCTCTTCATGTTTAAAATAAACATTTAATTCACATTTGTTTTCATACAGACACCAAACCCCACTGCAAATGAATTTATTCCTAAAGGAGGATCAACCTCCAGGCTGAGTAGTGTATCCCAGTCAAGTATGTCTGCCTTCTCTCAAGCCTTGTTCTCTCATCCCTCCATGGGAAGTCCTGCTACTGCTGGGCTAGCACCAGGTAAGTTGAGAGTAATGATTTACACTACAGTTGCTTCTTTTAAGTATGCTGAAAATAATTTTGTCAAACTTATAATCAGATTTATAGTGAATAAGTCTGGCTACCTTCTACTTTTGCTCTTCATTTTGAGAAAGTCTTCGGGCACATAAAAGTGAAAGGAACTTGAGATTAATCTAGTAGAATGAAACTGAAGAAGCTGACAGGACACGGGGAAATATTTCAAACTAAAGGAGGGGAGATACAGACTGGATATAAGGAAGAAGTTTTCTACGATGAGGGTGGTGAGGCACTGGCACAGGTCGCCCGGAATGCCCTGTCTCTAGAGACGTTCAGTGAGGCTGAACAGTGAACAGAGTTCTGAGCAACCTGGTGGAGCTGTAGGCATCCCTGTTCATTGCAGGGGAGTTGGAGTAGATGACCTTTAAGGGTCCTGACTCAAATGATTCTATGATTCTGTGAAAATCAAACTGCAGACTCTGAAATTCATTCAGGCACAGCAGCACTGAGATTACCTCAGACTAATTTACTCTTCTTTTTTTGGGGAAAAGAGGTGCTGAATTATAACACAGTCTACTCTATGCTGTCCATGATAGAGCAATATCTGGCATAGCTTTAAACTACCTCTGGTCTAGAGACATGCTGCAGAGAATATGCACACTGATTACCGTGCATTGGTCTGCCCTACTGATTTATTTCTAGAGGATGTAAACTAAACAATTATTTTCAGTATTACTGATATACATGTGGGCTTAAGTTTTGCGCAATAACAAAAGTAGAATATTAGCTTATACCAAAATCATTTGCCTTGCAAAGTATCCATTAACTCTTACTTGTGTCTACCATATTATGTCATTTCGCTTTCAATATCAACTTCTAAATGTTCTGTGCATAGAATTTTGACAATTTTTTTAAGTTCAAATTGTTCATGGATCCGTTAACTGCTTAAGATCAGAAATTCCTAATATTTACTCTATAGAAAAATGAAATAGTCACAAGATGCGAAGATGAGCAGAGCTGGATGTTACGTATCTCAGATTCTCTAACAAATTTCTTTATGTTCTTAAACCTGTGGCAAAGAGCAAGAAGCATTAGGTAACTACCAAAATTAAAAGGGCACATACTGTAACTATTTCTTTTTTTAAAAACTAGTACTGACAATTGCCCTCCATTCAATGGGCCTTCAGGCTTTCCCGATAATAGGGAATAAAAATCAGTGTCAGTATCACATAAGTCAGCATTTAAATAGTGCAGTGGTACAACAATTGAAACAGACTAGGAAGGTGATTGATGCTTCTGCTGAACAAATGAAATATGATGCAGTACTGTGTCTGATTTCATCCTGTATTGTGCTGTGCAGTCTTATTGGAAAACTGTTGTGTTTATATGCCTCTCAGCCTTATCACCTGGATTGAAAAGTATATAAAGGATTTAATAGAATGCAGTAAAATGGTCCACTTTTGGAAAGTGTCCAGTGGGATCTCAGAGGGATCCTTCACAGTCCAATTTCTTTACTATCTGTAAGTAGTACTTGAAAGGATAAGTAATGCTGTTGATGAAAGAAGTTCTTACAACAGTTTGAGGTCCTTGAAATGCACATGCCAAAGCGGAAAATGATCTAGGCTCGAATACTAATGTTTGTTCAGGAGAAGAGGGATGGGGGAATCCTTGTAAAAGCTAACTTCAGGCAAGATTGGCTTGTTTTCTTGTTATTTCTGTATAGTTGCCAAGAATATGAGCTTAAAGCAGGGGTCTGACTCGGGTGCTTTGAATTTTTGTAGAAGCTTCTTTCTCTGTGCTGAGTGCAGAATGTTCTGAACTTAAGTATGCAGTGTAAATAATACCCACAGATATTTGTTTTTATTTAAGATGTTTAGCTCTCAATTTATACCTCCAGAAAAACAAAAACAAAAAACACAAAACCCCAAATTTTTGCTACTTTAAGGTGACTTAGGAGGTGATCTTTCTAAAGGACTAAGTCCTTAAATAAGAAAATGGTATTTATGCATGGGGAAATGTCACCATCTATGTCGTAGTAGATAACAAAAGAAAGAATTAAAGATGTTTGAAAATTACGATTAAAGTGCGTGTTACTGGTTTAGTTTGATTTTGCTTACCAGTGTAAAGACTTTGCAAGAGTTCTTCTTTGAATAAAGAGAAGTCTCCTTCCAGTTAAATGGTGTCTATTCTCTCGTGGAATATAACTTTCATGAAACATGCAAGACTCCAGCTTTTGCATGAATTTCTGCCTGTATTTTGTAAGGAATTAATATTTTTTCTTAAAAAAGGAAATGTAATAGGAATAACTTTTTTAGAAGAGCCATTGTTTAATTCATCTATTACAAAGTGGAGAACAATTATTTGATTTCCCTCTTGAGGATGGAAAAATTCTAAATTATCTCTTCTATCTGATCTCTGATACCTCCCTGCAGGTAGGTGTAAAACAAAAACATTTTTGGCACCTAGTATTTTATAGGTAACTCTTCACAAAACTTGTTGTTCCTGGAAAATATTTTTTTCTACCTGTCTTGTTAAGTGGAAAAAATGCAGAAATACTGTAGGAAGTGACAACCAGAAGCTAACCTATTACATCCACACTGACACATCCATTAGGACTCAGCACATAAGAAGGCTACCCATACCCCTACTTCTACATGTGTATCTTCATATTTCTTAGATAAGTGCTTTCAAGTATAATCTCAGCAATCAGTCTTCATCTCAGTCTCCAGCTTTTAATAGAATACTAAAACATGGCGAAATAAAGTGTCCCTGAGATAACTGTCTTCCACGCCTTTTCCAAAGTTCCCTCTTTCTTCAGTCTCAATGATAATTCAAAAACGTTGCAAGAAGAGAAAATGCGACAATAGAGAAGGCTAGCTTAATTCTTCTGTGCAAGTAATCTTTCTCTATGTCAACAGTCAAACAGCAGGGTTACAGGTACATGTAGGTAACCTGTGCTATCACAGTCAATCTGGCAAAAAGTTGGAAAGTCTGCAACCATTTCCATGTTGGTGTGATACCATGATGTCAATTTTTAAAGTTTGAAGCAAGAGGAGCTCTTTTTCCTAGCAGCTTGCTTTTCAAGGTACTATTTACTCTCTTTTTAAGATTCGCTAACAGAAGGAATTGAGGGCCATCTAGTAGTATATTAGACTTGGGAAGAGCAATTTGACATGCCTCTTTTAATCTTTGACCTAGTAATCCTATTGGCATTTGAATTTTGATGTAGGGAACTTTAAAGTCATACGGAAAGCTTAAGAATGTTACTTTTTTGGTCAGGGTCTTGGTGCAGTTATAGAAAATACAATTTTAATTAGAAATGTAATTGTAATTAGATTAAATCCTCTTTTTTTTTTTTTTTTCTTACATACTCATGTGATTATATACTTACATAAAAATGGTCTATTGAAGACAGCTGATCTAATTCCATTGAGGTGTTCTCCACATTGACCACAATTTTACCACTGTACTGTCAGTACTGTCTTTATCCTTCAGCGTGAGTCAGTAGGAATACATGCTTACCTTTTAATGCAGCCATTTCCATTTTCTTTCCTGCAGTAATTTCCACCTGCTGCCTTCCCTGGGTGTTCAGACTGTACTCTGCTATCTCATCCTGTTTTGTTTTGGTTAAATATTAATATAAGTAAGGTTTTAACTGGTTGAAATCCTCGTGAAGCTGATGAGATCTGCTTGAGTTTGTTCACCTTAATTATTATTTCCATAAATATTTAGCTGTGCATCAGCTCCACTATAAGATTTTTTTGTGTGTGTGTGACTTAAAAGGGTTTTAACTGTTAATACTTATGTACTCAGCAGAATTTTATGCAGATCTCTCAAAGGTATCTATCATCTTGGGTATTTGCTGCCTATGCCTGCTGAAACCGACCACAGTAGTAAATAGCAGCAAATTTCTTGTAACTCATGCAGTGGTGTTCTAGTAGCATGAAAATGAAATTTAATCAAATTTGTTTCATATCTTGAGCTGATTATATGTGTTGGCAAATGAATAGCCCGTATGTTCTGTCTGCCAGATGACTTTCGTTAAACTTTCAAGTTCCTTCTGAAAAGACACTTAGATGAGATCAGAAGAGCATTTAAAAGAATTCGTATAACTGATCTTTCACTCCTTTCACTCCATTAACGCTCAAAGACATAAAGGGTTTATATTTGTAACTATGCTTCAGCAGGAATGCATTTTAGGAAACTAAGTTTGAGTTGAAAAAATGTTTGAAATTGTATCTATAAGAAGTGCGTATAATAGTTGCTCAAGAAAAAAATCAGCAGAAGTTTGAAAGGTGTGACTAATACACTTACGGCTCAAAGCAGCAAATGTACCGTCCAGTCTGAACGGAGCAACAGAAAATTTCAGAAGTGCTCCCCTTTGTATTAGTTGAAACACTATGATAACGGGTATGTTGTGCTAGTAATGTTACAAGTTTTCTAAAGGCTGGTCTCTTCAGCAGATCATAAGCTATTATAAATAGGTTACCTGAGAATTTTTTTATAGTATAACTCTTGAAAGAAACAACCAAACAAATTTTTGTTGACTAAAGAGTACGTACATAGTGCAGGTTGCCCTTTTTTTCCCCTCACTGACACACTGTGTTTAGAGTCTAAACTGAAGCTTCAGTTTAGTTGCCTGCCTTTCACTAAATTTACTGTAAACAGCAATCAAGAGAATAATTTTGAAAAAATTTTCAAATGCCTGTATGAATACCTTGCAGACCTCATTCTGGAAAGTTACCTATCCCTACATATCAAACAGTTCTTGAAAAGACTGGATTTTTATTTGATTATGATAGGAAAATAGGTTTCTCTGAAACGATTAGTAGTAGTTTATTTCTTATTGCTTATTTGTGTTCTGTAATCATCGGAGAGCTCTCATAATAGTCTTTCCTGATTCTACTTCAAGTAGCAGGAACACGTAATTGGGTTAAATGAGTTATAGCTTGGCAAGCTTCACTGACTGTTCCTCTGACTTATGTAAACATTCACTTACCCCAAAGTTAATAATATTTTTCCATGTAGTTTAGTAAACTTTCTTCTTCTAGACAAAGCATGAATTCAGTTCATCTCTCCTCTTTCTACCTATATTTTTCCAGCTCTTAATATGACGGTTGTAAGTTCTCAAGCCTTTTCTCTCTGACCTGAAAGACTTCTCAAGGAAATGTCTATTCCGGTCTTGGTGTTAATGTTTTACCTTTAACTCTTCATAAAGATGTACTTAAGCCTCTCATCTGCTTGGAATATTATTCACTTCTGAAGTGTGTGTAGTAAAGGATTTTTTCAAATTAAAGAAAAAAAGTAAGCAACAACAGAGATTTGATTGAGAATATGTTCTTCTTTTCCTCTAAGGAATGTCACTGTCAGCGGGATCTTCTCCTCTTCATTCTCCCAAAATAACTCCTCATACATCTCCTGCTCCTCGACGAAGAAGTCATACTCCTAACCCAGCAAACTATATGGTGCCTACTAGTGCCTCTGCTTCTGTTGCTAACGCTGTCTCTCAGCCTCCGTCTACTGGCCAGGTGATCCAGAAGGAAACAGTGGGTGGAACAACATACTTCTATACTGATACAACTCCAGCACCTCTCACAGGAATGGTATGTTTGGTTTTAGCGCAAAAGTACATGGAATTTACAAAGACAGAATTGATTAATGCTATACTAGATATTTGTAATATTCTGAAACACTTCTTCTGTGTGCAGATTTGGCCTTTTCAGTGTTGGGATAGATTTCAGTGAGTGGTCTTATAAAAACAAAAGACTAAAGATTTTTTTGTTTTCCATTTGCCTATTTACCTACTTTTTATTGGTATTTTTTTTAATACAAAATTAGAGAACATTTTATGGATGTCTCAGTAAATACATACATAGAAAACATCCATGATTATTTCAAATTACTTTTATGTTTGATAGGTTAAAGAAATTTTGCATTAATAGTGAAGGGGAAAACACAGTAATAGAAATGTAAAGTATGTACTTACCAATGATTTCAAAGGCACATGAGTATTGAGTATCATGTAAGAAAATTGTAATGCACCTGACAGTGTATTGTAACATGTTCTATGCCCGAAGACTTTAAAGTTCAGTAGCTTAAACTAATAAGATGACAAAACTCTATTTTCCTTATGCTTAAGGATTTTAATATATACTGCTTACTATTTTTTTTTACTTTAAGGTATTTCCAAACTACCACATTTACCATCCAGCTGCACCTCATGTTGCTTATATGCAGCCAAAAGCAAATGCACCTTCCTTCTTCATGGCAGATGAGCTCAGACAGGTAAGATCAAAGAGAATTTAAAGTGAAATCACATGTCTTGGAGAAATGTAGCAAATTGGCAGTAGCAGAAAACAAATCATGACTAAAGAGCTGTGCAATCAGTTTTTCCTATGGAGAATTTTAGATACTTAGTCCTGTGGTGGATAGAGTACAAAAGAGGGTTGTGGTGTGGGTTTCAGCATATGTTATTGCAGTCTAATCTACGTGCCATGATTGCCTGTTTGAGTACATATTCTTACTTGAGTATTACGTATTGGTATGCATGAGTTCATATGTAGTGTTCTTCTAAGCTGTAATCCTATCCAGTTTTAAAGCCTTTAACTGAAAGGATGTTAGTTAATGAGCCCTTCTTTTAGGGCTTGGCTTGTGACTACTATTCACTTCAGCCTTAATGTAGTCGATACCTCTGTCAATGCTAGTTGTGGCTAATGTCTTTTGCAGCTCCTGCATTGAAGAGTTTAACTTATAAGTCATTAACTTTTCAAGCTAGTGTTCAAAACTTGACCTAATTTGTTCTTCAGGAACTGATCAATAGACATCTAATAACGATGGCCCAGGTTGATCAGGCTGATATTCCTGGTAAGTATTTTTTGTAATTTAAATTGTGATCGTGCTGTTCTGTAGTCTTGCGTATAGAACAATGGTTACCAGGGGCTTGAAACAAACCAGCAACAAAAAAAACCCATAACCCTCTTGTTTTTAATTTTTTTTTTTTTATGAAATCTGTGTTGTGGATAACCAAAACCAAAGTATTTTGGATATAATAAATTTATTTCTTGTTTCTATTCACTTTTCTATTAATTCTATTCTGTTTTCAAACACTGTCAAGATTGGGAATACTTGAAATAGTGAGAGAGGAAAGATCATTAAGACAGTAGAGCCTTGTGCAAAATAGTATTGCATCATTTTCTATGTGAATCCTCTTAAAGGAATACCTTATAAGTGTTTTCAAATGCTATATTAACAAACTTCATTGTTTCAATATGAGTTGGCTGGTATATTAGAGAGGTTTTCTACTTGTTGGCAGGTGAGAGAAATGTACTATTCATTGTAATTTGATTTTTGAAGAATTTACAACCAGCTCTGTTTTTAAACAGATTACTGTGTTCAGTTGCAGCCTTCTTAGTTGTGTGTTTAATGTGAATATGATACAGTCTAAAATGTATTTAAGTTTACTAACCCAGCTGACATACAAGTGTATCTCTTCTTGGGACTGTAATCTCTTAACCTGATTTGTAAACCTGCAATCCCTCTGTTTTCTAAACCAGTATGTTACAACACGAGATTCAGGTTTGTTTCATGTGATGAAATAGGGTTCTTAAAGTGAAATGAAGTCTGTATGGAAATGGGTGCTTATCTGTGAGTCTGTGCAGGAAAAAATACCACAGACACAACAGAGGAATGTTCTTCAGAAGGATGAATTTTTAAGATGAGAAAATAGCAGATAAAATCAACAGGAGAGATGCAATATTCTACTTGGTGTAACTATTTTTATGAGGATGTTTATTTTTAGCTTCCTAGAATCCCTTCCAGGATCCTATGTATCAGTATTAAAGCAGAAGTAGTGAATTTTTATTTAATATGCATACAAAGAAAATGATACATGGAATTTACATGTTAGTGATTTAGCAGATTTCATTTTCTCTGCTCTTGTAATAATTCCTTCAAAGTATACTTATATCTAATATGTTTCTGTGCATGTACTGATTTAGCAGTTCCAGCAGAAGTGGACAGCTACCACAGTCTCTTTCCTTTAGAACCATTGCCACCACCCAATCGCATACAGAAAACGAGCAACTTTGGGTACATTACGTCGTGCTATAAAGCTGTAAATAGTAAAGATGACCTGCCATATTGCCTTCGGAGGATACATGGTGAGAAAAACTGAGTAGTCTTTTTTTTTTTTTATGCCAGAGATATTTTTTGTTTAAATAAATATTTTTCTATTCTACATGTAGAGCTTGAAACAGCTTTGATAGAATTATTCTGTGGGTGTAAAGAGAGCAAGAGGTTCCCGCAGACCTGGCACTCCTAAGCATGCCTGGTCTTATTTTAGTGCTTGATTACTTTTCAGTATTTTTAGAAGACATAATAGTAGAAAAAAAAAAATCCAAAAACAATAACAAAACCAACAAAAATAACATTCCCAAAAAATATTAAAGTATGTTTTTGATCTTTTCCAGGTTTTCGTCTTGTTAACACGAAGTGCATGGTATTGGTTGACATGTGGAAAAAAATTCAGCACTCAAATATAGTAACCTTACGTGAAGTGTTTACCACTAAAGCATTTGGAGAACATTGTGAGTTTATATCTTTTATTTTTTTCCTCCCAATTAATGTGTTGTGACTTCTTAAAAATATGCTGGAGTTAGTAATTGTCACATGTCTCTATTTTTTAAGCTCTTGTTTTTGCATATGATTTTCATGCTGGAGGAGAGACTATGATGAGCAGACACTTCAATGACCCCAGTGCTGATGCCTATTTCACAAAAAGAAAATGGGGTAAGGAGAACACGCTTTCATAATATACTTCTGTAAACTATTTCCAATACTTGATCAATTAAAAAGTTAATCAGAAGAATTTGTTCATCTTAATTTTTTTAGCTAATCAATTTCATCATCCCATAAACTGGTTGGAACAGAACTTTCTTCCTTTTCTGAATGAAATTACTGAATATGGGGTTGGGGTTTTTTTGCTTTGATTTTTGAAATAACTTCTTACTTGAGTTAAATCTTTTGGTTTGTGAGTGGATTAAAATTCTTTTGCCTACAGGAATCTTACATGGGGGGATTCAGAGCCAAGAGCTGTGGGGTTCTAATTGTAGAGCTGTCACAGGTGACATCTGATGCTTATTGGAGATATTTCATACAAGGCATCTGCTTTGTCAATGTGATGCTTGTTGTTCAGATTCTCTGCACTTACAGAATGGTGTGTTGTGTGGTTTTTTGTTTGTTTTGTTTTCTCTGGAAATTATTATGAGGACTGATTAGGCAGTACTTTGTATATATTTTTTTTGAAACGTGAAGTACTAGTTGAAGACAAGAAATGTATAAGAAAAAAATTCTAATGTACTATTTTTAACAAATTCTGTATCATAGGTCTGATTTTTTTATTTTTTTATTTTTTCAGATTTATGCTCTGAGAATTAAGGGTCCATCATTAGTAAAATCTATCACAGCATATTAAGCTGTCCGGTAGAACTCGTATCTGTATGGTTAAACTCTTTCCCTCCAAAACAGTGTACTGTCTCTTCATGCCTTTTAGAACCAGTTCTTGGCCCATATGGTCCTGAAGACCACATTCAGGAGCAGTGCAGGCCAAAACTGAGCATGAACCAATATATTTTATATCACACTGAGAAAGAAGCACACTAGCAATTGAATGGTATCACAGAAGGACTTCAGGTAGGAAAGTACCCTAGGAGCTCACCTGTCCCAGCTTCCCACTCAATACAGGACCAACCTTGAAAGTGAACAGAGGACAGTAATAAAGCCTGTGACCTGGGCTGATTTATTTAATTGATGTAGGTACTGCCTAAATGCCTTTAGGTGACCAGTGGTTAAAGATAAACACAAATGGAAGTTACTTCTTTCTTGTGCCTTTTGAAATTAGAGCCTTTACTTGTGAATTCAGTCTCTTAAAGGCTGACAGTGACTACCTGGTAGATCAGAATGTAATGGATTGTTACTGCGTGAATAAGTTCAGAGCCTTGTAGGTTCCTTTAACACTGAATAGTTAATTCTACTCAGCTCTACTGAACTGACTGGTATAAATAAGGTTGGAACTTGAGTTCCACCACTGGTTTTGGTGATAATACCTCACAATAGAAGAACCCCTAGACTGACTTGTCGTATCTTATGGGAAGTTGAAGATGATAATAACAAATTCAGTGAACTTGGTGTGAAACTCACTTCGTATGGCAAACGTGGAAGATCTGCTGCTAGGTTAATTGTGATTTTTGTGCAGGACTAGCCTTCTGAGTATCTCCCACCTGTGGTTTTTGAATTTCCATGTAAATCAATCTTTGTGTGTTTTTACACCTCTCTATTACGTATGGAAGATTGATGTCTGTTCTAGATAAATTAATAGAAGACATAATAAATATTTTTGGGACATGCCCATTTGTCACACTGGGAAAGAATAAGTTTTGTTCCTTTCTTTTGAAGCAATCATGCCTCGTTAATTTATTGAAACTCTTTGAAGGGAAGATCCAGTAAATATAATTTTCAGTGACATCCATAAGACTCTTTAAAGCAAACAACAACAACGAAACAGCCCTAAGTGTTGGTCAGATCAGTCAAGTTCTCAGTAAGGTTAATAACTGATTGAAAGATAAGAAACAGTAAAGAGTGTACAGTCAATATTCACAATGAAGGGAGATCACTCATGGAGTCTCACAGGGATGTGCTGGCAATTATATGTCTTAACACATTCACTTATCTGTACTGAAGTTAAACAATGCTCTGTCAAAGTTTGCTGATAATACTCAGGGATAAGCCTGTGTATGAGGAGCAGTAAAGTAAAATAGCGCTTTTTATGCTTTTAAAGATGGAGGGAAATGTGGTGGTTTTAATAATAAGTGAAATATGGTAGGTATCTGTAAATCATCAGTGAAAATAAATAAGTGGTAATTGTTTCTTTCAGTGTGAAAAACTAGGGACAAGCAAAAGAAGCTAGCCAGACAGCAAATTCAAAACCAGCTAAAGATAATTAAGTTGTGGAAATTTGTCACAAGATCTTGTGGATACTTGCCTGGGTTAAAAGGAAAGGTGTGCTTACTCACAAAAGAGAGATGCTTGGAAGTCTGTTAGCCGCAAAGACAACGAATAGCTCAGGAGGTCTCCCAGCACCGAATCACTGGAGGACAGCAGAATATTCTGTTGTTTGTGATCTTAGGTATTTATTGAGATACTTTTCTGATTTTAGTGTAAATGTTATTGAAACAGGCTAGAGGGCTACCTAGATCTTTTATTTGACCCAATACAGCCTTTCTACTTTGGCAGGGATGGGTTTTGGAGCTGAAAGAAAGACATTAGCTTCTGTTTAGCCACAACAAATTATTTAATTAAAGTGAATGATTGTATCAGATCTTAGTGCTATTTAAGCAGGGAAGTTCTCTCCTGATTGTGACTCTTCTGGTCTTTTATAGATTATATTGATCAGAAGGAAAAAATAAGTAACCTGCTGTTGACCAGTTTTACCAAACCTTTCTGCAAATCTTTGCTCTGACCTTTCTTTTTTGGTAACCGGTGCTTTCAAATCTCTGTTGAAGGAGCAATTTAGAAGAAGAGGAAAAAAAAAAAAAAAGATTGCAAACCTATAACTTGATTTCTTGAAAATTCCTGCCCTCGTGGATCCTTTCTCCACCCCCTCAGGAGTTTGTTGGCTGTCTGCCTGCCTAGAGGAGGCTTCCAAGAGAAGCAGGGGAATGGGTGGAAGTTGGGTACTCTGCAACATGAGGCCCAGATTAGTGCAATTGCTTTTAAAGTTTTAGGAGGCACGGCACTGTCAACCTGATCAGTGAACTCAGTTTGATTTCAGATATGCAGCCTTATTTATATTGAATGCTCAAGTTGGCAGCACTAGATTTTGACAGTTAAAAGCTGAGGATTATGGTTTATGTAGCTGTCGCTTCTGATGTCTATGTGGTCAGCTGCAGTGAAATTTATTTTTTTCTTTTGCCATGCTATTTGCAGACATTATGACTTTGTAGATATGGTAGCGGGGGGAAAAATCAGCAGTTTACAATTATTTATATTCTAAGCACTTGCAAAGCATATGTCTTTGTTGCTTCTGAATTCTACAGAAGTTATTCCTTGTATTGTTCTTTATGCAGTGAAATATTCTTTCTTGAAGTGGTACAATGTGATAATCTGTCTGATGTTGTTCTGTCAGTTAAATATTCACAAGTTCTAAAATTAAAATCTGCCTTTCACTTACCTTGGAATATATTTATTGAAATTATCACTATTTGTTGGATTCTCATTCCTTGTACTTCCTCAATACTTCCATTTTGATGAAGAGTCTGTACTTAACATTCTATTAAAATAGTTTATTAATGTTTGTATGTTTTTTTCACTGTTCTGATACTATTCAGTTTCAGATTATGGTATATGTTAGGGTATTTATCTCTGCAGACATGATTTTTTAAATTAGTGAATTAGCCCAAAAGTACTGAAAACCTTTCCTCTTAACTTCCCAATGCTTTACTTAAATGGTAAACCACATTCTCAATGTACATGTTTCCAAACTGCCTGCTAGAAAATCCTGGCAAATAACAGTAAATCCATGCTGCTATCAGTTATTTTCTTTTTTCTTGTCCTGATGAATTTTTGGGAGGGTTAATGTCATAGATGAGCATGCCTCTTGTATTTCCTTTGATCTGTATATTGAAAATACTCTCAGGAATTAAACATGATGTACAAGCACTTAATGGTAGCTCTCAGCCCCACAGATTCTGTTTCATAGTAAATTAATATTTCTAGTAAATGTAGACAAGCTTCCTGGACATTGATTTCCTTTGGACACATTGGTAATAGTAGTATTTAATCCAGAAAAGTGGACATTGTTGTTGACTTCGTAGTTTTTGCATTCCTCAGTCACTGAGTGTGTTTTTCAGAAGAAATCTTTTCAATTTTTAAATGAATGAAGTTATGCACCCGGACTGTGATGAGCAGGAGAAATTTATAAATATTTAAAGTCAGCACAATGATTCTTTGTCTATGAATGTTATAAAGTCAAAGATGATTAAATATTTTAATTTTCTATTAAGAGCTTGAAGCAACTCTGAAATCTAGAAGCAATACCAGATCATAAATACTGCAGCTTTTCATTCCCTTCTCAGGAGTAACTCTGGCTTCGTCCTTGTATGGGAGAACTGAACTTAGTTGGAGGCTATTGGGGAAGAAAAAGAGAAGGGAAGAAAAAAGACACAGCAGTGCAAAGAGTGCAGTTCTTTCTCATCTGAGAACATCATAGCACAGAACTAAAAAGTAAAAAAGGCAACAAGAAAATCCCTATTGAGTTCATTTTAATGTAGCAAGAAAAATAATGGACTACTCATGTTTCTGGAGTGGAAGCTCTTACATTTTTAATCTTCTGCATTATTATTTATATACTGTGTCTCAGATGAAAGCACTAATAGGAGCGAGTCCATCCTGCACCAGACGAAGAGCATATTATGAAACTCTGCGTGGACACCTGTGCTGGGAATTTATTTCAAGTCAAATGTGAACTTCTAAAATAGTGCTTCTTAGACTAATGTAACTTTGATCATTAACTTTTTCAAAAAATTCTTTTTGATTTTCAACATGCTAAGCACTCTTTGGAAAGCGTTCAGCTGTGTGTTTCACCTGCATAGTGAGCTTTTGAGTCTTCTTTCCTTGGATCGTTGCTCATGGGCCATCTGCAGCAGGACTGGTAGGCCTTCAGGGAATGTGTTTCATAACCAGCATCGCAGCACACTGAACTGCTTTTAACTTCAGATGTTTTGGACAAATAGATATGTGAGAGGGCACTTCACGTATGATTCTTCCAGTGTTCAAGCTTATACCCATAGTGCATGGGTATAAGAGTAACAAGAGATACAGCCTTAAAGCAGTGGCCTGGATTTGGCTGTAGCCTCAAGCAAATCTTTCCAGTAGCAAACAATATTGCTGCTTGATTTAAATATTATGATAGAGAAGGAGAAGCTGTGATCTCTCAACCATTTTTTTTTTTAATGTCCTCTTGCTATGATGCCTTTAATTTGGAAATGAAAGGGTGAGCGTCACAAGCAGAAAAATATCCCCCAAGTTCTGGCTCTTTTTATCTTTGGAATGTTATAGAGCACTTCTCTTCTGGACATTTATTTTGTACATGTGTAACTGTTGTATGTATGTAACCATCTTACGTAATCCATATGCACTGCTGTTAAATGCATCCCATACTGCTACCTAACAAAAACGTACTGTATAACAAGTAATGGCTAAGAGAAGAACCTTGATTAATACAGGAACTTGCATCTCCCCAGTCATTTGATACCATCATCATTTTTCTCATGCTGAAGAACTGAGAAGCATGGTGGTGGGGGTAGAGCTTGTTACATGAGATTCCTGGTATGCTGGCTTGTGGGAAGTGATTTGCATAACAATTCATTAGGAGGCCGGGGAAAAAAACAAGGAATACCTTAGATTCAACCTTCAGTTGATGTGCCAGGCTTGATGCTATTTAAGGGAGACAGTGTCTTGGCCTTTATAATCTAAACCAAAGCAACTTAAACTTGCAAAATTAACTAGATTTTTTTTTTTTTTTTTTTTTTTTTTTTTGTCATCAATTTTTGTCAGGCTGGGAATGTCCTCAACCTATCAGGCTCACTCCAAATCAGTGTATTTTGAAGTAAAGCTTTCAGTGTTTCATTTTTCAGTGCTTGTGTGTGTATACATGCAGAGGTACGCAAATGCTTACTTTGAGCAAGTGCATGGATATGAATGCACTGGATGCTGTGGAAAAAATACAAGAAATGAATGTTTCTCTGGATTTAGTTTCTTCTCCTGTGTGTTGTGCCATGCAAAGAGTAGCTACTGTGTGTTAAAGACATCTTACAGAAAGTAACATTTATCCATGTCTTACTGTTTCCTTCGATGGCTCAGTCTTAGTGGGAAACAGTCTGCAGTATTGAATTTGAGTGTTCGCAGATAAGTACTTTTACTTTTGAAAGGACTACAAATTAATTCTGAAATGAAGGGATGTGTTGCTTTTGTGTGGCCTGTGAAACAGGGGTCATAGAGTGATGACTTGTCAGTGAGTTGGGTAACGACAGAACACACATGAAGCTGTGTTTATGCTGTTTAGCTGCAAGATCTTCCACTTCAATTTGCTTACATAGTTTGAACAGAGTTGGTCCATTTTCCTCAGTTGTACCAAATAGACCATGTTTGACTTGCATGCCTCCCTACAGTAACGGAGATGAAACAGGATCTGTTGCAGCTATTCTGATATGTATTGTGTTTTTTTTTTAATACCATTATTTTTACTTCTCAAATACCTACTTATAGGAATTTTAAATGGTGCTCTTTTTGCAGTGAATATTCATTCTAACCTTAAAAATCAGCATAGTTTTCCTGAATGTGAGTGGATATAATAATACCTGGGGGATTGGAAGCTTTTTAAAGTTTATTGTAGTTACAAAAATAAAATTAAACAAAAATCATTAAAACAAAGTATCTGTCAGTCTTTTGATAGCCATTGATTAAGAAATCAATGAAAGGAGTAACTTTGTATTTCAAAATGTTTTAACTTAAATTTTTTGTAGTAGCCATCTGTTGGTACTAAGAATATTTTCCTTACTAGGTCAGCATGATGGACCTCTACCACGACAGCATGCGGGTTTGCTTCCAGAGTCATTGATATGGGCATATATTGTGCAGCTCAGCTCTGCCTTACGGACCATTCATACAGCAGGACTAGCATGCAGAGTTATGGATCCAACAAAGATTCTAGTCACTGGCAAGACAAGGTAATGAAAGCATTAATTCTCATTGTATACCATGGTCTATGTTCATGGTGGCTGCTGACTTTTGTTAGGCAAGTAACAACTCTAATTAGAAAGAGCTATTACCTTTAACTGATACGAGAAAGTGTGCTTAATTTGTTAAATTTTTTTTCTGCAAGTTCAGTGCATCTTTCAAGAAAGCTTATGCACTGTCCCCACATTACTGCTCAAGCCCTCTACTGCAAGTTTAGTAACTTAATGCTTTATAAATTAAAGGCTGTCTGTCTGAATTATAAAACATTAAAATCAGTGTTTCCTGCTTTATAGTACTAAGATGCCTTTTTTTGTCATGTTAAAACATTCAGTTTAAGGCATTCAATGGTATGAATATTGGGGAAAAAAAGTAAATCAACAATGCGTAATGACACTTGTTCTTTTTTTGTTGTTGTTGTTGTTCCAAAGGTTACGAGTAAATTGTGTTGGAATCTTTGATGTTCTAACATTTGACAACAGTCAAAATAATCCACTGGCGTTAATGGCTCAGTTTCAGGTAAGACAACAGTGCTGTAGTGAGGTTGGTGACTTGGCCCAGAGAGTACAGAAAACCAATGTGATTCCTTCTGGAAGATTAATATTTTAATTGAATTGTAGTTGATATATCTATCTCTAAATAACTGTGTCTTTCATTCCTGATTTGATCTTAGCTTAAATTTGTTCGTAATTTAGAAAACTGAAAGTTCATTTTACTGTCTTCTGCTTCTGAAATTTCAGCAAACCTGCAGAACAGGTCAAGCTACTAGTATTTAACAAAATAATTCAGAAATTGCTGGAATCACAGATTTTTGATGAGAGAAAGGAAAATCTTGCTTTTAGTGATAGAGATCAGAAAATGTCTCAGTAGCATTTTTTGCTCTTTCTCGTATGTTTTAACAAAAATAATTGTGACAAATGCCTGTTCACAGAGGAGTAAGAGATCTTTTTAAGTAATTGCATTTAGGCCTTCTCCTCACTCCTAAAAGGTTCGAGTGTATCTTTATTTTAGGCTCCTAGTTTTTCCGTGTTCTCCTGACGTTCTGAAGTGTGGACTCTGCATAATTCCTGAATTAAGAAGAATCCCTTTAGACTTAACAAAAACTGTTCCACAGTCATCTGGAGCATCACTGTGTACAGAAGTGCCTCTTTCCCTAACTTCCCCTCAGGGTAAAGTACATTACTTCAGCAGTCATCACGTACCCTGTTCATACTGGGAGTGAAAGACTACAGTAGGGAGTTGGATTTAATTTATTTTCATTAATCGAGATTATTCACTGTGAGAAAATTGCTCATTCAGAGTCTTCCAGTAATAAATGAAATGTTTGAACTTTGGCCAGGCAGAAACTAGCTCATTGGAGACCTTGTCCTAGAACATAGCAACTTTTTTTTTTTCTTGGAATAATATAGTAAAGCAATTTTCAGTGTGCTTTGAGTAGTACTTCAAGGGACCCCCCTATACCCCCAACAACTATATGTCAATGGGCATGTGGTTGTCACAGAATGGAAAACTGTGTCAAGCCAAGAGAATGTAGGGATACATGTAAGTGAGAGGTTTCAATCCTACAACTATAATGAGATTATGATTAAATACTTACTAAAGTTTAGTTAAGTAGTAGCAGGAAAAACAGATTGTACTCGAATATCATCTTTGAAATTTTAAAGCAGAATATTTAATGTACTTGGAGGTACAAATCTAAGAATACTTGCAGGTGTGCCAATCTGTCAAAAGCTTTTAGAACTGTAGGAGTCCAACATTTGGCAACTAACTTGCTTGGTGTAATGCCTAGTTTTGTTCAGATATGGGTTTTGTTTACTTGTATTATAAATTCTTAGTATTTAAATTGTTCAAGTATTGCTGCTAAAACTGCAGCATTCTTTAAGTGTGGAAGGTGTACGCTGGAGTTAGGAAACATTGTTTACTTCCTTCTTGTTGCTTCCTCTGGAAAGGCTAGGCTCTCACAATTGATTTTGTTCCTTCAGAGATTCTGGATGGAATTAATTCCTTGAAATTCAGGGGTCATTTATCATGTCCTACCTTTTGTTTGACCTAGCCAGATAGCACTACAAAATAACAGCTGCAGCTTGTCCTTCTTCCTCTTGATCCATGACCCAGTTCCTGAATTCCTCTGGGACTCTTGTGACTGTTAAAAATGTAGGTTATCTGTTGGTTTACTGCCCAGCTTATATGCATTTCCTTGTTGTTGTCTTCAATGCAGGAAGGTATTTTTGTTAGCATTTTTCACTTTCTGGCTATTTCCCATTGTTAACATAAATAGGAAAGAATTTGACCAGAACAGAGAGGAGCTATGCAAAAGGAATGCAATTGTTCTTCATGGTCTGTTTTTCAGATTCTGTGTTAAATGCATTAGCTTATGTGATCATTTAAGAGTTAAATGAAGTTAACAATATGGGAAGCTAAAAATATATGAATAGCGACTTAGGTTAAAAACAAGATGCTTAAATCTTGTATGCATCATCTTCCCCCTTCTCACCTCCAGTCTTATAAGTCACTTGTCAGTCAGTTACTAAATTCATGTAGTAATACTGTAAATGGCAATGCAGGGAACAGTGGGAAGTTTTAATACGTATTTCTGCATTTGGAATAAAATGAAAGTTAGTCCACTCCACCTGAAATGAAGAGAAAGCATACGTGTTACTGATTTAGCAAAGGCTGTAAGGTAACATTTGCTCAAAGTAAATATTTTTAATGTAGTAAACCAAAATAACTTTGACATGCACCTCCCTAAATTTCAAGAAACTAACTGAAGAGGCATCTTAACTATTAACATTGACTTTAAAAATAAAATTAAAAAAAAAAAAAAAGTAATCTAGGAACTTGGAGGGACTTCTAACTACAATTCCAGAGCTTAAAAGGATGAATAAATCCACAGAATTGTAGAGTGGATCATAGAACTTGAGCTGTTACTGATCCAAGCACAGCAGCGAAATTGGATAAACGAAGAGTAACATCAATTTCAAAGAACTTAGAAAAATGGATCTTGTTGAAAGTCAGATTTATTTGACTAGATTATGTGTTTAGCTAAGAGAGCCAACTGTATAAAATGCTCAGGTATCTTGAGGGCTTTGTGCACAGTAGCCCATAATTGTTTTTAACACTAAAATTGTGGAGGGGTACCTATTCAATTAATTTTTAATCTACTCATGACATATTTAAAATTCATTTGATAGCAGGGAAACATTAGTGGTGAAGGCTCTTTCAGAAGGTATTTCCTAGAGGCTGGTTTTTAGCTGACTGCTACTTTATATTTCCATCAGTGACCAAGATGATCATGATAAAATCTTCACTAGCAAAGTCTTTCAGGAGATAAAGTCTGTTGCAGGCTAGTTGTTACTAATTGAATTGCTATTCAAATGCCTATTTGCTGCACAAAAGATAGATTTCTGGAAAAAATATACCCTGTACTTAAAAGGTATAAAAGTTTTCTTTTGAAGTTGTGAATCAACTTAGTATGACTTAATAGTTAGTGTTGATAATTAACATAGCGAATATCTGGTAAGATGGTGTGATCCTTAAATATGTGAAAAGCATAATATGATGTGTAAGCAGATGAATGATTGTACCTGATGACCTGTCTGAACTGGCACAGCTACTGCAGGAATACTGTTTACTTCTGGTGTCCTTGCTCCAAGAAGATCTATTAGTTACTGTGTGCCTCCTTTAAACTTCCTCTGCCTTGAAGCCGAAGGGGCTGAATGAATGGATGAATTTTTCAGTGAGGAAGGTTAAGGTTTATGTAGCAAGAATGTGTAGATTTTTCTCCTTTTAGAAAGATGGTGTACTTCACTTCCTAGGAAGTTTTTACCTTGTTTGGAAAAACAGAGTTGGTCAGAAGGTGGTAGTTTGTTCCCTTCTGAAATAGGAATCTGATTTCTGTAAGTCCTCCTGTTTGTTCCCCTATCTAGCCAGACACAAGAGGAAAAGAACATATCAGTTCCTAAAATTAGCTGGATGAATCCAAGCCAATTTTGCAATCAAAACAAAGTCAAGCATTGGCTGTAACTTGAATTATGTATCTTTGAGGCTGCATTGGTGTGTTGTCATCTCTGCCAAGTTTTGTATTAGGTGTACTTCATGAAACAAATGCTAATTTGTTGCAAGTCAAATGGTTTAAAAAAAGAAAGAAAAAAAAAAAGTGCCTGAATTCAGAATTTCCTGGCTGAAGTTAACGTAGGCTTTTTTCTGAACTGCTTTTAAAACCAAACGCAATCTGCATTATGGAAGTGTCTAAGCAAAGAAAGATGGTATTTACATAGGATTAAGTTTTATGTTTTGGGTATGTCAATCAAGGTTGGGTGATAATGAAGAATTTATGTATGATACTGCCTCATTAATTATTAAATGTTGAAAGGTTTTAAATAGGAGACTTGAGAAAGAACAAAGACCATTTTAAGATTAATACAAATATTTATTTCCCCTAAGTCTTTCGGAAATAAACCTAAAAAAAAAAAAAGGCAAAAAAAAAAAGCCATTGTGCTGAGTGATGATGTCTCAGTGCAGATACCTCTTCAATCTGTTTACTACTATAGCAGTGTCTTCTGCTGCTCAACTTGACTGTACTTGATAGCGAATGTAAACAGGATCCCACCAAGATGGGATTTGTTGGTCTCATTCATTTCTCTTTGCCAAAGTACAAAGCAATGCTGATGCACAGGAATTCTTGGTTCCTTACAAAATTAAGTCTAGCAAATGCCAGTCCCATCTCCTTCATGTACTGTCCTTGTTTCTGTTCTATTTGCCACATCTGGTTTCTGTCTTCATTAGTGACTGCCCTGTACCATGCTTTTTAACTTCTGTCACATTGCTTATCCATTTAAATTGTGCTGCTTAATCATACTTTAGCAGTTGATACAGAAACAGCAGGGATGTTCATAGACCTGGAAACGTGTTCTTTACTTGGTGCCTCAACATCTGGAAGATGTGGCCAAAGGGAAAGCTCCCTTCAGCTGCTGCAGCCAAAGGAAGAGCAGAGACTGTTACCCCTCTGGGTGGAACAGCTGTGAGGGGTTGTGACACATCCACCATCTCAGCAGTTTCTCGAAGTTGTAGCTCCAAAATTCTAAACAGAACTTCTTAATGTTATCCCACTACCAAATTTTTGGCCTTTCTAACGGAAATGACAGAAGCTGTATTCCTTGCATGATGGTATGCTCTGCTAAACATCATATCCTTCCTCCAGAAT
The DNA here is from genome assembly GCF_951394365.1 of Tetrao urogallus. Lineage (NCBI taxonomy): Eukaryota > Metazoa > Chordata > Aves > Galliformes > Phasianidae > Tetrao > Tetrao urogallus. The sequence goes on from NC_136813.1 coordinate 20,308,313, forward strand.
ATGGAACTGACATTCACAATGAATAATAGCAATCACCTCCTTACTTTTCACAGAAGTATCTTTTCTAAGAAAAAGTTAGCAATCTCTGTAGCTGATTATTAAATTCAATCTGAAGAACTCGTCCAGTGCAGTTTCAAGTTTGGCCAAGTGTATGCACTTGAAAGACTTTGTATGGGAAGAATTGGGCAGCTTCTGCAAGAAATATTTCTGTTCCCTACTGAATTGGGGTCCTGTTTTTAGAGAGAACTTCAAAATCTAATGTTGCTTTCTACAGTAACTTGTAGTAGCTGTTGTTTAAAGTAGTAAAATTGGCAGAAGTTTCTGTTGTAGAGAAGTCTGTATAGCATATTCATTTTTTAAGAAGTGTTCTACTCTTAAGCAAAATGGTTAGTAATGCTAAGGTTTTCTTCATAAATGGTATTCTGTTCCATTTGTTGGCTGCACAGGTCTGTTCCTGTTCAGCTACTTCAGGCAGTTTTTATCTCTTCAAACAGGCCAGAAGAGATGTAAATCTTTGAGTTGTTTTATTAAAACAGAAATATTGACCTGCTGGATTCCAGCTGCTCTTGTTTTTGTTTTAACAAATAATCCTTGATAGGTATTTTTGCATCTTGTATCAAGATGTGCAATTTACTATCAACTACTTGATTCCTCAGGAGTGAGTGCGTGAGTGGTTAGGAGAACCTCTTCTGGTGAGCAGAAGCTCTACAAAGATTACACTCTGGTATTATCCTTAAGATAAAAATGGGTAAATTTGAAGCTTTCATAGATGAATACATTACCCTGAAATTGTTAGGTACTAAAATTTTCCTGTGGATGTTTTAACTACTTGGACAGCTGTATTGCACAGCTATAATGTTTAGTTGTTCAAATTCTTCAAAGGTTACTGAAGAACTGTCTTAAATGCCCTCTAGTAATGTATGTAATATTTATCTGTACTACGAATCTTATCTGTGCATGTTTTCCCTGTTAGCAAACAGATCTGATCTCCCTGGGGAAAGTTGTGTTGGCTTTGGCTTGCAATTCTTTATCAGGAATTCAGAGAGAGAATTTGCAGAAAGCAATGGAACTGGTGACAATCAACTACTCCTCTGATCTGAAGAATCTGATCTTGTAAGTTTGCTACCACATTTCTTTGCTGTTGTTTTTGTTTTCCTGTAAAATATTATTGGAAGTGATAACTTTTTTAAACATACGGTTGAAAATGTCAAAATAACACTTTCAGATGCAAATAAGAGTACAGTTTACTCTCAATAACTGATAATGTTTAACAATGTGCTGTCTATGCAAACGTTCAAACTTAATTCATATGTGTATTTTTATGATACATCTAATAAAAATCGATATCCTGTTAAAGCTCCTAATAAAATTGTATTAATGTTTAAGCAACTATACAAAGCAAGTTTCCCTCCCAAAAAAACAACACAACAAAACAAACACAAAACAAAAACAACATAAAAACAAACACCCAACCCTTTTAAGTCTAATCTTCCATACTGGGATTTATTGCTTCTTGTTTAGCATAGCAGTATCCTTGTCTTGTAACATAGTTACGGAAGGAGTTAAGGGATAGGCATGTTGATTTTTTGACCAAAGAACTTCAGTGCTAGCTTTTCTCAGTTGTATATTATTTTGTGGTGTTCTTTAGTATAGTCAGCGTTTCTACTCTTACAGCCTAAGAAGTAAAAGTAGGTTTCTCTGTCCCTTCTTTCACTTGAAAAGCGATTGCGTCATAATCTGAATCTTTGCATCTTCCCTTGTTGTTGGAGCGGGATGAGCTAGGAAGTCCCATGAAAGCCCTCCCCTAGCTAATATAAATAACTGACTGGAAGTAGGCAAGTAAATTAGTACAAATGTTTTCTCTGTTAATATCTTTTTTTTTTTTTTTTTAAATACAAAAGCTGTCAACTCATAAATTAAACAAACATTGGGGTCAAGTAAAATCATAATAGGATGAACTTTTTGGCACTTGCAGTTTGTGTAAGTAATCTTTTTGGGGGGTGGGGATATTTTGGCAGGTATTTGCTGACTGACCAAAACAGGCTTCGCAGTGTAAATGATATCATGCCTATGATTGGTGCGCGATTCTATACTCAATTGGATGCTGCTCAAATGAGAAATGATGTTATTGAGGAAGACCTTGCAAAGGTAAATCATTAAGTAATCTGATCAGGAAGACCTATAGAATGTATTCCTACAGCTGTACCTTTAGAGGGAATGTTTTGTAGTTTCAGGTTTTTGTTTGTTTACTTTGTTTAGCAACCCAAGTAAGCTGTCTACCGATCTTAAGCTCTGTTCAAAGTACTGAAAGTCCAAAAGTTCCAAGAACTACTAGTTTTAGAATGTGCTTGGCTGGGCTTTTAATCAGGTAGCATCCTCATGTCCAACCAGCATTCCTGAGAAAATATTTTCTATATTGAATGATTGAAAAGTACTATTCTGAATAAATAATGCCGTGTGACCTCACACTAGGTCGTGTAGCTTATATTCAAGATCAAACAAATGCTTTCTTTATATTTTTGAGTAGATTTAGATTTCAGTGCCATTTACCTTGTACATTTTTTTTCTTTCTGAATGAGTGCTAGATTAGGGAAATAAAGGTCCTGATAGTCATCTTCAGTTTCCCTAAAACGTTCACATTTTGCTGTGTGAGTCTGGCTGATCTATCAAGTTCAGTCAAGATATCAGGTGCTAGCTACAAAGGAAATATGCACTTTGTCCTGTGCAAGCATGTATTTGCTCAGCAGGAAAGGGTTTGAGCCTCATCTTATCTGCTCTTCAGAAGCCACTGATCACAGAATTTTCAAACAAGACTGAAGTGCATTATAAAGGCTTTTATATGAGCGAGGATTTGAGTAGGGTAGGATATTGAGTTTCTTCTATGTATTAAATCAAGACTTGTGACTCATTTCCCTTGCATGCAATCACTAAGCATGTTTAAATAGGCAACAAATGGTACTCTGGTATTGTTTTTCTACCATTGGTGTGTTGGATAACCAACTGTTTTTCCCTTCTTTATGAAAGATAATGAAATCTTTCATGGCTAAGAGCAGCAGAAGAGCAGGATGGTGCCTACTCTGGATGTAGAGCTCTGCATCATGGGTGTTCACTCTTATTGCAGTCAACTACAACTTCTGCTCTAAATGTTTAAGATTGCTTCTTGTCAAGGTGGCCCAGTGTGCCTACTCAGATTTGGAATGGGTGGACTTTTTCCCATCATAAAAATGGGAGGTTGTCCTATAATCATCATGAAGCGATCTCCATTGTCAGTCAGGTTTTTTTAATAGCAGTTGCTTTTCACTGACAGGTGAGAAGAGCCACTGCAAATACAAACTGTTGCATAGCTGCTCCTTCGTCAGTAGCTGTTTATCTAGCAGTGATAAATAGCAATGTCATCATAGCTACAGTATCACTTAAGTCTAGCCTGATATCCTCTCTTTGTTATTGCTCCAAAGCAGATGCTTAGGGGAGAATGCTAGAACAATAGTAGCATGTATGTTATTTTTCTGCATGTTCTCCAAGCATGCAGTCATCCACAGCTTAGGGGCTTACGATGTAGGAAATGGGTTTGTGTGTAGATAATAATGTCGGTGTTCTCTTGAAGCCATGGATATTGTTGCTCACATTTCACACAGTAGTGACCCTGTTACTCTGTCCTTTTCCTTCCTCACCTTAATACTCCCATTATCTACGTGTCACAACATTCAAGCATGCAAAACTTCTGTTCTCAAGTCCTTTAATCCACTCTAGGAGAATTACGTGCTACCAAGCCTGCAGAGAGGCCACCTGGAGGCTTAGAGCCAGTGTTGTTGCTCAACTCTATGTTGCCACTGACAGGGAATCCACGAGGCTGTAGCACTCACACAGATGTGGTTTTGGCTTTTGTGTTTTTGGCACATGCCAAAAAATTATTTTGAGGTTGTATAGACCTCTGCTAGCTGGAGAAGGTAAGTCTTTACTGTCGATCTCCAAATGCAGCTTTAATTGAAGTACAAGCTGTTCTGCTATGTGTTTTTTAGAGTAATAAAAATCTTGTTACCCCATGGGTTGAGGTCAAGCTGTTATCACCTTGACCTAGTTTATTTACCCAGCTGTGCACAGTAATCTACTCCAGACTGAATTAATTTGAAATCAATATGATCATGCATGGAGTGAGATGCAGCTTAGCATGAATAACATCTGAGAGCTGGGCCACTGGAGAATATGAATAATGTCAGGAGAGAGTATTTTTTTTTTTCGTGTCAGCTTTGAGCAGCTTTGCTTAAACAGAAGATTAATCCATGGTATGAATGCAAGCTAGCTTAAGATATAACACTTTATTGTAACTTAAATGATAATGAAGGATGTATGAAATCAGTTTTTCAATTGATTACATGTATTTTAAGCATCTTAAAATGCTAATGTTCTGTCTTTTGTGTGAGTTTGTTCTGATTGCTTTGCCTCTGTCATTACTCAGAGTACTTAGAGTTTATACCGCATTAAAATCAAAAATTGTATTTCTAGATTTTTTTTGGAAGAACTTGTTTCTAAAGTTTTGGACTAGACTGCAATTTCAATTTCAGTATGATGTTATTGCTATGCACTATTTACTAATGATCTACAAAATGTTTTCCAAGAGCACATGTAGTAATGTTTCTTCTCTATATGCTTGAAATCGTCTATTTATATTATATATTTCTACAGTCTAGCTATGCATGTGTATATGTATACAAACGCACAAGGTGTGTTATTCTTGTTTAACATAACTGTATTTTAATTTATTTTTGCATGTAGGCTGGCAAGGGAGGCTAGAGTGGTAGGTTGCCTGATCCAGTTCTTGATAGGGCAGCAGGTTGTCACTGGTTATTAAATCTCCACACTTAAATGTGAAGTGTGAAGATTAGAATTGGGCTACCAATACACAATATAAGGTATTGGATCTAGATCTCTTTCTGAAAAAATTATACCATCTTCTTAGAATAAATCAATTATTACAGTTCACAGTGCTTCATTAGCATTACTATGGTATATCTTTGGTAAATAAGTATCTTAATTTTATGTTTCAGAAACTTGAATAATCTTTCTTGTTTTCTAGGAGGTGCAAAATGGAAGGTTGTTTAGGCTTCTAGCAAAATTGGGAACAATCAATGAGAGGCCAGAGTAAGAAATTCTTGTTTTTGTGGTGTAGAGCATGCAAAACCCAGTTTCCAATGCAAACTTTCTTCCCTTTTAGATTTAAGCTGAACATTTTCCCCCATATTTGCCTCTGAAGCGATTAGTTGTTAACTTTTGAAACAGTAAGATAAGCAACGTTGACAGAAATATTAAATAAACAAAAAACTATACATAGATATGCCAAAGTTGCTTCCAACTGGATTCTCTTAGTTCCTTGTGAGCAACAATAGCTTTTGAGGAAAAGCGTAGCTCTACTGAACTGCAGCTAATTATGTGGATAGCTGTTTTAAGCCTGTTAATTATCAGCTTGTTTTTTATGAGGTACTGCATAAAAATTAAGTGTTCCTGTTTGGTTTTCCATAGACTATTGTTTTCTGTGCAATTGAATAGACTTGGATGGAAGAGTTGTGTTTGCAAAGCTATTTTCTAACATTTACTTGTAACGTTTGTGTGGTAAACTTGTTAAAGAAGGCCACTCTTCTTTCTGTTGCTTTTCTGTGGGCCTTTCATAGGCATTAACTTCAGATACTTTAGCTGAGAAGCTTTGAATGTGTCATCTTCTGACAGTGTGGCAAGAGATACTAATTTAATTGCAGATCTTAACAGGAAGCTCAGCTGAGCAGCAGGGTGACTCGGTCGGATAGCACAGTCATGTATATGAGTTTTGCTTTGTCTTAACTTTCTGAAGTTAATATGAGCCTTTGTTTTACACCAGGTTTCAGAAAGACCCAACGTGGTCAGAAACTGGAGACAGGTATTTACTAAAGCTCTTTCGAGATCACCTTTTCCATCAGGTGACAGAAGCGGGTACTCCTTGGATTGACCTCAGTCACATTATCTCTTGTCTTAACAAGGTACACTGTATTTGGGTTAGCTTTTAAAAACTGCATGGGTTAAATTTCTTTAGAGTAATATTCCAATTCAAAGCAAGTTGTCATTGGCAGGTTAATTCTGCTGATTTAACTGATGGTTATTTTTTCACCTGTTTTGGTTGAAAACAATGTATTCTCAAAGCTAATACTCAAACATTTGTAGATATTGTAAATAAACTTAGTAGTACATTAATGTTAATACTCAGGATTCAGTAATACAGCATGAGATTCATATTAACCTTTTCATCCTAGAATGCATTGAATACTGTGGATAAGCAATGCTGGTCCCTTTATGCTACTCTGGTCTTTTCAATACAGCATAAAGGATCCGTAAAACCCCTTTTATAGGGAGAGGTTTCTGTTGATATAGTTATCACATAATATGGTCAACAACAGAGTCCATTCCTAAACTGTGCTGACCAGAGTGGAAGAGGGGAGGTTATATCAAGAGGGGAACTGCAATAGAAGTTTAAGCAAAATCCAGCACTGACCTAGACAGTGAGGAAAATTTCTGTAACATACTGTGTTAAGCCCATTTCTGGTAAAACCCATAGTCTTGCAGTCTTCTAAGAGCTGCACCACTAGCAAAACTTTAGCTGAATGCTTTCACGGTTAATAGTGGGAGTTGTAAGATAGACTACAAGATCTTAAGTGATTGTGGAGTTGCTTGTTTTGCTCCATGAAGTACAAACTTTTTTTTTTTTTTGTCAGATCAGCTTTCAACTTATATTACGTTGTTTTATCAAATTTCAGTAACATGCAGGAGAATAAGGTGCTACTTTTCTTTGTAGCCTTCTGGTCATTCCACTCCTTACAGAGAGAGTAGCAATGCGGACACTGACAGTATATGGTTTGTGGCTAGTATTTTCTTTTCTAGGATTAGGTAACCAACTTCCTTTTCCATGAACGTTTGTACATACTCAGATCCATTGGCATGAAACAGCTGACTATTTACAGTGAAAACTCTTTCTAAACTGTCACAGCTTTTTATCTGCTGTTAGACCACTGCTGTGCGTATTTTTTAACCATTTTTATCTCTGGTTGGTGTCTGTAATCACTTTAAAAGGGGCAGTAAAGGGATTGACGAGGCTAAATCAAAAGCATGTTGCTATTCAAATAGTGAAATGTCATCATGATTTAAAAGCAGTAATCAGTATAGCTCTGTAACAAGTGGAGAGCAGTCCTGAATTTGTAAGTAGGAGGCTGTGTCAAAGAATGCCTTATTCTATAAATGCTCATGGCTTATCTTTTTTAAACAGAGGCTCTTCTCTTCTGTGGTTGTGGACTCAACACACACACAAAAAATAAGGCTTTGTAGAACTTTGCTTCAGAAACGCACTCTACAAAGCATTTCTGAAATCATAGTGTTCACTAGTAGAAGTGGTTATTTGGGCTTTCCTGCTATGCCCAAAACCATTCTTTTGGAATGAAGCTCACTCCAGTGTTTAAAAAGATCTTTTTTTTTTTTTTTTTTTTTTTTCCAGTGTTGTGTTTTTGAGATCTTTTTTGCTAAGACACTGATTTATGTATCCAAAGAAAAAGAAAGTTATATAATGGCTTATGAATATTATTATATGATGGCTTATGAATATTATTATATGATGGCTTATGAAGTTGGCTGTGTAGTTTTCTTAATACAAATCTTCCATATGCTGAACTTGTGAAGATATTGCCAATTTTGTGAGAAACAAGGTGAACAGTAGACAGTTTCTCGCACAGCCCAAACATGATAACATTTTGTAATGGGTGTTGGAAGGGAATTGTAGTTTTATCCTACTCTACAAGAATTAGAAGCTAATTGGCTTTGTTTTTGTCCTTCTAAGCTATTCACAAAGCAGGAGCTTTACATCTGGGAGGTTACAGCTCTTAAGGTTATGATCAGAATGTTATTTTTAGAAGATAAATGCAAGCGGTTTCTAATTTGCTGCGTTGCATCAGACAGCAGCCAAAATCTCAGTGCCAAATGTAATTGTCTTTCTGCCAGTCAGTACAGCATCACATTTATTTAATCCTGCTGGGGCTGTATTTCCAAAGATCATCTCAATGATATCGTACCCTACTTGCCTCTGCCTCGCCTTCCGTACGGGAGCTGGAAAGGTTTTAGTATCAGAATTTGTAAATATTGACATATTAAGCCACAAAGCTTTTCATTGCAAGAGTCAGTTCTGCATTGCTGGAGGTGTCTTGCAAAGTGAGATCATAAGAAAGTGTTAGAAGAGATTATCAGCACGTGAACTACCATGTTTCTCTGCTCTGAATTAAGACTTTGTGATATATCTCTAATGTAAGTAGTGTAACACACGTGCATCCCAAATTGCTACTTTTCTGCTTTGTTCCTGAAACTTCGTAGTGAAAGGAATTCAGCAGCCTCCTTAAGGGAGATTGTGCCATTTGTGGAGCTTCATGTTTTCTAAATAGATTTCATTACAAAAGTGTTTCTGCATCTATTACAGGCAATTGTCATCAAATATTGGTGACAGGAGTTGCATGGAGGTTGCTTGGAAGATCATGCAACTCGGTTCTGGTATTACTTTAATATTGTATTTGAGAAGTCAGAACAAAACATGAAAACAAATGTGGAACAAATTTTAATCTTTAAGCCTGAATTATCCTTTCATTTATGGACTGTAAGTAGGTAATATTTTTCTTAGAATAAGGGAAGAAGTGTACTCTACAGAAGGCTTCAACTAGTTTGTGTCCACAATGGAAAAAAGAAAAAAAAAAAAAAGAAAGGTTTTGGTTTCTACCGTTACTAAGAGTACTTGGGGTTGGTCCATCCATTAATTCATTTTTAGAATGGGCTAGAGGTAATTTACCTACCCTGCTAGGAGGCATGTGGACCTTATGTGCAAATATAGTGGATGATGTGCAAATGTTCTGTCAAAAGTTCTGTTCACCAGGAGTTATCTGAAAATTATGCTAGATATTCTGTACAGGGGGAAGTAGAATTGCAGGATTACTTGATTTATGGACAGGAAGAAAACAATGGTAACCTAGTCCACAGGTGTGGGATGTCCATCGTGTTAAGACCAAAATGTCTTGATTTCTTGGCAAGTACGTTGTTTTCGTGGAGCTCAGATGTGTTGACAAAGAAAGGAAGGATCTGAGTTGCACCAAAATAATGTACTTGTGAAGAAATTGATTGCGTTTGTTATTGGAGAAATGTTTTGCCATTTATTTCATGCTTCTTTTATTTTATCTTTTGCATTCTTGTTACAGTTAGATGCTGGTGTGCCAGAAAAAATAAGCCTCATTTCCAGAGATGAGAAGAGTGTACTTGTGGTAACTTACAGCGATTTAAAACGCTGCTTTGAAAATACTTTTCAAGAACTGATTGCAGCCGCAAATGGTCAGTTGTAGTATTTGCTGAAAGCATGCAGGACATTGCTGAGGAACTTAACCAATAGCAAATTGCACTACAGCTGAATTGTTGTTGTCATCTCATTTCACATTTGGGAAACAAACAGGAGATGAGCAAAGCTGCTTGCACTTCAGTCAGGTACACTGTTACTTGAAGGGAAGAATGTTTCACTTATCCTAGAGCTAAGGCTGCCATTGGAGGCTTTATCTGTGAAGAATTTATTTTAGATTAAGGAACACATCAGGTGCATGATGTTCCTGCTTTTATTTTTTCCACTTGTATATGCACTAATTTTAATTTTTTTAAGACTTTTCTGATCTCTGAAGTTTTGCCACATTGTATACTTAAGGGAAACTCTTTGCAAGGACATTTCTGGGATACATTTTTGTCACTGAGGATAAAGTAAAATTTATTCATTTTTGATATTATTTGCACCCAGAATAGCATAAAGGACCAGGTAAATAATTTAATAGAAATTGTGTTCTATTAATTACCATTTAGTTCGTAACCTCTGTAAAAGTGTGTTGTATGCAAGCTCTGTATGCCACCCACTGTTAGCTCGGAAAAAAAGAAGATGAAACTTTAAAATCGATCAGCTCGAAGTATCACTGAATTGACCAAAAGCAAAAAAGGAAAGAAAGTTCCCTGTTATTTGAATTAAACTTTGTCTAAGCGAAGTGACGAAAATAGCATCACGGGAAACATCTATAATTTAAGGAGCATATCAAACTTGCTCTAAACACAACCATCGCCTTTTAAAAAATGTTTGTATGTTTTCCTGCTAGTCAGAAGCATTTACATTTATGCAATTTTTTAATAGATTTTTTTAAAAGAAATTGTGTTAAAATGCCTGAAGTTTCAGGAGTGTATTACTTTAGGTTATTTACAGTATAATTTTTGTATAAAGTTCTGTTCTTTGAACCACAGCTTTATTATGGTACGCTACACTGGATACAGATACAAAGACACTGTTAAGAAGATTAACTAAACACAGCAGTTGTCTGGCATCAAGAGCTTTTCAAGTTTTACAGCCTGAATCTGGAGGGATAATGATCTGCTGTGCCTTTGCAGTCACTGCTTAGCCCAAAGTAATATTACTTTTGATAATACTCAATACATGAATATTCCTGAAGTAATTCAGTCTCAAAAGTCTGGAATTTTCCTCCTCAATTACCTTTCTAATATTTGGACGTGCAGTTGTCTCCAAACTTGGGTATTCATGGGATTTCTAGTTAAACACCTACACTTTGATACTGAAGACTGCCAAATACGTAGGAATTTTCTTTCTTAAAGCAGTAGTGAAGACTGTATCTATCCTTTCCCAGCACTGAATGTTTTAATAGCACTGGGTGCTCACCATGGAGAAAATGTGGAAACTCAAAAGGTCAGGACAGACTCTAAGCACTTGCAACTGATGTTACTGGCATCGATTTTAATAATTCTCAATATTTGTAGTTTTCAGAGAAGTTTTTAATATTTCTCTGTCCACTTTTGTAAGCTTTAAAATGATTCTCCGCCTTGAGACTTGCATCAAGGAAAGCAACTCTCATCACATCGAAAGCTTTGAAGACTAGGGACGTGCTTTACACATTTTAGAAAATGTGGTTGAATCCACATAAGGTAGCATCAGTTGTTGAGTTTAAAGGTCGATTATTGTTGCATTTGATCAAATGAATTTTAAAAGGAACATAATGTTTAATATTCAAACGATAACAGTTGCCAGAATGTTCTTTTTAATGTAAAAGGAACAGGAACTTTGAGAAGTGAACATTAAAAAAAGAAAAAAAAACAGTCTTTTATCATTAGCTCATGTATTTGAGGAAGAGCAGCTGTCTTTTATATGTTTTTTGACAAATCATATTGTAATTCTTTTGTACAAAAAAGAAGTACTTGTATTCTAGAAGAAATATGAAATGCTTAATTTATAAGCGGGCTGAGGTTTTTTCCAGTATTGTTTTCTTTGAAAATGAAAGGGGATCATCTGTTCAGTTGTGGGGTTTGGGAACCTTTGAAAATTTAATTTGTGGACCAATATTTTGTGAAAGTGTAAGGCAGGGGTAAAATAGGGCTTCAATTCTCATCCTTTTTAGACCAGCAAACCACCCTCTGCAAGACATGTCTAAATTGCAAACCTGTGTGTATTTGCATAATGTCAGTTTGCTTCAGCCCCTGTTAACCACAGGACTTGGTTTAAAAACAAAAAGGTAGACAGCTAATAAGTTTTCATACATAAATAATGTCAGCCAGAAAATATTTGGTGTCAGGCAATACATAACATGATAATTAAAAAAAAAAAAAAAAAGTTGAGCTTTGTTTTTTTTTTTTTTTCCTATTTATTTCATTTGGTTTGTATTTGGGAATGATTTAAACAGTCTGAAGTTTAGCTTGGGTGTTTTTTGGGGGAGAGCCCTTCTGCCCCATTTTAATTCCATTTAGAAGGTTGTCCTAAAGTTCTAGTTCAGTCCATTCATAGGAAGAATTATATGTCTGTATTTATAAAGAAGAGCCACCAGGATGTGTCCTTCTAGATGGGAAATTTAATTCTAACCTTTCTATTCTTACAGCTAAAAGCACAGGCGGGGCAACCTTTGAAATCATGTGATGTTGGTCATTTTAATTTTTGTACTGGTTTTAAATTCTGTTGCTGTATTTACTATATTGTAAATATTTTGTTGAGGGGTATCTATATATTTTTTGATTTGCCCTTGTTTCAGTAATTCAGGTGTCAACTCCTTCCCCTAAAAAGCACCAGTATGTTAAGTTCTGATGTCATGATCCCAATATGTGTTACTCATCTTTAATCCTGTTTTCATTCTTCATGTGTACAGCAGTATTTTTAATAAAGAATACCAGAAACAACGTGGCCTTTTTTTGACAACGTGAAGTATTCAAGTATTTGGATATGCAGCTTTTCAGCTCTTCTGCTGGAACTGTATTCTGTTCAGCCATATTTCTTCTGTGTTTTGTTTCCAGTGCAAAGTTCAAACAGCTGTGATTCACAAATAGTTTTTAGTGCTTGCCACTTGGAGTACATGAGTTATCCTAAAACGTACAGATGCTGATTACCCAAGTCACACTAATACACACTTCCTCAACTCTGAGTCAACTCAGTAGCAAATATATTATTTTTTTCTTGAGAATTTGCATGTCAAGTAATTGGCAGCTTCATCTAACAGGATTTCTTTTCTATACTGTTAATGTGCAGTGGTGAGATGACTTTTGGATTGACGTAGAAGAACTCACTCCAGTCCTGACTATGCTTATGTAACATGAAACTTTGTGCAATACATATGAAATAGTTGGTAATTAGTATTCATTTAGTAAGGAGTTCTTATCCCTTAAATTGCATTGTTTCTAGAAATTCTATTGTATGGAGACTTCATTGCCAGGCCTCTCTCCATCATATTTGAAAAGTCATGGCTATCATACAGTGTCCCTGGTGACTGGAAAAAGGTAAACGTGTCACTTGCATTTTTAAGAAAGGGAGAAAGTTGGATCTGGGGAACTACAGGCTGGTGAGCCTCACCTCCGTGCTTGGAAAGTTCTAGGAGCAGATCCTCATTAAAGAGATGTTAAGGCACATGAGGGAGGAGCAGGTGATCTGAGACAGCCAACATGGCTTCACCAGGGGAAGGTCGTGTCTGACCAACCTCGTGGCCTTCTGTGATGGAATGATGGCACTGATGGATAAAGGGAAAGCAAGTGATGCCATTTACTTGGACTTCTTCAAGGCCTTTGACATGGTCCCCCATCAATGTCTAAATTGGGCAGAGATGGATTTGAAGGTTGCATTGATCAGCAGATAAGGAATTTATTGGATGATCTTGGCCGGAGGATTGTTGTCACTGGCTCTGTGTCCAGGTGGAGGCCAGTGAAAGGTGTCCCCCAGGGGTCCATCGTAGGATTGGTACTCTTTAAAATATTTATCAGTGACACAGATGATGGGATTGAGTGTGCTCTCAGCAAATTTGTTGATGACACCAAGCTGAGCGGTGCAGTTGGTATGGGAGAAGGAAGGGATGATGAGTTTGTGAGAGGGATGAGTTCCTGGGAGAACAGTTTGTTGAGCATCCCTGCCAAGGTGAATGTGGGTGCCATTGTGGCTTCCATTACTTAAGGGAAGCTTATAAGAAGGAGGGAGATCAACTGTTTATGGGAGAAGGTGGTGACAGGACAAAAGGGAATGGTTTTTAATCTAAATCTCCCCTCTTGTAGTTTGATGTCAGGGGAAGTTATTCACTGACAGAGTGGTGAAGTGCTGGCACAGGCTGCCCAGAGAAGCTGTGGATGCCCCATCCTTCCCTGGAGGTGTTCAAGGCCAGGTTGGATGGGGCCCTGGGCTAGTGTCTGATTTAGTGGTTGGTAACCCTGCCTGTGGCGGGGGGAGGGGACTAGACGATCCAACTTGATGGTCTTACAACCCAAGTCATTCTATGATTTAAAACTAAAGCTGTGCTAAGCTCAGTGGGAGCTCTTGTCCTGTAGCTTTTCTTAGTAATGTGCAGCAAGAGCCGCAGAGCATCCTACAGCTGTAGGTAACATCACTGTGTTCTGTGTCTCTGGAGAAGATACCATGTCAACCTCCTTTCAGCATGGCTTGGAGATGCAGTTAAGTCATAAAATATGGCAGAGAGCCTTTGATAGACACCTAAGTAGAGGCAGCTTCTCTGGGCTGTGCATCTGGGGTGGGGATTTGGAGGTTTTCTGAACAAGAGTGAACAGCTACTGGGCCTGAGCTGCTAGCTTGTGACACTGCCAGTTCAGAACAGGCTTTGTTGGTGACAACTAGCTTTGTGTGAGCAGAATGGGGACCGTTAAGGAATATTTGTCACTGGGCTGATTTGTCTCCCCCCACAATGAAACAGTGGCTTTCTTGGAGGCAGAGTTGAGTTTTTGTCTCCAGACAGCAGTAAGCATTTCTTAGATACGCAGAGGTGAGTGGATTTCTCTGGCACAAGGAAGGAGTACAGGTGTCTGTCACTGTGTCAAGTTTGTTGTGTGGAGCGTGCTGTCTGTGCCATTGCTCCATGTTCCTATTTGCTCACAAGACTGGTGCATTTGGTGTTTTAGTGCTGCTCAGCGCTGAGCCATCTGTTGCAGTAATTTCTGATGCTGGATTAACTAATTTGGTAGATTCTTCCAAAAAGCAAACTTTATTGCATGAATTTAGTGATCGAATATGCTATGCGAAGACAGAAAATGCAGGATAAAATATGGGTTATTCACATCACAGAAACTTAGGGGATTCATATAAAAGTAATCTTTGTAGATCAGTTTTCTTAAATATTTATGCAGAAAAAGCATATTTATATATTTACATTGTGCAAACACTTCAGAGGTGCATTATCCCATAGTTAATTTTTTTGCTGAACTGGACTTAAGAAATTGTTTTCTGAATTTATTTTTTATTTTTACCAGAAAGAGGTGGTGCAATAGTTTGTATTTAAAACTGGTGATCTTTTGGGAAGGAGGAACTGGAACTGATGTACAGTTTAGAAGTAGCAATACATATTTCTTTTACTTGCATACACGAGATCATTTTCATTTGTAAATATACAAAAGATCGCTTGCCTTTAGGTCTGTTAATGAGTTAAGTTCACAGTTCTTAAACTGACTCAAGAGATCAGAATCCTATGTAACATTTTCAATGATTCAGTGCTGTTAAATGGCCAAATCCTTGTTAACATTGAATTCAAAGATAAAAGGGGGTAGTATATCCCTATGCACTTTGAAGAGGGAACATTCACGTCCTTTCTGAGATGCTATACAAAAATCTGTTATAAATCAATGATGCATTTTTAGTCCTGTACATATTTACTATTAACTAACCTAGAAATTCAACTGCCTTCATTAAAAAAAAAAAGCTGCCCTAACTCTCTAAACAGATTGCCGTGTCAGTTCTAAACAATCCCATTGCACTCTAGACACTCTCTAGAAATTAATACTTTGCTTTAACTATATGCAGTTTAGTAGCCATAGTGTCTTTTTCAGACAGAGTCCCATAAACAAAATATACTCAGTGCAGTGTTAGAAAGGCCATTAGATTTCACAGACAGAGCTTGGCTTTAGTGTATCTTGTTTGTTTCCAGTGTGTATGTTGGCACATTGACAAAGTGCAAAACTTCAGCAATATTTAGTTTACCTGGTTCCAGTAGGATTGACCAAACTGAGTTGATCTGCGTTCCCTCTTATCATAGTACTGGCTTTGATCTTAAGTTTTTTGTATCCTTGCAAACTGTGTTTTGAAATTCCTGCTTTGCAAGGCTCCCTCCCTCTTTTGTCCTCTGGAGCAGTAAGACGTGTGGTCTCTCATCCCAATCTGACTCATTCAGAGGAATGGCCTTCCCCAGAGGATCTCAAAGTAGCGTATGACCTGCTTCTTATTGTTCTCTTCTCAGAGCATCCTTCATTTTTCAACCCTACACAGATAGCCTCATAGACCCAAGCAATAGGGTGCAAATTCCAAGATGCTTTATGCTATGGACTCCCCCCAGCTGCCTCTCCCAACTGGAGGCTGGATTAGTGCAGCATTGCGTGCCCCTCTGCTGCCAAGGGACCAACCGTGAACTTGTTTTGTTTGTAATGATGACTGTTCTGGTTGTCAGAAGCACTGGGAAAGTTATTACAGCTATTGCTGTTCAGCATTAGGAAAGTCAAGGCCTAAGCAGTATTTTGCTATGTTTTGTACATGTATATAGTGGTCTGTAGAAACAAAGATCACTTAGATTGTCAATGATATCCTCTTAAATTTTAGCATAATTAAAATTACTTGGGTCAACATGTCTAAACTGACATTATTTTAGAGAAATCTTTTTAAAAAATGCATATTATGAGGACTGCTCTAAAAGTAATGCCTCCTATTTTATCATGCTGGTCTGTGACATCAGAGATGGGTGTTGCAGGTATGGCAGCAGAGGTTGAACCTTCCCAGCAATATTCTGATATGTATTGTGGTGTGACAGATGGCAGCACAGGGGCAGTCTGACAGGACGGCATCTGACATGAAAGTGTGTATAACACAAAGGTGCCATGGAGATCCTCCATGCAGAAAAAACGGCACCCACTGACATTCATAGAAGCTTGCTGAACATTTATGGAGATCAGACAGTGGATGTGAGCACAGTGAGGCAGTGGGTGGTGCATTTTGGCAGTGGTGACAGAGACATGAAAGAGAAGGCATCATCCACATGGCCTTGCACAGCTGTCACACCGCAAAATGAAGAGTCTCAACCAGCTCATCCACATGAACTGACCAATGGTGATGACTGTATTGAAAAATAACATTTTGTAGCTGAGAATTTGCTGTACCAAATACTGTTATTGTTCTCATTGTATCTGTTGTAGTTTCCATGAAAGAAAAAAAAGAATAGGAGGCATTACCTTAAGAGCAAGCTACATAAATCTTAGCCCAGAAACACTTAAATGGATGGCTGGGAGTGATGGACTACTGAGCTGTAGTCAGGAGGGGGAGAGTGGCACGCTTTCATTTTCTCCAGCACTGTGTTTCCGTGAGTGTATCTTCTCTTGGAGTCGCTGAGTTGGTCACAACTGAAACTGCAGAAGCTTCTCGGCTTTGCTATTCCAGAAAGCCCTGACTCCTTGCTCCTACTGACGCCTTTCATGCTGAAATAGAGCAGCATCGTTGTTAGCACATTTAACATGTACCAGCATTTGTTACAATGACTTAAGCAAAGACACACTACAGGAAACAGCTTTATAATCAGAGAAACAGCATTGATGCAGATGGGATTGCTTAGTGGGGCAGCAGAGCAGAGGACTGAAAGAGCCCTTCTGTGTCCCCATTCAGTCCCCTTATAAGCATAGATGCTGTGACCAAACATCTTCATTAAAGTGACTGTACTCATTGTATGTATTAATCTTGGTGCATACGGGCAAATATCTGAGCGTTAGCCCTAAGTTCTGTTGTTCGTTTGTGACTGCTGGAGAGCGAAACGTCATTGTGGGGCAAAGTAGTGTGCAGTGTCTGCCTCCTGAACTGTGGGTGCTGGGAGGGTCTCCGTCCTTTATAAAAGAAGATTGAGCCGGAGGAGTGAAGTAGTGAAAGGTCTCAACCTGCATGATAAAAGCAGAAAACTGCCAGCTTAGATGTATTCAGAGCCCCATACAGTGAGTTTTTAGGACAAGTCGCCAATGCTTTTGAGGAAGGGCAAAAGAGCTGGGTGTCTCCTATCTCTACCCGCTCTCAGCAGCGAATACAGACTGCTGGTTTTTATTTAAGGCATTCATGTCCCACAAAGAACTGGTTATCCAGTAGGCTGCCTTTTATACAATGCCCTTTAGAAGAGAAGGCTTAATGTCTTCCTAGATGAGCCGCTGCTTGAGATGCTGTTTGCCTCACAGCACTTTCTTGCCCTGATTCTTAAGAGTTCCAAGCTTAAAAAGTTCTTTCAAATGATGAACAAAGTTAAGGCAGGGAGAAGTTTCACGCTATTGAACTTAGATGCCGAAGCTTTACCTGTAGGCACAACAAGCCAGGACACTTTCCATCATTGATTAAATGTGAAATCCCAAGTTAAACCTATGTTGGACTATAATGCCTAAAATTAGATTCTCTCTCCCTCATGTTTATAAGTTCACAGGTGCTTTTGCTCTCTCCTTTTAGACGGTCAAGAACCTTGGCTGTCCTACTCTTGAATTCCATGTAAAACAGAACATCTGTGAAGACTTTGAGAACCCAGGATTTTACTTTTAACTGGCTTTCTTGGATCTTTAGCTCACAAGCCCATATGTTTTGTCGAGTGAGGTCTGTACAGTATGAAGCTTGGAGGGTCCTCCCAATCAGACCACTCCATCTTTGTTGGTAGGTGGATGGAGTTCATGAGGAGTCTTCATGATGAGTATTGCAGATGCATCGCATGTTTTTACATTGCGTCTGTTGGCAGATGGACAAGTGCTCTGAAACAAATTCCACAGCTATGTGACAAGGTTAGTCACATCCTCGGTGGACTTTTAAAATGGTTTCGCAAAGAAATGCTTCAGTGAGTCACAATGTAATTGCTGAGTCTTAAGGAGCAATGGGCTGGCAGAAGTGCAGTGTGCATGCTAACTTATGAGCCTTAAAATCACTTGGATCTTCTTATTCCTCATCAGGCTTTGCATCCTGTGAACCTGATTTTTCTTGCAGCCACACATCATAATGTTTTGTTGCTGTAGCCCTAGCTTATTCAGAGAGATTAATGCTTTAACAAACAATACCTCGTATCTCAAGGCTGACTGGAAGGCCTGAAGCAAGATTGTGAGCTAAAATAAAGGAAGCTTCAGTGCTACACTCAGCCCCTACTGAAGCTAACTGACCAACCTTTGTACCAGTAGAGTGCATCTGTTTGTTTTACCTTGAGTGCACTGGTGTACCTGGGCTCCCACAGAGTGCTCTGAGAGCCTGCAGAGTTGGGCATCTGTGGTCTGGCTTTGTACTGAAACAGAGCTTATAGCCAACAAAGGCTTTCTTTTGCTGTGAGCTACTTCCACAGTGGGAATGTAAATTAGAAAATATCTACTTGGATTTTAATTGAGATTGTTTGTTGGAAGGAATGGCTGCTTTTTCCCTGTCAGCCTGCATTCAGGATCTCAGTGAAGTAGGAGTTTGACTGTGGCTTTTGAGATGCTTGTTCCAACTCAAAAATTATGTTCTCGGTTATTTTTCTGGCTTAGAAATTTGCTTTGACTTGGGGGCTTGCTCCACCCTCAGAATTTTGGCTTACATGGGTTGGCCTTTTTCACCAATACTGAAAAGCTAGAAGAGAGGTGCAGCTGAGATTCTGCCCACTTGCAAAGAAATGGACCTCAGAGTACTGCTCTGTCTTTGCCCCTAGACCTGTCCGTTGGGATCTCGTAACTTGAGGAACTGGAAAGATTTTTCCCACTGTTTGCATTAACACCTGTTTTCACCTTATTGCCAATAGCAAGTCCAGGGCATGTGACAGCCATGTCAGTAGTTGGGCTCCCTGCCACCACCTGGGCCTGAAAGGCTCATCAGACCTTGGGGAGATGCTCCTGTCCTGTACTGAGATGGGGTGAATGAGGACATTGCTCCTCCTGTGTTGGTCTGCATCTGCATCCCAAACTTCAGCATTGAGGTGGATGGAAAGGGGTGAGGAGTGCTCCAATTCTGGCCAGGCATTGCAGTGAATGTGGTCAGGGACCACCTTCCTCATCCTGGAGCTGGCACCAGCTGCCCTGGCTGTGAGCTGTTCCTGCTTTCCGGGTTTATTTCAGGGTCATCCTTCTGATAATCCAGCAACCTCAACCAGCTCACTACAAGGCAAAGCAAGCAGAACAAAGAGGGCAGGAGCACAGAGCAGGACACTTGAGGTGCACAGGAAGAGGTAGCGCTATTGAGTTAGATCAGCTTACATGTGTGGATGTCTACAAGCTCTATCTTGTCCAGTATTCAGTGCTGTGTTTAGAGGTATGTATGTACTGCTCCAGCTTCACCTAAGTAAAAGATGCTTAGCTAAAAAGCTGACACTTTTAGGAATGTGTGCACACCAAGGGGTTGCTGTTAGCATACATGAATGCTTTTCAGGTGTAATGCTGCAGCAATGCTTGTTTAGCTTGCAGCCAGATGACCTTGTGTGTTCTCAGCCAACTGCTCTGTTCCCCGAGGATTTGTATTCTAGCAGGCATGGCCAAGTTCCATTTTTTTCCTACCCCAGCATTTTTCCCTTACGGAGCCGAGCAGGCTCCTTAAAGCCATTCCAGAGCAAAGGCTAGGCATGCTCCATCCTGCTTGTGCCACCCAGAGGAAGAAGCATTGTGTGCATTTCGACTGGGGAGGCCACGGTGTTGGCTGTAGGACTGAGAGCAGCGCCTGCAAGGAGCTGTGTGTTTTGGCTGTGCAAGCAGGCCTGCCTGCGTGCTCCCACCCCTGTGTATCTGTGTGCTTAAGCACTGCCCTCTTGGTCACTGGAGTTTTTCTCAAAGCACAACCTCCCCACCTTGGTTTCAGCTGCTGCAATTGTTTGCTGAGACAATACCAGGCTGCCTGGCGCAGAGATGGTGACTGGCCCAGCGTGGCCAGGCTGGCCTTGACCTCCTGCCAAGGTAGACCTGGGCCTTCCTCAGCCTCGTCCTGCTGTCAGCTCGGTGGGCCCAGGGTAGGCTTGGGCTGGCTGTGAGCAGAGAGCTGGAACCAGCTGCAGGCACTGCCAGCACTGAGAAATAAGCATTGGTGCTGGTACAGTGCGGTGCTTAGCACAGCACTCACTCCCTGCTTGGGCAGCTCTCAGGAATTAGGTGGAGGAAGGTGGCCAGTATATTACAGTGCTTAAAGGCAGGAAGAGAAATGAGGCCCTCACATCCATCTATTGTAAAGTTGCCTCTTTAGCATCCTGAGCCCATGGGTGTTAAATGGACCGTGCTTAGCTGACTCATGTAAAACAAGGGCAGCAATGGGAGCCTTGTCCCGGCTCGGGTGCCCTTGGGGACACGCAGGAAAGACCGCAAATCCTCCTCAGCTATGTGTTCCTCCTCCCCCTCACCAAGGGCTGGTTTCCTGTAGCCTCTGCCTCCGTGGCACGTGCCTGCCCAGCCTGGCACGGAGCTGATGGTCAAAGTGCTAACTGATCCTAAGGGCGATGGATATGGAAGGGGCTGAGGGCTGCTTGGTCCACTGAGGAGGGCAGGGTGTGGGAGCTGATTGACTCTTGACCCAACTGCTTACGCAGTTGGCCTTACTGGTTACTGGTTGGGCCAGGTCACATCCAGAGGTCCCTTTCCACTGCAGTCCTCTTCTGCAAGGACCATTGGCAGGGCCTGGGCGCACCACAGCTGATTTCATTAGGCCTGATTCAGCACAAGGATCTTGATTCCTTCTCTGACCTCTAACGTAAAGCAGAAGGGAGTATAAAATACAGACCCAAAGAGTGTCCACTTCTGCTTGCTGCCTGTCCACGTGAAGCGCTTCAGTTCATCTGAGGCCAGCACCATCCCGCTGTCTGCTTGGTAGTCCTTGAAGAAAACAGAAACCTATTAGTTGTTAGCTGTAAGAAACTGCCAGGCTTGATTCCTCTTTAATAGGTTTTCTTGTTTCTTTTCCAAACTGTCCTCATTATAGGGTGCAGTGAATGCATACACATGCTATTAATGCAGGTACAGAGTGATAAAAGAAAGGTGCCTGTAAGCAAGGTGAGAGTCTGGCCAGCCACCAGATCAGCCATGAGAGCCTTTTCCACCTTCCATCACAAAATGTGTATATTTTGTCTGTATTACTAAAACTGCCCACTCACTTGAGCAGCACAGTGCACATGTCCTGTCAATAGACATGTACCGAGCTTGTCAGCTTCATACCAGAATTGGTTCATTCTGGTGATCTGCGGGGGAAGCACGACCCCCAAGTCTCACTTCTGCACTAATATTCGAACAGACACACAAATCCAAAGGATTTTAAGCAGCAGTCCCATTCCAGTGGGATCCAGGCAGGGCTGCTGCCAACAGCCAGATCAGGAAGGGAGTGCTTGCTAAAAACAGAGCTGATTCTGCACCTCCTGTCAGTAAAGCTTGCAAAGCAGTACAACTCCTTGATTGTCTTTGTATGTATCTGCCATGCAAATAAAAAGAAATCAGTTGCTTATTGTTTTGCCAAGTGTCACTTACATTAAATACAAGTGTTTCCTTGATGGGAAGCTCTTCAAATGTCTTTATGCGCTGGGGTGGCTTTATTTTGAAAGTATTTATGTATCTGTTGAACAAAAAAAGAACAGCTTTGGGTGAGAGAGTGTGAAGTGCCCAAGCAGAACGGCTGTTTTTCTTTTCAATGTTTCTTTCTCTATCTGATTAGCAGCCACCATAGTGGTTTGCAAAAGGAGACCTCAGGGCTGCCCAGATGGCAAAGCTGCTGGAAGCTCAGGCTGTTTTCAGGGATTTCTCCTGCTCAGGGCCTAGCTGTGCTGCGCAGCAAGCTGCAACACCCATCAGACCACCCAAAGCACACTCTTAATCCTGCGTATCTCACCTCACTCTTTCCGTGCTTCGGCAGCTTGGGCTTGGAACAGGAAACTTCTCATTGCACAAAGGATCAGATGCAGGGGGAAGCCCACTTTCAGTTGTGAAGATAGTGTTGAGGGGGATGTAGTCCTTGCCTTCCTAAAAGTGGGCAGGAAAGGGCAGCGTTACCCCTGTGGACACAGGCCGGGTAGCATCCCATGGGCTCCCATGTACCTGTTGCACACTGGCCTGCAGCAGGTCACCCAGCCGCTTCACCAGCTCCGAGAACCGCGGCCGCTCGTTGGGGTTGCTCCGCCAGCAGTCCAGCATGATTTGGTAACTGTAAGGGCAAAAGGAGCATATGGAGGGTTAGGGCTTCCTTTAATGCGAGGCAGCACAGGCTCCAAAAGCTTCACATCGATAGAGTTAACTCCTGAGCCCACGCAATTTCATGAAGGTACTGTCCATCACTTGCCAGGGCCTATTACTAAAGAAGTGAGCTTTCCAAAAAAAGAGGCGAAGGATTTCTTCCCACAGGACACCAGGAAGACGCCATCAACTGAATAATTTAGCCCAGTAGTCATACTTTCTTTTTTCTATCCCTAAACCTTTCATTAAGCCTTTGAATAAAACACCTATTAACTGGCAATGTTTAAGTTAAGGCATCCTTAGATGACTTATATGAATGTGTCACTTCCTTGTGTTGGCTGAGCCAAGCTTTCCTTCCTGCAATAAAATATGTGGAAGAGCACTGTCACTGGGATAATAAAATTAGCCAATGGTTAATGCTTCCAGATAGATGTGGCTGGCTTGCATCCTTTTGCTGCTCCCAGAACTATTTTTTGGCAAGTGCTGCTATTTTGAGTCATGATGCAACACCCAAAAAGGCACTGAGGACATGTCTGGAGGGCAAAATACCCTGGATACTTGTGCTTCTAAGTGATATACCCCATGAGGTGCGTGTTTAATGTGCTGCGGTTCACTCTCATGGGAGCAGATGAGGGTAGGGCACTCCCTGCTGGGGGTCTGCAGACCTGGGGCCTCAGCTGATCCCTAGCTTCCAGGAATGCTGTGTAGCAGCAGCTGGCGGCAGGAGCTGATGGAGGCTGAGCATGGCTGGGAAGCTACGGTCCCCGTCACCTTCCTCTGCCACCAGACAGTGGCTCCAGGAAAGGGTGGGCCCTCACCAGTGGCATGTTTGCAAGGAAGCTTCTACTGCTGCTTCCGAAGTTCAGAAAATGTTCCTAATGTCACATTCCTCCAGCACTTATCTGTGCGCACGTCAGTAAATGCTAAACCTGGATGGGAATGGGTGACCTTCCTTCTTCTGCCCAGGCGAGCCGAGGCTGCGTGCTGTCCTGGCTGCACGGGAGGATGGACACTAAGGCACTGACCCTGCCTTCGCACAGTTGCTGTGGACCCCTGGCCTTGGGCCCACATCCCACCATGAGTGGCCCTCCCAGGGTCATTGTGCAGTTCATCCACACTGCCCCATGGGAAGGCCAAGAAGATGGCCAGGGCAATAAGAAGATATGAGACCATTAATTTTCTGTGTTTCTGTGGGGTGCTTTTTTGCAGAAGTTTATACATTATTAATGTTGCAAGGCAGCCCCAGAGGGTGGAGGGATGCAGGGCAAGTAGAAAAAGACATCTTACATCTCCTCGGTGGCTTGCTCTGGGGCACGCATCCTTGTGCCTTCCTTTAGTTTGCTGCAGAAGTCCTCATCTATTTGGACTCCGGGGTACGGAGAGGCACCTGGGGCAACAGTGGGAGAAGAGAATCATCCATGATTGCATTCATTTATCCATCCATATCCTTCCACCCATCCATCCAACCATCCACAATCGTCCATTCCATCCATCCATCCATCCATCCATCCATCCATCCATCCATCCATCCATCCATCCATCCATCCTTCCATCCATCCTTCCATCCATCCATCCATCCATCCATCCATCCATCCATCCATCCATCCATCCATCCATCCATCCATCCATCCATCCATCTCTGAGGTAGGAGGGGAATTGCCTCTGCGCACGAGGACTCAGCTCTCCTGGCGTATGACATGCAAGTAGTAGTCCCCATCCCTGCAAGGGCACCCAAGCACTTGAGTGTGCAGCATCTGCCTGCAGGGCACAGGGCATGGAGAACAGTGATGAAGAACTGATGATGATGCTAAAGCCCTGCTACTTGCAATGTAGCAGGGTCAAACCCAGGGCTATTGGTGGTGTTCACCTGACCTGAATGCAAGAAGATAAACATGAATTTGACTTGAGAAGAATCCCTTAGGAAAAGATAAGTCTGATCTCTCTGTGGTTTGGATCACCCCAAATTCTAGTTAGTTAATAAGATCCAAATGCTTGAAACTACCTTGAGAGTACTAAAATTGTAGCTTAAAATCAGATGACAGCACATTTGCATTGCTTCTCCAGTTTCTGTGGTTTTAAGGTACAGCCTGCTGCTGCTCATGGTATTTTATTTTTCTCTTTCCTGGAGAAAAGACGGCATCAGGAAAAGGGGAAATAAAAGAAAAAAAAGCCCCCTCTGAGAGCCAGTCACTGGGTTCCAGGAGCTGGGGCTTTTAGGAAAAAGCAGCAGGTATTGTGCAGCTGACCGTAAAATGACACTAGTTGGCAGGCAAACCAGCAAGTGTATTAAAGTAATAAATGATTGTTTGTCCTGCTAATTGTATCTTATTATTTCTCTGCTGTTCTCCTCATTTGTCAGTCTCTGTTTTAAACCCAATTAAGATTCTTCTGTTATGAAGGTCATTGTTATTCCCTTGCAGTGTGTGTTTTGTATCCTCTGTTTTCAGTATGGGGAAAATAAAAAAGAAGAAAGAATGAAGAAGAAAGCCTCAAAGGGTGTTCATGTTAGAATGCATGCTTCAGTTTATCCTGCAGGATCTGTGTGGATGTGTGCACCTGAGGAGGCTGCTGTGCTGGCAGTGGGTTCCCTTCAGGTATTTATAGGCATTGAGGAGATTGCCCAGAGCCTTCTATTCTCCAGGCTGAGCAGTCCCAGCTCTTTCAGTCTGTCCTCACAAGAGAGGTGCTCCAGGCTCTTCGGCATCTTCATGACACTATGTTTGACCCTCTCCACCACGTGCAGGCCTCATATGTTTTGAGAAATTGAGGGAAACCTGGGGTTTGGAATGGCAGAAAGAGAAGTGCTCTGATAGCCGTGCTAACCTTCATGGCTTTCAGCCTGGCAAGTCAGCTCTCTTGGAATCATAGAATCATTAAGGTTGGAGAAGACCAATAAGATCATCTACTCCAACTACCAATCTATCCCTACCATGCCCACTAACCATGTCCTTCAGTGCCACACTCACACCTCCAGAGATGGTGGAACACCACCTCCTAGGGCAGCCTATTCCAATACCTCACCACTCTGAGAAGAAATTTTTTCCTAATATCCAGTCTGAACCTTCCCTGGTGCAACTTAAGGCCATTACGTCTTGTTTGCTTCCTTGCTGATGCCTTTACAGACACAAAGAATTCCATTTCTCAGAGGCATGATGTGCACCATTCTCTCTGCCTGCTTCCCACCTTTGTCTGATTTCGGTTTTTCCTTATTAAAGACTCATGGCTGACATGACACACAGGTCTGGCTCTGGCAGCCTCTTCTTGGCCCCTTCCCAATCCCAGGAGCAGGTTTAACATACCCAAGGAAAATATCTCCCACAGCAACACCCCGTAGGACCACACATCGCTTTTGGTGTTGTAGATTTTATCAAAGATGGATTCCGGAGCCATCCACTTGAGAGGAAGTCGAGCCTGGAATGAAGTGGACAGACCTGACTATTATTTTCAGAGACTCAAAAGAATTTAATCCTAGATGAATAAACTATATATTGCAACTATATATTGTCATGTAAATAACTGCTATTCAAACAGGAACCTGTGGGATTTCCTTACAGGCATCCTAAAGACAGGGGAGAGAACCCCGTGGCCAAAGACAAATCACTTGGTGTTGGTGTTGGAAAGTTTTCAGATACTGCACCCACGGAGCCCCTCAGCACAGCCTGTTAGTGCCTCCTGAGTGGTCCTCAAGCCACGTGAATAAAGTTTCACAGCTAATACATAGTGCTGTCAGATTTGAAAGCTACTTCCAAGTGAGGGTACAGCTGGCAGATAGGTGAGACATGCAGGAGGAGAGCCTTGTTTTGGGGGGACTGGTTTCCTTGAAGGAAAGTCACTGGGCACAGGTGTCACACTGAAGAGCTAGCCAGGAGACAAACGTCAGAAGTACTATCAAACAAGAGCTATGAGCTAGTTGCAGCGCCGGAGCATTCTGCTTGAGGACAGACCTGCTTTCTGATATATGCCACATCACATTTGCATAAAAACGTGATGGCTTTCGAGCTCTTTTAAGTTCAGGAAATGCGAACGTCTTCAGAACGTTCTGGTGGACAATTTGAAATGGTATTATAAGCATTTGGATAAAGAAACAGCATCTTGACTTACATCTCCTTTTCTCACATAATCAGGATTCTTATAAATATCTCTTGCGAGGCCAAAATCACAGATCTTCACTACATTGTTCTCAGATAAAAGGACGTTTCTGGCTGCCAGGTCACGATGAATGCACTATAATAAAACAGTTTCACAATCAAGCTGCATTTCCTTAATCCTGCCCACAAATTTCCTGACTGTCTCCCATATCCTTTTTAAAAATAATGTTATTTGAGAGATCAAGTTAATATTTTTTTTTAGGGAAGTCAACTATAGTTACATGAAATTGATGCAAACAGTGATAGTTCTATTTAAAAAAAAATAAAATTTCTCAAGTCCCAAAAGTCATATATTTTTAAGCCTCTTGATGTTTCCAAGGAAAACGAAGATTCGTCTCAGGCTCCTACATGATGTGTGTTGAAATTGAGGAAAAAAAAAATCACACCTGAAAGATCGTCTCTGAATGAATGAGCTTGACCCACTGCCTTCTGCCATGATCCTGTGTTTATGGACTATGGAGACTTGGATAAACACATTGTTATATTTATAATGCTGAGAGGAAAACGGCTCTTCCTTTGGGACCTCTCCCAAGGAAGGTGTCTCTGAAACACAGACATAATTTCACCTCTATATCCCATCCTTCTGCAGGGAAAAGTCCCTGGGGCAAAGCTCACCTTTCTGGAGGAGAGGAACTCCATGCCCCTGGCCACTTGGAAGCTGTATGAAATCAGGTCCTCCATAGTGAGGGGCAACTTGTAGAGCTCAGCAGCATCTGCACAGGTAGAAAACAGTTTGTTGCAAAGCTCACTCATGAGGCAGTTATTTTCCCCCTCTCTTACTGATAAAATTGCTCTCATAAATTCAGTCTTCATAGTCGTATTTGAAGGTCAGCCCACTGTCACTGGAAACAAAAATAGTGCTTGCTTTATACCCCACACTCTGGACACTGCTGTGTTTTCCCCAAAGATAAGGAGCAGTCAGAAGAAACAATCACACATTTTCCTGTCAGATTTAGTAACCCTGGAAATAATCTTTTTTTAAATCTTGTACCCTCTGGACATGACCCTGTGAGTGTCTCCCACGGATGTTTATTAGGGTGATAAATGAGGAAAAAAATTTCAGGGATGCACAGTATGTTGTAAAAATATCACAGACCATGTAGGGACAGGAAGGAACTAATACCTACCCTCCTCGTCCTCCTCCTCATCGCTCAGACTTTTATCTTCCTGAAACCCAGAGCTTGCAAAGCTCTCGCTGCTGGTAACACTGGCCAGCCTTTGTTTCTTGCCTTCCATTGCCTCGATACCCTTTTTGTCTTTCGTCAGCTCTCCTTGTAGAGAGGGCTCCTTCAAACAGGCAGAGAAGAGGTACAACATCAGAGGAGTAAGAGAGAAGCCAGTCACTTCTTGTTTGCACCAGGAGAAGATGCTCGCCCGTGGCACATGTGGTCTCATCTCCCCTTGGGGTAGGGACCCAACGCCACGTGGTGGGGTTTTGCATAGCATTGGGTGGACACTTGCCCCGGACTGTGGCTCTTCTCAGCCTAAGGACATCTGAAAGAACCTTTAATTTCCACTTGGAGACAAGGAGCATGGTGGTTGAGTTGAGAAGAAGCTGACACAGTGCAGATGTCCCAGCCCTACCAAACTAGTGTTGGCTTTTGCTCTCAGACTGCTGAAGGACTTGCCTCTGAGCAGTGTTTGGCACAGGGCTGTAAGCCCAGGTTTCCAACAAGAAGCAAAAGTACTTGAAATACAGTTGCTGAAGGAACAGCTGTTGTCTTTTTCCTTCACCTAGTGCTTTCATGCAACAGTCAGTGGCAGTTTAATGGGACACATAAAGCACTGCTTGGAAAACGCTTTCTTTGTAATCTGGAGAGCACTCTAGCTGCATGGCCAGGCTCCTCCATGGCCATCTCTCTTCCCTGCCATGCTCCATCCCCCTTTGGAAAAGAGGCTCAGCCAAAGCCCTTTGGAGGGGGCTACTCCTCAGCATGCTCTACTGCTGCATTCACAGGACCTTTGTCAAAAGTAATGAGATGCCTCTGAGCTCTTGGCAAGGCTGAAAAAGGATTTTGAGCACTGCAGCTCTGGAGTCAGGTTCCTGAATGCCACCTCAGATCTTTTAATCTTCTGGGGGATTTGGCTGGATGTACAGTCAGGAACATAGTTGGCACATTTAGGTTCAGGTTTGTAATAAGAAGCAGGCAGCAGATTTGATTCAGAGGGCTGTGAGATGTGAGGACAAGACTTTAATCTCTTTTCCTCTGGGTAGCACTGCTCCTCACACAATAAGAAGATTATTGTCGAATCTCTGAACATTAGGATGTCTTGGAACATTGGCTCTAAATGGCATTATCTTGTTTGTGTTCCCAGCAGTGCTGAAATCACTGGGCAAAACCACTTCCTTCAGCTTCACTGACACGAGCCTCCAAAGTGACCGCACGCTCAGCAGGAATGGGTTTGTCAGCAGAGGGGCAAGAGCATGTGGGGACATTTTGGATAGGATTCACTTCCTCCCACTGGAGATGGCTCCGTCCACATTAATCACAGCAGGCTCTTTGCATAGGCAAGGGGGAGAAATGAGCCATTTCTTAATGCGTTACATCCTGCATCAAACATTCAAAGCTGGTCAGGTGAACTGCATCCAAAAGCAGTTTCTCTCCTTTGGTATCAGAGAGGCTAAGGAGACCAGTGCAGAGGCTGACATCTGCATCCCTGTCACGCTGGGTGTGATGAACCCTACCTGAGGCATCTGCCTCCTTACCTTGGTGGGGCTGAAAAAATTCCTCTTGCTTTTCAGATAGTTTGATAAATTCCCATACTTGCAGTATTCAACAATCACCATCAGAGGCCCTGGGAAAAAAGGAAGTGCATTTTAAGCATCGTAAAGTAATACGTGAGAGTTTTAGTTCTGAGAAGATGAATAGTCTTTCCTACCCATAGATATCACGTGTCCTAAAGAAGTAGAAAGCTGTTTGGAGGACACTGGACATGCTAGCAAAAACAGCACAGTTTCTGAAAAATAGGGATGGGCCTAATTTTGAGCGCTGTGTCATGACCCTGGGTCCTGAGGGACCCTCTGTTTCCTCTTTGGTCAGTCTGAGTTCAGACTGGAGTCCAGCAGCCCACACATCATCACTGAACTAAAATAGGTGACATATCTAAAATAAATGCCCACTCTCACTGGCTCTTTGATTCTCCTAGTGGAATATCATGAAGGACTTCACAATTGTTCCCTTGTGACTCATCACTCGGGGCAAACAGCTGATATCCCAGTCTGTCCAGATCATGTTTAACCTGAGACGTAGCACTGCAGTGGGTGAGATAAAAGACAAGTGGCTCCTTATTCAGCATGGTCCTATATTTGCTCTTCTCCTGTTAACACCCAAAGAGAGTTTAAGTAGGGAAAAGGATAATCACTTCATCAAATAACTGGAGATCTGTTTCTCTCTTCCTCTTTTCTTGCTGAGCACAGGATGAGCTCCAGTATTTCAAGTTAGTAACTGGACTTCTGGATGGAAAGCAACACTTCCATGGGAGATCGTTCAAACCATTTTCAATGCAGTGCACATTTTTTACCTCCATTTTTTGTGCAGGCTCCCAGCAAATTCACAATATTCAGATGATGGCCAATGTGGATCAGGATTTTGAGCTCAGTCATCAGTGCTTTGTACTCACTCGCTGTGGCCCCTTCTGTAAATGCAAAACAAGGTCAATGTGACAAGGCAAAGAATTGGTCCCGGTGAGCTTTACCACTTACTGTCATGTTCCACTGAAATAACTTTTATTAACAAATGCATTTCACATGCTGATATTAATTTCTATTCCTCCCTGCCAAGCATCCTATGAATTGCAACAAAACCCATAAAAAAAGTCAGGCAGTCAACTTCCTCCCAGTAGACTCTGATATATTTAGAAATGAAAGAATTTTTCACATGTTTTGTAGTTGCAGCCAAAAAAATGAATGCAAAAAAAAAAAAAAAAAAAAAAAAAAGAGGCTACAAGAGTAAAATTAACTCCATCTAGAGTAGCTTTTTTAGCTGACCTGACTTCAGCCAACTAACAGTTATATATTAGTCTGAACTAGTTAACTTTCCAAGGAGCCAGTGGTAAAACCAAGGCATTTCCAGAGGCTGATCAGTACTGTCCCCTGTTCAGGGAAGGGATGAACCACCTTTTGGAGAAGCTCCTCTGAATCTGTTATCACACAAGAAGCCTGGAGTATTAACATAGACTGGACACGTACATTTTAAATGGTTGAGCTGAGTAGACTACATCTTACTCTTTCTGAATATAACCAATATTAATTAATAGTAACAGCAGTGATGTAGGAAATCTCACAACTAAACATAAAAGTTTCTACTTAGTGTAGAGCAAAATGTTTCATTCTATCCAAGCAGTATTCTCCTGCAGAATTTTGTTTGGGCAAGAAAACAAGGAAAAAGAAACAGTGTTGTTTTTCATAGACCCAAGAGGACTAAAAAACTTGAGTGATGCCGAGAGTGAGAACTGTCCGGTGAAAAAACCCCGAGTCAGGCCTTAAGGGGCTTGGTTTCAACATCATTTTGGAAGCAGATTTTCTTGGTGACCCCCCACAAAACTCATCATCTAATCAGTAACTCACTGTTCATCTATCCCACCTCATGGGAATTCTGCATGTACAAAGCTCATGAATGCCTCTGTAGTTCCTGGATAATCAGGTGAGGACACAGGGCACGAGACAGATCTTCCCTATCTTCAGTTAGGGAAAAGTGCCCAAAAGTGAAGAGGCCTGAGGAGGACGCCGTCACCGTGGGCTCTATTCACAAGCAACAGAACTAAATAAGTGCCCAGAACAGCAAACTGAGGGATCTGCCTGAGGATAGGATGAACTGTTCTCATCAATGACAACAAAGGGAGTTTGAGCGACAAACTCAGAAACAAGAGCCTACTCTGCATGTGCATTTGTGAATCCCACCATGAAGGATTCTTGCAGCTGCCAACTGCTCCCACCTGTTCTAGGAGTACCTGCTATTTTGATGGTGCTGGCTGGCACAAAAAGCCCGTAGATGTGCATAAAGAAATGCTGAATGTGGCAAACCACTGCTGGATATTCAGTGAACTTATCTGTCTGTGTGTTGGCAAAACACCTGTTACCCAGGGCCAGGCAGTGACCCAGATGGCAGGCCTGCACTGAAATCAGTGACATGGACAGGTACTGGCCCTCTACTGCAGAAGTTATGCACAGGGACCAAAGTTTTAGTTTCCTCCCATTTCCCAGAGATGCTTACTGGAAGATAGTTGCTCCTTGGTGTTGCCAACAAGGCTTTTCTGTGCTTTTTGAACTAGAGAGAGGAGGGAGGTTTGCAACCTTGTCAGCTAAAAATTTCCCCCTTGGGGACAATCCTGGAGTTAGGAGCAGCAGGTGCCACTTGCACAGGTTCCCCAGTGCCCTCTTCAAATTGGTTAGAGTCTTCATCCTTCCTGCTCCAGTGATAAAGATGGCATAGAATGACTGGGAGATGATTTCACCTTGGGATGAGCACTGGTGTATGGAAATCTCATCACCCAGCCTGGGCATCAGCATCCTATCACCATGTAATGAGGATGCAGGTGGCTCAGGGAGGACACACCTGCACACCTGTTTAAATTGCTCAATCTGTTTAGCTTAATAGAAGGGCCTTCATGTAGAAAAACTGCTGGGCCCATCCTAATAGAAAATGTTAGAACGAGAAGCTAAAGCCAGACAGATGCAAATGAGGTACAAGGCAGTTGTTTTTAACAAGAGGATTAATCATCAGAACTAATGACCAAGGATAATGTGGAAGCTTCCACCCAAGTGTCTTCACATCAAGGTGGATGCCTTATGGCTCAGCTAAATTCCATGTACTGTGCTCAGTGCAGGGTCAATGCAGCATAATGGCTCAACACAAGATACACAGTAGTTCCCCACTCTGATTCCACAAAAGTCACTTTATTCTTTCTTTGAAGTAGTGGAACAAGATTTTAGAAAAATCAGACAATTGGGTTCTTGATGCATCTGAAACTTTCTCCTGTTCCACGTGACAATTTATCTTTTCTACTGTGGACATCATTATTTCAGAGTTCTGCTACTTGGATGGAAAATCCTGGTGGCCTTGAAACTGAATGTGCACATTTTGGATGTTTCAGACAGTAAGGGGCAGAGGGTAGCATCACACAATCTTGCTTTCAACAGAATCAGACTAAAAGTGAAATATGATATGATAAAGAGAGATAATTTTTTTCCAGCCCAGCTTGGCAGCGAGATACCTTTCAGCATTTTTACAGCAACAATTCTGCATGTTGGTGATTTCTTAATTCCAAAAGCAGATGCTTGTACCACCTTCCCGAAGGCCCCATGTCCAAGCGACTTTCCTGAAAAGAAAACAGATTGGAGAGAGACATTCTTGTAAAGAAGAAACTTTGTCAGCTAAAGGATTGATAAATAAGGAAGGAATTGGGAAAAAAAAAAAAAAAAAGTTCCTTACAATGAGTCCTGCATGTATATTCCTAACATAACATGGAGTTGTTTTGGTATTGTTTGGTGGTTTGGGTGGTTTTTTTTTTTTGTTGTTTTCAGTGGTTTTTGTTTGTTCAACATAATTAGACAAATCAGAAGACACAGAGTCACTGTAGGGAACAAGCAAAATGACTGAACATGATGCTAGGTGAATACAACCATTCCATGGATGAACACTGTCTTCTGACCCTACTGTTTCAGTCTAGCTCTGCCCAATTGTTGCCCCCATTCTTGAGCATATCTGTGCAGGATGCTCTCCCCTAGTAAAACCTCATAGCTGGAGATAAATGGTGGGTGCTGAGAAGCTTTTCAAATTAGACATTTCCATTTGCAAAATAAGATATGGAGGGGTTCAGTGAGATTCAGTGGGAAGGGACCAGAAGTGACAATTATTCATAGAATCACAGAACAATAGAATCACAGAAATGCAGAATCATAGAATGGCTTGGGTTGGAAGGGACCTTAAAGTTCATCTGGTTAAACTCCCTGCTTTGGGCTCAGGCTGCCCAGGGCCCATCCAGCCTGGCCTTGAGCACCTCCAGGGGGCACCCACAGCTTCCATGGGCAGCTGTGCCAGTGCCTCACTGCACTCTGAGTGAAGGATTTTCTCCTAACAATAACATAAGTCTCTTCTCTTCTAGTTTAAAGCCACTGCCCCTTGTCCTACCACTTTTAGACAGTGTTAGGTTGTTTCATGGTGGGTAGGATTCTTCTAGAACAGCCATTTGTGGCATGGTATCACTGTTGTGCTGAGCAGACCTTAGGAGAATAATCCAGGGGCCCTTGAAAGAAATCTGTAAACATAAATGAAATTCTCCAGCAGTAATATCTGATGGTCCTTTTCTTTCACATCCAAACACACTCCTGATCTCACGATCTTCACAGCCCCATTTGTGACTGCTGTATGGGGCAGGCAGCACTGACTTTGATACCATGCTCACACAGCCAGTTCTGATCAGTGAGATCTTGTCAGTCAATTCATTAGTAAAGAATGTTACAGCCAGGCAATTCACTTAGACTGCATTTATGCTTCACCTTCATCAGAATCCAGGTACCGACATGTCTAGCCAGTGTGTAACAGCAGGCTTTGACGAGCAGAAGAAAGGAGCAGAAAATGAAGTCCAGCATTCCACAAAAAAAAAAAACAAAACAACAAAAACCCACAAAGGAAAAGCTGTGACTCTGAGGCCACATTTATTTCTCAGCTGTGCACCTGTGACACAGCCATTTTCACAGGCAATCTCTTTTCTCTGTGATGGACATCTGAAGCAGAAGAGATGAATCACTTCAAAGGGGGCTGCTGAGTGGCTTTGACTTGGATGTCTACCTTGTGAGACTCCATAGCTGTGAGAAATCAAACCCATCCAGACACTCACAAGAAGAGAAAAAGAATTGCCTCTAGTTCTAAGATAACTAGATACTACCTTTTTCATGTGCAGCATTTCTAAGCTGCAATTCTCAGCAAACAGAAGGCGAACAGCAATGTTACTAAAGCAATGGAAAGATGAAGTGGAATACTCAAAGCCAAAAAACCTCTAACATTTATTTCCCCTTCAATGTGCAAAAGTGTTGCTTTTTTTACAGTAAATACAAGCCATGAAGAACTTCATCTACATGGCTGAAAATCACCCTCAGAGTGAGCCTTGGTGTGTGAAAGGCACTGAGTTTCATATACAAATACAAGTGGAGCAGCACGTGTTTGAAAATCTGTGGTCAACTTCTGTTCCAGCTACTGCAGACAGTTCATTCAGCACAAAGACCAGGGAAGAAATGTTAAGACAAAGTCTGTTTTCTTGGGAATTGATGTTCATCTTTAATGTACTGACTGCTCATGGGTTGTACCAGGTGAGGTTGCAGATTGAGGTGATGTAAAACCCGCTGTAGCTTCATTTAATCCATAACTTCAACAGTTTCCATTGCTGTTAACACTTCCCACATCAAGATAACCCATGCAGTCACTACTTGGAAAACACACAGGTTGGCTTATAACACTCTGCAGAGCTGCCAACATTTTATGAAGGAGAATGACCACTGGAAACACCACATCCTTCTCTAAACAGCATTTATGATTTAATGGGGAATGGTTATAACACTTAATGTATTGCTCTTTGTTACTCTGCTATTGTTTTATATCATGCTAAATCTTAGCACAGAATAGGCCTTCTGTGACTATCCACTGCATAGCTCAAACCTGTGGTTGATTATGTACACTGCATAAAGGATAAATGTAACACTAACAGATTGTCCTTGCAAAAGCCCCTTCTGCTGTCACACAGTAATTATGAAACTGTTAAACAGAGCAATTAAACAGGAGAATATGAAGATGGCCACCTGAGAGGCCAACTTTTCCCAGCCCTCCAGCAGCTTCCATGGCCAGGTTCAGTGTGTGCTATGACCGTTGCAGCATTTGCATACAGACCAAGGAAGCTCAGTGCTCTCCTTACATTTTCTCCAGCTGACTTCAGTTTCTTGGTGGAACTGAGAATCCACTGAAGTGAACAGGCCTTTCAGTCAAAGAATTTAGGATCAGCAGGTTTCTATTTCCATACAACCTTGATAAGGTTCTTCAAAAGATGTGTGGATATCAAAGTGTATGAGTAGCTGGACCAGAAGAATCAGCAAAAGGCACTTGCAAGTTCCATGCTCCATGGATGAGTGCAGAGGCTCAAAGATGTGCTCATTGCTCAGGTCCTTGGCTGTGGTTTGAGTCATCTGGGCTTCACTGTTGGTGGCTCCCTATTCTCCGTTGTGTGAATATGAGGGCTTGGCACACAGAGGATGGGAGCAGTGTGCCCGGCACAGCAGCTGAGTTTGGGGACATGGTGGGAACAGGGCTCAGGGAGCCATGTGCCTAACTTCATGCAGAGTGGGGCAGAGTCTGACCTCTGGTAGATCAGGAGCGTCGAGCCCAAGATCAGCATTTATGCTGATGCAGCACTGTACCGACTACATTGAAAGTGATTTATAACACCAGCACTCTTCTGGGTAATGAAAAGATGACATTTAGATCTCAGCCAGCCCAATCTACATGGAATGTTAATTATATTGATTTCCGTGGTGCCCATATGGTATTTTCTCTAACATATGTTGCTGTGCATGAAGGGGGAGTCCTGTCACACAAGTACTGCATCACACCTGTGGGCTGTGTGTATGTGTTGGAGGAACACAAAGCAAAGGAGACATGGGCTAAAAGCAGAGACTTGCTGCAACAAACACATACCTTTGAGGATAAGTAGGTGGAAAGAGAAAAACATGCATCTGATGCTGAAGGAGTTGCATTTCTAAGTAAAAATGTTTATAAAAAAACACAGAGGCATATTTTGCTCATGAGATGCTGATCCTTGGAGACTGCCAAGGTATTCAAAGGCTGAGCCAGCTGCCATGTAAGCAGGGCTTGCACTGAGATAATCTCGCATGCTGTGCATACCCGGCTTCACCAAATCTGGTTCTCATTCATTGTCAGCATTCTTTATTTGTTTACACCAGTTCTTCCACTTCTAGCTCGTTCCCTGGCCATCATTCCTCACCTCCAGACTCCAAACACCAGCCCTGCAAGATGTGGGTTTTTCTCGGTGTTTACATTCCATTTCTGCTTGATTCTTTCCATGGGATTTACACACAAATAAAGCATCATATAAAGCAGAGATCATGCTGTCCGGACATCAAGATCTTGGTCCATCATTGCAAGAAAACTATTGGAAGACTGAAGGCACTCCAACGCAAGGTTATGTTTCAGCATTCCCAGAATTGTGTACAACAATAATAAATGACTTATCCACATCTGGTCACCTTGTGCCTTCTATCAGGCGAATTAAGCATGGTGCTAATTGTACTCATGTTTTAATTATCCATAGTCCCCTATCCCCAGGGGGCAAGAAGAGTCTGTCATGGCTTTTAGCTGAATGCAGAGGTTTACTAGCCCCAGTGTAGGACCCATCTGATGCATGCCTGAAGGAACAAACAGCACTATAGCAACAGGCTGAGTTTACAGCTGATTTTTTTTTAAAGTATTGACCCTCTTGCTAAAGTCCCTGTGGTTTTTGGAGGGACTTCTCAGCTCTGCAGTCTGGTCCCAACCCTCCTACCTCACAGCCAGCTCCAGCCAGCAAGGACATCATGCTCCTGAGCCTGTGCCTCACATTGGGGCAGGTGAGCTGCAGGTTCAGGGTTTGTGAGGGTATTTATTTGTGTGTGGATTGGTATGTCACATTCCTGCACTTTATGGTGCACTGACAAGAATGTCTATAAATCTGCGGCACAGAGGGAAAACGGAGACGATGGGCTGGAGAGAGGAGAAAAGGAAGCAGCTGGGAGGGGAAGGCTAGAAGGGCTAATTTCTGCATAGTCATTTTCCAGTTCAGCGTGTAAGCAGGGAAGAAATTTACAGTAAGCCTCAAAATATAGAGACAAGGAAAGTCAAACAGGCACAGCCCGCTGTGATTCAGCCACAGGGGATGGGGTGCTCTGCAGGGAGCCTGTAGGACATGGTGCTGCATGTCCAAACCACATCCAGCACCCGTGGTCACATGCATAGCTCACCCAGCAGCCACAACCGATGTGCAGAATGCCAACATTACCTAGCTTCAGTCGTTCCCGTGCAATCTCCCACTTGCTGGCATCGTAAGGCAGACGTTCACATTGCTCATCTAAGGGCACTTCGTCCGGATCCATGATGATCGACAGGTAATGATTCATCTTTGTTTCAGAAAAATAAGGCTACAAAACAAGAATATTCCAATATGAGAAACAGGAGAACAGCACCCGTTGGCAGCTCCCTCTTTGGATCAGGGGCTCCCGGTTAATTCTGTCTGTGGGGTGGCACTGAACCCAATAGAGGGTTCAGTTATGCTACCTTTGGTTTATTTCAAAATTGCAAGCCTTTTTTTTTTTACATAAAAGAAACTCCTTCCTCTCTCTTTCCTCTATGTGATCCATCAGTTTCTTGAAATCAATGTGGGTCTGTATTAACATATGGTGTTACGACACAGACCCTCTGCATAATCAGAACTATTTTCTTCACATGACTAAACGTTGTTGTTAAAAATAACTTTTCTTCACGATTGTGCAAAGTGGCCATATGCAACAGATGGAGTTCAACTGCCTGTATTTATTGTTTCCATATGCCCAGCAAAGATAGGTCATATGTGGTTACAAGTTGTGCAAGAATGGTTGCCAGGAAACTGATGTTATACATTTCTGAATCTGTTTACAAATTTTTAGAATTTTTTCATTTCTTTGGTGCCATTTCTAACAAGTTCACTGAAATAATGGGATTTGGAGGTACTCATCATTACCTGCATTCAAACACATTGTTGGCAATGAATTTTCCAGGAGCTCAGTTTCTACTGAACAAATGGATCACCCACTTCACAAGAGAAATGTTAAGGAAAGTTGAACCTAATCTCAAAGTTTTCTGCAGTCCATTGATTTCCACTTTGAAAAATATTTTCCTTTAAAAAGCACTGAGATTGGCACTCTAACCCACTGGACTTTTCTCGACACACAAAGTGCTGATATTTCTAGAGAAAAAGTCTGTTTGCTTTAATTTCCTGTCTATAGGTTGGAATTTATGGAAAATCTGTTGACTGAGGCCACTGACATTCCTTTCCCAAAGCACATGGAAATGGCACAGAGATACATGTGCAAACACACACACACACATATATATGTACACTTCTTTATTGCTCTTCTCACTGTCCTCTGTGGCTTTCAACTTTCCTCCTCTATAGCTCGGGAGTACATTCCTAATAGTTGCATTTCCAGGCATCTGTTGGATACTGCTGGCTTTGTCTGCTTTGGTTGCAAATGTAACTAGATTAAAATGACAGTAGCTAACAGCTCCTGTTGCACTTGCCTTTCATCATCTCACAGCTAGTCCCAAGGAGGATTACAGTGGAGTTTGGACAAAAGTCAGGTGGCACAAAGCCTGGCTCCCAACCCTCCACTGTCCCTGGGTGGGTCCTGCATAAGTGGGATATAGATGGAAAAAGAAGTACATGAAGTTTTCCAAAAAACCAGCATCTGTTGGTAGGAATGTGTGTGTCTGACTGCTACTGGTCTCTTTAGAAGAGCTTTTGGGTGGACTCATGCCCAAAGAGCAAAAGGAGAGTGGGAAGGTGCAGAGAGCTTCATAGAATCATAGAACTGCATAGGTTGGAAGGGATCTTAAAGATCATCTGGTTCCAACAAACTTCCAGGTTTCTTTGTTCAGACACAAAGAATACCAAATCTTTGGCACAACTGGAGCTTTGCAACTACATTTGTAATGGTGAAGAAGTGTTAAATATATCATTTGTAACAGACAGGCTTTCAGAAAATTCTCTGTTTCTGAAGGAGCACAAAAGATTTTTTTCTACTGTGAACACATCATTCGTATACAAAATTTAATTTTAAGCTAATTCCAGACATAAATCATTGAAAGAATTTGTAATAGGAACACAGAGAAGACCGTAAACATTGACTAACATCTGTTGGAAAGACTTGTCTGGAAAGAAGACTTCACTTGTCATCTAGTTTAAATCCCTTGCTCTGTAGCAAGAACAATTATTCTTGTTAACAATCTAACAAGTGAAAAAAACCCAATAACAAAAAATTCCACATCTCTTGGCT
Organism: Tetrao urogallus; assembly: GCF_951394365.1. NCBI lineage: Eukaryota > Metazoa > Chordata > Aves > Galliformes > Phasianidae > Tetrao > Tetrao urogallus. The sequence goes on from NC_136813.1 coordinate 20,348,234, forward strand.
AATTTGAAAACTTACATTTCTCCAAGGGCTGACCCCATAGCCTTGCAGTCCTCTTACTAACTATTTTATGATTTCTGGTGAGCAGACAGAACAAGTCCCACTTTTTCAGTTTCTCTACATCTGCAAAGTTTCTCCACAGCTTTAGTCTCTGTTTTTCTCACCCCACATAAAATTTCCCATATATTTCTTCTTACAAAAGCTTGCAGCAGCAGGAAGGCAGAAGCATGGCTGCCGCCATACAGAGTGGGTCCCGTGCTCTCAACTGTCAATAAGAGCTCTTGGTGGGAAACGTAAATCATGGGCTAGATGAGATAACATGGTTTTACCTTCCATGGGGAGCTCACACTGGAGCACACTCAGTGGCAGGGCTGAGGATGCTCACTGCCCCCCCAGCTGGGCAATGGAGGGCAGATGGAGATCGGTGTATTGGGAGTGTGGGAGAGGGGCTCATCCTGGTCTTCTATCCCACACTGGCCCACTACTTCTGCACACATCTGTACCCACAAATTGCTCCAAGAGCTTTCTGCACCACAAAGGATTGGATTTTCTGCATTAAGCTATCAGTGCACGATGTGCACGATTGCACCAGGCAGTGAGGATGGGGGCTATCAGCAGAAAGGAGCACTAAGCCACCTCTTGGATATGGAGGAAGGGCAGACAGCATCACCATGCTGATACAGAAGCATCTGTGCCAGAGACTGAGCTGCTAAAATGACTTCAGTGAAACATTGCTTTGCAAGTGATATAATTGTACCAGACACTATGCGCTAACCAGACCCCACCAGGCTCTGTGAAGATCTGTCATCCTTACAAGCTCCAGTCTTCAAAGACACTGAGATGCCAAACTCCCTTGGCCCAAAGGCAATGGGGATGCCTTTGGCAGGAGTCAGGCTCCCTGACGATGCCAAGCCCTGGCTTTGCAGCTCGCACTCAGTCCTGTGAGTCATGGTTCCGCTGCTGACTGCACAGGGAATGATGGAGAGCAGTGAGTGAATCCCATTTTTTGTGTTCCTAGCAATGCTGGTAGCCTAACAGGAAGGGGAGACAGGCAGAGCTGGGAGCATCCATCGCCACACTTACCCTCTTCAGCTTGCGTATGAAGAGGGTCAGCAGGAGCCAGAAAAGTGTTGCAGCCACACAGGTACAGGTCAGGGTTATCAGCTCCAGGTTCGATCTCTCCACTGTGCCTGGGAAAATCAAGCAGAAAGCATTTTAGAAAAAGACCTACAAAGCCAGGGACAGTGTGTGTTTTTCTGTCATTAAAATAAAATACCAGGAAGGGCCCACTCATGTTCAATGGGGCATTATCTCTTTTTGGACTGGAGAAAAAAAATGGTCTCCTCTGCAAAGCCATTGTGCTGAACGCAGCAAAAGTCACTAGATCCAGCAGCGAGTTTTGGGTAGAAGCCAGCCCTTCCTTGGAGAGCAGGAGGTGAAGCGGACAGGTGAGTACGTCACCACCCACGTGGTCATTTCCTTTTGAGGTGAAAATTCGGCTTTTAGCCAATTTTTCTCTGTGTGAGAATGTGTATGGATCTGCTCCAACCCCCCTGGGCACGTCCCTCATGCTGCTTGCTGAGCTCTGCAGCCCGGTCCTGGCCCAAAGCCCTGCTGAGGTGCCTGGCGGGTGATGTTGAGCCCATGACCTTCACATGTTTGGAGGCATCAGGTCTGGCAGCAGATTGTAGAGTCATAGAATCATAAAGGTTGGAAAAGACCTCTAAGATCATCTAGTCCAACTGCCAACCCATCCCCAACATGCCCACTAACTGCATCCCTCAGTGTCACATCTAAATGTTTCTTGAACGCCTCCAGGGAAGATGACTCCGCCACCACTCTGGGCAGCCTGTGCCAATGCCTCACCACTCTTTTTGAGAAGAGATTTTTCCTAATATCCCACCTGATGCTGGGATCTCATCTCATGCTGAGCATGGCACAGGCATCTGGAACCCCATGGAGTGTATTAGAAAGAAGCCTGGGGGCAGGGCTTCCTCATACCCAGGGCTAACCAGGAGTCCCCAGGTGAACGTGGGACCTGTTCTGCCCCCAGCAATGCTGGCAGAGCCCTGTTGGGAGTGGGGAGGGCTCTCTAATTCCCAGAACAAATCGAACACGGGGAAGGGAAATAAAAATGACAACAGCAGGAAAGAGAACAGCAGGAGAATACGAACATTAGGAATTTGAAGAGTATTAGAGTTGACTGACAGATCTTAATATATATATATATAAATAAATAAAATTCACTTCAGACAGCTACTCAGGGACTCACAAAACAGTTTCAGAGCAATCTGTTGCCATGCTTCCCCCACTGTATTTTCCTTCTGATTGGTAGCAAATGCAAAAAGAACTTCTGCTCTGCCTCTCGTTCTGATATAGCTTGTGGTATATAGGAAGCGCAGTAACTCTGCACAGGATTCACAGCAGTGCTGCCAGCTGTACCTGCAAACGCAGCTGCACCAATGTCACTGCTCCACCAAAAGTGCCCCATTCCTACACTGATGGGAACTACCCCGCTTAATTCACATGGTCCTGGGATCACAGCAGTGCAGCACTGGGCAGGGTGCTTGGGGACACCAAAGGATTCCCGTCCTTGGAGGTTTTTACCATATGACCAAAGGCACCTCTGACTAGAGGCGGTGTTGGCGCTGACTGTAGTTTGAGATGGAGACTGGATCCCTTCCAGCCCGTTCTGGTGATTCTCTGAGGTTGCAGGCACAGAAGTATCCCTCAGCGGTCTCCTTTTCGTATATGGTCACCATATAACCCAGGCTGGACCATGCTCAGTGACCAAGGGAGTCTCAGATATGCTTCATAGAAAGATACCTGATGACTTCAGAGTTAGTGTGGCCCAAAAAGTACAGCTTTCTAAGGTACAAATTCAGAAAGGTGGATAGCTACAGAAGCAGATAGCTACAAGAAAAGCAAACACCCTTTCCATTGTGTCAGAACTGTTCAGTGAATTCTTCACAAATGTGATGCTTTCCTCTCTCATCAGCAGGGATGACATTAAGTTGTAGAGCATCACCTCTAATAAAGGGCACTTTGCTGTACTCTTTTGATTGTTACAGCTCTGGGCTTAAGTGAGTGTGATGCTTCTTCTCTCGTTGCCCTTCTGCCACCAGCTCTGTCACCAGATTCCTTCAGGGGTGGTGTGCTGAAGTCCTCAGGAGAAGAAAGGATGTGGCCTTAATGGCAACACAGACCAGTGCAGCAGAGCTGTCTCAGACAGCTTGTGTCCCTATTGTGTCCAGCAGACTGTGCCACCAGGTTGGAGAGACATGCCCCTTTCTGATGGTTGCTCAGGCAGCCATTTGCTGTCCTTGTTCTGTCTTTTCACATTCACTGTCTCTTCAGTTCCTCAGCCAAGAGCAAATGGACAGCTTGCTCTGACATATTCACAAACATGGCCCCACTCCTCTCAGACAGCCCTACGAGCACAGCTTCCAAACCAAACAACGGCTGAGATTATTTAAAGACAGCCCTTGGATTCCACCATCCATTCATCCATCTCTGGTACAAAAATAACACATTGTTTTATCTGTGAGCATAAGAATGTTTTTTCAGAGGAAATAAAAAGAGCAGACTATTTCCTTCCTGACACATTTGCAAACTCCTCTCCCAACTGTTAAACACAGACACCAATACAAGGCGTTGCTCTGCTGCTTTGATCTGCAGCACTGCGACCCGAGAGCCGGTGGGACAGGGGGAAGTGCTGACACTGGTGGTGATGGCACGGTGTGCACCCTGGGAAAGGCAATGAAGGGGCAAAGCCTGGAGAGGGACCCCCATTAAAGCCTCAATCCCATTGCTGCAGGCTCAGGAGTGGGCTGGGAGGCAGCCCTTCCCCATGAGAATGTCAGGGACTCCACTTTGGATAAAACTGATGCATTTGGAATGAGTGAAAACACCTCCAGTGACATCCTGTCATGCGATCAGAAGAGAGAGCGTGGGAACACATTTTTCCTCATTATAGTAGATAAGAAAAACTCCCTATGCCTGTCTCATTCAGTCTCAAAGCTATATATTTTAATATGCTAGACTTCATTTCTTGCTTATTTAAGAGCTCCCATTGGAGTCAAGCAAGCACATTGCCAGTGATCCCTACAGGGCAAGTAACTAGAGAAGAGATCCTCCTGGCTGCGGTCTTCCTTCTACTCTGGTTCATGTAGAAGGAGATATGACTTCCTAGAAGCCTTCTGACGGAATGAGTGTGGTTGTAATAAATAGCTGAGATACAGTGGTACAGTAATCAATACCACAACGTACTACATTGTCCAAAACTATCAACTAGCAGGAGGCATCAGACAGCAACCGCTGAGGGACAGGTCATTATGTTAGTGATTACAATGGCTATTAAATCCTTGGCATCATTCAGAAGGAGATGAGTGGTTTTATGTCCTTGATTACATCTGTTAGGTCAGCCCACATGTATATATGTCTATCCTGACCTTTTAAAGTAACTTTATTGTATTATCAATGATGCCCATTAACTGAGACTACTAAAACATTCACAGCAGAAAATCCATACTGATTTACTAGCTGTAATTGTCTTTTGCTGTAGGGTACTATTGAAATACTCAGTGGTATTCAGATACATTTAGTAATTTTATGAGAACAACCACAAAGATATAATCCCTGCCTAAGAGACTGGATGGTAGCCAAAGTGTCTTTTATAAGGAGATACTAAATGAATTTAGATCTATTTACTTAACACATGCAATCAGTAAGTCAAGTTATGCCAATTTCGCACATGACAGTGACATAAATGGAGAACATGAGCTTATTTCCACTACCTCATAATAGATGAACCAAAAGGATATTCAATAAAACTGAATAGTCATTGAATTAACCTTATTTGAATACAATCCACAGTTGCTTTGGTGGAAGTCACTACCACAGGCGTGGCCCAGGCTTGGCGGAAGGCAGAACAACACCGGGTGTTTAAATGAAGAGCAAAGTAACTCAGGTAACAGCTACAGAAATAAGGAGATCGTACCTACTTCTCACAGTAAGTACCTTTAAATGTGGCCTCATCTAGTGCTAGCCTGAAGTCTTCTAGTTCAGTTGCATTGAAAATAAACAAACAAATGAATATATCCCAGGCCTCTAATTTCTGTGGAATTAAACCAAAATGAGAAAATGAGGGGGTAGGAGGGTGTTCCGTATTTTGGTTTTTGTTTGTTTTGATGATGCTAAATTTACATTTGTCTTCTACCCTGACCCGATCTTTGCTGGGTTGAAGCAATTCTTCTTTTTAGGTCAGTGTAAACACACTCTGAGTTAGCATTTCCTGTTGGGCTTCCTTTCCAACCTGGTACGTTTCCCTTGTGAGGACTTCCTTCAGATTGCTGCTTTCAGAGCTTGCCGCATGCTGCTCAAGCCATTCCCCATCCCTCCCAGCCACAGTAAGAGCATCCCCCTGGATGGCTAGCTCTTCCCATGCCACACCGTGCTTTACCTTGTACTGTGACATACGCTGCGCTCTCCACAGATCCCTTCAAGTTGGTGGCTATGCACTGGTAAAGTCCTTCATCCTCCTCTTTTACTCTTTCAATAAACAGCATTCGGCTTCCAGGCCCTAAAATTATTCCTGTGAAATGAAGTATTTTGCAATGAGCTGGAGCCAGGATATAAACATAAACAGTCACTCGTGTAATAATATCTGCTTCAAGTTCTCCTCAAAGGAAATCTGAGCCACAGACTGCACAGCGCGGTGTTATCCCCAAGAAAGCCAAATATACTTGGAAGTTTTGGGAATCTTTTGGAAATCTGTTTGCAGAGCACTTGTGTGTGTGAAAAGCTCAGCCCTCAGGGAGTGATGCTGGGAGCAGCTGGTGTCACGGGTGCTGATGGCACTGTGGCCTGACTCCCAAGCAAGTTCCTCAGCATGTCACTAAGTTCTGGGAGCTGGGTGGTCTCCTTGCTTCCTGCTGCACTCACAGGAACAGGACTGTCATGCTTCCCAGACCAGCTCCATGTGTCCTCATCGGCCTTACGGGCAGCACATTCACCCCAAATCCTACTCACACATGTGACACTGAACCCCTTATCAGAAGGAGATCAGCTTCTGCAAGGAAAGATCCCATGAGGTGCACCCTACGACGCAGGAGTTACCTGAAGTTTTCAACACCTCTCTTGTTCCAGCTTCCTCAACCCAGACTCCAGCCTTGACATTATTCCAGTGAATGAGGAAGTGGCAGGCAGCAGATTTGGCATCAGGCCCGACTTACAGACATGATATAGCCAGGAAATGTGCAGTCAAGTACACACTTGTGCATTTGGCTCCATCAGGACCGAAGTCCCATTGAAATGCATTTCCACCAGCGATTCCAGGCAGCTAATTAAAGTGCTCTGACTGACCCTATACAGATGTCTTCCTGGTTCCTAACCTTATGTGTTGCTTTACGGTCAAGTTAGACACATAACATCCACTCCAGAAGATAATGTGAAAAATTCACGTTACAACCATGTGGTCACTAATTTTAGTGACTGTGTTGGAAGTCTGCACATACTTCTAGCTCACTTTGACAAATACTCAGAGTTCTTCCCACTGCCTTTGCTCATGACACAGTAATTTCCAGTAGCGTAGGCCAGAACCTCAAACACAAGCTTTGTAAAAAGTTATTTAGGACTCCACAGGTTTCGAGTTTCCACAAAACAAATCTCCTTGAACATTTTTTGCTAAGCCTGTAACATGATGTCACTCTGTGATCCTGATTTGAATGTGGATGGATTCCCATGAGAAAGGTTTTGTCTTTTCACTCATTTTTATCTGAAACTTCCAAGGAACACTTCTACAGCTGAGGTGCCATTATATAGCATGAAATGATGTTTGAAGCTGCATTTGGACACAGCAGTAAACATCTCCCAAAGCTTTCCTGCAGTAGCAGAATGCCAAGAGGAAGCTCTTCTTTTCTGCTGCATGAAACTTGGATTCCCCTGGCTGAGGCAGACACATTCCATTTTTGGGAACCCATTAGATGGGATTAGTCTGATGGTAGGGCTGTGAATCAAGAACAGACTTTGCATGCCTGACAATACTCCCCCTGGTACTTGCACAGACATCACTTCAGCTTAGTGTTCTCCCATCTAGCTGTACTCTGACACCTGACACAGCCAAGACACCTGATCCTTAGGCTCCCTCTATAGTAAGTGGAGGGAAGTAGGATTCTCTGGAGATGACTCTTAAAAGATGCTGAGATATCTACATCTGTATTTTTCCCACTGACACCATAGGGACCTTCTCAGTGGTTGACTTTTTGGAGTGAGAAGGTAGAACCTAACAGACTTCTAATGCTCGGGCAATGCTGCTTATGTCCGGGTATCAATGCCAGGGAATCTGCACACGGTTACAGGACACAATAAAAAGGCTGTACAAGGTCAGAGCTCTCACCTGATTCTTGCTGTATTTCCTCGTGGTTTTTAAACCAGGTTATCTGGGGCTCGGGGATGCCATGAACCTGGCACTCCAGCATGGCAGAGTTACTGGTGTTCACCGTCTGATCCACAAGCTGCCGCAGCAGAGCTGGTGCCTCTTGCGCTACGAGACAAAACAACACTTCTGTTTTACATTCCTGTAACTGTGGGGCTTTATTATCCTCCCTACTAGCACTTGAGTGATGTAGGACCTCTATGACAATTGTACCACGTTAACAGTCCACAGATTTTATTTACCATCCTGGTTCATTTAAGAGCACCTGGTCTGGTCCCGTTACTCACTGGGAGTAGGCTGTCATGACCGATGGATACCCAATGACATTGTTTAACAGATTTCCCCAGTTCCATTGTCAACCACACTGGTTTATCAAAACCAATACGTTTGTATGAAAGCTCATAATTTTGCAGACAGGAGAAACAAACCGTGAGACCAGGACTGTCAACTATTAGCAGGACATCCTTGTGCCAGAGCATCTCGGATGGCACTAAGCAGTACACCGCGATACCCATAAATACAATTTGTATATTTTACTTACTTTAAAGAATACAGTTATGAATCATATTCAGTAAACCTGCACAGTTTAAAACCAGAAACGATGAGAACAGAAACATTGTGTCATGCATCCCAACATCTTCACAGATTTTTCCACTTTCGTTTTTCGGCTGAGTGCTGCACAGATAAATACGCCCATGTCCTCTGGGAGCCCACAGATGCTGGAAATGCAGATCCCAGGAGCCAAAGCGAAGCACCAGTGTACCATGCAGCATAGCAACGCTGCTCTTTTTTTCACTTTCTGCCAAAATCTACCAAAATCCAGGTGAACGCAATGCAATAAAACACATCCGTGACATTTAGTGACAATGTATATGTGAAGTGCAGCTCCTGCTGGATTGTCTCCCAAGTGAATGGAAGGGCATCTCCAAACACTTCATAGACGTCACAATGAAGTCATCTCCAGGAGAAGCAAAACGACAAATCCTTCCCATCCTCATTTCAGCATTTTAGCACTCCTTCCCCTGTTTCATACAGAGCTGGAGGGCGTTCTGACAAAGGCATCTACAGCATTTATACGCTTTATAGAGGAACAGTTTTCTGTGACATTGACAACTCCCACATGATTCCTTCTGATATTTGAGTTCCTGAAAAGCAGTGATGGAGAATACAGGGAGATCCCGAGCAATCTCTTGATGCAGAGGCACAGCAGATTCCCTTGAATTTCCCCAGACTTGCAAGAACTGAATTAGAGTCTTTCCTTTCGAGGACGCTGCCTGGATTAGTAGTTACTGACATGGTAAAATGTTGTAAAATATGAAATAGATCAAAATAAAATAAAAAAGCACTCTGCTGATATTTTCATTTGAACTGCAGTAGATATCAGTACACCAAGTACAATTCTGTCTAAACTTCTGTCATTCTGTGTTTGGAAGATTGTATTTTGTACTTTATGGAAAACTGACTGTCTATCAGATGATTTCATCTTCACAGTCGCTCTGTTACCAGATGTGAATGAAAGCTCTCCAGAAAAGTAAAGCACCTACATACCACCAGCTTATACAGCGTGGCTTACACAGCACAAGCCCTGTGGCACTAAAAGCTTTTTCATGCTTTTATTGTAGGCTACCTTTGCTATGCTTTTATCTCTTGAAATTAATCCCAGCATAGTGAACCTGCAACGGCCAGTTTGTGGCTTCTCTGAGCTGCAAGTCTGTAATTTCCAAGGTTAATGCTATTATTTGTTGCCAGCATAGCAGATGATCTTCTCACTTCACGATCAGCAATGCCTATGAGAGCATCTGTTCAGCACGTTCTTCACTGAACACCTACATAAACGATAAGGTCAACAATATTTGCCTTATAGCCAAGAGGGCAGTCCTCTTTTCATTGTCACCCTCTGTGATTTTTGCACATTTCTCATTGTTTCACAACAATCTGTCTATGAAAAGGCATCTTTTGACACGCATCCACATCCACAAACTGAGAAGATCTCCACATTTTGCATTCATCAATGATAAACGATGGACACCCCAGCCCAGACATCCGAAGTGAAGGCAGATAAGATGACACAACAAAGGCAAATCACACATTCTATGAGTTATTTGTGATTATTTTAATTTTTTTTATAGCCATACACTAAGGTTGGGTTTCCATATCAAGAAAAACTGTCTTGCTTAAAACTTAATTCCAGTCACCATTCACATATTTGCAGTAATTTCTCTTCTGCAATCAGCTGATATTTCAAGGATGCGGTCAACCTGAGGATTAGGTTTGCCAACCACCTGCTTCCTCCTGCTCGTTTTTGCAGCACAGACAAGCAGAGAGAGTTCCAAATGGGAGCTGTGCAGCCCTGCTCTGCTCGCCCCGAAGCCGAGGGCCAGACTCTGCTCTCAGTTGCCCCAAGGAACTTCATTGTAGGCAGAGTTTGGTCCAGGGAGGTGACAGGAGGTCACAGAGGGGAGAAGGGGACACTGGTGTCACAGTACACGACAGACCCGGAGCAGAACGGAGGAATACATTACGATTTGTTCATTTGGGGATATATTTTCCATTCTGTACATCTTTGCCCTTTGTTATAGTTACGTTGTTTGTCCACTTCTTTTTATTAACCAGTACAAAAATATAAATACAAGCTTTAATTTTAACACTTCAAAAAAAAAAAAAAAAAAAAAAGAAATATAATTCACACCCTTCTCCCTAACTAATATATTACACAACAAAAGACAGAGAAACTCCCCAAACCTCTGAGGTTCTCCCATCATCTGAGGACATCAAGAGCAACAGTAGTTTACGTCTGGCCACCAAGAACTGCTTTCCAATGAGGTTTCCCTGTGCCTCCCAGCATGGGCAGGTCCACAGGGACCTCCCAACACCCTCACACAGTGGGGCTGTCTGAGGCTGGCAGGACATTCACTCGGCAGTGAATTGCAGTGCATCATTGCAGCTCACAGCCATTTCACAGAGGAATAGACTAAGGGGCATGTCTTTTTTTGACCTACACTCATATTGTCTGGCAACTGGCTGCTACAAAGCATCACACTCCGGCTCCCAAGGCCATGGAAAATTCAGAATGTCCTGTCATCACCGCCCACCTTGCCATCAAATGTCTTCCCACAAAACAGCCTCTTAAGAAAGGGAATTTGGTATTGTAATTCTTCTGAAGACTTGCAAATGCTCCAGAGTGCATTTGCCCATTTTTTAAGCCATCACCAACAATTTCACTTGCTTTTTAGGCATATTTAAGGGGAAAAAAAAGAGACCCAGGTCCCTTTGCAAGAAGGTATTGTTTCTGGAAGCCATCACATAATAATGAACAAAAGAGCTACTGTATACAAGCAGGCTATAGGTGACATTTCAAGATAGAAATGATTATTCTTTTCTTTACTCTGACAACTTCCAGGTTATCAATTGTTTTCTAAGCATTTTAGGCTCCATGAAACTGGCATTACGGGGAAATGCTATTGTTTACCCTTTCACACTTGACAAAAGCAATTCCCACGTGAAAGACAAGTTTAGCCGTGGGACACAGTCTTGATACCTAAAGGAGGAAATTGTCTGGTGAGTTCCCAAGCACAAGAAACTGTCGTGTTGTCAACCTCTATTTTAGAAGCACAACCACTTTGTTCCTTTGCTGTGGCTATTTTGGTCTCTATGGTCTGTTTTGTTACGGCTTATGTAAATGCTATATAAATGATCAATCATAAATGTAACCAAAAATAATAAAAGCTATGTATTGTAAAAAAATAAAGTTATCAGATCTATTAAAAATAGTAACTTCTTCCTCATACAGAATTTATAATACACAGAAACATCTCATAGCAAAATCATGAATAAGGAAAAAAAAAAAAAAAAAGGAAAATGCTCACAAGAAAGTATAAGGTTGCCCTTAATTCTCCTTCAGCAGTTTGTCTGTCTGGTTCTTAATCCCCATAATAAATCCAATTGACATCTGATACCAAAAGCAATGAATATTTTTAATGGCTTCAGCTTGGGACCTGTATTTTTAAAAATGTATTAAATCTCTTACTGTGCTGGCTGTAACACTGTGGGATATTTCTTTTAATAAAATAATTACAACATTACAAATTCCTGTATCTTCAGGCCAGAAATAACACTCACACTTTTATCGATAGCTGTTTACATTGTTGAAGAACTGACTTTAAAAATTGACCAACACAGCAACTGGAAATCTACCTGAATTTATTTGGAGAAACACAGTTCATGTCTGTCAGTTTTTAAATCGTCATTATTATAAATGATATGATAGAGCTGTGCATTATATCGACATTTTTATTTCTTCCCTGCATACTTCCTTTAGAAGATACTTTCTAAGATTAATGTACTTTAGTGTAGAAAATAATTTCAAATAAATAAGCATTAGAACTTGCTCAGCAGGTAATATTTATAAGTCCATCAAGATCAGATTAAAATAAAAAATATATAGTCCAGTCAATCGCAAACTGAGTTGTGCTCATTCTGCGCATTAATGTTAACTTATTTAATGTCCGTGGTTGACTGAAAACAGCAGTTTTTAAAGTTAATCAGTTTATTCAGCTTTGACTTTTGACGAGGCCGATACCAAAGTGGAAGAAAAGATTGATCCAAAGTTTTCCTGATCACTCAGCAGGAGACAGCAAGAGAAAAAAGAACAATATGCAAAATGTAGCGCAGGGGATCTTCCAAACCCCAGCTTCCACGTGCTTTGTCAAAGCAGAAAATACCCGTCTGAACTCAACTGGAAGCTCACGCAAAGATTTTGTCTGCTATTCCTCCTACGTCCAACCCATGGGGGAATGTGCACCACCTCAGGGCCTGAAGGGTGGCAACAGCAATAAGAAATCAAGATGATATGAGACACCTGATACTGTTTAATGAGTCCTTTAATGTTTTACATTGCTTTGTGTTGTACAATCATTCCTTGTGCTCTTATATTTGAGGATCCGAGAGTAAACAGCCTTTTTGTTGCAGTGCTCACCTCTGATTGAAACGTCTTTCTTTTGAAGCACTTCTTTCCCCGTGAATATGTTCCTTGCTCGGCAGGTATAGGTGCCCGAGTGTGCCAGGGAAACATTCTTGATGGTCAGAGTGAGGGTGATGGAGTATTCCTTGAGGGCCTTCCTTGCTTTCGTTTGATTAGTGACTGTCCTCGGTAAAATCCAAGAAATGTCTTTGTACATGAATTTGTTGGCTGAACAGGACAATACCAGATTCTCTCCTTCAATGGGAACTTTTTCCAAACTTATGTGGAATCCACTTGGTACATCTGTCAAAAATCAAGAACACTTTTTAGATTATGTTAAGTGAATGAGCCAAAATTAACATGGCGTATATCACCCCCTTTATCAGAAAGTCTTTGAACTAATGAATGTCGTTGTCTTCCTGCTGAAGTCTCTCAGCTTTCCTTTCTCATGCTAGGCTCCAGCTTTTTGACAATTTGTCTTAGAGCTACAAGACACATGGGTTGGACATCATCTGGTGTAAACTGAAGCCGTTCTTGGAAGTACTGAGTTTGTATAAATGTTATGATAAGGCAAGACAGACTGGGGCAAGGTACCAAAAGGAGAATTATTTAAAGACAGCATGCTGGGACTATGAAAAAAGGGAGAAATTCCGGTCTCAGCTGCAGCTTGTGAACTGTGTAAGAGAAGATGAATCTCTAGATGGTGAGAGAAAAATACTGCGGCTACCGTACTTATTTATGTTGTTCTCTCATTATTCACAAGTAGTAAGATAATTTATGTCAATTTCTTAAATATGCTTAAAATCTGGAGAAATCATGGAATATGTGGTTATATGCCTGAATTTCCCCCAAAATAGAGGTATTTTCTTCCATGTACATAAAACACTTTGGCCACATGGCAGAAAAGCAGAGTCATTGCCCTCTGGCCTGACGGCCAGCTGGGTGTAGGCAGTATCAAGGCAAAGATCACTGTATTCAGACTTCTTGGCATTAAATGTAGGTGAATAATAGCTCTACCTGAGTGAAACCAAGGATCACTGCACCAACCATTTCCCAAGTGTGAGTATGACTTAAAATTAAGCGCAGTTCATAGCAGACAGCTCAATTCATCCTACAGCTGAAAGAAACATCTTTGGTGAAGTCATGTGGGCAACTGCTTGTAAGATTTACATCACTTGGAGAAAGGTGCAGACCCGTGGGCATGCTGGCCACCTCCAGCACCTCTCCACTGAGCCTCACCCTTTGAGCAAGGCGAGACATGCTGCAGGCGTAAGTGAAAGTAGAGGCAGGTTCCTGAGAGAAAACATTTCCAAGTTTTTCTCCTAGAATGCAACCTCTCCTGGTTTATTTGTAGCCAATATGCTGATAAAGTCATTTCCTTCTCCTTTCAGTGAAATCGGCTTTGGCCATTTTCAATTGTTCTCTCACTGCTAATTGCTACAGCACTTGGCTGTGAAATCGCCTTGAAATTGTAAGAACGGTTTCGTCTTTCATAAGGGAGAATTATGCCTTCTTTTCTTGTCTCTTAGAGCATGAACAGCTCAACACAAGCTTTGATTCAGCTCCATGCATGCAAGTGTCACTTCAGGCCTAATGTCACAGCAGCAGAGTGAAGACTAGGTCTCCAGTGAAGAACATCTCACACACTCTTTCAGCAACTTCTTTCACTGATTGACCAATCCACCAGAAAGCTTCTCCTGACTCTCTAAATCCCCTTATTGCAAATCGAGCTACCTTGTCTCCCCCAGGATCAACAGACATGATCTGTTCACCATTGCCATTCACAGAGGCCTAGCATCACTAGCTCCCTTGATTACCTTTGTGTCTCTTTTCTGTACTAAGTACTGAGTATTAAAAATAGGAAAAATGAACTCCTGTGAATCAGGTACTGAAGATCCCTCTAGATGTCTTCCAGGGAGGTATGCATGTATGCAATCCAAGGACTATCCCAATGCAAGCAGAAATACAAAAACATCATACTGGAGTTTAAATCCTATGTGCTGAATTGTTCCTTTCATATTTCATTGGGATCCCCTTTTTACCACTCCCCATCAAACAAAACAACACAAATCTTTAAATTTAATGAACTTATAAATAAGTGATTATCATCAGCATCCTCTTTGTTACGGAAGAGCATGTGGAGCAAGATTCTAGTCCCATTTGAGTATATGTTGACTGAAAGTAGTAAGATAAACCTATTGCTGTAGAATAAAAAACATATTTAATATAAAGCATTAAAATGTAACATCCGCTTGAATACAGTTCTTCTGTGTATGGGTAAAGGCTTACAGCCCATGGAGTCATGCAGGCACCTCCACAGGGCTATGCAACCCACCATCTTTGGATGAGTCAAATTCCAGAGATTCTGCTCTATCATGGGACCTTACTACTTCAGTTAGATGAAGTGAATTCTCTGCTTGATTGAACAATCGAGTTCAGAAGCACTTAAATTCAATCAAGGTGCAAAATTTTGGTTGTGCATAAGTGTTCTGATCTATAAAACTGCTGTATCTTAATCACATAATATCTGAAATTGTTCTGATATGTATTGGGAAAAGCAGGTTACTGGTTTGGAATGCTGCTAATTTTGGGCTTTTGCAGATGCCAGTGCTCAGAAAAGAGCTAAGAAGTATCAAGCAAAACTCTAAAGATGAAATTAAAGATCCCCCGGGTCTGAGGCAAATGAACTACTTTCAACATAAAAGGATAGTATGCCAGCATAACAATATAGTTGCAACTACTTCCACGTTGTCAGGTCTGGAACATTTCCTAGATGTGTCTTCTGTGAAGAAAGACTATTTTCTGAATAAATATAAGGACAAAGGCGAATGCACAGGATTCCAAGAGAATAATTTGTTTAAAGGCTATGAGCACCCTAATATATGACACCTCTCACCAATTGTTACAGACTCAGGCTAGCTAAATAACGTGGCAGGGAATAATGTAAAACAGTTTTATTTACTTTAGTGATTTGAAGCTTCCTGTGGAAATAGCTCCCAGGTTTCCTGATGGAAGATTTTGTTTATCTTTGCCAAGCACCATCAGGAATCTCAAAATAAAATGCGCTTAGTGACATTGGGAAACCAGGGAGATAAGGCTGAGCTGTTCCTGTTTTACCCTGTATAACTGCAAACACACCCATGAGCCTGCTGCGTGCCAGCAAAACAGCCCAAAATGTAGGGAAAGGGGCAGGCTGGAGGAAAGGGGGCTACCACAGCTGAATTTGGTATAAGGTGTTGTTGCAGAGATTGTTTTAGCATCAACAAGCAGGAGAGCTCAGAAATCATCTTTCCGTATCACCTGCATGTAAGACTCACAGCTGCTTCTGTACCCCAAACACAGGTTTAGGATTAGAATCAGGTTAGTGTGCCAGCACCCCAAAAATGCCCTTCATCTGATAAAAGCCAAAGGAAAGGAAAGCTACCAAGAGCCCTGGACTTCATGCCCTGTACCCTCAAGCACAGAGTGGAAAAAATACCACCCTCACATCTTCTGGAAAGACACATGCAAGCCCAGAAATAATGAGAAATGTACATTAATTTTAAAATAAGGGCTTGTTTTTTACTTGGTCCCTTTTGCTGCACTTTCTTGCACTAAACTCCTCACATTTGTCTTCCCATAAAGGGGCTGACAGTGCAGAACTAGGCCTGCTGGGATGGTCTCTGTCTTCCCACTGCCTTCCCAGCAGTCTTGACCTGTTGGGAAGAGATCCCTCACGACCCCACAGCTGCTCCACTGGAGCTTTTCCTGTTCCTTAAGACAAGGCCTGAGCGTGATTGCCTCCAAGAAATGGGATTCTTCCTGTCTCTCTCTACTCTCTGGGATCCTTTCTGGCTTGTTCCTCAGCAGCTCCTCCTCCTATAAGGGATTGTCTTTTCTGTTTAGACACTTTCTCCACTTGCACTCAGTTTTGTGTGGCTCAGGCTGGCTTCATATGGCGCCAGCAGTCCCAACAGCATGAGATAAACTAACCCCAGGCTGTCACCCAAGACCCAAAATACTGGTTTTGAACTCATCAGAAGTAAATACTCTGTGGTGTCTTCCCATTTCTTTCACACCCAGCACTATTTGGGCTCATGATTAGAATTCCCTCGCTATGTATTTCAGTGAATTTTGGAGAAATTACTCATTTGTTTCCTTGAAGTGAAACACAAGCAGTTTGGTTTCAGCCTGACAGAGGAGAATTATGATTATACCACACAATCAACTGATGCACTATGTGCACAGAAGAATGAGTCTAACTTCATTCTTGTAAGAACAACACAGCAGCATTGTTTAAATAAGCTGCCTTCAATCAGCACAACTGAGCACCAGCAGATGAGCAGGACTTTCCATGTCTCACAGCTTATGTTGCTTAGCTCCAAGAACTCAAAGGAAAAATGCTTTTCAGCATCACCATCCTATATAAAAAGATTGCCACCAGTCAAGCTGTTAAGAGTTTCCAAGCCGAGAAGACACTTTTCATGCCAGCCAATGCCAGAGCCTTCAAAGGAAAGTCTTAATATTCTGCATGTTCTCATGCAAGCTCTGGTATCAAAGAGAAAGATTTCCTTCAGTCCCTGGTCAAGATCTGAAAATGTGAGATCTAGGAAGGGAAACTAACCCATGTAACTCATGCCACAACACTAAAATGTCTCAAACAGTCATCATAACTTTGAAAGGGAGATCTGCATATTGCAAATCAAAATTCAGCTTTATTTGGTTCCAGGGTCTTCCATGTGACATTTTGAAGACTGATAATTAAGAGCTAGAGAAGTTCGTATTCATTATCTTGCACATTCAATGCGCAACAACCTCAGTGAGTGACTCTCAGCCACTGCTGAAAGTTATGTGCAAAGTCCTCACCTGAAGCTGAAAATACAGCTCAAACAGCACTTTAATTTAGGAACAATTATGTGTCAATATGTACTATTACAGCCAAAAAACTTCAGAAACAAAGTTTTTGGTTCACAAAATGAGTGTGGGGATGTTGCCATATTTCTGAATGGATTGCATTACTTTAATGACCTACCTTGGGAACTGTCATTAGATGAAGTGCTCTATGAACTACTACCGTTTTGTAATAAAATATTACACAAATAAAATATTTCACTAGAAAACAAATCCTTCTTGATGGCATCTGCAAACATCATGGTGCTAAATCATGCAGTAGTTACTCTCTTAAAATCACAAGGCTTTTTTTCCAGTAATTCCTGATGTCAAATAATTTCAGTTTGTTTCCAAACCTGCAAATTCTTATATAGTGATAGGTCAAAAAAAGGAACCATGCTAACATGATGAGTCTTAGTATCATGACCAAGACTACTTCCAAGACTGTGTCTCAGAAGAAGGCCTACTAGGTGAAAATGCGCTGGCATTGCATGTTTGGAGTGACTGCAGAGACTAGGTGATTTAAAAGGAGGAATTACAGGTTGCTATATTTGGGAGCAATTCGTGTCATGCAAGGATACTTGTTGAAGGCATGAGTCATTTACCAAATTTGGTGCCTTTCTTACAAATTCAAACCAGCTGCTGTCACAAACCCTTCCCAGGGACACCAATAAGCATGGGATAAGTTTACAAATGCATATATTGCAACAATACTCAAACTTAGCCATTTGAAAAATCCATCACAAATATAACCATAGGACCAGAGTAGATCATACCTGTTACTAGAAAGCTGACATTTCTTTCGGCTTTTCCTACTTTGTTGGATGCCACGCAGCTGTAGATTCCAGAAGATTTGGCTTCGGCTACAACAAGAGTGCTAGCAGTCTGCAAAAAAATAGAAGATATTCAGCTTTCATTGGATCAGGAGCTTGGTTAAAGCTTCCCCTCTCATTTTCCTAAGGTGACAGTCCTATTTCAGTCTTTCTATTCATTATGTGACAGATGCCACTGAAGATATTTAACAAAGAATAAAGTTTAGAAAGAATAATAGGAAACTCTCCTTGAGAGGCAATTATATTATCAGAGCTGTCATAGCCAAAAATCTTTGAATTTCTTACAGGTTGATTTATCTCTTGCTGCTAATGTGATGATAAGCCTCAAAAGATGAAGAGTGACACAGATGGTTTGCCCAAGGAGATGACCACCCTGTAGGCCAGCCAGACTGCAAAGGGAATGGATGGGGAGTGCTTCAGGCAGTTCAGTAATGCTGGAAAAAAAGTTTAGCACTCCATGTATTTCATTTCTCTTTCGTTTTCTCTTGTAAGTGTTAGATGAGAAATGACATGGGAAAAGAGAAGTTTACTCATTCTCTTTTGGACTTTCTCCTGTTCTTGAACTTAGTGTTTCTAAAACTGAGTAATAATACATTGCATCCCTTTACATTATATTCTAGCACCATCTTAAGAGCTTGGCATACTACATATTTTCATGAATATATATTTCATGATATATATCATTTCATGATATATATCATTTACAAGATGAGACCTTGGGAAGCCAGGGGATGATAACTGACATGCCTTTAGAAAAAAAACATTGTAACAATAAGAGTTATACCTTCAGGATGATGGAAAGCCACGGTCTAATGTCTTGGGCACTGAGTGAGAGAAGAAAGTTATGCACAGACAACCGAGGTGTCAGCCTGATATGGAGCTGAGACAGGGGGCATGCACTGGTGGGTCAGCAGTAGAACATGCTCTCAGATACAATAGCAGCTTAAGTTTCTGTCTACTTCCACTTCAGTTCTGCCATAAAACATACTTTGACTGGAGTAATGAGAAAAACTGGGATTGAGACAAAAAGAATTTGTGTGGCAGTGGAATCCTGTTGTCTGGAATTATTTATCTTTTCTAAAAGCATTCAAAGTAATTTTTGTGCAATTAATACATTCTTTCAAGATTGTCTGATTGGGGGGTTCAGAGGCAAGCACAAGATGATAAGTCAGTGCTAAACAAGGAGTTATCTTTGTTTTTACATAAGCTCTGGCTGAGCATTTGCCTGCTTCCTTGTCTCCTACTCTGAGACTTCATGGCAATCCCCAAAGTCCTTATTATATCCCTAAATAATGTAGACTTTCTGGTTTCCAAACATCCTTTGGTGGAAAGAGTCTGTTGCTTTTCCTCTTATGCAAGCAAACATAGTGAAGTCAAGTTGTTTGATTTTGGCTAGGTTGTTTATTTTAGAAAACTGCCTTATCCCACTTCAAAACTATTGACGTTAATGGCACCTCTACACTAAACTGTCTCAATGGCCACCTACCCATCCACTACTAAACAGCATCTCATTTCCACCTATAACTTTTCTAACTTACATTTTTGACTCTTCTGAAAGAGGCTCAGTAATACCAGATATATAATTATAGCCCTTAAAAAAAAAAGATGCTGTTTTGCTAAATTCAGTAGGCTGACCTCTTCAAATTCCTAATTATAAAGCATGGGTCCAGCCCTGTCTGTATTTTGTCATTCTCTTTCAATTCCTTCCAATTTTTAAACATCATCTCATACAGTGTGGACGCAGGACCCAGAGGCAGGATTACTGCAGTCATTTCATCAATGCTGATGAAATGGTGCCGAGAAGAAAGTTCCATAACCTATGCCAGATGGTTAACATGGGTGGCTAAAAGCTGCTTTTGCCATCCCAGTCTTTCCACAACAAAATCAGCCTTTCTAGTGTCACTTGGTGATACCTCAGAACCCCTTTGCCCAGGTAGCAATGATCTATGACCCAAAACAACACTGAAGGAGAATGAGACTTTCCATCTCTGACTCCAGGGCACCTGTCTTGATCCTCCTACAAACAGAACCAAAACGTTTCTGTGACTGAAATATGCGAGACAACTACTCCTCCCACAAGTACTTTAAAGTAGTGGATTTTTAGGGTAGCATCAAACTGTTTTTTTCCTGACATTATCAGGTCTTATTTTTTTAATGAAAAAAATACTTGTTTTATCTGAGTTTTGCTGCTCCATTCCACAACTTTGTGATCATTACTTCTATGATGTTCAGAACGACACTTGCAATCATATTCAAACAGCATGACTATAGTTACTGGCTAGACTGCTCATAGATTATGCCTTTTCTTGTATATTAAAAGACTTTACAGGACATTTCTAGGCACTAAAATGCAGTTATTTAAACTGCTACCTTGTTCCTAATGTTATTTTGGATTTGACTAACTTACATTGTCCCAAATGCTGCTCTGGGACAGGCTAAGGATCACTCCCATGATCTTTGGAGAGCAAGGGAGACAAATGTTTTGAACGCAGTCCTTAGCGCCATACCAATGCTATGTTTACTTGAGTAATACAGAGATAGCCGTAGCGTCTAGCAAAAGCAATAGTGACTTTGCAACAAAACAGGGTATTTTAGAGACAAAATGTCTCTGCATAAATCTTCTAGTTTATAAATAAGTCATAAGGATAAGATAACATCTGTTTAAACAGGTTGTGAGCCCTCCAGTGGTGCAGTCTGTGTTCTGCATTGTGGATGCCAGCCAAAACCCACCCGAGAAGCAGTGTATACAAATCTAAGCCTGGCACGCTGTTGTTTATTGAGTAATTATGGTTCTTAGGTCAGCCTGTGCTGCGTAGTTTTCCTACGCAGCTATTGCTGCAAAAGGAGCGAGATACAAATTTTTGCAGCTCTGTATTGCCTAGCTTTCCAACAAAGTTTCAAGCCATGGTTTTGCAACCACACTATATACAGAAAATCAGAACTGCTTGCCGTGATCAGAGTGCAGCAAAGGCTCCCTGGCATGCTTGACACATTGAATCTGCTCATCTGCCCACAAGCCCTATTTACCACCAAAGTTTTGATCTCTTCTTCCTGCACGCATCTCAGTTGAAGCACCATGCTACACGCTCAGTTCAGAGCCAGGGGCTGGGGAAATGAATCACACAGTGCTGCTGCATTTGCCAACAAATGAAAGAGGTATAAAGCAGAAAGCCTGAGATGGAAGAGGAAATTACAGATCTATTTGTGGTAGAAACTATTGAGAAAAAGACCTCAGAAGTCATTGCAAAGCAAGAGGATGATTGTTGTGGTTGGACCACACTGGTCTGGTCTTTCCCCTAGTGTGCCTGCTTGAATTTCTCTCTTACCATATACCTTAAGTAGAGGATTCCTACAGCTCCAGCTGATGATAGTGGAGCGAGTGGAAGTTTCAGCAAACAGTAAGTAGCCTTACTCTTTCCTTACTCCTAGAAGGCCTCTGCAGACACGTGCATACACATACTCCATTCAGAGATTGTTTTGCTAACTTCTCTAAATGCTCATACAACTAAAAGGCAAAATATCCTTTCAGCATTGAGCAGGTTAGTGCAAGTCTGACAAACACTGTTGATTCCCTTCTAGTTATGCTTTTAAGAAAACACATTTATTGAAAAAGTAGTTTTATCTCCTACATATATGCTCTCCTTATACCATTGGATTTATCTTTAGATAAAAGGATAATACTTAGGAAGATACATGTTGAAATATTGGCAGGACACCACTGGCTTCTTCTGCTTATGACAAAGTCATATCATCTGTGTGCCTTGTGCTGGAAAGAAGCATCAGTGCAAAACATCTGGATACATGCTTCACTTTCAGAACCACCACTATGTCCACAGAGTAAACACTAAAATGTCTACAATAGCAGGACATGAATGTGTGCAGATAAGCACTTTCTTCCCCTCGAGTCAGACAGGTAAATCACTGCCGTTTAACAGCAGAGATTCAGTTTCCCTCTGCATCACATTGCACTGTTGGGCAGGCTGAGACTGAGTTCTTCCATCTGACCCATAGGGAGATCATGATACAGATGGCTACAGATCCACAGGTACTTCCTACTCTCCTTTAAGGGCCTATGTTGAGTAAAATTGTGCTTCCTGCCTTCCTTATGCACCAAGGGAGGGGATGCGTTTCAGCAGGGAGATGCAGCTCAGCAGAGGCTCAGCAGAGCTCAGCAGAGGCTGAGTTCTCCTGGTTTTCATCTCACCAAGCTCTTGGCTCAGCTGTCACCTTTAAGACTTCTTTTTTAAAAGTGTTGACAGCAATTCTAGTAGCACTCAGGAAGGCCCCAAGAAAAGTTACACTGTGCTGAAAGGGAGGCAGGCTGTGTTCCCAGCACTATCCTTAGCCTGGCTTCCTAGGAAGTTCACACTGTTTGCCCATCTCTATGCAAGTTCTTTATCCTCAGCAACGTCCCATTTGCAGCCAGAATAGACAGATAAACTCATGAGACTTCATGAGTGTTTCATGAAAACCATCTGCCTGTAAATGAGGAAGACCAAAATGAGTGCTGTTGCAATGAGCTATTCAGCTCATTGTGTGCCAGTTAGCCAGCCCACATGGATGTGCTGGCTAGTCAGCTGGAATATCCAGGTACTCAAGTCAGACACAGTATAAGCTTTCTTGTCTCATCTGTAAGATGAAGACATTGGAGAGGGAGGCTTAGGGCTTGGCATAGAAGATGCTATAGAGATGGACTAGTCCATATATTTCGCGGCCACAGTTTTTTATCAGGTCCAAAAGGGATTGAACTCCCCCCACCCTAGTGTTGGACTGTCACACTTTCTGAAACTACCCACAGTCAGCATATGGGTGGATGATCCATCACTGTCAGCCAAACTAAAGGTGGACAAGAAAGAGCCTAATTTTGATCTTACAGAACCTTCCTACAGGGTCATTACTTTCCATTTTCCCTTAAGTCAGGTGGCTTTTTCACTTACAGAGGATTGGACCACTAAAAATGTGGGTCAGTAAAGTATTAATGCAGTGGAAAAAAAGACCATACATATAAATATATGCCTGATAAAACACAACTTCATGTATTAGTATTGTTTATACACACTTGCCCTCCAATCTACTATCTCCTTCTGTTGATATTCTCATCCTTTCTTCTTGACCAACATCTACTTTCATTCATCTGTACACACCTTTCTGGCCCTCTTCTGTACACTCTGCATCCCCAGGATCTTTGTACAGTCCCTCCTACAGCCCTCTGTGCAAGGAGTACTGCCTCCGTCTTTCAAAGCTTTTGATAAACCAATATGTGGTCTTCCCAATGCCTGCACAGAGAGGGCATGTATGTACGGCAGAGTTATCAATGAGTGCCTGAGCTCTTTGTATCTCATTGTTGTAGGTCATTTACACTTGGTATTATTACAAACCACAGATGCTAAGACTAATAATGACCAGCACTAGCCCTGAGCTACAGGTAGGAGCAAACTTTGATCGAGAACATTAAGAAGTGATGGTTTTTAGTAGCTGAATGACAAAAAAGAGTCTGTGATCTGCTTACAAGTCTAAGAATAGCTCAGTTTTGTAGGAAGTCGCTGATAATGTCCAACAAAATGAGAATGAAAACTTTGGGTGGGGGAATCAAATCAAGAGTTGTTTTATGATTAAGTATTATGACTTCTGTTACAAACTTTTTCCATTATACCACTTGAGTTTCTCAATGTCTGTTTAGAAAGGCTTCAACGGAAATGTTACTAAAACACAGTTGTCACGGTTTCTCTCTGTCACCAGAAGACAAGCTCAGGGCAGGCTTCCTGCATTACTTTAACCATACAGACACAGGGTTTGAGGTTTTTCTAACTTTAAAAATATACTTGTGGCTACCTTGATAGCCGCAGACAAACAAAACAACCAATCAACCTACTACCACAAAAGGCCAAGCTTTCAGAGGGACTTGGGTGTTTTACATACAGGAAACAAAGGAACTGGTACAAGGTCTTTGACTAAGGCAAAAACAGCTACCTTGAGAGCTAAAAGAAACCTTGTGAGCATTCCTCATTCATCTCTTCCCTTGATCACAATAATATCCTGTGGTCATCCCCATTTCTGCTTTCATGCTAACCCAGAAGTGCCATTTTTTGAGTCTCCCCATCAACTTCCTACTGCTTTGTCTCCTACTACTTTGTTGTTTCCATTGAGTTTGAGATTTTTTTACCATGCTTGCTATGCTCGGATGTGGAAGTGGGGTAGACACTGTTTAGATAGCAGGACTCCATTGATGTGGAAGTGCCTTGGAGAGCTGTTCTTAGCTGTTTGCAGTAGCAGAACTACTTGCAGTCACACTTCATCAGAGCCAGACACTTGTGATGACGTGCTGGATTCAATGAGCACAGTGCTATTAACAGTTTTACAATATTCCAGCCCATCAGGAAGGGTTTTGTCTGGACTGTGTCCCTTTGAGTTTGCTCTGGGAGACCAAGAATGAATCTTGGCCTGCAAAGAGTGAAAGCTATAGACTCTCACAGAGAAAGAAAAATATCCTGGATGCTCTAGAGCAGCTGTGTGCACACAAATCATGCAACTTATTTTGGCCAGGAACCCAGGCTTAGAGAGCATTTTCTACTTACAATAGCAGTCCAGCTGTGCCTGGAAAGCTATGGAAGAGCAACAGAAATAAAGAAACCTTTGAAACGCAATTCTCAGAAGTGGAGAGAATTCACTTCAAGCTAAATATTTGAAAACTTCAGATGATGTGCACATTTCTAGCAAGGATGTCATGCAAACCAGAAGACAGGCAGAAGCCTCTATCTGCAAGCTACATTCTTCTGAACAGCACTGCAACCAGGAAAGCTTGAAATATCTGGGAAAAGAGATTATTTCACTAACCTCCCTTTCCTCACAGGGATCAGAAGGGATAAAGCAATGCAAGATGGGCCTTACTTAGATGAACTAAACAGAATAAGATGAGGAAAAATAAGAAGAACTGCTATGTTTTGCTGTAAAACTTTCCACGTAACACATGCAGATATCATGTCTTCATTCATTTCTGGACAGATATAAAAAAAATTGGGACCGCTTGCCAAAGACTTCAAACAAAACCTGCAGTTCTGCCACAAGGACCCATTATTAGCATCTTCCTCCAGGGAGGAATTTCTTTGCTGTTGACTGGAAGCTGGTCTGACATTTCAGCCACTCCTCTTCTGCTGTCTTCAAAACACGCAGCACACAAGGAGAATGAGGTCTGGTTGTTAGATCCTGTAAGCAGAAGCTACCTAGAACCCTTCTGGGAAATTACTTGTTCTCATGAGTTTTTGTTCATCATTCCCCCTTTGGAATAGGCTCTGTCTTCCCATGCCACAAATGATTTCCCTTTCCTCTTGCAAATCTCTCCTTCTCTGTCAGTATTCATGTGCTTTCCTACAATAGTATCCCCCAGGAAGCCATTTACTCCCATCTTTGCCTTGATCTTTAAGCATATAGAGGGTGCCAACTAAATAGAGCAAATGCCTCACTAGGATCCAGCATATTCCTGTGCACTGGAACTGTGCCATGAACACCTGTGTACTGCCTTAATAATACAACAGCAGGAGAAAATTCAGTCCCAAGCACGAATCTTGGCTGCGTTCAAAGCCCTATTTATTCCACGGTGTGTGAAAGGGTCTTGGTGTGAGATTAATTATGATTTATATCCATTTTCACATGCAAAAGACTGAAAGAAGACATAAAGGAAAGAATACCTACATCCCCAGTGTCCCTAGAATTATGAAAAGTTTGTCGGTATCCTTGGAAATAACAATTCTAGCATAGGGTAGGCTTTCAGGTTTATAATTTCATCGGCTGCTCCTGCCTCAGACCAAGCCAATCGGTGAACAGCAGAGGCTGTGAATGTGACACAGCGTTGTGCACCAACTCCTGAGCTCCTCTGTGGCAAGGGCAGCCCAACCACATCAAACCAGCATCATGCCCAGCCAAGAAAAGTTCATCTGATTAGGGCATCCTCCAGGAAAACATGTTGATTTAAAGGTTTTGACTGATTGAGAATTCTTCATGAACTCTCAAAAGCATGACTATCTCAATCCTCCGTCAGAAGTGCCTGTCCCTCCCTATGCCTCATTGTGCTTGGCCTGGGCTTGACACCTAACAATGGACAGTTAATGCAGATGGGGTGCAACCCACCATGCAGTCTCTGAATGAGATCTCTCTTAAACTTTGTTTCTGTAATCTGGATTCATTTGTTCCTTTAAAATTTTCATTGCAAGACTTGGTCTTCTAATAACCCAGCACCACATCTGTGAATAAACTTTCAAATGAGGGTAAATAGTTTTACTCTCATAGGAAAAACAACAGGAAATTGTGAAATGGCACGAAATGAAGCAACGATGGCCTGAAGCCCTGCCTCTCTCCTCCTGAGGTGCCCGGCATGCTGCAGGCCAGCTCTAAGTAAGCTGAATATATATATTTAATTACACCACTTACCTTAATAGGACTGCATGCAGGGAAGTACATCTCTGCATCTCAGCATATAGATAACAAACCTCTGTCTTTGCAAATGTGGGAATTATTTGCATCTACACAGGTTTTCAGATCTGAACAACATACAAATACTGGCTTCCCCACTGTTACCTCAACAACATTTAAAAAACAGCTTCTGCTAACACAGAGAGATTATTTGCACCTAGGAATCATACCTTGTTTTTGCCCTCTATGATGGCTGTTCGCTCAATGATGCTCTGGATCCTGTTTCCTACGTTGCTCCCAGTTTTCAGGTTGAAAGATCCATCAGTGTGAGAGCAAAAGCCACGTCTGAAGACCAAAAAAAAAAAAAAAAAAAAAAGGAGAGATTTCACTGATAAATCTCAGAATGCACAAGCAAAAACTTTTCTTCTAGGAACAAAAATCATCTGAGGAAATTGCATGTGCTGCGATCAGCAGGTAAGGACAACTACAAAGTCTTGATCCTCATAGCCAGATCATTGGCTTTATTTCCACAGCTGCCCCCAGAACACTGAATTTCTGGAGTCGGTGTTAACATTTCATCCACTGTGGACCGAGAGGTCAGAATTTGCAATTGCAGCCTAATTACAGGGCTGTGTGAATCCTATAATTAGGACTCCAATGCCCCTAACTTGTCAGTCATTATCATGGTTAAGGCTTGTCTTCAAACTTGAGTTTATATTGTTTTTAGTCCTAAGCTTCAGACAATATGTATCTGTTTCAAGATCCATTCCATAATGTATTGGTTGTCATTTGTGCTCTTGCAGCCCAAAAGCCAACATCTTGGGCTGCATCAAAGGAGGACTGGACAAAAGGAAAAGGGAAGGGATTGTCTCCTTCTACTCTGCCCTTGTGAAGTTCCATCTGGAGTACCGTGTCCAAGCCTGGGGTGTCCTGCTCAAGAAGGATGCAGAGCTGTTGGAATGAGTCCAGGAGGAGGACATGAAGAAGAACAGAGGGCTGGAGCACCTCTCCTACAAAGAAAGGTTGAGGGACTTGGGGCTATTCAGCTTGGAGAAGAGAAAACCCTGGCAAGACCTTGTTGTGGCCTTCCAGTACTTGAAGGGAGCTTACAAGCAGGAGGTAAACCAACATTTTACACAGTCTGATAGTGACAGGACAAGGGGGAATGAAACTAAAAGAGGGGGGATTTAGGTTAGATGATAGGAAGAAATTTTTTAGTAAGTGGTGAGGCATTGGCACAGGTTGTCCAGAGAAGCTGTGGATGCCCCAGCCCTGGAGGCATTCAGGGCCAGGTTGGATGGGCACACGTGTAACCTGATCTGGTGGCTGGCAGCTCTACACGTGGCACGCGGTTGGAAATAGATGATCTTAAGGTCCTCTCCAACCTAAGCCTTTCCATGATTCTATGATTTAACATGTGTAGGTTTTTATCATTATCCTGAAAAATAATGTATTTTCTCAGTTTTGTTTGTTTTCTGCCCCATCCCTGGAGGCAGGGCCAGGCTGGATGTGGCTCTAGGCAGCCTGGTCTAGTGGTTGGTGACCCTGCACACGGCAGGGAGGTTGGAATTATATGATCATTGTGGCCCTTTTCAACCCAGGCCATTCCACGATTCTAAGATTCCATGATTCTATGATTTTTTTTTTTCTTTTTCCTTGTGCAGTGAAATGGCATATAATCAGAACACTCAAAACACAACACAGGTGTGGTTGTGGTAGAGCTAACATGTTTCCCAAAGCCTAACTCAGTACACACATAAACAAACACACAGGAATGGTTCTTACATTCTGTCCATCCCTATTCTTTGAGGATATTGAGTTTTGCTTTTCATCCAACATTTAGATATTGCTTGTTCAACTCAAGCATCAACAGAGGAGTTAAACTGTCCATCAGGGTCAAGCTCTCTCAAACAGTGTTTCTCTGGATTTCTCTCCATATGACAGACGAGTACAGTATCCATAATCAAGTAGTTCCGATGTGTGTCAGTGGTGAAAGGCTGCTGACTGCATCATAGCAACTGATGCAATCCTGACTAAAGAATGAGGTTTATTTCCTTTCAGTCAACTGTGTAGTTTGGTTGAACTTTTGTGTTGTTTACAGTATCAGTAAGACAAAGACTTTACACGCTGTCTTTAATCGTGCAGCACTGAGTCAAATCGACCACTGTCTAAGCAGATACTGCAGCTTAAAGAAAAAATGACATGTAAACTAACTTAGAATGTAATAATTAGCACAAATATATGATAGTGTGCCCAAATTCCTTAATATGCATTGAGAGTCTCAATGAGCTAAAAAAGCCAAAAACCAGGAGCAGGTCATGGTCATCCATGCATGGAGAGAGAACAAGGAGCAATAGCATGGGAAGGAAGCCCAAGCTATACAGCCACTTCTTCAGGCTTTGCTTTGAAGGCCAACTCCTAATACACGGTTGTTGAGGACAGGGTGGATGGAAGAGAGCTGCATTAGGACAGCCAATGTATTCAAATGAGAAAAAAAAAACAAAAAAAAAGCAAAAAAACTTGACATTTACTCAGAAAAGTAGTTGCCATTTACTTTGCACATATAACACTTTAAGAAGTCTGTTCTTATAACAAGACTTGAACACAGCTTGTATTGGTAGTATTAGCCAATAAAGTTCCATGCCATAGCAGGTGTCAGATGTCTAGCTGTAGCTGTCCCTGTTCATTGCAGGGGAGTTTGGGCTGAATGACCTTTAAAGGTCCCTTCCAACTCAAATGATTCTACAATTCTGTTCTCTCATAATGCCAGCACGACAAAGACACAAAGAGGCAGTATCAAGGGCACCTCCTTGTGACTGGGCACTCCCTGTACAGGCAGAGATCCATTTCATTTCCTTCTTACTCACTTGATCCTAACTCCTTTAAAAAAATGTTATTCCTCTGAAACGAGTGGAATTGGTTTGTTCCTTCAGAGAATTAACTTGCCTCTTTGTTATAATATTGAGAAGTTGTGCTTTTTAGAATAAAAGTCCTCATTGAGTCCCTTTTCAGTAAACAACAGAAAGAAGGTGTAATGCATGCTCAGAAACCGCATAAGTATCTCCAAAAGGCATTTCCAATCTATTTTCTTGCAGCTCTACATCCATAAGCTTAGTTATTACTATATACTTCCTTGAGAAGGACTGCACATATGTATTTAGGTTGCAGAATCTGAGGGATGAGGGCAGTGTAATGCCTTTGCCAACACCTAGCACAATGGGGTGCTGATTACTCATTAATACTGTAGTACAAACCACCACTATAATTACAATAACATCACAATTACAAGAAAAACACACAAGTAAAACACTAGAAATATTAGCCCTGGAGGCACATACATGAGCTCAATCGCCTTCACATACCACATTACCTGCTGACTGCGACGTTAACACAATTATAGCAGAAAATCAAATGCACTTAATAGCAGTTGTCCTCAGATTTAATAAAGAAGGAGTTGGAATCCAGCTGTGAGCACATTACCTGGCAGCACAGGGCATACAGCAGGAGACGCTCTGCGTTCTGCCACTTCACCCCACGCTCTGCTGGCTCAGCACACCTCTGCAAATCAGCTGCAGCACGGCTGCCAGGCAGAGCCTGGAACAAAATTCAGCCTCATTCCTCTGGATGCAGAAACAGATGCTTTCACTCCTCAGCTGCCAAATGCTCTCACTATAACCTCAGATGCACTAACATGGCTGCAGGCTCCCGCACAGGTTCCATGGGTTATTACTCTGCCATCCTTCCTCACCCTGCTGCCAGCGGTGCCATACGAAGCACTGCTTGAGATTAGTGGGCAGAAATGGGTCTGGGGTAAATGGGAGCAATGAGGAGCCCTATGTCATCTCCCAACAACAGGCATTCATAACCAAGAGGGAAAAGGCTCTATGAACTCAGATGTGGTCATCAAATCAAATGTTCATATTCAGTACAGATGCTTGGAAAGAAGAAGCAAGAGGGAAAAGATAAAATTGCACTCTGGCCAGGACCAAAATATTGATATTACCTTCCAGTTAATTCAGTTGATTTTCATGTTGTGCGTCGTTACACAAATCAGCTATGCATCTTTATGTCTTGTAAAGAAATTATAAGTTACACTGAACTATTGACTCAACAAAACAACAAGGGCTTCCAGCTTGTAGCAAAACCTGGTGTTACTTGCAAGGAAACCCCAGTGAACTTTGAAGCTCTGACTCCAGATATCCCCATGTTCCTGACGTGGTTTGCTGCTGGGATAAGCTTCGTTCCTTTGCATCTTCAGGAAAGTTAGCAGCAGGGTTACCATGAGGTTAATGAGAAAGCACACAGTGTGCACAAAGGCTGATAAGCCGATATCTGCCAGCACGTTTCTGAGCAGCTCTTACACCTGTTTTCCTTCTACACATTCCTGCTTTGTAGCTGGATATAGCTCTGCACATAGAGAGACTTTATATAAGAAATGCTAATGCTGTGCTCATACAGAGGTACACTTATAAACATTGTGTAAGCTCAGATCAAGGTAATTCTGTTCCATGTTCTGCTCTGAGTGTTCTGCCTGTCCTGGTAAGTGGTTTCTGACATGTGCCTGTGTGCATGCTCACATGTGCATTCCCAGCATGCATGGGTAAAGTGGGGCTGGGGAGGTTTGGGGAGGGATGCCAGGAGCAAGACGAGCTCTAAGGGCTGCCCAGAGACCCATGCAGTGCTTGCAGATCAGGGAGTTTGCCCTTCTCTGGGAGGACAGAGGGGGTTTATGCAACCGGAAGCAATCTGGGTTTTAAAAAATGTCTGTGATGTGTGCAGCTGGCACCAAGAGGGGCCGGGAGAAGTGGCCGGGGGGAGGGGAGCCAGCCTGCTGCTCAAGAATACATCAAGCCTTGAGGAAGCAGAGTGTGCCATGTTTGAAGATGCAAAGATAATCACAGTGCTGGGAACCGTCTTGTGTAGTGGAGGAAGCCAAACAACAAGAGGAAAGCAGCATATGCTCCTGATTTCGCACAGGAAGCTAACAGCACCTCCTGCCAAAGTGAGATAAGAAAACTCCCATGGCCTATTCTGGACAAGGCCATGGTTATCAACCTTAGCTTCACACTGTCCTCACTCTGCTCCGCAGCCCGCTCCCTTTCCTAATGAGTTTCAGAGCCCTCACCTCTATTAGCATACAGCATGCCAAGCACAATAGTGTGGTATATTTATAACCACTGATGGGGAAAAGTTTCCAGGGTAAGAGTGTACTTCATGTCATCTTGATATATTTCACTGGAATGGGACTACAAACCAGCTCCAAACTGAAGTCCTGCCTGTGAAACTACTGGTATCAGAATAAAAGTAGTTTTGCCTGCAGCAGAGCCCAGGAGCTAGGGTACAGGGCTTGTCTGATGATTACAGATGCAACTTTTTGCATGACAGAGTCCTACACAAAAGACTCAAGCCCAGCTTGTGCTCAGACACATCTACTTGTCCGTACTGTAGACAGTGCCACAATGCTTACCAGTGCTCAACTGGTGTCAAATATCAGCATAAAAGCCTCAATCCCCATTTCAGATGGAAAAATAACATTGTTGATTTTATCATTTCAGTTCCTCCCTCCTTAAGCCATCCTACACCTTCACAATCCTCTCCCAGTGTAAAATCCCATTCAGTTTCCTAAATATTCCTGTTGGCAAAGACACCGTCAGCCTCCATCACACGTCTATTTGTTGAGGTCATATGTGGCAATTACATCTCTAGGAGCAAGAGGAAGGCATCCTGTAACCAACAGTAACTATTTTTGAGAGTGATTAATATCAGAAATGTTTTGTTTTGTTTTCTCAGCACCTATGCCTTTATAGGGCAGCAATTGACTCTTTGCAGTGGCAGGGTGGCATTGTTACGAACCCAAGTTGGGCTGACACGTGTCTTTCGAGATGCAGTGATGACGACACTACGTTCAAGACAGGAACTCTGGAAGTTCCTGGACTTGTAAAGAGCATACAGGAACTGTTTCCCACTTGAGGTTATCAGAAGCATCTGAATGTCATAGGCTTTGCCTGCCCCGTGCCTTGGAAGTTGGTGCCGTGCAACTGGTGGCAGTGGGCTGGCGTGGCCACACGTCCAGGGGAACACTGAGTCACAGTGAGGCCGGAAACAAGAGAGGGAAAAATAGTAACAAGGGCTGTAAGACGTGTGTTCTGGAGGAGGGGGAACATGCCCTGGCTCCCCGCCAGCTCTGGCTACAACGTGATAATGTGCTTGTCTCCATTGGACCTGCAAGTG
Organism: Tetrao urogallus; assembly: GCF_951394365.1. Taxonomy (NCBI): domain Eukaryota; kingdom Metazoa; phylum Chordata; class Aves; order Galliformes; family Phasianidae; genus Tetrao; species Tetrao urogallus. The sequence goes on from NC_136813.1 coordinate 20,380,965, forward strand.
TTACCATTTCTCCATCAAAAATAACTAATTCCAGGTTGAAATGCTGGCTCAACTGCTTTGGGTGGGAAAGGATTTCTCAACATCCCCAAGCATTAGGCTTAGTTGGAACCCTGGTGCAGTGCATAGTTGTCAGAGTGAGGACTGAGTTATTTTTGTAGGATGCTCTGTGTCAAAATTGAGGTGATACGTAGAGGGAAAGCTCATTCTTTAGGGAAGACTCCAGATTTCTTTAATGCCCCATCCTTGCAGTGAGCATCTTTGGTACTACTTCATTAGAAGCAGGGTGTATGGCACTCACGGCCTCACTGCATATCTCTATGGCTTTATGGAGAAATAATATGGAGATTTTTATGGAGAAGGAAAGTTTGCCACTTGCATACTGCCTTTCCTGCTGTTAATCTACATGCAACTAGATTAATGCATGGTGCTTCCTTTTCACTTTTACAAACTTTATGGCTTGTCCTGAACTACTCCAGGGCACTGCCATAGAAAGATGGTTGATCAAAGGAAGCACGAAAATCAGCAGCAGTCCTACCTGTCCCATCCTTCACTCTTTCATCAGCTCATGCTTGCATTCCCATGGAAAAAAAAACACTTGAGACCCCTGAGCATTCAGTATTTGGAAGCAGTTTTTCTGTTTGGATTTTTTTTTTTTTTTTTTTTTTTTTGCACATCCTGATGTGATCTGAAATTTTCTCACCTTGACTTTCTTATCAGATAATTATATTTTGCTTCTTGACCTCTGTTTCCTGCTTCACGCTGCTTAGAGGTTTTCGCAGACACAGAATATGGACACATTTCAGCCAATCCTTCCTTCCTTCCTTGTCCACCTCCTTTCCCTCCTTGCTAGACTGCAATGATTCTCACTCCCATGTGGTCATTGTGACTCAGCCTCCACTTTCTCCCGCCAGCCATGTCCTCCCCAGAGGAGCTGCACATTGTCTGGAACTACAGAATTTCCCAAGGATGGGGTTTTTACAAACCTAGAACTTCTTTCTGGGAAACGGTGCTTGATTTTAATAGTTTGTGGCAGTTCTGAAAGGAAGAGATCTCCTCCAATTTGAACGAGCAGCCTAAAACCTAAAGGGAAAGACCATGACACAGCTGCACACAATGTCAATCTGCTTTTACTCTTTTTCTTCTATTTCCATTAAAAAAAAAAAAAAAAAAAAAAAAAAAAAAAAGAAAGAAAGAAAAAGAAAAAGAAAAAGCAGCCCTACATATACAGCCTAGAACTTTATTCAGAACTTTCTGGAATAAGCTATTTTCTATGTACAAGCCACTCCTAACAGCTCACTCAACTCGGAGGCATACCTTCATGCCTATATCCTTCCAAGATCGAGGTCTATCCAGCACCTTCCTTCTTATAATAGTGAAATTCTCTTTCCTTTTCTTTGCTGTCCTGACTGGATCCTCCTTGATCTACAAAGGAGCAATTCCTTTCTAATCTATTTACACCATCCTTAATTCTCTCTGCCTTGCTGACAAGCTGGAAGCACAGTGAACACTCTTTCAATTTTCCAGCAGTCAGCAGAGAAGACGAAAGGGCTAATGTAGCACTGAGGTTGTGTTTTTCAAGATAGTTTTCAGCCTCGCTGCAAGTAGGAGTCCAAAAGGAGCTCTGGGCTGACTGGAGACAGAGACTGGAAGTGGAGGCAGAAAACAAGGGATGAGAAAGAATGGAGGGAAACATTTTTAAGGAGAGAGGGGAGTTGATTAGAGGGAAAACAGGAAGAGAAAACACTGACAGACGTGGACATAAGACCAAGGATCCTTCTACCCCATATCCTGTCTCAACAATGACCGTAAGCAGATGGTTGGGGATGAGTAAGAACAGGACTAACTTCAGATACTTCCTCCCAATACTCCCCCAGTCACCAATTATTATCAGCTCAAGAACTTCCTGCAAGTGAGGCCACTTCTTCACTTAAGTATGTCCCAGTGGATTTCTCTTCTACAGCTTTAAGCAATCTCCCTTTGAAGCTAGTCAAACTTTTAGCACCCACAAAACCCTCTAGCAAGGAGTCTCACAGATCTGCAACCCACAGAATAGACTAACATCTCCTTTCCATTCTGAATTGCAGTCCTACTAGTTTCATTTCATGATCCCTACTTCTTGAACTGGAAAAGCCATATACATCTAATCCCCAGAAATCTGTGTCCTTCACAAGTCTGAGAATCTCTGTTGTATAGCTCACAGGTCATCTATTTTTTCAGGCCACAAAGCCCTGACTTCCCTCCTTACTCGTCCCTCAAACACTCCTCTCATTCCCTGAAATTCCTTTGATTCTACTTGTTGCCCTTCTTGGTGTATCTCGCTGTTTGGATGCATCCTTTTAGGTGAAAGGATCAAAACTGACCTTACTATAAGAGATGCCAGTACTTAATGGATTTATGAGGAGTTACCATGATACTCTGTTTTATTCTATTCTACATAGGTCACAGCAAAACTAATGCCTCCTACTTATTTCTATGAAAACTATAGCAGCTACAAAGAGCAAAATAACACTATCTGGTAAGGAAAATTCTCAGCTACAAAGCACTGTTTTTCAACACAATCACCACCATTAGCTGCGTATTTTCACCAGCAATGAACAACAGCCTGCATGCTTGCGCTCATAAAAATCTGCACTAGTGGAGGTGATCCACAGTTGCCATCACCACTGTGAAAAGCACCCTTCACAGTCTCACTGAGCTCATGTCCATTGCTGGGTTTCCATAAGTGCTCAGTGAGTGCTGATGAATGTTGATGGGTGCCATTTTTTCCCACATGGAGGAATCCCATGACACAGCTTTACCTCATATGCACGATCACCAACATCCGCCTCTGATGTCATGGGCCAACATAATAAAATACTTTTGGAGCAGACCTTGTACACTCCTGGTAATTTTTAAGCTTGATTTGTTTTTTGAGCTGCTCCTCATTGCCATTGCTTGCACAAACGCATGTATCATAGTGCTCAGCTCTCTCTGTATATCAGTAATGATCAGACAATGGTTCATCATTTTACATGAGAAAGTGGTAAAGTTTTCTGCTATGCGCATCACACACATTTATCTTCAGTGAACTTCATCTGGCACTTTATCAGCCAGATACTCAAATCCATACCATTCTGCATTTCTCTACAATCAGCTGCCATCATCAAAGATCTGAATTACTTAGTATCATCAGCAAGCTCTGACACCTCCTCACCACCATTTCCAGGTTATTTCTGTACATGTTGACAAGCACAGACCCCAGCACCAGCTCTGAAACACTTCACTGGTAGTCTCCCTACATGGCAAGAACAGGCTTTTCCCACCTAACCTCTGCTTCCTATTTTTTAACTGAATATTTTTCTTTCTGACATGATCTTACCTCATACAGCATGTCTCCCCAAAGCCTTCTGCAGAGAGTTTTTGAAAGGAATAGACGTAAAAGGAAAAAGGATGCTAGTTGAAGTTTGTATATTTTTGTAAAAGGTGTCCAATAATAGCACTCCGTTTATAATCCCTCCTGAGCCAACACAGTTTGACCCTGGGCCCTACCAGCCAAGAGCCCCTGCTAGGACAGAAGAACATTTCTGGCTGTAGGGTGAGATGTACCCATGTCTCAGACACTGCTCTGCCCCATGGAGAGTTAAATATCAAGCAATAAGCAACCACCTGCATGACCCACATCTTCCTTTAGGATGGGTGTCAGACCATCCTCAGCAAAGCCAAGAGGTCATGCTGTGAAGGAAAAGATACTGGGGAAAAAATAAATGACTGACAAGAAGGTAGGCGAGACAGGGTTTAAAACAGGACGTGAAGCAGAGCATCAGGAAGTTACTGTAGTCCTTATATATTAGGTTTGATTCATTGCCAGTTAAAAAAATTACTTGAGAAAGATAATGCTAAAATATTTTCTATTAGACTTTGAAAATTTTAATTTAAAGCAATCTGAAAATTAGCAATACCAGAATTGGAAAGCTTAATCTTCTGGTTCAGCTATAATCCATGATAAAGCCTTTGAGAGCATTTACAGCTTGCAAAGTAAATTCATCAGTGCATCCACTACAGCACCCTTGAGACAGACTGTGGCAAACTGTACTGCATGAGTCATACGTATTTATCAGGCTTATTTTTCCGTATGTGTATGCCTGGGCTGATTCACATGGCATTTTGTAAGTAAAATATTTTAAAAGAATTTTCCAAAATATTGACTGAGGACACCAAAGCTGTCCTACCAGCTGTTTGCAAACACAAACATGCACTGGCTTTTGCCTCATAGAGAAAGTGGAGAATGTGATGCTTCAGTGAACTACATAGTTGCTCTGAGACAGATCAGACTCTATTCTACTCCCTTCAACCTCAAGCTCTTTGCAAGTCTGTGGTGCAACGGTGTACTCTCATTTTCATTTCTCTGCATTTTTCAGAAGGAAAAGTGAAAATGACATAGCTTGATTTTTACTTTCACACATCTATCCATTTCCACAGCCACAGACAAACAAAGGAATAGTAGGCATACCTCTTGATGTACCCATTGTAAGTATCTTTACACTACCAGATCACTGCAAGAGGATTTTCTTGCAGTAGGGAATGGAAGGCACAAAGGTCTCAGCCAGCATGAATTTGGAGCTGAGGATCTGGCCACATGTCAAATTAAACAAAGGCATTTCTACACTACCTGTTTATTAATGGCATCTGACCTACTTTCACCAGCATTAAGGACTCAGACTTCCCCTTCCTGAAAATAGAAGGTGGCATGGCGAACAAAAACATTTGCTGTGGACAAACTAATGGGCATCAATGTTTGCAGACATCCACAATTAAATTTGGGTGGTTCAGTACATTTCTAATTAAGTACAATTAACATTTGTGCATTTTACATACCTCGCTGATGTTCCAAACCTAGTTTCCCCTGATAATCTATCCAAGCACATCCTAATCATTCTGCCTTTCAGTCCTTTATTAATGCCCTGACATAAACAATGCAGAAATGCAATTAGACTGCTATGCACACATGTCCCACTTCCTCTTTCTGAAGCTGGTGGGAGTCAGGCCATGCACTTTTGTGATGACAGTTCTAGGCACTCTATCTCCATGCAGGTACCAGCTTTCCTGATTACTTTCTTTTTGTAGATATCTTCACAATGCCATTATTGTTTTCTTCTCCTTATGCACACACACAAAAATAATAATTTTAAAAGCCCAGAGAGATGCAATGGCAAAGTCATAAATTAATAATCTGACATTTGGTTTGAGGCTAACTGTAACTGATAGCTCGAGGAGAGAGGGAGGCAGCAAGGTGATGGGAGAGCTGGAACACCCAAGACAAAATTGCACTGCTGCATCTGTCTGCACATTCTGGAGGGCTGATGGGTCAAGTCTTGGGAAGAGCACAGTGAAGGTCTCTCTGAAACCGCCTTCAGATGATACTGCACGAGAGCTGAGGAATCCAGTGCTTATACTAAGCAATATCAATATCTCACATGCCTCTCTTTCTCTGCCAAACTCTAAGATAAACACAAATCTGCTGATGAGATTCAGGTCAAGACCCATTCACATCAAGCATGTCTCCATCATGGAGACGCTTATTCCACAGCCTCAGAGTGGATGGGTCATAGGCAGAGATCAGCCTTGGTGGCTCCCGAGAACCTTGGCAAGCCGTGCCCTGGCTGCTCCTCCACAGAACTCTGCCAGTAACCCTACCTCAGCAAAAACAAGGCCAGAAATACAGGAGCACAGAGGCAGGGAGGCTGCTTAGGCAAGAAGTTAAGGATGGAGGTCATCAGAGTGCCTTCTTCTATATGCACTGGGCAGTGGATAGATTTATCTGCTGTATCTGCTGCCACTCTGGAGTAAGCTGACACTGAATAAGATGTTTCTTGGGAAAACGGCACTCATTTAAGAATGTCTATTCTTTCACTTTTTAATTGCATTTTAACTCATTCCATCTCTCCACTTTTGCCTGCCATATCTGAATTTGTTAGATCTGAATATCCTTTTAAAAAAAAAAAAACAAAAAAAAAAACACAGAACTTTAATTTTTGCCCTAGACAGTTTTTCTTGACTTTTCTGTGCTTCCTTGCTGGGATTTAAAATTAGAAGTTAATCTTTCCACCATCTAGCTAGCTATCTTCTATTTAACAAAAGGTTATTTAATGGTAATAGAGTTGGCTAAGCAAAGTTATTTTAAAAGAAAATGAAGAAGATGGAATTTCAATCATGTTCTCAGTTTTTCTGCATTCCAAAAAGTTAAACTTATTGAGCAATTTTACAGCACTTTTTAAAAAATGTGCTACCAGGAAACTATGGGAACTGTTACATTTGGCTTGTCACCTGTTACTGGCCTGAAGAAGGTGTTTAGCAGAGAGTTATGGAAATTGACTGTACTAATTACAAAGCATTGAAATATGCCTGCATTTCATTTTAATCAATTGAATTCACTGAGTTATTTTTATATTTTTGAAGCAGAAAAACTGTCTGGAACAACAACTTGAAGAAACAGAGTACTTAATGGTTTCTATTAAGGAGGTCACAGGCAACAGTCATTCACAACTACAAATGTCTCATTTATGCACTGTGAGTTGTTCCCTGGCATTCAGTGATAATATTCCAGCAGTGTAAAGTCAAGCATGTGTATTAATCTTGAAGCCAAAAGATCTGTGCACTGCAAGGTCTTTCAGCAGCCAAATGTATATCCTGAGAGAGTGAGCTTTGTCCTTTGGCACGGGACCCAGAAACTCAATACAATATGATGAATAATGGTAGCCTGCATTGGTTTATCAACTTAAGGTACTATTTTTTCACCTGTGCACAGAAATAGGCATTACCTGTGAGCACAAACAGAGCAACATTTTGTCCTTGGAAATCTAATATTGGGCAGATAAATCCAAAGCAGAGATGGGAGAACAAGACATATTTCTGATCTTCTTCACAAAGTACCTTCATCGTTAATCTGTTGCTTAAGCAAGCATCACCTCACACAAGGAGAGAAAAATGGTGAAAAAGGTGGAATTAAAGGGTTTTCCCATTCTTTAGGGAGAAGGCTTGTGCTGGCCATGCCAGCTGCAAGACTTCCTGTTCTCCTCCCGGAGTAAGAGATAAAACGTAATTATTCAGGTGTTCCTATCATTTTGTGACACTTGTCACCGTATTTTTCACAGGAAGTCACTCCAGTCATCTTAGGCAAAACATTAAAAATTGTGTTCTCCAAACTGCTTCTTCAATGAGAGTTTGAAGGATAAGGAAGGGGAGGGTGCAAAAAGAATTGTTATAGAACAATAATGAAGGCAATTTGGAAACAAGATTGAAACAGCCTTGTAACAGAGCCAATAGCTGATGCTTAAATCGTTACTTTTCTCCTTTGATCACCTGTTCAAACACACTTCTCATTAGGATTTAATTGAGTCTACAGTTTAGCATTTTATTAAATACCTGCTTGAGGATATTAATTTTTACTGCTGACGACATGATCCATGCTGCAGAGCTTGTTAATAGAAGGAAATATTTGACAGTGGAAGAGCCTCACTTCTACTCTCAAAGAAGAGCCAACTTTTACCACAGACACACGGTGATTTCAGTCCAGAGTATGTATTAATATGCATAAACTCTTGCAAGAAATTAAAAGATTTAAAAAGTTCATATATACCTTTCACAGGGATTATACTTAAAAGACATAGCAATTTCTTTTATCTTACACCTCATGCCTACAAGGCAAAATAAATAATTTTTTGGAAATTTTTTTTTGGACCAAAAAATAAATAATTTTTTGGAATTTTTGGACCAGTGCTTCAAAGAGAACATAAAAGAGAGGGGAAGTGCTGCCCTTACCTGTCCTCGAAATTGACAATTTCAGGTTTTACCTATTCCAGCAAAAGGAGAGATTGCTAGTGCCACCTCTTGGTGAGAGGGGCACAGAAAGCCATTCATTTGCATTATCGCAAAGTGAGATGTAACGGAAAATACAGCACGTGCTCCCAAGAAGAGGTGACCAGCACTTACAGGGACCCCTAATATGAAATACAGTGATTTTCCTATTTCGTCTTATCAGGTGTCTTGTGTTTTTGCAGTTAAGTACCTATATCAATGTTTAAGCATGTATGTATGTATAAGTTTGGCTGGATTGACACTAAAACTCAATTCTTTGGAAGTGTTAAAGAAGTTAAATCCCATGTAAAGCGGTCACATTCAAATGAGACAGAAAATATTGAGTTCTTAGCTTTCATTAGGTTCTTAATATCTTTATTGTGCTATGCTCCAAATATATTGCATGTTTCAACTCTAAAACAGTAGCTTAATGCTACTGTTAGTGTTAGTTGTTAAGACTCTGCCAGATGCTGGCATTCAGGAAGAGCTTTGGATAAATGAGTCAACATACAAACTTGTCATCAGACACAAAGTTCAAAGCAAAGCTTAAATATAAAAGAGGATTTAATCAAGTGCCACATCAGCATCAAATAAGCCTGTATGATGCCACTTATATTTTACCCTGTTGAAATATCATCAGAGAATGTTGTGCAGCTTTGTCTTATTGAACTGAACCTATGAGTCAATGCATTGTAAGAAAGATGTGACCTTCATATAAAGAAGGTTTTAAAGAATGTTTCTGTTGAATTTAAAAAAAAAACCCACACAGTGCAATCACTGTATGATGACAAGAGCATGGAGAGAAGCAAGGAAGTTTCCTCCATGAGAAAGAATGTACACTTAGCAAGACATTGCCTGCAAGGCTTACGTCATAAAAATTAAAAAGCAATTATCACTTCTGAACACGGCACGCATGAATAGCAGTGAACTGTAAATGAAAATAAGCAACAGCATGAAACAATGACTCTGGTCTCTACTCTCAAATAACGATGTAAAAAAAAAACCTGCATTGTTTCTGCGTGTTTACTTAAAAATACATTGATTAAATATATATGTGGTTTACTAACTAAACAATAGTCACAGTGAGCTTTATTCTTAAGGTAATCTTTAGGTAAAAATGGAAGGGAAGACAAACTAAATATAAGTAAAGAAGCTGTCCTACCTTGTTTTAGAATGGTTTTGTCTACAGGGATACCACATCCATGTTATTTTTGGCGGAGGAATACCATACACGGTGCATGTCAGCACTTGTTTGCTGCTCAATAAATACAGATTTGGATCAGGGAATGATGACACAGCATTTTCATATATCTGGGGTTTCACTATAAGAAGTAAAAATTGGAAAGCAATTAAAAGCAGCTCATTTCCAATGATCATGACAATACTGCATTCCTGCAGGGTGAGCAATCAAAAAAGTCCCCAGGAGAAGAAAGAAAAACAGCAGGACAAAGTCGTATCAGATGAGCAATTACTAACACATTTAAGTAATCAGGAACTAGCACATGACTGTGGAAGATACAAGACCTTCCAATGGAAACCAGTGTCCATTTGCTGATTTCAAGACAGGTCCTTCATCCCCACACCTCGGGCTTGGATCTGTTTTCATGAAAAAGTCCACAGCAACCTGGACCATGCAAGACGAACTGTTCAATGACAGCTTAGTTGTTTATGTTGAGAAGTGTGGGAACAAGCTGCAAACTCACCATTTACTTTAAGAGTGACTGTAAGATTCTTGGATAAGTTCCACTGTCGTAAGCTCAATATTATAGTGTAGTTCCCAGCATCTTCCTCAGCAACATCCTTGATGATTAATGAATAATTTTTAACCATGTACCGGGCACACTTTTCAGCAGCAGGCAACCCATCTTTTAACCTGTTAAGAAGTCCAGAAGTAAAACAATTGAAAAATAGAGCTGCTTTAACAGTCTATGCTTCTTCATTTCCCATTTCTTGATCTTTGGGCAAGGACTGAATTTACCAATTAATTCTGTTTATCAGAATCTTACCAATCTAAGATTTGGTTTGCCTTCCCTTACAGATTGCTGATATATATACAGCACTTCTACATGTTAAAATTGATAAGGATCTGATAGGGCTCTATAATACTTGAGAGTTTCTGAAAATGGGAACCATGCCTCTGAAGATCCCATCTTTCCGTGCTTGTGCTGTGTTGTCTAGAAGACAACCATTTTGACTACAAGTTGGTCACACAAATAAAGGTTGCATCACCCAGCACCAACCATTTCTCATGGCTTCATTATACGTCCCAGGACAAAGTATTACTGTAGCCTAAGCACAGCTGTGATTTGAGGAAGAGGAAGAGTAAGTAGATTAGATAAGCACTTAAGAATCAGATATCCTGCTATCATAGAGAATGTTTTTAAAGATAACAGAAAATCAACACAGAAAGAGAGAAGTGTTACTTCACACACAGATTCCTGAATAAGCAGATATTTTTCTATTCAATGTTTAAAATATGGCAAAAAGCACCTTTTCGTAGGTTGTTTAATGAAGACTTACATGATGTTAGTAGAAAAGTGCAGCCTCTTCACTGTGATCATGGGCTTAATTAGATTGATTCTTGTGTTCTAGTGTTTACAGAAAGCTCTTTCAGACAATAGAGAAGCCCTAAAAAATGGTTCTAAAGACCACGGATTTAGGCATTTCACTGTACACATATTTCACAGAACTACAGAATATTTGAGGCTGAAAGAGCCTCCGGAGATTGCCTGTCCACCCCCTTTCTTAAGTCAAGGTCATCAGGTTGTCCAGGACCATGGCCAGTCAGATTGTAAACATCTCATGAGATGGAGAATCTGCAGCCTCTCTGGACAACTTATTCTAGTGTTTTACCAACTTCACAGTAATAAATAAATTAATACTCTTATGTTTAACTAGATTTTTTTTTCCCCAGAAGATGTAGCTGTAAATGTGCAGTCAAGAAGCCCAACCATTAAAGAAACAGAAAACACCACATAAACGACAAGCATCGTCTTCACTTTCATCCATTAATTTTCCATGTGGAGCTACAAATGCAGAGGGTATTGTAAAAATAAAACAAAATGTTTGGAACAAAAATAATTGCTGGCTGTGAGTAACATGAGCTCTCACTGTTCGTGTATGTATGGTTTGTTTTCTTAATCATTCTTGTCATAGACTCTTTGTTAAAGTTCAATGAATTGAGCCAGAGCTATTGCTATTTAAAATTATTTAAACAACAACAAAAAAAGCCCCAGCACCTTGAGATCACAAGTAGATAACATTGTTTTATAGAAAGGTGGCTGAGTTAAGACAAAAAACTGTTTAAAAGATTCCTTAGCTCAGTAAACTTGAGCCAAAGTGAAAGCTCTGGTCACTAATGTGGACCTAAAACTGTCAGATTGCCATATAAAAAAGCCCACTTCCACTGCTCTTCTCATAGTCCATGGCTGTATGAATCAACTCAGTCACTTATTTAAATAAAATTTTCTTTTCTCATTCTGTCTAAAAGACAAATTCAGATCTGCATGATGTAGGATGCACTGATTCAGTCAAGATCTAGTAAATACAGCTTTAGACTGTCCACTGATTTCAGTAGGAGACGTATCTAATGTATTTGAGGACCTAAAATTTAAACTTTCCAGGCATTCTATTTAGAACACGCATAATGGAGATGATGTTCTTTTAAATTCTTAAAACTCAGAAAGACCCTGAAAAGTCCAATCAAACTCTACAGTTATGCTGTCCCCATTTTATTGTCATTTTAAGGGGTTTTATTAGAATATTTTATCAACGTATCATTTTTCATTTAAGAAGAGATCTAGTGTGTATATGTTGGAAGTAATTGTTATCCTACCATGTAACCTCTGGCAAGGGAAATGCCTTCACTTTCATTGGCAAGCGATAGGATTTTCTTCCTGCTACAGCCTCCAGCATAGTTTTTCTTCGACGTTTCAAGTTAATGAATCTCTTATCTTAAAGAAATAAAAGGAAAAGAGTGCACTCATGTTAATAATTTTCACCCTGAAAAAAAAAAAAAAAGAGTTGCTCTTCTAAAAAGAAGAGGAATCCAAATAAAAATGATCTTTATTATGTTTATTGTTCCCACATGGCAACAGCAAGAATATAACCAGCCCTCCTAAAGAGAAGAATGCCACAAATATAAAAGAAACTGAGATACAATTCCTAAGCCATGATCTACATAGGAAAGATGCACTCTTGTCAGATTCACATTATGCTTCAGTCAAAAAAAAAAAGAAAAATGCTCATGGTATACAGGAAGATGAACAGATGATCTCTTCTCCCCTGAAGGCTGAGAATCACTGGATGTTCCAAAATAAAATATTTGTTTGGAGAGGAATTAAGTGATCTTCAGAGAAACAGCAAAGGAAAAGACAGAAATTTTCTCTAGCATTGGTAAACAGCTGTTTCATCCAACAAATATATCTTTATCACTTCATTGGAAGAACCTCAACTTGCTGGAATTCATTCTTTTCCAGTTGTATTGCCCCCTATTTCAAACTCTGATGAATTGATGCATTTCATTGGAGGTGAAAAAACAGAACATTTCTAGAACACATTTTTTTTTTTCCAAAAGGCAATGAAACAAAATAAAATATATAAAATGTGAAAAAGAGATTGAGTGTCCTTTGACAGTATCTACATTGCAATATTTACTCACATTATGGATTGGATATGGATATTGCCTATGTATTAAGCACCATATTTAGTCACATTTGCAGCATGCACTGAAAAGAACACGTTCAAGACAACTCAGTAATTTAATTGCATAAGTCAGGATATACCTAAAGACACAACTCTGATTCAGCAAACCCTTATTCACATAGTCTTTTTCCAATATGAGTATCCCATAGATGAGGCTATTTACACAAATAAGAGTTTACAGGCTAGCTTCAACAGCTCCAGCTTCTCTGACTTGTTTCAGTTTTGTGAATGGTTTAGCAGCTGTCCTCTCCATGTAGAGCTAGTGTGTCTGTTTCTTCTTCATGCTGCATATGGAGCAGTGGAGCAAGTACTGTAGAAGAGGAACTGGAACTGTCAGAACCAATTGAGGTATCACAGGTCTTAGCAGGAACAAGTGATCAAACTAAACACTAATGCATCTACTGTCAGCAGGACAAAACAGTCGTGGAACAAAAGGCATGTATTTTCACTGGTCTCCCTTTTTTCTATCTATGATGGCCAGGCTAGAAAATTCTTTCCACTTTTTATCAAGATAAAAAACTATTGAGTGACAGAACTTGGTAAGCAAGCATTTGTTATTTTACACATTCAAGGTATTTCTTACCATAAACTATGACTGTCGTGTTGACTAATTTGTTTGAGGGTCCACTCTTCACATGGCAGGCATACTGGCCTTTATCAATATCACGAACTTTGTCAATAACAAGAATACTGTAAAAAACATTGGCTTCTCTATTCTTCTGGTCAATGCGCTGTGTTACAGAACCTCTCTTCATGGCCTGTTAAAGTAAAAATTAACATTAAAGAGCTGAATCAAATTTTCATGAACATGATGATTTTCAATTGGCTGCTCTACCACCAAGTTTTAAAACAACGTATATCCAGACACTTTTGCACAGGTAGAACCTGAAAAGGTTGCCTAAAATTTCCAAAGAATCAACAATAAAAATAGAAAGTAACTTTATCTGGCAATTCATACTTCCATTCAAGTTGTAGTAGCATCCAAACTCCACCTTTCCAGATGAAGACCAACCCATCTGCACAGCCTGCCATAGTAATGTGCTCAGCTCCCCACCACTCTTCGCCCAGCATTGCTCATGAAAAACCCTGAGCTGGCACATGAAAGGTAGTATACAGCTTGGCAGACATATAGAAAATAAGGGCTTTAACACAAGAAGGGGAGAATTCTGGAAGCTATAGATGGAGAAGTGACAGAGAAGATTTGGCAAAGGAGTAACAGGGTGGAACTGAAGATAATGCGAGGCTGAGGAGTTATTTCCTGCAACTCCCCCTCAGCCTTTGGCCTCAAAGTTTATTTAACCCAGGACATTGTTGTGGTCTTATAAACACCAAACACCCTTCAGTTACCGTCCAAATAAAACCCAAGCAGAGTTTCACAAGTGTGATGCTATGCTAAGACTAGGTAAGGCAGCAGTGAACAAATCCATATATTTGGAGCATTTCTTGTTGCTAAGTTCTTCATTTCTGTGGGGAAAAAATGCCAAGGAAAATGCCTACAACATGCAAGAAATTATTGCATTAATCTTCCCTGCATAATGTATTCATAATTTTAGCTTGCGATTAGGCACAATGAGTGACATAATAAATGATCTTGACTTGAATCATCAGCATAAATCAAACTGACATGAAAGGAATGGGAGTTGTAAACCTTAAACTAATGTCAAATTTCTTATCAGCTTTGCACAAACTCCTGGCAGTTATTCTATAAGTGACAAATATTTATGAGGATGCTCCCAACATGATGGGAGGAGAAGTACATTCAAGATCATTCCTGTAGATGTCAAAACAAGTGGATTGTTCATGTGACACTTAACAAATGAGATTTTGGCTAGCTAAATCAAAATATCTTTTCTAAACATGCCTGAGTGGGGTGCCTGACTGTCTGCCAGTCTTTGAAATGAATGTGTTAAGAAAGACAGCCTCAACGAAAACTTTCAGTCACAAGAGAGAGCCCCTGCCTGGGACTGAGTGATAAATTTCTATCGTTTCCTCAGGTCGAAAAGAAGCTTGCAGGGATGAAAGAATTCTAGCGCTCACCCGTGATTATGCAATATAGTAGAGTACATTGTGTAAACATGTTTACTTATTCAATTAACCACCAGAAAGAAAAGAGGGGAAAAAAAAGATCTTAAAAGCCATGTCAGCAAGGGTCATAGGGATGGAATGCGAAACATGGCAAGCATTTTGAGGCAGCATTCTTCCTTGGATGCAAGATGCAGGGTGATCTATGGGAACACCCCATTACTCCCTTTCAGCCCCAGCACTCACCTCCCCAGGATAAGTCCACGTCATTTGCACGCGGGTGTTCCAGGCTGCCTTGACTGTACAGTTGATTGCCAGGCTGTCTCCCTTCAGCAGCTTGACAAGGCGTGGGGTGCTCAACTTAATGTCAAAAATTGTGTTGGCTGCACATCATGAAGAGAAGGAGAATTCAGAAACATCCCCAGGGCAGAATGCCTTCCAAAAGCGGGACAGCAGGGAAAGCCACTTACTCTCTCGGTGCGTTAGGTACTTCGTGCTAAACTTGTGCCCACCGATGGTCGTCTCACAGCTCAGGAGCCCTATGAATCTGTAGGTTGCCTCAGGTATTCTGAAGCCTCTCATGCTGTCCCAGATTATCGTTTTGCCGTCAGGAATTAGGGTTTCTCTGGGAATCTAAAAGTGGCAAGCACACATCATAAAAACAACTTATTCTCATGCCACGCTCTAATCAAAACAAACTCCAAAAAAAGGAGTGGGAAGAAAAAATTTAAAAAATGTCAATCAACGTAGAAAGAATGACATTTAATTATGCAGATTTTTCAAGTCACATTTTCATCACAAAGTAGAGGAAAAAATGTGAGTGAAGAAAGTGAACGTTTTATTTATTTCCAAGATTTCATTATTTATAACAGGATGTAATTTAAGGCACAATAGATTGACACTATCATTAGCCTCAGTGCTTGGGCTGCTATTCTGTTGGCTTCCAGTTGGCAGCAAAAGTGCTCCTCTTGGAGAACCTTTGCAATTAAGTGTCCTGGTGTTACCACAGAGACACAAATACACATTTTTTCAATGGCGGTGACAAACGGACTTAATTTGCTGTCATTTTGTGGCTTTAACAAATTCCCGGCAGGATTCAATCTGATTTGCCTCAGGTTTATGCTGTCTAAAGGTCTAGACTGTTAAAAAAAAAAAAGGCATTAAAAAAACCCAACGTGTTCCAGAGCTGACACATCACAGAGCACACATCTCTCTAAGTCATTACATACAACATGAGCTCAAATTTCAAAGCCACAAAGCCTTCTCAGGTATGAAAACCACAGTTCATACTCAATGAGGAAAGTCATACTGAGTACTGATTTTGAAAGGACACTTTGAAACACTAAATAATTCCAGAGGAAAAGTGTTCAGCACAAAAAATTGGCACTTCCAAGTCTCTCAGAAATTAAGGACCCAGCAAGCAATTAATGCAAAACCATCAGATGTTTTATAAACTTATGACCCGAAGTCTAATGCAGACTAAAATATGCCTGTGTGGGATCAAGTGTCGACTTTGTCAGCAGAACAGTTTTTCTTCAGCATTCTTTGATTTTTAAGCCCCATTTTAATAAGAAATAAAAAATTTTGGAAAGACAAAGGATGACATGGACACTGAGGCTCAGGCAACACCTCTTAATTTCACATCAATGTTTGCTGTTACACAGCCTTATTGACAGAATAAATGCCACTACTTGGGTAACACAGAGATCATACATCAGTACAAAGCCTGGTTACAAATCTACTTTCATAAAGTTTGCTTTTATGGTGAAAATAACTTTTATTTTTTATTCTTTTTTATTTTTAAGACAGCGTATAGAACCATAGAATTGCTCAGGTTGGAAAAGACCTTAAAGATCATCAGGTCCAACTGCAACCTAACTATACTACCCTAACTGACAACCCTCTGCTAAATCATGTTAGCACCACATCCCAACAGATTTTAAACACATAAATCACCTCCACCTGTTTTTTATTAAAATCAGAACCCAGTAAATTAAAGAAATGATCAGATTATCACAACTCGTAGCAGAGTTTTAATGAAATAGTGTCTTAAGCAAAGAGCATATCTATTCACTTCCATCCCTGGGTCAGCTTGTAGACCAACAATCTCTCTCTCTGATCCCAGTCTCATGGCATCCCTCTCTTCACCTTCTTCTCCTTAATGTGAGCAGAGGTCTTGCATGCTGGCCAGCCCTCTCTTCTCCAGCCACAGCCAGCATGGGTGGCTGCCAGCTACCTGGTGCCATCCTTCATGGCAGAGCATCCCACAAACATCCTCTGTGCTGCCCACACAGTGTGCACCGCAAACTGCCCTTGGGCTCACCTCAACTTGTCTCAAGACATTTCCTCCAACAGAAACACAGGATGAATCAAAGGAACAATAATTACAGGGAGCATAAAAGTGCTGAGGTAGAATTCTTTATCTTTACAACAGCTGATAAGATATTATAATAAGCACGCAAATCACAAGGGAAGTGTATGTTACACACACATAACTAAAGCCATTATATTATAGCCTGTTGGCTACCATTCAACCATATCTTGGACTCTAAGAATTCTTTTGCCATTCCTGTCTTAAAAGCAAATATCCAAGCTTTGGTTTAACTAGCTCATAATCATGCCTTCAAGAGCTAGATTTATGCTTCTCTGCTTCAGTGGAAGAGAAACAGTTTGAGCATATTCTTCTACATGTTTTCATATATGTCAAGAAGATAGAGTTAAGACAGAGCCTCAGAATCTCTCCAGATTGATGTTTCTTGGCAAATGCGTTAACTCTATATTAATTATTTACTTGAAACTTCTCTTTCTTACCCATCTACCCTTTGCCATCCTATTGGTTCAAGTGATTGTTTCCCACTCCCATAGAAACACAAAGCTTGATTCTACCATAAGCAGAAACACCAGCGTCCGGGAAACCAGCCAGAGATATGGCATTGTGGTTACATGGTGTTGTGATAGAATGGGACAGAGGATCCTAGGACCACAGAGTAACTGAAGTTGGAAGGGACTCTGGGGATCAACTGGTTCACACCCTGCCAAAGCAGGGTCCAGCAGCTCACGGCCATGCCACAGAGCTTGGCCACCACCGTCCAGGAGGTCCATGGAGCAACACTGTGCTGGAACAGCACGATCTCCACTGAAGCAGCAGAAGAAAAAGCCAGGTGAAATAACAGGTTACAAATGGAAACCAGCAGATAGACAAAGGCATTCAAAGAAGCCATTTGTTGTGATGGCTGCAGTAAACATGGAATTTACTCTCTACATACTGAACTGTATATACCACAGTGCTGTGGATCCCAGAGCAGTATTGGCCTTTTGCCTTTTTTATTTCAAACTAGACTTCAATGAATTTTGTCACAGGCTATGCCTCCTTCTTTGCTTGATACTAGTCACTGACATTTTTTGTGTGTACGAAGTGGCATTAACACAGTACTATCACAAGGTTTTGCATATGCACATATGATCAAGAGTACGTAGTCAGTGTATGGTTACATGTCTGCAAAGGCAAAAAACATCTGAAAGTAAAGCAAAACATGCACATTCGAGTGTTGAATGTTTGTTCTTTCTTTCATGTTCCTCCTTACACCACTTTGGGAAAGATGAGGTGGCATTATTAAGAATCAAACTGTCCAGATGTGTGGCTCTCAACATCTTCGGGTAATTATTCTTCTCTCTTCTTGTTCCTTTTATTTTACACCAAAACATATTTAGTTCTGTTCCTGCTAATGGTGTTGTTGACTTTATGACAGAGAATCCAAAAGTGGAATAAACAGAGGACTAAACTATCATACCAAAGGGAATGCTTTATCCATTTAGAAAGACAAGTTGAAATGAAGAAACAAAAGAAGTGCCTACATTAGTTGCAAAAAGTTTCATCTTATTTTAGGAATTTTGAATGAGACTGTTAGAATCATACCAATAGGAACAATTGTTTCAGATGCTGTGGATATCACTACTAAGCCTAAGGTCAAAACCATCAATTGATTTCACCGTTTCATCATACAGTGAGGTAGAGAAAGGGCTACCAGCTACAGCAGATATAGATTGTAATAGGACCTGAAGGCTGGTTCTGAAATAGGAATGAAAATCTCCATCCCTATTTCCTTCTTCATTTTTAAGAATCCTACACTGCATACGATTCTCATGCTATGCAATACAATTTGTACGAGTGTTCAGCCTGGAAGTTAGAATAATGCAATATCTCAAAAATGACGATCAATGTAATGATGCAGTTTTAGTAATAAAATCATTTGTAGTGTTGAAAATGGATAATACACCTTTCCCACATTGTCCACTACAACTATAAAGTAGCACTGCACAGGAACAAGGTGCTGGAGGCAGTGTTCATGCAACTTTACTCATGAGTCCTTTCAAAAGAGAGAGATTACAAAAAATATTCCATATTTTGACTCCCTGGCAATATAAAATACAGAATTTAATGAAACTAATGCTGGGATTTTCTTTCTAGCTCCAGAGGACTGCATTACGGGGACAATGGCTTCTTCCTTTAATGCTAAATGGAAAAAATAGATTGGCTTTTGCCAGCTCTCCAGAAGCAATATACTAGCAGATGGGAAATGCATTCAGTTCATCTCTTAATTGTAATGTGAGGAAAAATTTGCTGGAATCTTCACACATGAATGTCACAGATGATAAATAAAGTAAGATATGATGTAATGCATTGTAATTTACATAGTTCAGGAAATGCTGGGAACACATTTCTTTTTCCTGGAATGCAAAACATGTAAGCAACCGATCCTTTCTTTCAATACTTGGCTCCACCTCCTCTTTCTTCTTCCCAGAGTATTACATCTGGTTTTGATGTTGGAAAGATGCATCACCACAACCCCGATCTAAGGGCAAGCTGATAAAAGAGAGTAGATGTGCCTCAACCTCCTCCAAATAAGGAGAACGATTTGCTTTTTACATTGTTTCATAAGACGAGAACACTGAGGGGAATTTTCTCAGCTACAAACTTAATATGCTGAGATTTCAGATGCAGCACCACAGTGCCCAGATAAGTCCTCACTTTACATCACGCATCCTACAGAAAGCCAAGTCCTGCTTACTTGAGATTCTATAGCCACAGAGTCTTCTGCATCATCCAGCTCTGGTACAGCTCTTGCAAGTGTGTGTGCATGTGTGCGAACATGTGCGCAGTCACATTACTTGGAGCTACTTTCTTTTCTCTGCACTTAGGTTGCTTTCAGCAATCACATGCTATTCTATCATGAAATAAATAGCTACCTCATAAAAGTGCTGAACATTGGTTATACTATGTATCTATGTATAGAACTCCATATATATATAAATATAAATATTTTTTTAGAAACATCACTGGCACCTCCACATGATTTTTAAGCCAAACAAAAGAACTGAAAAAAGAAGCACCATTCTCTGTGCTCAGATTTTCTGTAACACCATCTCAAATCCTGCACAAATTTCTCTACAAAGAGAAGTTGTGTGCTGTTTGATAAGTGCATTTGGACAAAAAAAGAAGCAAAGTTGAAGGGGAAAGGAAAAGTTTGAAGAAATGTTCTATGCAGACTCAGCACATCTCCAGGCTGTTCCAGCTGATAGGAGTAGAGGAAAGAGGAGGTAGGACAGGGGAAGAGGAGGGAAGAAATTTCTTCTTCTAACAAGAAATTCCCTCCAGGGCTTGAGAAACCTTTCTGTTCAGAAGTTAAACTTCTTAGTAACAATGGACCTTCAATAAAAATGTACAAAACACTGAAGTTTAGAAAACTCTCATGCAGTGTAAGAGATCTGGCGAAGCACTTTTTTAAAATACGAGACCAATCTGCCTGAGTTGAAATACTTCTAAACATGCTGGCACCCAGAAATCTATTTAAAAAAGACTAAATAGTTGAAATAGCTCAAAATCTCCACAATAGTTCTAAACAACAACAAAATGCAGCATCCACATCAGCAAGAACACTGTCAGAGTATGCTTGGATTGCAGTACCTTTTTTAACGTGACAGCAATGTTTGGTGCTGTGACTCTGCAAGGAATGATCATTTCTTTTCCCACCGTCATGTGTATTATTTTAGGTATATCACTGTGCATCTCTACAAATGGATTGCTTGTATCTGCAGGAAAAGAAGAAGAAGAAAAGGTTAATATATGAAATCTTCAGAGAGTGCATGGAAATTGTAACAGCCTGGAAAGATCTGATCAATCCTATTTATAATGAAAAGTCCTCAAATTACTCTTCTGCTTACTATTATCTAATCAACTTCAGTAAAGCATTACTGAATGTTTGAAAATACATTTATCTCTAAATGTCAACACCAGTACTTCAGTATCTCCTTTAAAATGCAGGGGAGTTTGCATACATTTTTTCTCATTATAGCATTGTATCTACTGCCGGAAAACGTCTTTCTTTCTTCAAGGTGTTTCTGGAGAAGTAGTTATGAGATATAAGCTGAAATTCACTTCTCAGGAAACATTACGTAAGACATGTTCATGCTCTTAACAAAGAAAATCAATGGCAGAAAATAAAATCACAAAAAAACAACACACTGACTTTGCTATGAACACTGTTATTCAACCATATTTCCAGCTACACTCTCAGAATATGGGCTAGCAAGAGTTAACTGTTCTTCTCCTTCCCTCCATCACAATACCTATATATCTCTTTTGTGATAAGGAAAATGCCAGGAAAGCATTTATTTCATTCAACTCAATAACGAAAGCTTGGCAGAATAGTTTACCGTCCCTCGAACAACCTCTTTAACAAAGGGCATTGTCATAAATAGCTTGCACTGGGAACAAGGAACACTGCTGCTGCTATTGTTTGAGCCACTTAACAAAGAGGGGCTCAAGCCACCAGCTCTGGCTCCAAATCTTCTTTGCAGGTGTTGAGATGTGAAAGTTTGGTTTGACTCAAAGTGCAGAGAGACTACCTCCAAATTCATGTAAGTTTTGACTTTTAATTCTTGAAAAAGTGGAACACTTAGATCTTAGCTCCACGCTTATCTATGGCTCCAATGTTTTTTCAGGCAAATCCTATTATTTTCACTCAGTCAAAAGCCATACAAAATAACAATGGAAATCCTTCTTGGAAAAGAAATGAGTATGACCAGCAAGAATTGACCCTTTACAAAACCTTAAACAGTAATGCTACCAGAATTCTGCATATTGACCTGTGTTCACTCAAGTTGTTCTCTAAATGCATCACCCTTTCTTCTCCTTCATAAGAACAATCTGCACTTCCCACTGTCATAATATTGTTCTACCCTTAGGATCTTCTCTCTTATGATATGCAAAAATACTTTTGTTTGAAACATATAATAGGAAGAGAAGCAAATTCTACCCTAATATATATAAGGGAGAATCCTAAGGTCAAGTATCTTAAGTGTACCCCAGGATACTGAAGAAGTTTTCCCAAAGAGGTTTTGTGAATTTGTAACATACACTTTGTGAAATGAGGCTAGCACAGTGCTTTATTTAACAATAGGTGTTAAACATTCGCCGAGATCGCAAAAGGAACTTATGAGTAACAGAGGATGCATATGTAATAAAGAGTATTCTAAGGATGTGTTAGGCTAATTTCCTTTGCAATACGATACAAGGAAAGACCAAGACTGAACCTGTTTGTAGCGTGGTGAAAAGAACTTTTTTTTGTTTTTTTTCATGGGTCACAGCCATGGAAGAGGTCACCTGTCCCTTAACATCAACAGAAAAATAGATTTACTGCTCCCCAAAGACTTGTTCGTCTTTGTCATAAAATTAAGAGCTCCAGCCCCAAACCAGCAAGCTCTGCAAAGTACTTTCCTGTATGATAATCTCCAGATCATTCCAAGAGTGAGGAAGAGCTGCTCTGGAGATTAGCAGTGCTGTCTGCAGACATAGTGTCACCACTGACTGATGCCAACAGCGAGGCCATGGGGGCTGTGCAGTTTAGACCTCACAGGATTCCTGTCCACCCAAAGTCAGGGACAGGAAATGAGCATAAAACACCATGTTTAGGCTTTTTTTTCTCCTTTTCCAGTAGCAATGCACTTTCACGTTTGGAGAAGTCAATGAAGTGCTTTATAAAAGTCAACAAAATGCCATGGCTCCTCTAGGTAAGCTTTAAGACTTGGTGACAACCTTCCCCAGTAAGTTTCTGCAGTGGCATGCCAAGGCACAGGGACAGAAGGAGCCGACTCCATGCCCTATGATTCGCGTGCAGAGCTCCTATTGACATCACTGGGACTTCCGCCATGGGCCGGAGGGCAATTGATGGCCCCAAGTGCTCCAAATGCCTTCCTGCTTTTGATTAAAAGGAATACACATCATGTTTCCTAGCACAGTTTTGTTTTCATAATGAGTGTGGAGGCTTTTCCTGATTCCCTTTGATTTTATTCTCCTTCCGTCTTAATGGCCATTAGGGGATACTCAGTACTTTAAGACAAGGATCTGCAGCAGGGTCTCCCAGCATGGTGCAGGCAGAGCTGAACCCACAGCACCAGAAAAGAGTACATCAATGACATGGAGTTCCTTCTCTCACTTAAATAATAGCACATCTTGCTTCTTTTTTCTTCTTTCCCTCCCATCACAGCTTTAGCCATAGCCAGTGGCTGCTGCTACACTTCCTCCCAACTCTTTCCTGCAAGGAGGTAAATGCCATATTTCCCCTTCCTTGAAAGTTGGCTGGGAACACATCTGGGATGACCCAAACTCCTGCCAGTGGTCTTCTGAGCCAGCTTCACATACTTTGAGGTTCTGAAAGTTCCAAACATAAAATAGTCTGCTCAGGGAAGCGGTGGAGTCACCGTCCCTGGAGGTGTTCAAGAAATTTGGAGATGTGGCACTGAAGGATGTGGTTTAGCTGGCATGGTGTTGATGGGTACGCAGTTGGATGACCTTGATGGTCTTTTCTAATTGCAGTGATTCTCTGAAAAGGAATATCATGGATCAACCACTCTTAAAGACTACATCTGAGTTTCCACATTCAACTTCATTGGGATCTGGAATACAACTGAGTTGATCTTGATCTTTGAGGTTTTGTTCATTTGTTTAGCTTCAGAGTTGCTTACAAAGGTAGCAAGGTGAAGGACGGATAGACAAAATTTTTACATACGCTCGATGTTGCTTTAAATGTCACTTTATAATATTTTTAACTGTGCCTGTAATTAACGACTGTGTAGTGGTTTGACCGTGTTCCTTACAATATCTCTCACTTAAAATCAACATGAAACCACAATGAACAGTCATGAAATCATGAAATCTGACGGTTGCTTGCTATATTGTTAAAGAATATAAATAGCAGCTTTTTACAGAGCTGGTTGGCAGCCAGGTACAAAGTTGATAAGAGGCTTAATACAAGCAATATTATGTCTGATATCACTAACCTGTCTAGGCTATTCATGGGGTTTGCACAAACAACCAAACTAGCCAACTCTGAAATGTCACACTCAGAAAAGATGGTGAGGTTCTTTATTTCCACATGCTTCAGCTACTGTGCCCGTCTTTGTTTTGTTTTTAATAATCTGAGCTATGTAAGACAGAATGCTTACACATTTGCAAGAAAACTCTCTGCAGGAGTCTGAGCTCCTTGGAATCTATTAAGTTTGTCCTTCCAAAATACATACTTACACTTGGCTCATCATTAACTTTTTTTTTCAGGCCAGTAGAACCAAGTCTCCTCACATTCACATAAAATCTTTTTCACTCATGCATATGCACAGAAGTATAAACACATGAACTTCACGAAAGTTAATCGTCCAATTACCAAATTCTCCTTCCCTTTCTTGGGATTTACCTTGACTAGCTGCTGACTGCATCAATAGGGTTGTTCAATGTAATGAACTTTTTTGGACTGGGAGTGGATCTCACCTCATTTACACATCTAAAACATAGACACCCCTTTCTGAGCTACACAGCCAAACCAATTATGGTTCAGTTCTGGAATGGGAACTGACCTCACCTGACCTGTTCCAGACATCTGTTTGAGGCTGAAATTAATCATGCTGTAGGAAAGGCATCTACTTATCTACTTACAGATAGTTGACTATGATCCTTAAGAAAAAAAAATCTCATTTTGTATGGGGATAAGCATGGGAAGCACAGTGCCTTTCTGTAATATGGCTTTTCCACTCTTGTCTTGCCTTAAACTGTAAAATGATACTCTTTCTAAAACTTGAAGAGGGATATTATGAGCTATGAATTAGTAAACATAGAAGTCAAGAAAAGAAATCAAAAGAAAAAAGAGGGGAATACTTCATATCTGAAGCACATTCAGATGCAAAGCATTGCTACCATAACTGCAGTGATCTCTAAGCATGGTTTGTTTTCCTCTGGGGCCAGTTACACTATGCTATCATCAACATAGGTCCGTAACACACTTAAAAAGTGGCAGTTCTTATGAAAAAGTACTCTCATCTACTTTAACCAGGAAATTCACACTGCAGTAATTACCATGTTCAGAAAGTTAACTCTAGAAAGGCCATTGGTCATTAGATCATTTTTTCAGTTACATCCCTCCCTCATGATGGATCATCTTGAAAATGGATTTCCATTTCAGTGGCAGCCATAAGCCCTGGTGAGGAAGTGAGACCTCAGAGAGCTGAGTGTGTCATTTAATGCTGCCAAAGCTCCTGAACCTCCTCTGCTCAACACAGTGAAGCACGATATGAAGTCCATGTAGACACAGTGACATTATAGATGTATAGCAATTAGTGGTAATTTACATCAGGGAGTCTGAGAAAGCTTGGTTTTCTAACAGGAACCTCATGAGTCACTAAAAATATGTCTATGTACTCAGTACAGATGTAGCACAGTTTAATCCCAACTAGTTTCCTTTTCATAACAGAGGTGCTATCACATCACTGACTCTGACAGCATAAGCCAGAAAATACAGCTCATATGTAAGAACTGTGCCAAAAGCAAAGAAAGAAAAAGCACAAGTTTCAGCAACAGCAGGTTGTTTTATGGGTACATTACTTCTGAAGAAGGAAAAAGAAAAAGATGTTCTTCTTTACTGTTGACATTCAAGGTATTTTGTCTTGCTGCTGCTTCCATCTAAATTATTTTGACTTTGAAGCTTCTCGTCTTAGAGACCCTTTTGGGGAACTAATTTGATGCCCCTCCAACCCCCCTGCTCGACTTTAAGGGTTTCAGGATTCAATCTACTCAACCTAAATGTTAAATCCATACAGCTGGATCTAGCTAGCAGTCAACAACTGGACCTCCCAGGGAGACAGGACATGGTTTGCCTGGCTAGAAGCAATTCTAGAGTTTGAGAAGGCACTCAAAACCCCGGATATTTTGGTTCTCCAGAGTCTTATATTATGAAGAAATTTGATACATTCAATAATTTTAAAGCCCTTCTTTTTGGAGTGTCCAAATTGAGACACATCTGAAGTCTATTATCCAAAATTAGTGGACATGTTTGATATTCCAGTTATCAGTAAGTACAAGCATAGCTCTCAGGACCTTTTGTTATCCAGCTCTGATTTGCCTCATTTGACTGAAATCCTTTCAAAGGAAGACATCCCACCTAAGACTGTCCTCAAGATTCTTCAACATGTCAGTGAGGAGAAACACCTATCAGAAAGTACTTTTTTTTTCTCTCTGTTAAGCACAGAAAGAAAATAGACAACTAACTTAGCACAAACGTGTGATTTTAAAACAGAATATTTTAATTGGTGCTCAACTGAAGTATCAGTAAATGTCTTTGCAAGGAAAAGTATGTGGCCAGAAACATGCACAGTGGGAGTGTGAGGAGACAAAAAGAGAAGAACTGTGACTAAGTGATGGGCTAATATCTGAAGTCAAGTACAACTTCTCTTAAAAATTCTCTGATGCAGTAGAACTAAAACATTGATCTCATGTATTAATTGCTGAAAGCTAGCTTCATCACAGGAAGTAGCAACGATTAAACTTGAATCAAATTCAGTTCAAATTCCTGCAATTATCTAAACTTGCCATATTAAGGTAATTGGACTTACTTGCTTTACTGTTACATCATGGGAACAGGTGATCAAAGGCAAAGGAAGAAAGAGATGAGAACAAAGAGGACTAGAAATTTTTGAAGAAGAAAGAAAATGAATGAGCTCCAACAATTGGAGAAGAGTGCCTTGGAACTATGGGAATGAAGGCAGACAGAAAAAAAAAGCCTTTAGAAACGTTGTTGGGGAAATCTGTGTAGGTTTCAAACTAGCCTGCTCCCAGTCTGGGGCTTTTAAACTGTCTTTTTTACATAATGATCTCTTTCCAAGTAGAAAACTAACCATGTCTTACTCCAATGTATACAGTGAGAATTCATTACAAATCTTATCATTTAATTTACAGATTGCAGTTGTGCAACAAAACAAAGATCAGAGCAGTTTTGGAACCAGCACAGTGGAGAAATTGGCACAGAGGCTTATGTTTCATTTTGGATTTTTCCCATGGCTCATGGTAGAAGTCAGGATATCAGCTTTCTTAGAGCAAAACCCAAGGCTCTTGAGAAGCTTCATTTCCCTTGCTTGATGCCTCAATCCCTGAGCTGTGCGTGGCCAAGGATTGCTGTGGCACTCACTCCACTGTGCAACTCAGTAGTGACCTCTCCAGCTAAAAGCAGGGTGGTGTCAGGACTAGCTCCTGAGCAAAACGTCACCAGCCTGCTGGTTCTTGAATACCCAAACACTGCATTTCATCACTTCAGAAATGTGTTAAGACATCCCAAGACGTGGGATTTGCAGTTTCTTTCTTATCACCTTGCATCTCGTTTTTGTCTGCAGAAGCTCGCCTTCTGCTGTAGCATATTATCATTCCTGAACAAAAGGATTTACTGGATTTACTCTGTTTCTTTTTTTTTTTTTTTCTTCTTTTTTTTTTTTTCCTCTCCCCTTAATCCAGTTCATTTTCAGTATCATTCTAACTACGGAAATGAATAACGTTTTTAAAACAATCAGTGATGACTTCCTGTACAAACAATATCAGCTTTCCTGATTTGGACCCCGTGTTTGTAAATAGCAACTATTTGTTCTCATCTGCAGCATGCTAAAACATGGGAAACAGGCACCTTGGGGATCCACATGGAGCTAATATGGGAAATGGACTGACACAATGTCCTGCCACAGGAAACAATACAAACCGAGGAGGAACCTGACTTTTACAAATGTTTATTTCCTAAGTACCCAAAATCTTCTTTAAAATAAAACTAAACTCAATAAAGATAGTCTTAACAGAGCATTCTACCATCCTCTTTTCTCTGCCACTCAACCCAGGTTAATTGAGTTTCATGTATGCTTACACTTATATTAAGTGATGCCTTATTTTCTTCCCAATGCTAATGGAACACTGATCAGAAAGGGTTACTTTCGGTACTCAGAGTCTTGTTTCTTTTCAATTTGCTCAAAATTTCTCCCTGAAATTGTACCTTTTCTCTCCTTGGGGCAGAGTGGATCTTTCAACAGTCATTACACGAGCAGCCTCCTTTACCATCAGTAGATTACCGAGCTCATATATATACTTTGTGAGACACAATTAACATTTACGTGTTAAGAAATTGTCTTTCAATCAAAAGTTTTGTCAAATTCCAAAAACTAATGTGCCAAAGATGTCAAAGCTTGCTAGAGGGTAGTCCCTTCTACACTTTACTGTTTTTGGTCAGGAAAGGAAGGACGAAAACATAGTCTAAAGTGATTCCAATGGCAATATCAGTGTTTAATAGCCACTCTTAAAAAAAAATCAAATTAATTATGGCATTCAGGTTTTCTGCTTTATCTTTAACAGATTTTTGGAGGGAGCTCAAGGTTGTCCAAAAGCTATTTATTTAATGACTACTTGTCTACTGACATGCAAATTAGGCAGATTAACTGATTCACATATATCTAATTGAGGTTCTCTTTTGGTTGCAAGGAAGCCAATCACAGCTCAGAAAGCAGTGAAGAGTTAGTATGACCAATTGTGTCTTCAATTTGTAATAATTCAGAATCCAGAAAAATTAACATGTCAAACAGAAAGGAGAACAAGAGAACGTGAGGGAAACTCATATAATATAAATTGGGTTAGCAGAGAGGTTCTCAGTCAGGGTCACAAATGTCCTTGCTCTTCTCAATTCGTAAATGGAGAGCACTGTGGGTAGATCTCAACTAAATATAAGGTCCAAGATACGAGGTTCAAAGAGGTCCCATGGTGGGAAACTCAAAGAAATTATTCAAGAAAACTGTAAATTTCCCTAAGCGGAAGCAAATGTTGATTGCTAAAAAAGATAACCTTCTACTTTCACCATGCCTTTTTTGATGCATCTGTCATTGGATATCCAATGAATTGCAGGTAAGTAGTTGGGTGAGGAAAATACTACAGTGTATTTCAGATGAAACAGATCTGGATGAACAGTATGGATTATTCAGTAAGTATCAGTAAGGCAACCCAAAATAATGGGGAGAGCTATCTTATTTTCTGTCTCTGTAGCGAGTGGTCCACTTGGTTCTGATTTTCCATAGCATCAGTCCTGCTCTCTGTGTCACAGACTGAAAACAAAGGCTAATTCACTCTGATGTGAACTCATTAGAAGCAGCAGACACATCATTTGGAAAAGTTCCAGTTGCGCATTCTCTCTAACACAGGCTTCCAAAATCTGTGAATCCTGATACCCCATAGTAATCTGTTAACTTTTTGCTTAAAAATTTGAGAAAAACTAAAATATATAATACAGTGATAAAGTTAAAAGTTTCATAATTTCTTCTTATACTGTTGTTCATTTTTAATTCAGATGTTTTGAGGAGTGTCTGATTAATATCCTGGAAGAAGACAGGATCAGAAAGCAATTTCTGTTATAGCCTGACTGACCTAATTCCAGCATTTCCCATATATTGCACAGTACTTGTTTGCTGAACACAATTCTGTATTTATTTTGAATCCAATTATTCTAGATTTTTACAATTGGTGTAACATGAGTTGCAGAACACTTTTCTGAATGTGACTTGCATGCAAATATTAATTTCCTGTAGCGTGAGAAAATTCAGTGATCTAGAAAAACAGCTTTAGCACCTTTCTGTCTAGCAATGCACAGTCTTAGGCAGGGTAAAGTGGACAGTGCATCAGATAAATGGTTTTCATCAGTCATCTTCTGATTAAGACATGATTTCACAAAATCACTTCTAATGTACTTCCACGTGGAGCTCGAGTTACTCCAGGGGTCCAGTTGGGTTTGGTATTTTCCTTTCTTCATTTCATCGCAAATAACAAAACACGCTTTCCAAAGCTCATAATACATACACAAATTAGTAAATTATCATGACATCTGTGAAGCTGAAAATATCATTCAAAACTCTACTATATAAACACAGTTGATGTGCATTTTTTATCCATTTTGCTGCACTGAAAAAAAAAACAACCCAAAAAACGAAAAAACTAAGAAGCATTAAAAAAACCCATGATCTTACCATTGATAAATACGTAGACTATAGATTCCCTCTTCTTTTTCACTGGACTCGTCGGGTATCTGCAGCTATATCTTCCAGTGTCATTTGCTTGAGTTCTACTCAAGGTCAGAGTGCTGCAGGACTGTGTTCCATTCCTTCCACAGGCATACTTAGTTACATTCAGCCTTTTGCTGTCCTTACTTAGAGTTTCAGGCAAAGACCATGAATGAAGCATTTCCCCCCTGCAAATACAGATAAGGAAGCAGAAACAATTATGTTGGGCTGCAGTGATACAGCTCCAGTTCCCAAGCTTTCTGTTTTATTATATTAGGCTATTTCTGGGGTTCTCTTTTATCTTGTTTTCCAAAAACAACAAGAGAAACAACAAAGAACTACTAAACAATTGCCATTGAAGTTCACTCCCCACCTTTCCCCACACCATTAGGTTTCTTTTTTTTTTTTTTCTATTTTTTTTAATTTCAGCTACAAAAAAAAAAAAAAAAAAAAAGGAAAAAAAAAAAGAAAGTATCAGGTATATGAATTCTCAGCCAAATTATGAGAAGCCAGCTCAGCTGGTTACCTGCATGTGAGATTTAAAGGCTGGCCTGCTTGAACAATGTGCTGTCTGCCATTCACGCTCAGCACAGGAACTTTTAATTTTGATCCTGAAGTCGATCCTAGAAAAACAAAGAAGAAAGGCATTAACAATGACAAACCATCCAGCTCCAAGCCCACTCACATTTAGGACGCTACACCGGAAGGAGAAAGCAAAGCAAAGGAAGTGCCTCCCTTACCACACATACTCCTCTCCTCTAGGCAAAATCATGCTTCTCTGACTCAGAACTTGTATCCTTCTAAGAAAGAATCACTCAGGAAAGCAGGAAGACATGGAAGCAATGCAAGATTTGGTCAACAATTTTATTCTCAAGTTGTTCACTGAGTAAATCTTGAAGAAAGCTCAGGACCTTGTGTCTGCACAATGAACCAGGGAAGTGTGTCCTCCAGCACTGCTGGCTGTGTTTCCTTAGGAAATGCTGCAATGGCAGCCTCTTGAATAGTTGGCCACAACCAGACATTGACCTCTGAGATCCCGAACTCTCACTCAAACACCTCACTGCAAAGCTGAGAATGCTTTGGAAGGAGGCAAAGGGGATTTAGGACCTTCCCTTCCTGTCTCTGAAGGTCACAGTGCTGTTGCACTATAGTCCCTCACTAGCTGCAGGCTTCCTTAGGTAAAGTGGTGACAAAAGATAACTGCACAGCAGTATGGTAAATTTTAAGAAAAAGTACCAGACATGCTGCTTGCTGAGAAAGCGAATGTGCCAACAAATCTCCCATCTTGGCCAGACCATTCCAGTGTGATGAGTGAAACCCTGCATACCTGAGTATCAGTATAGCATGGGGTGGCTTGGGATGCTTGAAAACATCAAGGCAGGTTTCTTGCAAGTTGCGTGTTGGCAACTTTTAGAAAGTCAAAGGGAAAGTATGGACAGAAGAACAGAGGACTGCAGGATCTTCTTGTGCATTAAGCCAACAAGTGGCAGAAAGGTGTAATGCTTTATCTTTGCACCATAATAAGCTATTGCCACAAAAGCTGTCATGGAAAGCAGAGAAAAATGAATGGCCAGGCAAAGAAGCAGTCCTTGATCTTACTGCCTCGCACTGACAGCAAAGTCTTCCAGAATCAAGGAACATAAATATTTTGCAAGATTTAAAATCACTTCAAGTCTAAACCGTGACCTGACTGCAATTTGTGAAGATTTTAGTGTTGTGAGAGAAGATTAGAGAGTACTCCAACTCACTTCACTCCAAGAGAAAATATTTCATTTTCAACACATGAAAGCAAAGGGGTTGTGTAAACAAGGGTACTGTGGATTTTCCTCTAGAACTCAGTCAAGTGTATCTTGAGTTTAGCTACTTCAAACCCTTCTAAGAGGTTTCTACTGCAGCCAAATACCAACAGCCGTGTGTATCACACACAGTCGAAATAGGTGAGATCATGTGGCTGTTGTGAATGACCACTGGGAAGGCCAATCTTCCACTGACTGTAGAAGGAACTATAAGGCAACAATTCTAGCTGTGAGTTTGGCCACTAAATATTGAATAGACAAACTCTGTTCAAATGGATGCTCCAAATTCAGCAACTTTTACTCGGCAGTTATGCATCTGAGGATGGGAACTCCTTCAGCCTAAGAAAGAGCTAGAAAGCAAGTCTCCACTTGTCGGAAGTGATGCTAAAGTACAAGGATTTTGTATAAAAGGTAAGGGGGTGCTGCCTTCATTTGCTCTTGTTTAGTTTTTCCTAGAAGTGCCAGCTGTTTTCAATTGTCAGTAAGTATTTCTTACTGTAGTGACATTCCTTCATATACTAACATCCATCCCTGTTCAGAAGAAAATGTAAAGCGTACACTAAGTTATAGCCCACTTGAATAGGCTTCAAGCAAGGGCATAACAAGTTTTCAGAACAAAGAGAAGTTTTCAGGACTTTACCACAAGCATTACCAGAAATTTGAATAGTGATAAGGTACAAAAACACAAAGTTCCCCAAGATTAGTCTAGAAAAATCAGACCTTGACCTACAAATGAATACATTCTTCCAGCTGTTAGCAGGAGAGAGAAAGGATGCAGAAAATCTTTGAAGAAGCAATTTGTTATGTGGTACCTTGCAGGCGTACATTTTCCTCACCTACCATTTAAGGATCTCAACTCTGAAATTGTGGGTCTGCCAAATAGCACACTGTGCTTTTATGGGGTAGTCTCTTGCAGATGCATGCAACCTTTGAGTCTACTGACTTCCAGTTCTGAAATAACATCCCTGAAGCTAAGTGCCGAGAACCTGACTTGTACTTCCCTCATCATCTTATCAGAGGATGGGATGCTCCATGCTGGGTGCAGGGCTTTGCTCGGCACTGCAGGAAGCACCCTGCCAGCAGCAAAGGCAGCCAGCAGCAGCATGTTTGCGCTTGACCCATGCCAGGACCATGAGACCAGACTTGGGAATGGGGGCTCTGTTGTTTTCCAAGTCTGCCAAAGGTAAAGGGCAAGAAAGCATCATAAAGGTTACAAACCTTTATCTTGGTAGCTCTATGTAGATATAAGAAAAGACTCCCACATACAAATCTCAGGATTTGTCTTAAATTAAGCATATGGAACATGACAGCTTGGTAGTGCAGGGCTTTAGAGTTATTAAAATCAAATGAAAATTAAAAAATAATAATCTTTTCATCTTTACACTTCGGGCAAAAAAGAAAGCCAGATATGCCAGGTACGTATTGAAGCTTTTGCCCTCTTACACATACTACATGTCTCTAGAAGACACCACAGCATTTGTAAATATTATGGGTGTGATTTTAAGGAGTGCCTAGGTTTTCTCTATCTTTGCTCCCCTTGCTATAAGCCAGAGTTTCACCATTGATTCCAATTACATTTCAGACACAACTACAATATTAAATCACATTAATACTCAAGACTTAGTATCAGTGAATTTGGTATCATAAATCAGATTTTTAATGTATTCATTAATTTAGCTTTCCACTAACAAAGAGCTGAAGAAAAAGATGATATTTCCGGCCAAGACAAGACAATACTTATACCAACAGAAATGCTTAGTCTGAAGAAAAATAACTTAATTGGACATCCTACCTACTTATGGGTCATTAGCTTTGTTACATTTTTAAATGCTCCAAAACTGATGCAGAGTACAAATGCAATGGAGTTTGACATGTTTATTAGGAAAGAAAAGGAAAGGAGAATAGCAAGGAAATTCCCACTGTCGATATTTAGAACTGGATTATGCCTTCTTGGTACCTTCTCTGGGCATTTTACTTGACACCATCTTTTCTGAAGGGTCATGGCTCAACAGGACACATTCACTTATCATTATGCCTGTCACTAGGCGACCATCAGCAACCTACCCTCACACTGACCTACATTGGGGGGTGCAACTTCTTTCCAACTGACAACAAGAGAACTAATTAATCCTGATAACTGAGGAATCTCTCCTCATAAGGAGGAGAAAAGGGTCCTGCATATTTTATTTGGTTTGGAAGGCTTAGTACATATATATGTGAGAGTCAGTCAATATGATATTGCTTAATTAACAAGCAAACATCAATTTAGACTGCAGAAATTAGTCTGTCTAAAGTTAATTATGGAAGGAGTTTTTTCTTAGTGAAAGCAGAGGGTGTAATCTATAATTTGCAAAGAAACAAAAGAATGAGCTTTGTTCAACTATTTTCTGCCTTGCAAAAAAGCAATGCTCTTTCTGAATTAATGGAACTTTGAATTATTCGTTAACCAAAAACACAGACAAAAAGATAAAATAGCTGAACCTGCACATATTTTCCATGATGTGCGAGTTCAGTTCTACAGACATCCAAGTAGCCACACATACATGATCAACCTTCCACTGATTCTGGATAAATTTCAGTTTCTCCTAAAAGAACAGATTCACTGAACTCAAAATCAGGATCACGTACCAGATTATTGCCTCTGCTCTAATTTTTCCAGCTGTACTTTTAAATTTTCTTTTTATGAACTTTGAATTTCTGTTACCTTAGACTAAAGAAAGTAAATTCAAAGGATAACTGTGCCTTAGTTCAAAGAAATAAACTACATTAGAAGTTATTAGAAGCTGGCCTGAGGTGAACAGGCTTGGTGGTCTTCAACATCCTTTTCATAATTTGAAGCTAAGTGATCTTCCAGCCACCACAATTATCCTGAACACGTTGACTAATCTGTTTTCACCTGCACAATGAGAGGTTAAAGAGAATGTTCCGTTTATCTTTGCAGCTTCAGTGTATATGAAGAATCTGACCTCCTAGGTTTAAAGTGCCATCTGTGAGCAATAAAGTTATCCATCAAGAAGTAATTGCTTCAGTCATCGTTGGATTTGCACGTGTGTTAAAGCTGGTTAAACATAACCAATTCTTTGTGATTTTTACCACCGAATACCATCTCCTCATGATTCAAACACATTCTGCAAAAATGTATTTTGCATGAGACAGTTGTGAACTGGAAATGGAATGCACATGGTATCTTAATCGGGTCTTCACCTCTCCGTGCTCCTTAAGTTGCAGGTCATTCAGATCAAACGCAGCCTGGGACTTCACTTTTGCTTATGACCACTTCCTTGTGAGTCATCCCATTGAAGGGAATGGGGACACCCACACATGTGCAACTAGTAGGAAATTGTAGAATCTGGCCAGAATGCTTGGGAGCACTCAGAGGGCTGATCTTCAGTGTGTTTCCAGTGAAATAAGTTAATGACCTGCACCTTAGCCAGAACAAAGCCACAAGTGAATCTCATACAGGGTGCGTGGCTTTACTTCAATTTGTAAAATCTGGGATAGTGGGAGCTTTCCTTATTTCAAAGTTCTCCTTCTAAGCTGCTGTATCACCATCTCTTCTAAAGGTACTTCAGAGGAGGGCAAATACAGCCTTTTGTTTTTTTTGGTCACACAGTCTTACCTATCCATAAGAACTTTGTTTCTATCGTTATGCCAAATCACTCTATTTAAAACATAAAACAGAAGGAGAAAAAGGAACTTGTAAACTCCAAAGAGCTATTTTAAGCTGTGGTTAACATCCTATCATAACGAGAATGATTGACCAACAGTTCCCCATAGTTTAATCAACACTAAAATTCCCACCAGCTTCAATATTTGCATTTATAAGACAAAAAAAAAAAAAAAAAGTTTCTAGGCTGAACTGTATCAAAAACTTACTTGGTGACTGGAAAAAAAAAAAGGACTGTTTTTGTGCTCCAAACATGAAAGTCTGGCTTATTTTTCCACCAGACAAGAAGAGAAGGTATCACCCCATGTAATGGATCATAGAATGGCCTAGGTTGAAAAGGACCACAATGATCATCCAGTTTCAACCTTCCTGCTATGTGCAGGGTCGCCACCCACCAGACCAGGCTGCCCAGAGCCACATCCAGCCTGGCCTTGAATGCCTCCAGGGATGGGGCATCCACAGCCTCCTTGGGCAACCTGTTCCAGTGCGTCACCACCCTCTGTGTGAAAAACTTCCTCCTGCTACCTAAACTAAACCTCCCCCATCTCAGTTTAAAACCACTCCCCCTTGTCCTGTCACTATCCACCATCGTAAATAGTTGTTAAGGAAGCCTTTCACTTTTGTGACTGCTGGTAGCAGCTGCTTGTGCCTCCCCATGGCAGCAACAGCCCCATGCCATGTGCGCTTCTGGGATCTCTGGAGTTTGGACACAGGCAGCACAGCCTTGTTCCTGAACCCAGAGGTGAAAAGAAGAGCATCCTCTCCATTGTCCATCCTCAGGCACAGCCTCCAGAAAATGCCTACAAGCCATGAGCCACCAAGGCTCCAGCAGTACCTCAGGTCTGTCAGGTGCCACCTAGGCCTGTGCTCCAAAGGAAGCCTCATAGTCCTTCACACACCTGATTGCACACCATGTTTATGAAGCAAATCCAATCCGAACACCTAAACTTGGCAGAAGAGGAACTAGGAGAATTTATTTGCCATGGAGCATGCAGGGAGGCTTACAGTGTCAGCTGACCTTGATGGTCTTCCAGCTGATCAACCTCCTTATCCAAAGCACCAAATCATAACCCTTATTTTGCTCCAAGCAGAACTTTGCAGGTTCATCAAGGGCTGCAGGGAGTGGTGAGGGTTAACAGACATAGGCCCATGGGTCATGAGGTGGCTTTGTCCCTCTTTCCTGTTTGCTTGGTGCAAGGAGAGGCACTGTGCACACTGGCAAGCAGGAGCACACTGTGGGCAGGATAAGAGCTTCAAGATGTCTCACTCTGTGGATCTGTGCCTCTGCTGTGACTGATGTGCTCTTGTTTGCTTTCAAGATCAAGAAAATTGTCAGAAGCTATTCACTTACAAAACACACACTGATTCACGAAAATCATCTGTTCATTGATTTATCCCTTTCAGGCTCAGAAGAGACATTCCAATTATCAGGTCTGATGCTCTGCCCAGCACATGCCCCATGATTTCTAGATCTAATGCTTGAAGCGGATGAATCTCAAATGTAATTTAAGAATTTAAGATGCCATTAGGATGCAACAGTCAGCCAATAAAATGGATAGGTTAATGGACTGTAGACTGGAGAGTCCTGTGCAGGCTAAAATGCCTTGACCCTGACTCCACATCCTGGAATTAAAGATGTCAGCAGGGCAAATGAACTCATTACTGCCTGAGATAGGTCTCCACTGACACAAAATGAAACCAGTGTGTCCATCTCCCCTCAGTTATGGATCTCGGAGCAGGAGATAAGAGTTTATATACCGTGTGTATGTACTTTCTGTACATAGATGTGTAAACATGTTGATACGAGATTAGATGTTGCAGAAGCAGGGCATGACACCAAGTGCCCAAAAATAGAGCAAGTGCAATTCTGATAGCACTTCATTAACACATCTGAGCAGGATGCACTGCTGGACCAATATGGCCAATAGCCATAAATGTAAACAAACATACTTCCCCAATATCCACCACATATTTTGCCAGTGTTTAGCACCAGCTCAGTGATTTAAGATGCTCATGATAATGCCATTCTCTTTTAGTAGTTCATTTAGATATTAAGAAAGATATATTTGGAAATGTAACAAGCTAAAATCACACTTGGTTAGGTACAACCATTTAAAAATACCACCTGTCATACCCAAGCATCTGGAAAGCCAGAAGGATGGCCAAGGCAAAGCAGTTCAATGCATTGTGTCCAGGCAATGTCTGCTCAAATGGCACTCAGACCACCATTTCATCAAACTTTGTTTCCTGTTCACCCTAACATGACTGTTAGGCCTGGACCTAACAAGGCCAGTTAAAAATTAATTTTGGAATTCAGCATTCAGGGAACCTGAGTGAAAAAAACAAAACCTTAGTTTCCTCTTCCATCTATCCAAAATTTATTGCATCTGGAAACTTAATATCTGAAACGAGAACCATTGTCACAATCTAGCATGACAACGGTGCTTGTTTCATTGGCTACATGATGAGAAAACCATCAACAAACAAGAAGCAAAATCAGCCATGGTGACAAACTTTTTCCCATTGAGTATACAGAATTGAAAATGGGAATCCAAATGTATAGCCTAATGCCTCAATTACAAACTATTAAAAACCATTACAAACACCTCCATTGTAAACACATGTCAGTCTTCTCATTAAATAACATGGTAGAAAAGTACTGATACAACATAAAGGCAAAGAAAGTACATTAAAAAAACACAATTCATTCTAAATTCCTATAATCAGGTATTTAAGGGAGTAAATTATTTTTTATTTTTCTTACCAAATTACATTTCTTTACCAACTTGATACTTAAGATTTGCTACAGATTTTCTGACAAGAGAAATTAAGTGATATAGTAAGATTGGACTGGACTAGTGATTGAGATCGATGTTTCAGAAGGCAAATGGCCTAGTTGTCTATAATCTGCCAGCTCAGCCAGCAAAATGGCCCTACCAAATCCTCTGAGACCATATTGTTCATTAAGCTTTGCACACAGGAATAAATTCAGAACTAAGTTAAATAAAACTTAAAGCTGCCAGGTATTATTTCTGATGTTCTCTCATTACAGACAAACCAGCCCATAAATCTCCAAGGAAAAAAAGAAGACAAAGTTGTAAACCAGGTTTCTAACCATCCTGATGTAATCTATAAAACAGCTAGAAGCGGTGGAAATGAAAAAATAACTAGTGCAATGCAACAGTTTAAACCGGAGAGGTGAGTAGAAAAAAAGGGTCCATACAGAAGATTTTTTTTCTCTAGGACCACCTCTACTCTGAAGTTTAATTTTGATTACAAATTAATGAAAAGTAATGCAAGAAGATCCAGAGTGAGCCTCCTCCTAAAGGTGATGTTATGGTCGGACTGCTCCCTCTGGCTGACAGTTCCTCTGGGCTCTGCACTGGGGCTCCCTCCATACTTCATCACAAAGTCAGCCCTCTCACCAAGGGCTGGTATGAAACAGGTCAGTGCTTCAGCTGGTTTTGATAGGCTTGTGGACAACAGATCAGACAAGGTGAGGACAGCATTAGCAGAACAAATCAGATCATGTTGGGCTTTTTTGGCAATTAAATTGCATATAAAATACAAAGTCTATGGTAGGTGCATATGCAGAAATCTGGCAAGCACATCTGTGACTTGATTAATGTCAGAAAATTATAATAATTAATGGTTAGGATGAATGTAAACTGTAGCACTGCCTGAAACAAAGGCAGGTATTCACACCAAACCCTACTAGCACAGCAAAAGAAGAAAGTCTTCTATACTGCACAACACAACGCAATATAATCCCACTGTAGTATATCCATTCACCATAAACAGACAACACCTCAATTTCAGCAGGCTAATTTTGGTTATCTCAACTCTCAGTCTCACATTCCCTTAGCAAATCATCGTGGATTGGAGATCATACTGAAATAAATAAATAAATAAATAAATGATTAACAAAATCCTCTCTGAAGAATTTGTCTGAGTAAATGCTTTTTGTGCAAGGTTTCTTGAGCCTTCCCTGAAGATTAAATGTCGGACACCATCGAAGACACAACATGGAGCTACTGGGAGCTGACCCAGGATGGCAGCTCTCACGCTTCTCTTACTGCTGGTCCACAGTGACC
Organism: Tetrao urogallus; assembly: GCF_951394365.1. Lineage (NCBI taxonomy): Eukaryota > Metazoa > Chordata > Aves > Galliformes > Phasianidae > Tetrao > Tetrao urogallus. Next base: position 20,420,477 of record NC_136813.1, read on the forward strand.
CCGAGGAGAGGTTTTTCCATGGAGGAAGGACAATGGGAACAAAAGGAAAAAAGTTCTGTGGCAGAGAAGATCCCACAGGAAGGACGCCGGGGCGAGCTGTGTGAAGTTGTGGAATGCCTCTCACGAAGCGCCCTCATGCTCCTCCCTCAACGCTCCCCACGCACTGAGCAGGGGGTCCCGTTCCCAGAGCTTCCCGAGGGAGCTTCCCAGGAGGAGGACATCTGCTCAGGGTCCCCACTCTCCAAGGGCCACTGTGCCCACTCACCTCCGCTTCCGGGCGTGGAGCAGAAATAGTATCAACCTATTGCCCTAGTGTCTCCAAACCACTGAAATCCTGGAAACTGTTCCTTCCTGAGCACCTCCCTGAGCTCCTACAACAGCAAAGAACACCTTGTTTCAAGGCAACAGCTCCAAAAGTGGGAATATGACTCAAAAGGGATTGTATGTATGAGGGTTTACCGCCAGATATCAATGGATGATAGAAGGGTATCCCTATCACCTAGCAAAATACTGAAATCGCGCAAATAGAAGCCGGGGTCAATCCCATCACACTGGATTGTGATGTAAATATAGTCTATGGCTGACTTAACACGGGGTAGAGACAAATTGATTTGGTTGTGAAAATCAACTGAAGTTTGCAGAAACAACAGGGACAGTAAAACCAGGTCATTGTGAATGTGAGCCTTTCTCTCCTTTGATAAAACAAACCAAACCAAAGTCTAGGGTAGAAGATGAATAAATCAGTCAACTACTTTTCAAAAATCAATCACAGTCTTGAGTAACACAGAGGTGTCATTAGCAATATCCTCTTTCTCTCCATGACTGTTGACATATCAAAGGTGGCACAGCTCCAGCCACCAGCGTAAAACAAAACAACTACCAACCATGATGCAAAGCAGAAGAAACAGTCATCTACACTCCCAGTACAAACTCCTCCATACGTCCTAATAGTTCAGGACTTCCATTTCAGGCAATAGGACCCCCGACATGCAGGTTTGAATTTTTTCTCCCACACCCTAGTATTTCTCAATACTTGCAGTTTTGATTATCTCTGGCACAAAGTCATTCTGCCAGTCATAATGGGCATGACTGCACCACGTTTGGCTCTGCAGCAAGCACTTGGCTTTCACTTTTCCAACTGCTTCTTGCTGCATACATCACTTTCTTTTAACAACATGGATTTGTACGGCACTGACTCCAACCACAGAACAATGAAACTGAACTTGGTGAGAGACAACTGTCTGCACACCTTCCTGTCCACCCCTGAACCAGCTTTCAGATGAGCAGTTCCCTCATGGTAGGATGAGAAATCAGGTCACTCAGAACTGGGAATGCTGGGAAGGTCGTTCCCCAACTGTGGCCTGCATGTAGTAGGAGTGCATCACAACAGCAAAGAGAAAAGAGGCAGGTGCTGCCCATGAGTAGAATCCATGCTAAAGTACATATAGAAATGATTTCCCACATTCCTACAAACATTGATAGAGGGGGAAAAAAAAGCAACAGTCTGCGGGGGGCAAAGAAGGACACAAAGATGAAGCATGTCTGAAGGGAGCAGTTAGCTGCTGAAGATGTCACCCCAATGGGAGAGGTTTGCCTCCAGCCACAGAGGTGGCAGTGGTGGCTGAGCACACAGTGCTGCAAGGCAAGGTGCAGAGAGCACTCTCAGAGCAAGGTGGCTTTCCATTCCCTCAGGGGCTGCAGCTGGAATTCCAGCCCCTAGTTTTAGGGAATCCAAGGGAGCAGTTTTGCTGATAAAGCATCATCACAGCCCCACTGGACACAGATTGCTGAAATGCCAAGCCTTCTCCCTCATCTGCTGCGCCTCTTCCTTTCCCAATGTCAGTCGGACACAAAAACTAGCGACTTGATAAATATTTGTGCTTGAAGTTTCCAAACCACATTAAAGTGTAAGGACTCAGCAACTGTCCTGAAAATCTGAACAACTTCCTTTGGTCCTATACACCCACACAGTGCGAAGGGCTACTGGTTTCAGTCTTTGCAGCATCTGACAATAATAGCTTGGCTTGTTGGATTTTGTTTACATGTAAAAAAGAAAAAAAAAGAAAAACAACAAATGACAACCAAACTAATCTCCAGTTCTTCCCAATAACAATTTCCTTTTAGGGTTCTAAATGTTCTGGGTGATTCTAGATATGAAGTTCTTTCCTAGGGTACACGCCAAGTACTCATTTCCTTTTGCATGAAACATAAAGAACTTGCTGGCTTAGCCCAAAGCAATTGCTCTGGATTACACCAACCCAATGAGAGGGTGAAATATGGATTTCTGTACAGTATGTGGGCACAGCACCTGCCTGGTAAAACAGCGGTAAATAATTTAATGGATTCTCTTCAGGAATGCAAAAAAACACATGGCAATGTATAAAACTTCTTAAAAGCCGGTGTTGTACCATAAGGTCTAACTCTTCTGCCTAACATGAATGTAGCTTGTTTTAGGGAACCCAATTTCCATAAAGATTCAAAAGTGGGAAAGTCCTTTTTTCAGCACTCTGTTGAAATTTCCAGCCCTAATCCTAAATTAGACCACTGTAGCTGCACGTCTCTGCTTCTGTTTCAGATGAGCACTCAAATCACATAGGAACCTTAACGTACGAGCTTCAATCTGATCAGCACTTTTAGGAAAGTCAGGTTAGTTATTGCAAGAAATTAACCTCAAAGCAGTTCGGATTTGACCTAGAATTACTTTCTTCATTTTTTGCAGCTGACCATGAAATTGAAAAGTCCATCGGTCGCTGGAGACGTTGATGATCTAGTTCCAACTGGAATAACTCAGGCTTGTATAGTGGTGTCCACAGATAAGGTTGTAATATATCCTCTTTATCTTCTAGCTGCTAATTGTGAGGTATTGCCAGGGTGCTGACAGCTGGAAATAAAGCTGATTTATCCATCCCATGTTTCTGGAAACACAGACACATCATCCTCGATTCAGGCTGAAGAACCTGATCATTTCAGGATTTAAACTCAGCTCTTTACATTCTCAAATGCTATTGATTAAAATTATTGTCATACGAGGTCTGTGACTAGGAGATCAAACCTAAATATGGCACTGAAGTCTTCATGTCAACCATTGCGTGCACAGTCTTTAGCATAATGGTATGCAATATAGTTTGTGGAATACAAACAATACATACAAACGATGAAAGAAATATATGTAAGTATTGCACAAAACAGAGACTTCTTTCCTCTGATAGTTGAAATACGAATGTGCATAGAAACACCAGAGGGCTGAAGTGCTCAAGACTCCTGAGTCAAAGAAACATGATTTCTATTATTTCTTTTATCTACTTTTTCAAACGGAAACTTTTAGTTTTCTTGTTGTCTGGGGGAAATTGGAATTATTAAATAGCCATATACAAGTTAAAGATCATCTCTTTCTGTCCCTTCACCATGGAGGTGTCTGTAACACCTGACTCTTTCTGTGAATATTCTCCAGTACCAGTCAGTAAATGGAAACTCAGCTGACACCTGCAGAGTCTGAATTACAAGAGTGAAGCATTGAGAACACTCAAAAGGGAAGTGCTGGACAGCTTGAGTGAGAGTTTCAGGTAAGTAGGCAGTGAAGGAGGGTGAAATGGGAAGGAACACCTAGAGATGACTTGCAGAGAACATTCCACCACTTCACCGACAACTCTGAAATGCTGTATGCCTACAAGAGCTTCAGTTCTGACCTAGAAGAAGCTTGATCGTTGTCAACGCTATTGCTTTTTTAAAAAATAAGAAAGAAGGAAGGCACAGCAAAGTCGAAGATGTTTTCAAAGTCTGAGCCCTGGACTGGAACTATATCTCCCATACTTGTAAGAGAGGAAAGAAATTTCCAGCAAACCAGTTGTGAAGGCATTCAGCCACACAACCAGGAGGCACCATTCCGTACCTACTGCACTTGAGCCACCTCCAGGGCGTGTGTCTCCACTGCCCAGCAGCCAGCACACCAGGTTTCCCCTAACCAAGCCAAGCCTTTCCCATTGGAGTTGGCGTAGGGTGCGTGTGCCGCTGACAGTGCCTGGAGCAGGAAGGTGAGCCAGGGTCCCTTACAGCGCCTCAGTCACTGAATCCACCTTCTCCCAGGACAGTGGGTTTGTCGCAGTTTGCACAATGGGAAACCTTTCTGACAGGAAAGAGGAAGCCAGTGCCCCAGCACAGCTCGGCACCGCGGGAGCCCATGTGGGAGAGGGACACCGAAGTTCAAGCTCAAGCTGTGAAGGAAGCCTGGCAAGGATTTCAACCCATGTTTCCTGTATCCACAACGAGAGTCCCACGCCTGTGTCTATTCCATCCTTATGCCAAGGAGGGCACAGCAGAGAAAAAATAAAGCAGGGAAATTAACACTTCCCTGGGAGGAAAAAAAAAAATATAGAAGAATACCTATATGTCTATAACAAAGCTGATGAATCAGCACTTCCCGAGCAGGAAAATGTCTCGGCGGCATGGCCCCACCAGCTTTCCTCTGGGCAGCACTGCAGCACCGGGGCCACTGCCACAGTACTTAGCCCCTAGGGGGACACGCTCCCCCACAGGATCACAGAATGACAGAATGCCCGGGTTGGAAGGGACCTCAAGAATCATGAAACTTCAACCTCCCTGCCACATGCAGGGCCACCAACCTCCCCATTTAATACTAGACCAGGCTCCCCAAGGCCCCATCCAATCTGGCCTTGAACTCCTCCAGGGATGGGGCATCCACAACCTCTCTGGGCAGCCTGTTCCAGCACCTCACCATCTCTCTGTAAAGAGTTTCCCCCTAGTATCCAACCTAAGTCTTCCCTCAACTTAAAACCATTTCCCCTTGTCCTGCTGTTATCTACCCTTTCAAAGAGTTGATTCCCCTCCTGTTTGTAGGCTCCCTTTAGGTACTGAAAGGCTGCAATGAGGTCACCCCACAGCCTTCTTTCCTCCAGGCTGAACAAGCCCAGATCCCTCAGTCTGTCTTCGTAGGGGAGATGCTCCAGTCCCCTGATCATCTTTGTGGCTCTCCTCTGGATCCTCTCCAACAGCTCTCTGTCATCCCCCGATCACGGCATTTTTTTTTTTTTTTTTTCCGAAGCGAGAAAAGCCGAAGCAACCAATCCCAAAAAACATCGCCATTAGGCGCAGCGGATTTTTGCAGCGGGCGCGGAACCATCCCGTCACACGCAGCTCCGCGGGATGCGGGCAGCCCCGTCCTGCCCCGCCGGGAGGAACTCGCGACGCGCTCCCTGCCCTGCTCGCATCGGGGGCACTTTTCTGCCTCACGGGCAGAAGTGACTCTTGAAAAACAAAGCGGGCTGGAAAGCAGCCTACCCCGCGACCAGAGCTTGCTTTTCCTCCTCGAGGCACGGGTTCGGACATCGCGACGACCCACGCCGCGGAGCGGCTCGGCTCCCCCCGGCACCCCGTCTCCGCGCCCGCCCTGGGAACGGAGGGCGGCGGTCGGGCGGGCAGGTGCCCACTGGCTGCCGCGACGCGGCGGGGAGAGCCGCCGATGGGGAACGTTCCGGGGAGCCTGAGGCCGGGCGGGGGGTGGCGGGGGCCGGCGGACTCCTACCTGCGAGCAGGAAGGCGGCTCCCAGCAGCACGGTCCCTGAGAGCAGCTGGCGGGGCATGGTCCTGCCCGAGGCGGCGAGGGGCTCTTTCCGTGGAGACGGCAGAGAGGCGGAGGCGCCGACCGAGCTCCGACGGGCTCTCCTCGGTGCCGGGCTCCTCCCGCCGTGGCGGAGATAGCGGCGCGGCATCAGCATCCAGCGGCCCCGCAGCCCTCCCCGCCCGCCCCGTCCCGCGGAAAGGGAGTGTCCGCGGCCAGCCGCCCTGCCAGCTTCACCTCCCGCGGACATCAATTAGCGGCCGGCCCCGGCTTCGCTGATTTATAACTTCTCCACCTCCCACCGCGCACCCCCTCCCGCCCCCGGCACATCCTCCGCCGGGAGCACGCCCTCCCCGGGCCGCCTCCCCGCCGACGGCGGGCACCGACCGCTCCCTGCGGGGCTTTCGTCCCGACTCCGGCCCCGCGGAGTTTCCAGCCCGACCGGCTGACCCCGACAATCCCGCACCGCCCAGGTGCGGTGCTCGGAGCTCCCCAGGGGGGACTGGGAGAGCGGCCCCGAGCGCACAGAGCGGCCAAGGCAGGGAGGGGCATTGCTAGCGCTTTCCCCAGCGCTGAGGATGTCTCAGGAGCCTGCCCTGGCTATGGAACCACAGAATTAGGTCTTTGGCCTGATCCGGTGCAGCTTTTCCTATATTTTTATGATACAAAGGAAGTCTCGAGAGCATCTGTACAGGGCAGGTAAATGGGATCAACCCCTGCCTTAAGGAGAAGGAAATGGAGACACATCAAGACGCTAGGCGGCTGGTCCAAGGCCATAGGAAGCTGGTGACAAGAGCCACAAATAGAACGCAGATCTTTTGCATCCCACCAGATCATCCTGTGCTACAAAAAGGATGAGAAGCTGGTGTTGTTTTTAACTCAAGAACTGTTTAACTTTCAAGTTTAAAGTCGGTGAGAACGTTTCCTGCATGCTTCTATCCGACTCCTGTTCACAAGTGACACCCTGAGTTAAGAATTTCAGGCTGCATTTTCCAATCTTCCTGCTCCCAGCTGAGACCTTGGAAATAAAATAGTTATGGATATCTTCCCCCTCATCTGCTTGCACCATGGGGGGAAGAACCCAGAAGTTTTTTTTCCCGAAGAGGATGACTCATGACAAGTCACCTCCTCCAGAGGAGAGGATAGCAGCTGGGAAAACAGCCGCTCAATGAAGACAGTGCAGCCAGAAGTAGGAACTAGGACACTGGGCATCCTGACAGCTCAGACCCCCTAGGAGCCAGGGCTCCCGTGCACAGAGCAAAGGGAACTGAATGTCCCTGCCTCTGACCTACCCAGTGCTGAGTACGTGCTGAGTCTGAGATGATGCTGGCCCCATCACAAGCTCCATGGCCATACCACACCAGCTCCACACCCTCTTCACACCTCCTACATCACAGCTGCATTCATTCATGGCCTCCAAAGACCACAGCACTTTGGCAAGACGCACCTCCTTCCTACTCCAAAGGATGTCCTCAGCTCCTGACCCTCCCGAGGAGCTGAGGAAGGGCAAACCTGAAGACCTGCTCGTAACCCCTCATCACTCTCCTTGTGCTAAAGTCCAGGGGAGGAGACATGGAGCTTACATGAAAATTGGAAGACCTCAGTATTGAGATACAGGGAAGAAAGAGGCAGTGGACATTCCCATGAAGCAGAACAAAAATGCTGTAGGAATCTTGTGCCTCGATGAAAGGCATCTCTGAAAACTTCGTTTGAAGCATCTGGATTGACAGACAGGGCAGTTCCTATTTTTGTGTATTATGGTATAATTGTGGCAGAGTGAGAACATACTCTGCAGAGTAGCTCAGGTGCTATGGCTGTACAGATAGCCACCGACCATAGGCAGTGTAAGCTCTTTATATCCAAACCTCAGGTGCTGGTTGGGTCAGAACCATGGTCTGACACTAAGAAGCAAGTGGAATACACGACAACAATTTTTATCCTTTGGAGTTTCAAGGCAGTTGTTATGTTTTCTTTAGCTGTGAATTGTGGAAATGCTCCCCTTTCTAGCATTTATTAAAAAGGCTATCACTGTATACTTGAAAGGAAATCAGCCAAATTTAGAAGCTGAGAGTAAGCACTCTTTGAAATGTATCAGGCAAACATCTTTGCTTCAGGGCTATTCATCTCCAGCGCTACAGAAGCTGTGACAGACTGAGAAGAAACAGCCTTTGCAGTAGACATCATGAGTTTTTCACGTTTGCTCAATGCCCAGCAGCACTGTACTGCTGTGATGAATTTCACCCTGCTCTGCTTGTGCCAAGCCTCCTGCCTGAGCAGCCCATACATCTGGCACCGAGATAATCAAGTTGTCAAGCATCGGCTCCCCAGTGTGCATCCCTTACCACTCCCTGGCTAGTGAGACTCACTGGAACAACACAGAAAGTGAGCAACAGGAAATCAGATTGAAAAGACGAGTAGTCGGGGCATTTGGTTGGAAAGGGGCCAAACCCAGCGCCGCGATCCGCCTTCGGCTGCAAAGAAACACAGACACCACCCTGAGCACGTAGGACCTCTCACAGCTCAGTGCTTAACTGAGGCACAACCTCATCTGCTCCCTGCTGGCCTTTCTGACTCTTGAGTGTCTGATTTCAAGAGCTAGGTGGAGTGGAGGGTCCTCTCAATCCGGATATGACTTCGTGGAGTTGCTAGGACGCATCCTGAGGTGCTGGATTCTGCTCCCCATTGGAAGCAGAACACTTGGAACATCCTAAGGTTTAGCCAGGTCTTTTGGGGGGAATCATGTGGGCAGTTACAGTGGACCTGACAAAAAAATAAAGAGCCTGGAAAATGCTGCTCACATCAGTAGCTGATAGGCTCCATACCTGACCTGACTTTCCAGTCATGGAAGCAATTTTTTTATTCACATTGGTGCCCAAAATAGTTCCCTGTGTTACTAGTTGCAATGCTCAGAGCATTACCTATAGGTTATCACAAGTATCTGCACAGCAGGTTCCTGCCCTTAGGATAAGGCTGCATGAGACATAGCTGAGGGACATCTCTTGATTTGTTTGGTCCCTATACTCCCAGAGACCTGGCAGGAGCAGCCGAGATGTCTTGGAGATGCTTTCAAGCTCCAGCTGTTGGGAAAGAGGGAAAAATGGCAAAGCAGCATAGATTGGATCTCCCCCTGCAGGTTTTCCAGCTATCTGCAGTTGCCCGCTGATTTCTTTTTAGGTGTACCGACAATTTAGGGAAAGGAGTATTTTAGTTGACTGCCTGAAAGCATTAAGATATTTCAGTCAGTGCTCCCTGCCCACCAGTGGGAGCCTCCCCCTACCCCATGCTGTAGTCCCTCACTGGCACTGGCACTGGCACAACTGTTTCTGGAGTTCAGTATAAGAGAGTTTGATGAAATAATCCAGAGTATATCTTGCCTGCTTTCTGTGAGGGGCTGCTCATACCGTGGGTTGTTTTGTGGATAGGATGTACAGCACCTTCCCACAAAAGGAGATGCAATGAGCTGGGATAGCTGGAAGAATATTGGAGCTTTCCTTAGTGATCCAGCTACTGGGGACCGCAGCCTGAAGCAAGACCCCAGGTGAAATAGGTGCATCCTACCCAAAGCCTTTCTCTGGCTCTTTTCCCTACTCTTTTCAGTGAGCTTTTTTTCCGTCAGCATTATTTTTATTCCCTCTGGTTCCTTCTCCCTGTGGTAGAGACAGAGTTGAGACAGCACATTATCTCGTCAAACCCATTTGCCATCGATATTATTATAATTCTAGCTGTTGTTGTCTGGATTAATTATGAGTGAACAAGAGATGCCACTACATTCAAAGCTGCATTTAGACCAAGGTAAATCTACTTTATTTTCTTCAGTATTGTGAAAAGAGAAAGCTTGAAGTCTAAAACACGCGCATGTAAGTATATGTGAAGACAAAAAGTACAGCTGTGCTGGGCTTTCCTAGACTCTTTGCTCTGTATCTGGGCAAGGTTTGTGCCAAGGACAACCAAAAGTTGCAGGAAAGTGTTAGTGATTGCAGGACAGCCTCACAGCACTGCTACTCATCGTTCAGAGCAGGGTGCAACAGCTCTGAGCACTGATTGTGTCACCCCTTCATCTGCACTTCTCGCCATCTGCATCAAAGCTGGATCCTGCTTTAAGGGCAGTGGAGCAGGCAGCTGTCTCACCATGGCAAGGAAGAAGAGGCAATGGAAGCTCATGCTGTGTTCTTTTTTTATATTATTGTTCTTATTACAGTTAGACAGAACCACAGAATCACAGAATGGCCAGGGTTGGAAGGGACCTCAAGGATCCAAGGATCCATGAAGCTTCAACTCCCCTGCCACATGCAGGGCCACCATTTAATACTAGACCAGGCTGCCCAAGGCCCCATCCAACCTGGCCTTGAACTCCTCCAGGGACGGGGCATCCACAACCTCTCTGGGCAGCCTGTTCCAGCACCTCACCACTCTCTCTGTAAAGAACTTCCCCCTGACATCCAACCTAAGTCTTCCCTCCCTCAACTTAAAACCACTTCCAGTTCATAGACAACCGGCATGAACAGTTAGGTTGTTCACACTTCATTGGGAAGTTAGGAAGCTAACAGTAAGAGCTCCAGCAGCCCTTGAGGGTGCTCTGCAGACACAGAGAGAAGCTTTTAGAGGAGTTCCATGGCTGAGGTCAGAGTTTGGCCAAAAAAGTCAGATCCTTTGCTGATTAAAAAAAAAAAAAAAAAAAAAAAAAGAAGGGAGAAAGCTAGAGGTGAAGGTCTGCCTTTCCTGACCCTGGAGTCTGCCTTCAAACTGAGGCTGTACCACCGGTCTCTGTTTGTGCCATATCTCTATGATGTATATGCAGCAACAGCTGCACCCAGTCCTGTACCACTGTGACTCTGTGTGACTCTGTCACTGTCCATTTCTCTACCTATTCCTCTCCTCTTGGGTCCACATGGCAGCATGCCAGTGAGTCTGTCCCTATTACTGGAAGCAAAGTCTATTGCAATACACGTTTTCTTTCAAAATACAACACAATTGGTTTTATATGTGTATTCAGCAATTTTTCACTAAACAGGAAAGAAAAAAGAGTGGAACAAGATTTTTTTTTTCCCCTGAAAAATGCAAGTACAATAGAAGAATGCCAGTAAGCATTTCCACTGCATGCACACGTACACGGGCTGGACCCCCCTTGCAGGCAGGCACACCTGCATCAATATGGGAATGACCCACTTGGGGCTGCCTGGGTCAGTTTGGTAGGGATGCAGTGTGCTCAGATCATCTTCCCTGCTGCTCAAACCTTGTCCCACACTATTGCTTCTTCACTTTATCTGGGAGAATATATATGATGCCTTTCCCGAAGCCATTCCTATATGGATGTACCAGGATAAGTGTTCAGAAAGAGGCAAGACCACATGAAAAAAGCAATTGCATCTCTTCCCTGTGGAATCAGTCCAAGGTCACTGCATTTCAGTGGGAAAGACAACCAGAAGGTCAGCAAAAGAACCACAAAACCAAACCAAAACATGTCAAAAAGGGAAAACTACCCAAGAAAATATTGGGTCATAGAAAGAAAACCAGCCTTACAGTGCAGAGTTCTTTTCCTCTTACCACCCCAAACACTCGCCCTGGAGGAACAGTGCTTCCCTCACCATAACACAAAGCAGCTTTCCGAGCTGGGAGCCGTGCAGCTGCTGCTCACAGCAGAGCTGGTGACTCAGGGATATGCACGAATACCAACGTCCTGATTATTTTGGAACAAACCAGACACAAAATGTGAACAAAAGCAAACAGCAATCTGACCGCAGAAATGATGTTCACAGGAGCATCTAAGGAGGTGCAGTGGGAAATGTGGGATACGTGCAACACTTTCAAGGTCTTGTAGCACTGGTGTAATGCATATGGTTATCCCACACATCCCAAACTGCAGGGCTCATGTGATCCTTGCCCCAAGTGTTTGTTCACTTACAGAACTGTGAGCAAAGTAGTTGCAGGAGAGAAGATTCAGGGCACAACTTTGGAGCTCTGGTGATGTCCAACTAAGCCAAATCAGTAGCAGTGTGACTGTATCAATGTGACTGGTGGAAAGAAAGAGAGAAGAAAGAGGGCCCACTGCACAGTTTACCCAGAACCATGCTGCTTCTCACTGCAAGCAGCAAGGAGCAAAGATGGGGCTTTACAGGGGAAGAAGAACAAGAGCTGCTCCAGCCTGGGAGAATAAAATAACTTCTTCTGTAATGCACTGCAGTTGTCTTCTTAAAAGAAAGAGGAAAAGAAACAAACAAGCACAAAACATAAAAAAAAAAACAAACCAACCCACAGAACTGGAAATAGGATAAGTTAAAAGACCATTTCACTTCCAGTTCCATGAGATACTTGTGGTGATGAAGGAGGTCATTACCTACGTGATGCAACAGTGTCATTTCCATGCTATGAAATTAGTGTCTTTGGTTCCTCAGTGAAGGAAAACCATAACCAGCAGGTCAGCACAACGTGGGGACAGAAAAGGACTGCCTGCTGACTTGGCAAGCCTCAGAACTTCCCAGCTGGCACTGAAACCCCACCTGGGAATGCTTCATCATCACTGAGTCCAGCAATAGTATCCAGCATGGGTCTAGCAGGGAGGATGAGATTAGCTATGAAGAAGCTAATCTCATAGGCAGTGAGGCTGCTGGTACAGTTTACAGACATCCCCACCTCTCAGAGCTGCTGACCTCAGGAGGTGCACCGAAGCTGTTGAAGTTGCTGTTTGTGAAAGAAAAAAGGCAAAAAGAGTGGACCAGAAAACTTCAGTGGTGGGAATTCTGGGATCCCCAACCTGCAGGGCCTTCTTGCTAGTCCCAGCAAAAGATAGACAGCAGGACAGGAAAGCCAGAACTGAGCTACAACCACTGAATCAAACCCCACACTTGTCTGCACACTGCGTGGCAATGAAGACCTCATCATTATCTCTGGATGCACTCAAGGCCAGGCTGGATGGGGCTTTGGACACTCTGGTCTGGTGGGAGGTGTGCCTGCCCATGGCAGGGGGTCAGAACAGGATGGGCTTTAAGGTTCTTTCCAACCCAAGCCATGCTGTGATTCTGTTTTATTATCTATGGTTATCTGAAGAACAGTCATCCTAAGGGAAGTCTATAACACTTTACACACAACTTCTTGAGGTGAGGCTCACCCCAAAGGTCTACATCTATACTGGGTCTCTTTTAACCCTGTACTCCCCGTGGCTGTGCCCCTCCGAGCGTCTTCAGAACTGGCTCAGGAAGGCATTTCATGTTTTGTCACCAAGAGTGAGGCTGTTCTAGGCAGGGCGTCAGGGCTCAGCTCTTCCCCTGCACCCAGAGGATGCGGCGAGGAGGCCGCTGCCGCTTCCCTTCCCGAGAGCCGAATTTCCCGGGGTGTGTACGGTCAGCAATAAAAAGAGAAACGCACGATCCAAGTTAATTTTCCACCCCCGAAAGGAAATTCTGCTTCCTGTATTATGCAAGGCTGGTGCCAACAGCACTGACACAGGAGTCTATTGTCCTTTGCACAAAGCCATGGTGGGGAAGGACGCCTGAGAAAATAGTCCTTGTGCAACAGCAAGGAGCTTTTGATCTTTGAGAGAGGAAAAAAAAAAAGAAAAAAAAAAAAAGAGAAAATTGGGTGCGTGCTGAAGGCTGGGAGGGATGCAGGGTTGGTACTGGCACCCTTCACTGTGCCTCCAGTCCCACACACACACCCACGGGGCTCCAAGTGCCTGTGAGTGCCTTCCCTTTTCCACACAGAGCAATCAGCTGACTTCAGACCTGCTTCCTACGTGTGCGAGATGGCACAAAGACACTCAGGACTAAGAGCCCCTTCCTGCCTCCCAGCTCATAGCCCAGTTAAATGGGGCTTACAGAGCCTCCAGTGCTGGGAAGGAGCTCCTGGTCCCCCTGCTGGGATTGGAGACACCGTAGACTCCTCACTCTGTCCTGGGGGAACAGCTGCCACCCTCTTTGGTGCAACAACCTGGATCCCTTCAAGCTGGTGCGAAGGCCAGCTGCAAGTCCCAGTGGCTCCTCAGCAGGAAAAGATAAGTTACATCTGAAGAACCACAGTGCTTCCAAGGCACTTTGGGATGCATTTTTTCCTGTTAGAGGCTTTAAAAATATCATGCTTTTCTTTTGCTTAAGTCAGTAATAAAGGCTGGAACACTTTATTCCAACTGTAGAAGCATCATCTCGGTCCAAAAGAAGACATTTCAATAGCTTGGTTCATTCAGTGCTGCCACTTCTTTCTCCTCATGCTCTCTCTTGATAAATCATTCTTAAAGAGTTAATCTTTCCTTAAAAGAGCTCTTAAAAGAACGTTTCATATTCTCAAAATAGTTCTTATAAACTTTCTTATTAGTTCTTATAAAGGCGAGTTCCTGCCTTTCTTAATGGGGCACCGAACCCATTTCCAAGGGAAGTCCACATCCAGCAGGAGCAGCGGGGTCAGGCTCTCGCTCTGGCTGTTTTCTGGCAGCTCTGCCTGCAGGATGAAGATGCTTTGAGACTAAGTATAAATGATGTCTCATTATGAGAAAATGCAAAACCTTTTCTTTAAATGTTTGCCATCAAAAAGAAAACCTAGTGTTACTCTTCAAATGTGTACGCAGGATGATGTAAAGGCATTTTAGGGAAAGAGGATATGTGGAAATTTCAAGAATAACTATATAAAAATAGAAATGTATTTCATGTCCAAGAGCAGGTTTCGTTTAAGAAACCCTTAAATCTTGCTCAATGTTTTTGCCTCCTTTGTTGCGAAAAAAAAAGAAAATAGAACAAAAACCCCACAGCAGAACACTCTTGCCTGGCTTCGCAGTGGCTTGCAAGGTGCTCTCTGCTGAATACAACTGGTTGCAAACAGTGCTGAAGACACCAGTGGCCCTCCAACACCACAGTTGTCTTCACACACCTTTACTCCCCACTGCCAAGACTCAGATTTGGCTCTGCTGCTCCAAACACAGTGCCTGACCCCAGCCTATGGGATCCATTTCAGCCCAGCCCCAGCAGTCAGCAGGCAGCTCAGCTCCCAGGCTCCTTCCAAGCAGGAAAAGCTGTGCTCCTGCCCCTGTTACGGCCCGCCCTTCCCCCAGCCCTTAGATGTGAGCAATTCAAGTTTATCTCCCACAGACTCTGCCACAGACTCCTGTTATCTGGAATGAGCCCCAGAGGCACAAATCCTTAAAGGCATTGAAGTGCCTAACTCCCATCAGAATGAGGGATGTCGTTGTCTAAACACCTCTGATAATCACAGAGTTGCTCACGATTTGTGTAGCAGAGAGCACGTCAGTACCTGCAGGCTGACACAGGCAGGGGTTCTTTGGTTGTTACCGCTGTTGCTGATTCTGCTATCACTCAGCATCCGTGCTATGGGGTACCCGAGCATCCAGGAGCTGGGATTCCGCTGAAAGACTGCATTCAGCTGCCTTGTGCTTTGAGTGACGCCAGAAGCAGATTCGTCACGTTAAAGGCATGCTTCTGCTGCCCCTTCGATGATGGCTGATCACTGGGTATCACACGATCCACACTAAAACCTCTATCACCCAGCTATGGAAAAAAACACTCAGCCAATCTTGGGTCCCCACTGAGAATGGGTTGGGAACAGGAAGGATGCTGTCCTCGCACCCAGCTATGTTGGTACATGTCTGAACTTCTTGTGGCAAAACACAAAGTATGCTTTTGAATTTAGAAATGTGGGAAATGGCTCTCCTCTGCTGGATGCAGCCAGCAACAAAGTTAGGATGTCTATCATTTGGGTGAGATGGATGAGGATTATTATGAGAGGAAATAGGCACAGCCCTACGGGATAGGATACACCAAACGAGCACCTAAAAATAAACTCTTTGTTTTTCCTGTTCCGTGAAAGCTATTGTTGAAGTTGCCACAGAAATATTTCATAACCATGAAACAAAAAAAGCCACCAGGGAGGTAATCTCTCCTTTACCTGTGATTTCTCAGTACAGTACAAACTATGTAACATTTTCAGTGCACTTGAAGAAGTCAGTGCTCCTGGATGGGGAACAATTTGTAGGAGTTTATCATCATTATCACTCCAAAAAAAACCAAAACCCATCATCACTATTGACAGATACAACTCAAACACTGTAAAGCAGCATCTGGCTGAAGTTGTCAGTCATCTGCTTTGTGGGCGGTACATTTGCAGAAGTGTTTTAATTTGAGAGGTCCTATCCATTTGAAATAATCTGCCCAATTACACACAGTATGAGTGACAGTGTCAGAAAATGAATTGTCTTGGTCAGGTCATCAGAATGAATCCTTCCACAGACAGACACGTCATTCAGTCCCTTTCAGTATACAGAAGGATCAGGAGTGTTAGAAATGTAGTGCTATGACCACAGGAACGAAGGAAACCTGGTTTCCTATGTAACTTGAGGTTTCTGTGTTTGAGAAAGTGTGAGATCTGTGCAGTGCTCTTCCCGTGGGTGAGCAATCATAAGGCATTTAAATGCCTAGTGAGCCCAGGAGCTCGCTGATGACTAATGAGGTATGAGTTCACACTGAAGTCTTTCCCTTGGTTGTTTCTCGTATGGGTTCTCTTTGCTCTGCCTGGCCCTGATTTTCATGAAATCTGCAGAAAGACAATTAGCCTTAAAACGAATTCCTTTATATCAGCTAAACTGATTCCAAGGGGCTTTTTTGATGAAAACCATGTAGGTACACATAGGTGCTCACATACTTTAATTTCTTTAGAAAACTGCTATTTGCATACACTTATTGCTGTTCCTGCTCTTTCTAAAGAAAAACTGTAGCAAAACCTTATTCCTTTTCTTAAGAGAAATTCTTCTCATTTCCAACCTAAGTGAAATGCCAATTCTGTGGGCACTATGAAGAGAAGAGCAGAATATTGCATGGTTAAGAAAAAACAAAATGCACAATTATTTCAGAAGACCAAATTCAGAGAAAGGCAGCTGAAAGTTTCCAACCATCAAAATTGCACATTGTCTCAGAAAACAGTTGCACAATTGACACAATGTGCAAAAATGACACAATTTCACTATGATCTATTCAAAAACAAATGTGTACATCTAAAAGTGAATGTTTAGTTTTACGCTTCACAGGAAATGTACCCACCTCTGTTTCTGTTCTCCCACCCATGCATCCTAAAGCTCTGTCCAAAAATTAATAGATGAAAATTCGCAGCATTTATGTGAGAGAAACTCGCCCTGTTCTGAACCCATCTCTTCCACTGTGAGAACTACTGAGGGCATGGGAAGTCTTTACCAGCCTGCCTGTCCAGGATGGAAAACCTTGAAGGCCTGTGATGTGAAGCATTTCTCCCCTGAACCTTGCTGAGGAGACAAATGCTTACTTATTCATATCTTTTCAATGGCCCCACCATTTTTGACAAGACACTGCACCACTGAGTGACATGGTTTAATGGCATGGTGGGGATGGCTTGGTAGTCAGACTAGATGATCTTAATGGTCTCTTCCAACCATAATGATTCTGTGGTTCAATGATTTTTGGCGTACACGCAGGGTTCAATTTTGTTGCCAAACACAAGTGTCTGATCTCACCTGTGACAACCTGGGGCATGGGAGTCATTCACTCAGGGATAATGCAGGTAAAGGATGCCCAGTCCCTCAATTGCAACATCCAGAGCATTGTCTGTAGGCCAGTGCCTGGGCAATGGAATGGTCCCTCAGGCTTTCTTAGTAACATATCTCAAGAAGCTGCATCTTCTCTTCTGGCTAATGTTAGAGATAAGACACTGATGAGTTCTTTTGAAATTTGTTGTGTTTTAATACCACTTAATACCTGATACTTTCTTAGGAATTTACTTTCAAAGGCATTTTTAGGCGTAGATTTAGATGAAGTCCTTGTAATGATGTTTTTCTATGGCATACATGGCCTAGAGAGAGCCAAAAGGAAACACAAATCACAGAGACCAAAGTGGGCTTTGGTTCACCTGTCTGAAAACCATCATCGCAGCAGTGGGTGCAGATAGACCTGGACCCACAGCAGAACTATCATTAACTTTTAAATTGGAAGTACTGAGGGGTTGCTGAGTTTAGGTGACTGAAAAAGGCATCCTGGATCTGGAAACAGTGTAGTAGTGTCACTGAAGCTGTTTCAGAGCAAAGGCACTCCACTGCAAACTGCCACAAGTGCTACTTGGTACAGCTTGACATGAAACACCGATAAAGTTCATCACTATACCATTATACTGTACCATAATACCTAAGGTATTCCCAAACATGTGGCTATGGTGGTTGCCTATATGTCATCTTTACACCTATAAATTGACTGAGGAGTATATCTTGTTTTGTTTGCTTTTTTCCCATTTAACACTATTCCAGGTTTGGGCAGTCTTTTGTTAATTCTAAGAGTACTCAGCTTTTCAGAAAAAGGAAGAGATTATGAGAATTTCTTGTATGGCTATTACAGTTCTTTTTTCACTTGGTGAAAAGTAGGCTAAGCTGCTTTTATGTTTATTCTCCCTTGATTCATTTGGCTTGCCTGCTTGAGCGGAGAATGTGTGTGTGTGTTCTTCTGGCTGAAATATGGAAATTAAAATTATTCTGTGGTTTACTGTTCCCAGAATGAAAATTAACTCACAGGCAGTAGCTTGAGGAATTGCGGCCGAAGAACTGATCTTCTGTGCTTCCCTTATTTGTCATCAGTAGTTTTTCTTTATTCTACTTTGGACAATATTGCAGAAAACTCGTCTGAACAGAACATAACACACACTCAGATGTCACAGTCACTTTGGTCGCCTCTCTTTGTCATTGTGTTTACAACTTCCTTTTATTTAAGAGAACAGAAACCTGATGATGTTTCCTCATTCACTACTACCAAGGCTTTTAAGTATTTCCCCATAAGTTAATCCTCACCTGCGCCTTTCTTGTGATTTTGTTTTGCACGCTTCAATTACGATCAGAAAAGTTACAGCATTCGGTATGGTATTTCATTTTCAGCTGGCATTCTTTAAGAGCATTCTTCCCACAGCCTCTCTCTCCCCCTCATGTTCTCAAGGACTCATCTGGTTTAATGCGAATTTGCAAGCCAGGAGATGGTTGATCTGACAGAGCATTTCACTTTTCTCTCACAAGTGACCATAACCCCTTTGGTTACATTTTCATCTTATTTTTTCATAATCTTTTTTTTTTTTTTTCCCCACAGTGCTTTGGTTTTTTATTATTTATACATGGAGACTTTTATCTGCTTCTTTACATAAAAGGGGTGATGTCTGCTCTCATTTGTCTTTTTCCTTTGACACTGCTCTTAGTTATCTAGTCCTAAGTTCTATCTACCTACAAACCATAAGTAGGTTTTGCAGGGTCAAATCTATTCAAGTCAGCTGAAAGTGACATGAGTGACCTGGCATCTTCCCTTTTTATTTTATTTTTTATTTTTATTTTTTGTCTTTTCTTTTTTGAAAGGAAATCAGAGAATAAGAAAATAAAATAACTATGTAATACAGAATGTCTGTCATAGAACAAAATATAGAGCGCATATCATCTGGGTAAAGCATTGTAAGTACAGATTCATTTTTTGCTCAGTCTCTCTTTCAAATTGCTGCAATTACAGAAGAAAAGTGTCCAGGTCGTAAATCTCTTCACCCTTTTAAATGTTAATGGCTTAAATCATTAAAACTTAAAAAATTTTTGAATAGCTTTACAAAGTACTTCCTTAAACTTATGACACAGCCACTGTTCCAGAACATAGCAATACATCATTTTAAGCTTCTCTGCCTGGTGTTTTCAGCTACTAATTAAAAAAGAAAACATGAAGTATGTTGACAGACAGCAGTAGCTCTGGACACAAAGGCAGAAAAACAATAGTAGCATGATTGCTATGGAAATGGAAGTAGTCATTAACTAATCACAGGGAAAGATAAGACTGACATCAGATTCACAGAACACAAGAAAAACTAATGCTGTAGAAACAGGAAAGATGTGAAAAACAGTTCCATAAAAATCAACAGAAAAATGCTCTGATGTTTGTATTAGGCCTGCATTTTCTCTCCTCTCTTCTATTTATGTTATCTCCCCCTCCTACTTTTTAATCCCTAATTAACTAAATATTAATTAAAGCAATGGATCACAAGTGGATTTTCCTTTGAGTCTATGGATTTCACTGGAGTAGCTGAGAGATTCTCCGAACAAAGAAAGTGCCTTCACAGAGAAGGAAACAGTCATTAAATGACGGGCTTAAGGATGCTTCAGGATCTTGCCAATGATCGAGGTGTTCTATGTCAAATGCTCATCCAGGAAAGATACAAATACCCTAAAACTTGCTGTCAGATACAAAAAATGTTAGAGAAATAGATCTGAGAACACCTTCTGAAGGAGAACAATGTCATTATTAACTTTCACATGCTTCAAAAATAAAGACAGGAAGAAGGCTGAACTCAAATCAGTGTGTGATTTGCCTCTCACAAGGGAGAGAAATCATCACTAATGCGGAGATTATGGTCAGTATCATTCTTGAACCTCAAGAAATGTAAGATCACAAATCCAAACTTCAGATTGGATACTATGAGAATACAGAGAAAAGTGATACCTTGCCAAACAGTGTTAATGTGGTGAGGGAATAGATGCACCCATCAGAGCCAGAATTTCCACAGAAGAGTAACTGATGGTGTTGGAAACCGACCTTCAGAAAGTATCGCGTTCTGAAATTCAAGACTTTTGGAGACTGTGATGCAAGCTGCCTACAAAATTACGCAACAAAACCGTCTCTGACAGTCTGTAAATACTGTAGTTTCTTCATAACTTCTTGAGCAGCAGCAGCAGGGGATACAGAGATGACAGTAATGTCAGGAGGCAAGACTGCAATATGAGGAAGGCCAGTCCCTGACTGTAAAACACAGAGACTTTAGTGGTAGGAAATGTTGAGCTAATGAGGAAGAAACTTGAGCTCAGCCCACACAGTTACTGTAGAACTGCCCTTCCCATTCCTGCTAGCAAAAGCCGTACCTTCTTCATCTTAGACTTTCAGACAAGAAAAATCAAACAAAGCAAACCAAAATACAATCAGACTGTAAATGAGTGCACGGGTTTATCAGGTGAATGCAGAGGGTTTTGTTTCCCCAGTATCTGGTACACAGTATGCACTGATGCCACATCATAGGTGAGATGCAATATTCTCTCCTGTAACATGGCTGCAAAAGCCCAACACTCTTCTAACCTTTCTGGAAGCCCTTTTGTCTTTTGTCCTGTATTGCTGGTCTAAAGGGAGAGTGGAAAAATTCCAATTACATGTAAAATGCATGTTTGGGAGGGGAAAATGGGGAAAATATTCTGAAGAAGTCACGGTATCTCCTGCTTAAAATTTCTGCCATCATTGTAACTATTATTATGTATTATTCTGTGCGGCTTCATTCTCTGCTTCACTTCCTTTAGATAACGTATCTTACCATACTAGGTCTACCTTACTATTTCATTTTTGCCTATCTGTGTGCTCTGTAATACATGCAAAATGATGTGAAATTTCAATAAACACTTCGGAAGACCTTTAGTGAGCCTCTCTTTTCTTACCTTTACTTGCTGAAACCCATCCATGTGAAATATACCGGAGCAGCGCTGTGAATCACAGAATGGCCTGGATTGAAAAGGACCTCAAAGATCATCTAGTTCCAACCCCCTGCTATGTGCAAGCTCTCCAACCACCAGACCACGCTGCCCAGAGCCACATCCAGCCTGGCCTTGAATGCCTCCAGGGATGGGGCATCCACAACCTCCTTGGGCAACCTGTTCCAGTGTGTCACCACTCTCCAGGTGAAAAACTTCCTCCTTATATCTAACTTAAACCTCCCCTGTCTCAGTTTAAAACCATTCCCCTGTGTCCTATCACTATCCACGCTCATAAACAGCCGTTCCCCCTCCTGTTTATATGCTCCCTTCAAATATTGGAGGGCTACAATGAGGTCTCCTTGGAGCCTTCTCTTCTCCAAGCTAGACAAGCCCAGTTCCCTCAACCTTTCTTATAGCAGAGCTACTCCAGCCCTCTGATCATCTTAGTGGCCCTCCTCTGGACCCACTCCAAGAGCTCCATGTCCATGTGAAATGTAGGTAGTAACTCTAGCTTACCAGGGAAATGTTTATTTTTCACACAGAAAGTAAAGATACAATCTACTTAGCAGCCTGATCTGAAGTATTAATATAGAATTCCATATGATTTTTTTCTGCTTGCACACTTCTACCTTGTGACAAAGACTCCTAAGAGTGACACAAGCTGAAAAGCCCATACTACGGTTCTTGTCTTAGTTTGAAAGCACACTTCCTTAGTTCGAAAGGTGCTAAGAATTTACATTGTTAAGTTAATGGGAGGTACAAATGTTCTGCATCCTTTGGAATAACAGGACATGGTTGCCCACTTGGTTGTCTGGTTTTAGACATCTATGGCTGAAGCAGTTTTACAAAGTATATCTCACAGGGTCAGGACTCCCAAGAAGGTAAGCCAAAAGGAAGTGGCAGCTGAAGTAAGAGGTAGGATATAGCCTCAGAATAAAAGGGATCAGCACAGCATATTTTTAGACGCTTGGGAATGAGGTCCAAAAAGAATAAAACTGTGCAATCAAGGACACTGCTTCCCCTTTCAATCACACACACACTCTCTATATTGTATCTAATCACTCACAGTTATGGAGTCATTTCCTTAGGAGTTCTAAGGGAATCACTCTGGGATTCCAAAAGGTGTAAGCAATGCATTAATTTCATTCTGTAGAAACTGACATCGGAAGTCCCTGACCAAAATGTTCAGCATTTAGAGTATGGTATCATTCTTCCAGTCCCTTTGCAGTTTTACACCTGGTACAAAAAGGATGCACATTAGCTTAGAAAATAAAGAGAACAGAAATTAAATTGGCCCTAAACTGATAATGAAACCTTCCATGACTTTGCTGTCACGCTTAGTTTAAACACAAGTAAAAGGAATCTTGGCTAATCTCTTGTTTCTGAGAAAAGGACTGTGCAAGGAAGAGTGGGTGGCTGAATAAGATCCCACAAAATACCCAGCGTTTGTGACATATAAGGCAAATGCATTGAAATGTGAAATGAAAACTCTGTGTGTTATCACTGAGTCACACATTAAGATGTGTTCTGTTGACACAGAACATTAAAAATATCAAAAGGATGATATAATGCCAAGAAAGCCCTTATAGAAGCAGCAGAATGTAAGAAACTTTAAAATGATTGTGCATAAAGAGTGACATCATGCAACATCCCCACGATCTGGCACTTACGCTGTCACTAGGACACTTAGAACAACAAGTAAAGCCATTTTAAGTCAACCACTTGTTGGCTGAAGCACAGCAACCAGATATCTTTGTATTTCTAATCAGCATTAATATTCAAAACTCCTCTTTGCTTGAAAAAATCAGTTCAGTTTTACATGGCTGAGCTCTGAGTGTGATAATGCAAACTAGACAAATGCTACAACACAGGCATTGCAGCAATAGGTGTATATGCATACATTAACATATAGAAGGAGACAAAATGATTGTTATTTCATTTTAGAAGTCACTATGCTCTGGGGCACAATTATCAGGCAATAAATTCCCACATGCTACTGAAGATTAGAGATTAGTGTTTGCCAGGCAGAGAGTAGAAAAGCATTTACACCTAATAAAATACGATTGATTAGCTGTTTAAATAATAGGAAATGTCAGTCAGGGTCCACAAAAGGCTATGAATAATAACTAAACCCATCACCAATAAATGGACACATGCTTAAAAAAAGTCAAATACTAAACATCTAAAAGAGCATTAGATGTCTGTCAGGTAATACAAGAAAGAGGGATGCATACATAAATGATGAAAACCACAGTGAGATGTCGAAACAACAGTGAGTGGCAGAAATGTACTGCAGTGCAGTAGCACTTGTGTCTCTCCAGCCTGTGCATCTACTCTGATTGATTCTGATTGGGCTATCTCATTCCCTTTTCCCTTTATATTTCTCTAGCTTTACGTTTCAGAGAGGATGAAGCAAATACTCGGCACCTGCAAAAAGACCAAGAAGAGACAAACAGCAAAATTGCCAACGGGTTTCATGATCAGGTCTTTTACTAAACACCTTCAATCTGAAAAATTTAAGTTGCGTTGCTCAAAATGGAAACTATGTTATGAAAACATGTCTTCTCCAAGCCTAAAATGAAGTGCAACATAAGTTATTGTTTTTCTGGAGTACTTGAACTTATCAGTTCCACCAGGCACAACCTCTTCCCAAAGCACTCGGCATCTGTCAAGAGCGCTATTGCCTTACAAGGTGTAAAATCAGTAAGTATAGAGATGTTGTATAGTATTGTATGATCAATAAGCATACAGAGAAGTTTGGCTGATAAGATTATCACCTTGGAAAACATAATCAGAGATCAATGAAAAGTGCTCACTGGTGTTGTAGGCTTGCAAGAAACTTCAGAGGGAACAATCTCCAGAGAGAGATCCTTCCTTAGTAGCGTCAGCCCTTATATGGGGTCTAGAAGAGGTGGAGCCAGGCTCCATCCCTTCCAGTCACACAGCTGAATCGCCTTCGCATGTTCTCCCACGGCTGACTCAGTGCTCGCCTCAATCAGAGGCTCAGGGCGCAACTCAACACAAGGACAAGAAGGATTTGCACAGGAACAATCCATTCTTCAGCTAGGGCTCCTGGAAACATACATTAAAATAACACATCACATAGCACTGACAAAACAGAATAAATAACCTAATGTCGTTTTGTAGCCAATAAGGATCGGGAAGCTAAGTCCAAAAGCAGGTAGCATGTGCTGCTTCTGGGGGATTTTCTTATTCTGGATTCTCATCCATGGCAGGGAAACAGCTCTTGGGCAACAAACAGAAGTGATCTCACATGGTTATGAATAAAAGCAGGATCTGCACAGTGGTTGTGCTATTTGTCCACTTTGCTGCATTGACTGCTCTGCAGCAATATTCCCCTGCAGCAGTGAATTATAACCACATGCTGCATTAGCAGGGGCACAGTCTATAGACTGAGCAAAGGAATTTTCCCCTCATCTGAACTACTGTGTTATACGGGCATTTTTCAGTCCGAACACACAAACACTACAGCAAGACCTGCAGAAGAACTACTAACATTTTTAAGGGATTGCGGTATGTGGCATAGGAAGAGAGGGTGAGCGAATTGGACTCTTTCAGCTTGCAAAACAGAAGGCTAAGGATGAATCTGTTTGCTCTCTATCACTATAATTATATAACTGTAATTAACAGGTGCTTATAGAAAACAGATTTTTCTTGCAGAGGCAAGTAGCAGCCAGGGAAGATCTTGCTAGATATAAGGAAAAAATCTTCTTGGTAAAGCACTCAGGTAGAAGAACAGGTTCCTACATAGTCCTCATCTTCAGAGATACTCAAGGCCCTGAACAACACGGTGGAATTTCAAAGGTGATGGGGGAGGGGTTTCAGACCAGGTAATGTGCTAAGACCCTTTATAACCTAAATTATTGTGTAATTTACAAGATTGTGACAGGAGCACAATAGAGGGAAGCACTTAAGTCACACAATGAAATCCAGTTAAGTTGCAGTGGTATTTAAGCATGTGTTTGAATTATTTCAGTAAGAAGTAAATACAGCTGCACTACATACAAAGATAAAGTTCCTATATATAGCTTCAAAAATTTGAGAAGAAGGGAAAATGTTCTGTGTAGTCTGCCAGGTTGAATACAAGGAGGTTGTTTTTCATTTCCAGGATTTAATATAAGCTCTTCTGTGTTAAATAACTTAATCTCACTGTAAATCAGCTGCTGACTTATTAAGTAACAGGATAAATCCATTAATACTTAGATATTTTGTGAGTCCCACAGATAATACTAAAATTAAGTTCAGAAGGAGAATCCAGCAGAGCAAAGGATAGAATACGTTTCCTCAAGTTTTGAGTCACACACCTCAGTATGAGTGTCATCGACAGTAAAGCAAGGAGGTTTAGCTCCAGGATAGACATCTACCACATAGACATCTGCATTTGGTTAGAAAGATCTCACCCAGGAAGTTGTGATGTAAAACTTCTGTCTCTTGCCAGAGGCATTCAGATGCAGCATTAATCAGAATGGAATCGGAAGTGGAACGGATGTACTACATTACAAAAACACATGATAATGTCTGTGCTAAAAACAACAACAACAACACAAAACAATTGTTATTACAATCACAAAACTTCCTCCTGTGAATTCCAAGAAATAAACTGCTGGACGAAAAACAAATGGTTCAAATGAAATTGAGCTAAATCTGAACTCTGATTGGGAAAAATACCTTTGGAATTGTTCTGAGACAAATACATTGACTGCTACGCACCCTGAAGAGATCTTTGCTGGTCCTCTATACTGTGCAAATCCCTTACACTTTATAAATCCCTCTTCAACGTACACTGAACTATTGGAATGCCAAGATCACCACCGGATGAGCCAAAGCTTCATCCATACACCTACTAGAGATTGCACCTTTATTAAAACCTATCTGCCTGTGCTTTCCATCCACCCTAGCTAGATCATTGCCTCACGGGATATGGAACAGTAAGTGAAAGAATACAGAAGCAAAAGTGAACCTCTGAACTCCAACTTCTCCAACTTCTTCACTGAGATGTAGGCAACGAGTCCTCTCAAAAGCAAATGGAGTTTGCCATCTTGTTGCCTGCTGCCAAGTCTGTTTTCCTACCACATTTCTAGAAAGTCCCAGCTGAGCTCTCCTGATGTGTCACACTTCAACGTTCTTCCCTGAATTACAATTCCTATTAGCCTGACAATCTAATTAGCATAGGGAGGATGTACACACGTTCTACTGCAGCATTACTTACATTCTTTAAGCATGCATCTGTGTATATAGTCTACGCCCAGGGCATTTTAAATCCATATCACTTGCTCATCTGTGACAAAGGCTGTAGGGCTGGCAAACAAACTTTGCCTCTTGAGTTTTTCTTATGCTCAGATTGTAAACAAGTTACAGTGGAAATGTTCCTTTTATTCTCTCTGCACACCACTTAGCAGTGTGCAACCTTTGTCCAATATCAGATTGCCTGCTTCTTTTACACCAACACGAATAGCTAATGGCTATGAGAAAAATTGTGTGTGTGCGTTTGAGAGAGAGAAAGCCCGAATGAGAAAGAAATGACTGACAACTTCAGAAAGCAGTAAAATCTGTACATATAAGGACAAGTAAAATCCAGGAGAAAAATTGATCAAAATCTGTTGTCAAACTGGAAGATCTTAATGACTGGATGTAGTTAAAAACCATTAAAATCACAATTGGTTGGGTCCTGGGGAAGTCATATGGTCCAAGCAAGTAAGAACAGCAAAGAAATCACAAGTGTGTGCTGATACAAGGCCATGGGCAATTCCCCTTGGGGTATCCAGCAGAACCCACTGGAGCTGCACGTTTGAAGCGTGCGCGCTTCCTTACGCCGCTGCCTGGTTTCCTCCTTGCTGCATCCAAGAACAATGAAGCGAAGGGGGCTGAGGGCTGGGCAGCGCTGAGCCTGTGGGACAGCCCGAGCCAGAGCTGTCAGCATTTCCACTCTTTCACACGCGTCCGAACTTCAGACGGGGATTACATCATTTTAGCCACTTTTCTCACATTTAAAAAAGTCAAAATTAGTCAAAACAAAAACAGCAGCCATGTGTGCTCAGGGATGTGAGCGGAGAAATAAGAATAAACAAATCTGCTGTCTTGCATATCCTACCAGCAGTTCGTCTCAGCGTGATCCTTAAAACCAGCAGGGTGCCTCGCCTCAGCTTTTATCAAATAACATTTATAGGACACCCCATATTCCCTACCAGTGGACCACAAACAACCAACAGGGAATTAATAGGCCGTCCTTTATTTTTGCAGTGTTAGGATCCAGCTTACTCAAAAATCCTATGGTGCGTTTTCTTTTGTTTTGTTTTATAGCATGGGAAGGAATGAACGAGAAGTGACCCATTCAGGCTTACATGTAAAAAATCAAAGCTCATATTGCATGCATATTTATGAAGAAAAGTCTGTGACAGCATAAGAACAAACACCCTTCACTGTGATTTCAGTTCTGAATCTTACTTCTTGGACACAAGTTTGCTCTAAAGGCAGTTTTAAGGGAATGTCCATTTTGCAGCAAAGGAAGAGGGATGACAGGCTCTAGTACGTCTAGACAGATGCGTTCAGGGATGTTGTCCCTAGACAGCAGAGGATATATGGCTTTTAAGAAGGACAAAGATTGGCTTTGCTATAAAAGAACAAGCCACTTCCTGCAAAGGAAGATGCACTGATTTTTTAGGAAAGCTCCAAGGAACAGTGACCTAGTGAGGAAGGAAGAGGCTGCAGTGTGAGGACTAAACATCACCTACCTATTAACTTTGTAATTAAGGCTCATGGCCTGTTATAAATGTGTCTTTGTACAATCTTCACCTAGATGTCAAGAAGCAAATGCTTTATTTTATGTATTTATTGTTTTCCACTTGTTCTTTTCTCCTGCCTGATAAAAGTCATGTGGAACACACCTGTAATATGGATTTCACTACTGGTAGGCAGAAAGACAAGGCTGAATAAGGAAGCAAAAGCCTCTGCATTCAGAAAACAAAACAAAACAAGACGAAAATAACAACCAAGAATTGTCCCTGCTAACGAGGGGGGATTTCCCAATGAATGCCATGAGTCTGTGCTCATCCACTGACTCCTTAGACTCCCAGAGTTTCGAGGAAAAGCTGGCACCACTATATTCACATAATTTGGATGGAAAACAGGAAATGTTTTCCAAAATTTTAATAACATATTTTGCAGTATCAGAATCTTACATTCTCTTCTGCAATTCTGCTGTGGCTTTTAACTTCTCCGTAAACTTACTCATTGAATTTCTTTCTTTCATCTCCCCAAATGAAGAAAATATTTTAGAAGTACTATGAATACTAGTGTAGTGACCAGTGTTTTACCTACAGTAATTTCACAGCTTGTAGTTTCAAAATGCTAGGAAAGATGGGGGGAGTGGGAAAGAGTAGGGGTGAGACAGACACAAAATCCACTGAACAGAGAAATAATCCTGAAATCCACTCTTCTCCTCCTTATCACCTAACATTCACCTCTTATTATGTTCATATATGCCAGACAGTTAGTAATAGATAAGTGTATCTAAGAATGAAAGACAAACACGTAATTTTGTGCTCCTTATCTCTGTAATCTTCATTCAGAGGAATTCTCTTCTGTTTCTGGAATCTGGGGCAACTTTTCTGGGAATGGCAGCAATAGCAAACTGCAGTAAACTCTAAGCTATCAGTCCCCACAAGTTGTGTGAGTTGCAGCTGAACGTAGAGCAGATGAAGATACAAACTAACAGCTGATTTTTCCCTAATGTATGTCACTAGACTAAAGAGAAGTTCACAGCACATTATGTATGAAACTGAGGATTAACAACTTCATGAGTCTTTAAGAAACACCAACAGAAAAAGCGTGTGGAAATGTGGCATTAAGACAGAATATTAGGTTAATGTATTAGCTTCTCATTTTTAGAGTAGTAAAAAGCTATCTGAGACTATTAACAAAATGAACCAGTGATCATCAATTAGGGGATGTTTATCTCGAAGATATTGTGCAATTTTCAGTCTGTCTTCAAAAATCATCATGGGAAAGTGCAAGGGGACGTGTTTGGGGCTGGGTGTGAGGACTGCTTCAAGGAAGGAACAAACCTTTCATCAGGCACAGCCAAATATAGGTGAAGTGAAATGCCGTAATACATCTGACATCTGTAATCCTTTATTTAAAAAGCAGGCAAATGCTGATACGTGAAATTTTGGAAACATACTGGATATATTTTGGTTTAAGAATCTTGTGGTTACCACTGGAACAGCAGAGGTATAATCTCTGTATGGCATCTGCATGTGAGGCCTGAGCTCTTGTCTTGCATTCACAAAAATGGGTGTGAAATGAGAAAGAGAATGAACATATTCAGAAACCTCTCCTGAACTGTGGGGGAAGAGGAGCTGAAACATCTTGCCACCCAATCTCAGTGCTGCTTCTCAGCATACAATGAAAATTAAGTTGTTTCTCTTGGACACCGGGCAAATCCACGTCATCTCATGACTTTAAAAAGAAAATTCTTATGTAAATCATGTGCCCTGGGAAGCTATAATACGGCACACCTTTCAGGGCACAATTCTTATTTAAGCTCTTTAGACACAAGAATCCCAGAGGAGGAGGCTCCAGACATTCTTCCTTCCTTTCTTTATCAAAGGATTTATTTTTTTCATTTTTTTCTTTATGGTCAGCATGAAATTCTCAAACAGAAGCCAAAAAACCTACAGCATTTTACTACAATTAGATTTAGTAGGAAATTAGCAGGAAAATAAGAATTGGGGGAAAAAAAATCATGGTTTTAATGTAGATATTGTTGTTCACGAGATCTGCTGTAGATTCAATTTCTGTGTAGATCACGGCCCCAGAAATGAGCATTCTGCCTCAATTTTCAAGCAGAATGAGAAAGTAGAACATGGTAGCAAGACTGACTGGTAAATCTGAGGAAATCTGTATAACTGGAAATCTGTATAACTGGAAATGTCTATTTCCAATACGGCAGAAAGAAATTAAAAGCTGAATGGGCAAGATTTAATTTTCTAGGTGATCATCCTCAAGTACTCAAAGAACAAGCACAGGAATTGCAAATCTTGCAATAAATTGTACAAATGTTTATTGGTTCTAACTATTGAGCACTAGCACACCTAGGACCGATATTTATGAATGAGGAGGAAAGAATATTCTAGATAAGAACAGTCAACAGTTTGAATTGCCTCAAAGTGGGATGGATCAGGGTATACTGGAGTTCCTCAGAGTCTGGTTTTAGGACACTTCTATATAAGAGTTTCTTATATTCCATGACCAATGGCTCCACAGAAAGTAGAAACCTGCTAATTTAAGTTAATGGTAGCCCAGAAATTCAGGAAATCACAAACCAGAGGAACATTAGAGAAATCATGCAAAGATTACATGAGACCAATAGAAATGCAACAGAATAGAACAAGGTCATTGACAAGAAGTTCAGAACAAGAATCTCCACAGCAAACTGGGAGCTTGCCAGTTAAAGAGCTCAGATGAAGAGAAAGTTTGAGACCAGCCTAAGAAGTGTTAATGATGCAAATGTGGTCCTGTATTGTATGAGGAAAACTGCAGTAATGCACCTGTGTAGATGCTGATGTGACTTCATTAAAAAAACCTGCAAAATTCTGATCACTCACGTTCAATATATATAAAACTGGAACATGTTTTGGGAAGGGTTACTGGGATAATCAGCCTGGAGACTTTGTGTTCTCTCCATGGAGAAAGAGCCTTGCAAGATAAGAGCCAGTGTAGCCACAAGAGCAGAGAGGTATATGCCGGCTGTAGAGGATTTCTGGCTGAGAAGAAGTTTTTATGATCAGAGCAATGAGGTTCCAGCACGGTTTCCCAGCACAAGAACGGTAAAGGAAGAATGAAGAGGAACAGGATCGAGTTAACTTAATATGCAAGTTTATTAAGATGTCAGGAAATAATTATATAACGTGGCTTTTTGGAACAGCAGTGGACAGGACTCAGTGAGCCAAGAAGAGCCCTTGAATCCAAATGCGATCCTATGTCAACCTCCCTTCCCCTTCTGCGTCTCCCTTGAGCCCGTATATTACTTTGATCTGCCCACTCAGATCCTCCACCACAAAGGTATCCACACAAATTTACTCTCAGAGGAGGATATGACAGTCTCTCATGAAATATCCACTGTATACATTTCCCAAACCCTTTCAGGACTGTTTGCTCCTTTGAATAAACGGCTTGGGGTTTGTTTTTCCGGTAATCTTTTAAAACTCTAAAAAAGTCCTTCTGAAGGAGAAACCACACAAGTTTTCTCAGTCCATTTGCATCTTCTTTGTTCCAGCTTAAATCTAATTCTTTTAAATATTTGCTTGGGGTTTTGTTTTTACTAAGTTTCCTATGAGCCCAAACCGTAACCTCCTTTACAAAAACAGAGTTCCAAATGTCTTTGAGAACTGAAAATACGAAATTTGCCTGGCAGTGCTATCTTATTTCCTTTCTCTTTACTTTTAGTTCAGTGCTCAGTTAAAAAAAACAACAACAACAACAAAAAAAAAGCAACCAACAAAACACAACACAACAACAACCCTCTACAAAACTGTCATGATGTGTTTAAATAACTTTTGCATAAGCACATTTTTATCAGTTATCTGCTGCATCGTGTGGACTCACAGTAAGGAAGTATGAATAATATCATCATAGAATCATAGAATTGCTCAGGTTGGAAAAGACCTTAAAGATCATCGAGTCCAACCAGAACCTAACCATCCTACCCTAACTCTAACAACCCTCCACTAAATCACACCCCTGAGCACCACATCCAAATGGAAAATGTATAATTGTACTTTCTGGAAAACTGAACAAAAATAGAATTCTGAATACACAATTTCCTTCATAGAAACAATTTCTTAACTACCATCACATTTAAAATATAATAGCTTTGAATTTAATAAAAGCTCTTCTTGAAGAAGCACCGTAATAATTCCTCTGGTACAAAAACAGTGGTTCTGTTTTGCTTGTATCTTGACTCAGGGAATCTATGGGGCCTCTGCATCCATGTGGAACCCTTGGGAATTCAGGAAAGCTCTTTACAAGTGCCAGGGTCCACAGACAAGCTACTTACTGTAAGCTGCTGCTTCTGTTGATGTACATGCAAGCAAACTGTAGTTTGTGAGTCATCAAGTTCAGACCTAAGCTTGGCCCAAACTGGCTCTAGACACACTTCTGCTTTTTTGCTGGCTAAAACTAAGCAGGTTGGCTCACGTCCTGAGATGCTCAACACATAATTACCACGGAAGACTTGAGCCTTAACTGTTTCTAAGCCAGTCGTTACCATTCCACCTATGAGACAGACTACAGCATTCTTAAGAAGAAAACTGTGGTTGGATTGGACACTTTTCTGCCTCTTTTCTGTTTTGTTTTTAAAAGGACAGGAGAAGAACATAGAGACAAATTTCAGCTAACAGCTTCTTACGGTGAGAAGAAATGCTGCATGTAAAGAGATATATGCTTCTGCTGGAAATGTCTGCTCTCTATGTAAAATGCCAACTTTTCATTTTGGTGATTGCTGGCTTATGCATTGTCTTCAGCTGTGAGAGGAAAGTGGGGTGATTTCTTATTGTCTCGCTGCCTACTGGACATGGCTATGACTCAGGGCAGTCTCAGCCACCCCTCTTGCTGCTAGTCGGTTTAGAAAACTCTTAGGGGATTTTTTTTCCTGCACAGTAGCAGGAATGGGAAGTAATGTTCCATTCAATTCTTTCAGCTGCAACTACTATTAATTATGTTCAAGGTTTCCCTTAGGAAGACACTCTCACAGGAAACGTGCTCTTTTCCTCACCTATATGCACAGGGTGGTTATGTTTCTGAGAGGCAAATCCAGGCTGTCCAGAAGGACAACACGTCTTTCTGCGGGTTCTCATGAGGCGGTGCCAGAGAGGGTTTACGGAGTAGTAATGAAAACTGTGGAGGTTACGCACTGAGCTCAGGCTGGAGGATTAATTCAAAATTAATATTATTGCACGGAGATGGTGGAGCTTGATGGAAATCCATAGCGAACTGCATTTCCCCAGGTACCGTCCGTGTGGCTTCAGCTGTTACATCCACGTTGCTTTTTAACTTTTGACCCTGTTATTTTCGTCCTTCTCGCAGAATCGCCAAGCGAAGGGGAAAACAACTTACCATCTGCCCGCAGCAGCCAGCGCTGCCCAGCCCGGCAGGGGCAGGGACAGGGGTAAGGGTACGAGTGGGCCGGGCAGGGAGCGGGGCGCCGGGCGGCTCCTGAGCAGCCCCTGCTGGCTGCGGGATGCGCATCACGAGCACGGGAAAGAGGCAGCGCGGGCTGCTCGGTCTCAGCAAGAGATGGCTGCAAATGAAGAAGGAAGACTTCTTAGAAAAGCACTGACAAGCTCCAGAACAAGTCAGCACTTCAAGACGACGAGGATCGCTTCCCAAATACCCATCGTGGATTAAAAAAAAAACAACAACAAACACTAGGCAGCCCTTACCAGATTTACTGAAAGAGGGACTAAGTACTTTCCAAAGATATATTATGTTGTCTTTTAAAGTTAGTTCTGACTTACAGATCAAATAATGTAGCAAAGGATTGCTCTGGGCAGCCTGGTCTGGTGGTTGGCAACCCTGCACATAGCAGAGGGTTGAAACTGGATGACTATTGTGGTCCTTTTCAACCCAGGCCATTCTATGATTCTATGATTGCTGGTACCATTTTTCCCCACTAGATCCTATAATACGTTCATTTCCTTTCCATTGCCGAGTAACAGTGGATGTTTGTCAGCCAGAGGACCGCTTCCTGCATTTGCACGATGGAGGTGGACAGCCTTTAACTCAAGCAAATCTGCACGCCATGGAGTTTGCTGGTAAACAAACAGGAAAAAATCATCTGCTTTGGCAATATGAGAGATTCTTTGTTTCTTTTTATTTCCCTGCAACAGCAACGTGGTGGTTTTTTTTTTTTTTTTTTTTTTTTTAAATACTTTCACCAGCTTCAGGAAAGGGTGGGTTGGAGTCAGGGGTTTCCTGAGCCCTTTCAGAACACGGCTTTAACGTAGCCGTGCGTTCAGAAGAGCCCCTGGAGAGCCTTGTTTTGGAACACTCTGACGCCTACACGTTATTATCTTTGCTACGTTTTGCAGTTTCGTGTGAAATTTATTTTTAATCTCTACCAAAACATGCCCCTGTTTATCTTCATTCAGAGGAGGTTTACTAATGTCAAACAAAATAACTTTTTTAAATAATTAGATTTACAATGAATGTCAAAACATAAAAGTATAAAGCGAGTTAACAAGAATGGGCTTCTTAAAGATCAAAGCAAGTGTGTTTATTTGATTTGATTAAAAACAAATAAAAAGTACTTTCACTTTAACAGGTTATAGCTGGCTGTTGACAGAAATTAGTGAAAGAGTTTCCCAGCCCCACAGGATAAAGGTATTCTTTTGGTAGAGATTCACGTACTCAGGTTGCTCACTGACACGTCTGAAGAACTGTATTTCTGAAAAGAGACAAAGCTGCATCCGTATTAAAAGCTATAGATAAAAGGCTCTCAGGCAAGAGAACTTGTTTAATGAGCTTTTATCACAGGATCATAGAATGGTTTGGGTTGGAAGGGACATTTAAGATCACCTTGTTCCAACCCCCTGCTATAGGCAGGGACACCTCCCTCTAGACCAGGTTGCTCACAGCCCTGTCCAGCCTGCCTTGAATGCCTCCAAATAGGACCCTCACTGGACAACCTGTGCCAGTGTCTCACCACCTTTTCTGCTTGCTAATGCCAATTTAACTGCTAAAAGAGCGTTTGAAGTAAAGTCCATTTTCCTAAAATGGAAGGTACTTTCCTCGTAATAAGGAACTCATGCCCTACATATTCCCTGAAGCCTTTGGGAAGTCCCCCAGATAAACCAAAGGGACCAGATCTGACATTCCAAAAATGCTGAGATAAAAAACAAGCAGAAAAGAATTTAAAGTGTTCGCACATTTCAGATCTTCTCTATTCAAAATGCTTAAAAAAAACCCTTAAAATTACAATGTTCAAGTTATCCTTAAAACCAACATGTGAAGTTCACCGTCTTAACTTTAATGAATTAGTAATTTCAGAGGAGCGGCGGTTATTTCCATGCTAATTTTAGACCACTCACAAATGCTAACAGAAAGGCTTCTT
The DNA here is from genome assembly GCF_951394365.1 of Tetrao urogallus. NCBI lineage: Eukaryota > Metazoa > Chordata > Aves > Galliformes > Phasianidae > Tetrao > Tetrao urogallus. The sequence continues at coordinate 20,455,664 of NC_136813.1, forward strand.
GGGCAACCCCAACCCCTGCATCCCACTCTCCACTCTGTTACCATCGGGCTGGAAGATGCCTTCAGATGGACAGATGGACATGCAGTACAGCCATGTGCACCCAGCAGCCCGGTTCCAGCACACCATCTGTGCTGTGGTCAGCCTGGCTTTGAGGTAGCTCAGCCTTTCCCATTGCTCCTGAGAAGCTGGAGCACTCATTGCTTACCACACACTCCCTCTTTTCTCATCAAACTTCAGTCAGCCTGATTGGGAACTCATGGAACTCCTACTAACTTGCAGCAGAGCTACAGATTGAAACCAAATGGTACAAAAACAATTCATTAAAACACAAAGCTGACTGTGGCACAAATCAAGTGTTGCTCGAATTCAAAATTCTCGATAATTTGGTGAGAAAATACACGTGTGATTTCTGTTTATGTCTGGAAGTTTTCCCCAGTGTGAAAGCCGGCCTTTAAAGGAAGAGCAGATCTTTCTTGCAATGCACGTTCTTTTATGTTATGCGGCCTAGGCTGGATCGCAGCGATGTAAAAATGTACATGGAGTGACTGTATCCTGTCTGCATCCTGCAAGAATGACTTTGAAAGTTAAATGTTTCATCTCTACAGTCATATCCTGATCAACAAAGTCGGTCAATAAATAAATACATTTAATGACAAACCTAGCTTTTCTGTAAGCTGTGGTTAAACAGGAACTTGATTTGTTTTTCTGTATTCATTTCTGTTCTACAATAATGAACCCAGCACCACAATATCCGAGTACCCATTATAAGATCAGAGAAACCTTTGTGGTACCCATTTTCCTAAAAATGACTTAAAATACCCAATTCCCCATTCCCATTCTTTTGAAGTCTGTGCTTTAAGCCTGCGATCGTAACACAAAAGGCCAGAACTTTGGTCGAGAATGTTTTCACTAAGTGTTCTGATTTTGCCCAAGATAGAGGAAAACTGCATTTATCCTGCAACCTCTGTGGCAACCTTTGTAACTCTTGGAATAGCTTTCAAACCTCTTCAAGCATAAGCTGATGTTAACCCTGTTTGCACACTGTTGTCATTCGTATTCGGGTTGGATATTAGGCAAAATTCCTTCCCCAGAGGAGTGGTGAGGGGTTCCCTGGGGAGGTGCAGTCACTGACCCTGGATCTGTCCAAGAACCACGTGGCTCTGAGGAACGTGGCCAGTGGGCATGGTGGGGACGGGTTGGGCCACCAACTTGCACCACAGCCTTCATCAAAGCTCTCGACAGCCATTTCCAATGTGCCTGATGGAGCAGCAGGGCACCTAGGGCTGCCCCGACATCTCATGCTCACCTGGCGCTGCCCTGGAGCAACCATTGCGGCCAAGGCCACATTTACTTTGAGAAGGTCCCTCCTGGAGCTCCCGCAGGCCATCAGCAGCGACACATTTGTCACCTGCACACACTTGTGACCCACAGAGAAGGGTTTGGTGGCAGGAAAAGGCAGGGTTGGAACAGGTTGGACCAGGCTGGATGTGGCTCTGGGCAGCCTGGTCTGATGGTTGGTGACCCTGCACATAGCAGGGGGTTGAAACTCGATGATCTTTGAGCTCCTTTTCAACCCAGGCCATTCTATGATTCTATGAACTTCCCACAGGGCGCAGCTGCCAGCAGGTGCGAGGGAACTCCTGCACACCGGGGGTGACTCAGCAAGCGGCAGCCCCCAGGAAAAGCAGACCTTGCCCAACGCAGGCACAGGGTTCTGCATGGCCGCACAGAAACTGCCACCGCGGCCTGGGAGCGAGCCAGCGTCCACACAGAGCGCGCTGAGAGCCACCAACAGCGGCCATCAACGGCCGCCCGCTGAGCGCGGCCAACCGCCCCTCCCGCTCGGCTCCACCCCCTCCCTGGAGGCCACGCCCCCTCGAGGCCACGTCCATCCTGTGAGGCCGCGCCCCGCGAGGCCACGCCCCCCTCTGCTGGGGTCCGAGCACCGGAAGTGACGAACAGGAAGCAGAAGTGGGTGAGAGCGTGGAGTGAGGATGGTGAGTGCGGGCTGGCGGTGAGCCGGCGTTTTGCTGCCGCCGCTGCCGCCGTTCTTTTCGTGAAGGCGGCGGGGGGCGGTCGGTCTGCCTGCTGCCCTAGCCGCCGCCTCTGCCCTTTGGCAGAATGGTGGGCGTTGGGCGGGCGGAGGGGCCGTGCTGAGTCACGGGAATCCGGCGCGGCCCAACTCCGAGCCCCGCTATGCGGGCAGCGGCGCCGGTAGGCACGGAGCGCTTGAGAAGGAGGGAGCTTCAGAGAATGCGGCGGTGGGCTTGCGGGGTCCCTGACTCGCCCCTGCGTGGGGTGGGCAGTGCTCTGGCATAAGCGGGGCCCCGGGTTACTTCACGGCAGCGCTGCGTGTCTTCCTCCTTGCGTTTTAGTTGCTTGTGCTCTGATCTTTCGTCTCATCTTTGAGGCGATTTCTCTCTTCTGTGTGTTTGCTTCGCAGCGGTCTCACGAAAGTCTGATTGTTGTTGAATGTGATGATTGGTAGATGATGTATATAGGATTACAGAGTAGTTTGGGTTGGAAGGGATCTCAAAGCTCACTCGGTTCCACCTCTGTGCCGTGGGTAGGAACACCACCCAGCAGCTCAGGCTGCCCAGGGCCCAATCCAGCCTGGCCTTGAGTGTTTCCAGGGCGGGGGTGCCCACAGCTTCTCTGGGCAACCTGTGCCAGTGCCTCGCTGGCCTTTGAGTAAAGGATTTCCTATTAGCATCTAACCTAAACCTGCCTTTTTCTAGTTTAATCCCAATGTCCTATCACTATAAAATCCTGTAAAAAGTTGATATCCCTCTTGTTTGTAAGTTTCCTCTGAGAACTGTAAGGTTGCATTGAGGTGTCCCCAGAGCTTTCTCTTCTCTAAGCTGAACAAGCCTTCCTTAGCCTTTTTTCATAGCAGAGGTGCCCCAGCCCTCTGAGCACCTTTGTGGCCTTCCTCTAAACACAGTTCAGTAGCTTTGCGTCCCTCGTGTACTGTTGGCCTTCCAGGCTCCAAACACACTACTGCCTGATGTTGAATTTTTTACCCTCAAGCCCTTATGCATGCACATAATAGCAGCTATTTTAGGTTTTTCTCATCAGTACCAGCTTACTGACTGTTACCGTGGCAACATGTTGATACTGGAGGTCTTAGTTGTAAGCACATGTTTTCTGTTTAATCCTGTGTTGCTGCTGGAGGGAACTCCTGTATTGAGCAGCTCATCACTGTCACCTTCCAGAGACATCAGTGTGTTGGTGAGGCACTCTGTATGAATAATGCTGAGATCACTTCAGTAAAATCAGACAGGTTAGCTTTAAATCAGTTGTCAGGTTACGGTGGCTTCATATAATATATCTGTGAGGTATGATATTCTAGTTTCTGCTACAAGTTAGTGTTTCTCCTTTGCTCTTTCCATGAGCTAAGATAGAGTACACCTCTTCATGAGGAGCCTAAAACCATGGGCATGATCAATTTGATCTTAACTGATTCTTAAGCGATTAACTGTGTCTGTACTGAAGCCAAGCATGACCTTTCTTCCCTTCCATCCTTGCAGTGCAGGGTGGAAACTAACAGGAGTTAATTGTTTCTGTTCCTGCCACATCCCCAAAACATTTTGTTACTACCTTTAGCCATCAAACTCTGAAATAATTGATTTAATCCTTCTTTTTTTTTATTTAAATTAAAGAGACTCTGAAGTGTAGGACTTGTACAAGAGTCGTTTGAGGAGCCTTGGAGCAATTTTTCATTTACTTTACCTAACAGCACATATGAAAGAGACCTGCTTCTGCTATAATAATCCTTACTTTGTGTTCCAGGAGTCCAGAGGAGCTTCTTCTCTGTTGAAAGACAGTATCCCAATTACTGATTTTTCACTTCCTGGATCATTTGAAGCTCATGGTCTGCGCAGAGGGTATGCTTTGCTTTTTTTCGTGTTAAATTGTGCCATAGCTAATGTCAAACTTCTAATGTGGGAGGAAAATCTGTTTTTAAATGCTTGCTTTTTAAAGAAGGTTCTTGGCAGGTGAATCTGTAAGCCTAATAATAAGCTATAGCCTGATGCCCATGAGTTTAGTCACATTCTTTTAAATTTTCTGTTAAACATCCCTTCAAGAAGTAGGTAATATTTGATGTTCCTTTTTAGGAAAATGCTGGGCAAGTATTGGTCTTTATGAAATAAATGCTAGTTGGAATATACATGTATCAATTTTTTGAAACTAATTTTTTTCCTTGCATTTCTAGGTTTTCTTGTGTGAAAAATGAGTTGGTGCCCAGCCACCCACTGGAGTTGTCAGAAAAAAATGTAAGTATAATGTTAAATGTCACCTTTTTCACTCTTACTGTGGACTTTAGTTTAGTGTTGTGGTTCATTGGATTGCTCTGTGCTCCAGCCAGGAAGGTGGAGGAGGGTTTTGCCTTTAGCAAGGTAAAAGTGTGTAACAGCAGTAGTGTTTTATTTGTGCACTGCTGGCAACTTTATTTAACAATTAAGCTTCTACTCGTGACTCTTAGTATGTAAGCGGGCCTCCAGTTCAGGGTTTACCTACTGAGGTGTAGCCAGCTGAAGGCTCTGTGTGCAACCTCTGCAGTTAGGTTGGCAGCACACCTGTATCCTCTGGAAGGCTAATCTTCCTGTTTTGTCTTTAGGTTTGCCATATGTCTTCATTGTTAGATTTTTTTTTTTTTGTGACCCATAGATATTTATCTCTACATTACGTTATCCCATCTAGAAATTGTATGCAGTTTGTTCTAACTGTAGTCTTGTCCAGCTTAGTCATCACTTGTGGGCTGTTTCAAAGTGGCCTGTGGATCATAGGTTCAACGTTCTGTTATGACCACTGAGTACAGGTTTTAAGATAAGACGTTGGTACTCTTTGTTTTGCTTTACAATTGTGTGTTATGTTGACACTGCAGGCATGTTGTTAGGACTGGGAAAGTCAGAATTGGAGCCAGGTGACTCAAGCTTCAGGGCTATTGAGAACTGTCTGTTGTATACTTCAGTAGTCACAAGCCAGCACTTTTTTGTTTTTTTTTTTAAAAAAACAACCCACCTCTATTATGTAGATGATTTTCTTTGTCTTACTGATCAGTTTTAGAACAGCTTGTAAAATTATGAGCTTTTTGATATTTTTTAGAGTGATACATCGTATATATGATAAAGAGAAAAGATATATTCCAAGTGTTTTCAAGTAGTCTGTAATAGAGTAAATAAAATTCACAATGTCTGCTTTGTGTTCTTACGTTAAACCAGACTTAGCTTACCTTTTCTGTGCTTGTAATATTGTGGCAAAGTAGTGCACAATTACACCACTTGGTGGAGTTACACATCCTCAGTGTCAAAAAAAAAAAAAAAAAAAAATTACTTTGCTACTTTGATTTATAATAAAATCCTGCAAAATTCAATTTCAGTTCTATAAAACAGATGTTACTGCATCACTCTCTTCCATGTACATTTGACGTGCATATGATGGTATCATATGATGCCCCGTCCCTGGAGGTGTTCAAGGCCAGGTTGGATGGGGCCCTGGGCAGCCTGGTCTAGCATTAAATGTGGGGGTTGGTGGCCCTGCATGTGGCAGGGGGGTTGGAGATTCATGATCCTTGAGGTCCCTCCCAACCCGGGCCATTCTGTGATTCTGTGATTACTGGATTTTTTTATACCTGCATTAATTAGCAATTTCATTGAAGCAGGACATTGCAGATCTCTTCCACGCTCGTATTTGAAAGTCGCTTTTTCTAAAAACTAAAAGCATTTTTTGTTTGTGGCAGTTCCAGTTAAATCAAGATAAAACAAACTTTGCCATGCTGAGAAATATTCAAGGACTCCACGCGCCCTTAAAGCTGCAGATGGAACTCAGAGCAGTGAAACAGGTAGGCATGCCTTATCTAACTGCCACTGCTTAAACCACATGAGGGCATCTTTGGGAATGTAAGGTTTCAGAAAGATGTCTTTTTGTCTTGCAGTACAACCATTTGGTTTCCAAAAGTAAGTTTTCACCAAAATGTTAAAAAGAATTATTGCAGTTAGTAATTTTCAGAGCAGTCAGTGTGCTAAAGGCCTTCAGCTGCTGCTGTTTTATTTGCTACCTGTTGAAGTGGTAAGCATTCATAAGCTTTCTGTGGACGAGCTTTCTATTTTTCTCTTTAATTCAAAAATTAATACTTTCCTGTGTGTAGCATATGACATTCATAAGGAGTATCTGCAGCTGTAGGGAGAAGAAAGCTTGGGGCTCTGAAGCAGGTATTGATGTAGGAGTAGATACAGAGGCAATGCAAAACCTGGAGCAGGAAATCTGACATGTGCTTAGTATTTCTTTACAGCTGTTCTTGTAAGATCAGGGAAGGTCTACAGGAATTTCAAAGGTTTTAACTTTTAATTGGGAAGCTGAGGCCGCCTCCTTTTCCCTTTTATCCCCTGGATGGAGAGTAATCGGAACGTGGCTGACTTTGTCCCTTAGGAAACACAGTTTGGTGGTCCAAGTAAATTATTTTTTTTACTTGTTGAAGATAATCAAGCTACTAAGAGTTGTTTTTTCATGTAAGTGGGAGCAATTTGTGCGACCTGGTGTAGGGAACCTGCTTTGGCAGGGGGTTGGACTCGATGATCTCTGGAGGTCCCTTCCAACCCCTACAATTCTGTGATTCTGTGAATTTTATACTCCCTTCCAGTGGATTTTGTGCTACTGAACCACACTGAGTTCCATTAAACTTGGTAGAAATTTCTTGTCCTGAAGATGAAAGGCAAGAGACAGGATATATGAAAATGTTCCTTTATCTCAACTGTACTCTCTTGTGAGGAAAAATCTTTTTCCTAACTGATATGCAGAAAATGAGACAGTTGAGGACTAAGATCCTGCTACTGTATCTCCACAAACATTTGAGGGTGAGAAACATGGTGATTTAAAAGACTCTTTGCTCCTTGCTTTTGTGTGTCTTCTTAGATATAGAAGCTCCTTTGTGGTTTAATTACACCTTTCTAAAGTGTTTAAGGGAATAGTTTGTATTGGGACATCTGACAGTTGTGCCAGCAGTTAGACTGTAGACCCTCCACAACTTCATGGGAGCAGAACAGGAAGAAAAAAAAAGCACAACTTTTTAAAACCAATAGCTGCACTGCAGTGAAATGTAGAAACCAGGTGAAAGGCTGCTCTTCTCAAAACTGTGATGAGGGTGATGGTGATGGTAGGTTTTGATATTGATGTGTGCTGGTAGTTCTCTTACTTTATCATTGTTTTCAAAGGAACAGGTGACTGCCTGTCACTTTTCTCAGTCACAGAATAGCTCAGATTGGAAAAGACCTTAAAGATCATCAAATCCAACTGCAACTTAACCATGCTGCCCTAACAGCCACCTGTAAATTACATCCCCAAGCACCACATCCAGGGGGTGTTTAAATACATTCAGGGATGGTGACTCACACTTCAGAAATTCAAAGATCTTCATTTCAGTCTTGCAAAAACCTTTAACTCTTGTTGTCCTTTTACAGGCCCAGCGTCTCCCATTTCTTCACAGCTCAAATATGGCACTGGATACTCTGAGAGGAAATGATGAATGCATCGGTTTTGAGGATATTCTTAATGGTATATACATAGTTTTGAATATTTTAGAAACATTTAAAGGTGAAATTTAGGAACTGTGTAGCTCTTTGCCACTAGGGAATAAGACCTTTAAAAGCTGTCGTGGTTTTATGACTGGGAAAAAAAAAGGAAAAAAATGGAAAAAACTGGAAATAAAAAATTGAGTTCCAAAAGGCAAAGAAGTACCTGGGAAAGATGAATAGGTGTGGTTCAGTTGCTAGTTGCATGGAATTTAATCTGCAGTGCTAAGTAAGTCTGTATTTGTTTTTGGGCTGGGTTTCTTGAGGAGCTGAAGATGATGCTTTTATACTGGATGTCTGATCCCCAGAGATTTTTGAACTAATTTCACAGATTTTGAAAGGCAGAGATTACAAAGACGTAAGTTTTTTTTATAAGTTCTATAATTAGAAAGAAAGATTAGAGGACAAAATCATTAATATGCCTTATTTATGAGAGGAAAAAGCAGTCCAATACAGCTGTAGTGGACCTTTCTTCCAAGGTACATTTGCAGCCTTTTTTTTTTTTGACATGGACTTTTGTATGGAAGTGAGGTTCATTCTGTCAGTGATTGGTATAGCTTGTGTTTCCCACGTGTTCCTGGATAGTCTTTCAATACAGCAGCCAATATGAACCATACTGAGGGCAAGGGAGGAATCTCAGAAGATCGTTAAGGGCATAGGATTTTTGTGAAACAAGGCAGTAGGTTGGAGAAAAGAACACGAGCATGTTCCAGCTAGCAGAAGGGCTGAATGATGAACTCCTCTTGTGCTAACAAAAAGTTGCATTGGAAAGGTGTATGGGACCTGTGGAAGAAGCTGTGGTCAGACTTGCATTTTATTAGATACAAATCTCATTTAGCCATTATAGGATGTTGTGCTTTTGTAGAACTGCTTGGTTTTACTTGAGCAGTTCCCTTCTGCCCCCTTACAAAACACTCACATCACTGTTCCACTGTAGGTGTACTGGTTATCTGATCATTGCTTTGGACAGAGGTGCACTGTGCAGTACTGTCAAGAATCAGTTGAGCAATTTTTGCACTAAGCATTAAAATGAAAAAATTAAGTATGGTCATCTTCATAGTTCTTATTGGTCTTTGTAGCTTGGTAAAAGCCTAATGCTTTTGACTCTTCTTTTTTTCTTCAGATCCTTCACAAAGTGAAGTTATGGGAGAGCCCCACATGATGATGGAATACAAACTTGGTTTATTGTAACAAAATGTACTCCAGAATGTTTTGTGTGTGTCTTTATACTGCAGATCTAAATATGTGATCACTAAATTGACTTTCAGCGTTAAACAGTCATGCAGATATCATTTGCCTTCCTTGGTAAAAAGGCATATTAAATGTTTAAAGTCCATACATTGTTCTGTGCTTGTTGTCAATTATATAAATGTCCTGTCACTAGACAGCTTAAATAATGTCTCCTCATACACTGCTCAGGATAAGTCTCTTAGTTATGGAAATGCTATACATGTGTACAAGAAATCCAAGTACCCATGCATTTTAAAAGTGATTATTGTAGGTAAATGCATTTAATGGATGTTCTTGCAGAAGAACTTTTTAAGGAGGAAACAAAGATGTTTTCCATCGAGTAATGCTTTGTTCATGAAAACTTCCATACACTTTTTTTAAGCATTGAATAAAAGTTTGCTATAAATGCTGTTGTGTTCCAAAATATAATTAATTGTGAATCGTGGATCTCTTGTCCACAACACGGTGTTGTTACTTTTTCTTGCCATTACTTTAAAGATCTTTAATTTCTGCACTGCCAGTGAAATCCTGCTGCATGCATTTCCTCCCTCCTGTTAAGGCAGCTGGAGTGGTTTGGCATTGCAGGCAACCAAGAGAATAACCAGACAGACTTTTCCAGTCTTTATTGTATTGCTTGTGATGAACAGACACCATATGTCTGTGACCACCCCCTCTGTGTGTTTACTAATGGAACAAAAGGGGTTGTGGTTCGAAATGGGTATCTCTTGTCATCTGCAGGGAGTGTGAAACAATACTTCTGAGGCAGGAATTATTTTATCCGGCAGATTTTTATTACTCTTAGGTGAAGTGCTAAGGGTGCTGCTATAGATGATGTTAGCAGAAATGAGAAATGTTGCTACAAACCTGTTCACAGTCCCAGAACCTCAAGCATCTCTTGGGCTTTTCAGTGTGCTTAAAACTGCCATAAACTCCTTACACATATGCACCACAGCTTCTAGCTGTCTTCATGTAAATTTCATGGTGCTCTTATGCATATTTATTGCAAAATGCTGCAACAAATTAAAAACACCGAGATGACGAGATAATTTATTGGTGGTTTTGTTGTTTTTTTAAGAAACTTAAAATTGCTTTTTAAGAGTTGGAGAGATCAGAGGTTTTCTAATGAAGTAAAAATTAAGCCCTCTGTTGTATCTGTTGCCTCAGTGAGGTTATATGAAAGGACTAATAAATTTAACATGAAAGCATAGACCTACTCGTTGTTTTATGTAGCTGTTCTTTCTGTGAGCTCCTATGCTTTAAATTAGCAGGAAACGCTGCTCATGTTCAATAAAAGTGAAATTTCATAGTGGATATGTCTGAAGCAAGAGCAAGCTGTTGCAGAGCAAGTAGGTTGGGTTTCACCAGACTTTGTGTTGTGGTAGGCTCAGGGCAGGGTGAGATCAAGCCATATTCAGAGCAGGGAAGTTGCATTGTTCATCATGTCTGTAAGGATGCTAATTTTAGGAGTCAGCCAGGCTGGAAAGCAAATGGTGTGTATGAAGCACGTACAAGAATTTATGTGGTATGCTGTTAATGTAATGGAAGTCAAACAGAGGCAAAGAGCTTTTGGGATTAAAAGGAAGTGTTACTACTAAATTGGTTGAGGGGGAAGCTGGTCTTTCTGGCTCAGCCCCTCCTCCCTGTCTCTCCAGGCTTCCTTCTGTGAGGCTGCAAGCAGCAGCCCACAAGCAGAGCCTGAGCAGATGCGCGCCGTGTGAGGTGTGCGGCCGGCTGGGTCAGCCCTGCTGCTAGGGCTCATCTGGGACTCAGCCTGGGCCATGGGAGGAAGGTGCTCTCAAGTGCTCATGCAGCACTGCAGCCACTACACTGACCTGTGGCCCCCACAGCAGTGTTGGATCTGTTCTGCAGTTCATCTCCTGTTGGTGCTGATGTTGTGGCCAGCATCCCTTCCTCTCCCCCAGCACAGGAGGGAAGCAAAATCACATCTTCCTGCACTGCAGTTTGTTTGCTATGACTGCACAAACAGACAGCAGCGTATCACCGCTGTATGCTGCTTGCATAAGTGTTACTCTACCAGTCCTGTTGGCCGTTTGCCAAAAGCCACATGAAGAACTACAAATACAACACAGAATTTAGACCAGATTTCACTGTTGATTTCTGTTAAAATAATCTGTATTTAAATACAAATAAATCAACTGCTACATACTTGAATATAAAGCACATTAGTACCTGGTTTCCTCAACATTTTCAATGCTAGGCACTTTAAAAACACAAATCGTGCCCTTCATGTGTTTTGGCTGAAACTTAGCAATCCCATACACTGTGTCTAGCTGAAATATTCTGTAAACAGCAAATACTTGGTACAGCAACATCAAACCTTACCAAAGCCATTCCCAAAGTGCACGTGCACCTTCTTATTCCCAGCAGAGTGCAGCCACAGAACTGCCTTGCTACCTTCACTGAAGAAGTGAAGGCATACCCCTGTTTTTTTTTTTCCACTTCCAGGCACTGTGCAATAGTTAATTTCACAAACACTTAGAAAACTGCTTAATGAAGACAAAAGGAAGACAGTGCAGTCTTTGTGCTGAAACTCTTTACATCAGTGTATCCTTAATGTCTCTACAAGTAGTTGTTAAGTTTTGGACCCAGTGATTACTGTAAAACTCATCTTGCTTCTTACACAAGTTGGCAGCAACTTGGGCACCTCAGGGGTGAAGAGTTACACAGTTTTATTTACTGGCTAGTGCATAAACTAGGAAAAGCTAATGATCTTTAATTGCCAACATAAGTTTTGGTTAACGAGGACAGAAGCAAAATACTCATCCATATTAGTTAGCATTTTCTCTCCTGGAGAAAAGTAACTGTCTTTATAGAATCACAGAATGGCCTGGATTGAAAAGGACCTCAAAGATCATCTAGTTCCAACCCCCTGCTATATGCAGCGTCTCCAACCACCAAACCAGGCTGCCCAGAGCCACATCCAGCCTGGCCTTGAATGCCTCCAGGGATGGGGCATCCACAGCCTCCTTGGGCAACCTGTTCCAGTGTGTCACCACCCTCTGAGTGAAAAACTTCCTCCTAATATCTAACCTAAATTTCCCCTGTCTCAGTTTAAAACCATTCCCCATTGTCCTATCACCATCCACCCTCATAAACAGCCGTTCCCCCTCTTGTTTATACTCTCCCTTCAAGTACTGGACAGCCATGATGAGGTCTCCCCGGAGCCTTCTCTTCTCCAAGCTAGACAAGCCCAGTTCCCTCAACCTTTCCTCACAGGAGAGGTGCTCCAGCCCTCTGATCATCTCAGTGTCCTCCTCTGGACCCGCCCCAAGAGCTCCACGTCCTCCTGCATCATTTCCCCCAATAACAGATAGCAGTGATCTTTTCTCTCAGAGTGGTGAGGCTCAGGCTGCTCTGAGAGCTGTGGGTGCCCCATCCCTGCAAGCACTCAAGGTCAGGCTGGGTGCAGCCCTGGGTGGCCTGAGCTGCTGGGAAGTATCCCTGCACATGGCAGGGGCTGGGGCTGGGTGGGCTGTAAGCTCCATTCCAACTCTAACCATTTTTTGGTTGTGTGACGTATCATGAACAACACTGCCTTTCAAACAAAAAGGATCCATGATAGCATTGCCCTGATGCACTATTACGTGCCACTGAGGAGCTCTGCAGAAGTACTCTTGGTAATAACGATCTGTCTCCCAATACATTTCGATTTTTCTAACTACTCTTTCTTGGGGAAGACAGTCACATACAACCTATCTCTCCTTTCAGGGATCAGGACAATTTTGGCTATAGAACTCTCTCCTAAAATAACACATGGGAGTGATCTTTAACAGGGTGTTCATTCCCACTTTTTTTTATTCCCACTTTTGCTATGCTATGCATTCCAAAAGCTAATACTGTGGCTAGTTTCTGCCTATAGATCTCAAGGAAAAAGCTGAAGAATCAACACAAAAACTGATCTCTAGGTTTAGAGCTCTTCATGATTTGCAATGTGACCCAGAGCAAGTCACTTCTCCTGTCTGTTGATTTCTGTTTCTCTGAAACAGGGAGGATAATATATTGTAGAGGGAAGTTCCCAGCAGCATTTGTAAAGTGCTCTGAAGATTAGAAGATTAGAAATGTTATTCAAGTGCAAATAAATTACACTGCATTCATTTTAAGATGCTTAGGTGCACAGTTCAGATTTGGTCACCTCATTTCAGAATTAATAAAAAAAGTATCTGAAAACAAAAGCTGTTACAGCCTTTCATTAGAAATACAGAGTTCAGTGCTGCCAGCTTAACTGGAAAACAAGAAGTATCCATGGGACAAAACATAGAGTTGTCTTTAGGTAGCCTCCAGTATGTGAAAAAAATGATGAAAGATTTATAATTTAAAAATAAATGTGCAGTATGGCCTCTGCAAAATGTAGGCACAGGCCTAACTTCACACTCTTACAGTCTGGAAATTTCCTAAGTGTGAAAATCCATTGTAAGAACTAAATCACAGGCAAGCTCCAAACACCATACATTCAACTTGCACAAACATTCTCTGGTAACTGCAGAGAGGTAAGTCTTACAGCAGGTACAAGTCTTGCGTTCCGTTCAGTTGCTTTCTGAAAGAGGTACCTTTTTGTTTAGTAATTTTAGACAGTTCTGTGGGCTTCACAGTTAAGATGGAGCTTTTAAGATGTATGCAGTGGACTGCATGCACAGCTGGCACGAGCTCCACTGGCTCCAGCAGAATTGCCAACATCCTCTGGCTAAGGGGCTGATAAGCTTATCTCTGTACCCCTACTTAGACTGACACAAGATGTATCATAATCTACAGCTTATATTTTCAAATTTGAAATGGGGTAAGTGGCAAAAGACAATCAGCCTACCTTACTTTTTTTCTCCACGCTGAAAGCAGCATTAAAATCTCCATTGTTGGCCTATCTGCACAGTTAAGTACAGGAGATAGGTTCATTCAAGTGCTAAAAAAAGACTGGATGTAAAGTGCTATCAATTGAGTGCTTAGTGCAGCCAGTTTTAGATTTCATCTGCAACTCATGAGTTATCTCTATGGTGTCAGTATGACACAATGGCCTTTGCCACAGCACGTCAGATTAGAAAAGCCAAATAGTTGGTGACTCCTCTGTTCAACTATCAACGCTGTCTATGCTGGATACTTCTTCAGGTACAAGCAGAGCCAAGTCCTCCTCATTCCAGCTTGTGCACAGAAGCCAGCTGCAAGGCACAGATAAGATAGATACTGTTAGCTGAGTATAGCGTGATGATTCAGCAGTAAAAACAAACCTGATAGTTCTGTTACAGCCATCTCCCACAGCACAAAGCCCTGGACATATCTTAATAAACAAAACCAATGATAGTACTTGTCCCTTATTAGAAAAGTTAGGCAATATCATTTCTGCTGCATATGAAAAAAACTAATTTAGCAGGCAGACTGATTACAGACTGGAACTACTAACATTTCATCTCTCAAACAGTAACGCTGTGTGACAAACAGAAGGCTTTGGAGGGCGGTTATTCAAAGGATGGGACATCTGAGAAACTAATGATAGAAGAAAAGCAGCTTTCCAAAATTTATTATGATGATCGACAGTGGTTTTGATTGCAGGATGGAGTGATTTCGTAATTAATATTTGTTAGCTTTTGCTCACGAGAGAATGTTTTAACAGGAACCTTCTCTACCATGCAGCACTGAACCAAACTGAAAATAAAACTCCACAGCCTGGGTTCCCTGCCTTCTGTCTTGTCCCCCACTGGAAATCTCATATCACTGCTATATTCCCCAGTCTCAGCTCTGCCATACTCCAAGCAGTTCCCTGCTGACAAACCTCAGAGTATCTGCCATAGGTTTGCTATATATAACTGGTTCCTAAATTGGATGAAAAACAAAGAAAGGGCTACACACAAAATACACCCAGTGAGTTAGAAAACACTGAAGTTTGAGAATGCATTAAACCACCCAGCTTCAATTCATGTCAAAACAGAAACCACCAGTAAAAGTACTCAGAAGCACCTTCCTGATATGTACTTACCACAGTACGCCCAGTGGAATTAGACACAGGATGGCTGACAAGAGGAAGCTAAAGCCTGAAAACCATGCAACTGTAGCTGCATAGATAACATTAAAGACTGCAAGTGAAATAGTGCCAGTCAAAATTTCTAAACAGGCAATACAAGCAAACACAGCACCTGCAAAATAACAAATTGGATTGGATTACAAACAAAACAAAACCAAAACACTTTCCAAGTTTTTAAACTTGTTTCAAAAGATCTATCTGCAATATTTCAGCAAGTGTGCAAGTAACAAGCTGCTGACTACCATATATCTTTGTTATGGAAGTGTCTTCCATGGGGACTCCTACAGAAGACTTTTTAAATGAAATTTTTTGTTGTTGCTGTTGTTGTTAGAGGAAACTACTTTTCTTTGCTATTATCCTGTCACCGCATTGCTATATTGAATCTATTTGTTACATGAAATTCAAGCTGTTCATACTCACTAACCACATTCTGCACAGCTTCATCCTTTACCCCTTTCAATTCTCCCTCAGTCTCCCCTTCCTTTTTCCTCCTTCGCTAGTCTCCATTCTTACATGTGGAAAAGGCTCTTTGCAACAAAGAGCAACAAGGACTGCTGGTTCAGCACATAACCATACCCTTCTCATTTTTTAAATGAAAGAAGCAATCTTTTACTGGCTCTGCACTACACACTGAGGTGTTAGCCTATCCCATCTGCATATTTTTGGACACATTTTCCCAAGCTGCGTCCATATTCATCAGACTATAAACAAAATCACAATAGGTAAGCAGAAAAGGATGGCAAGAGGCAACCTAATTCCTGCATCAAATTACTCAAGTATCCAAAGCCACAAAGAACGCCAAGAAACAACAACTACAGAAACATGGTACAAAGTACTTTGTACAACAGTACAAAGAGATCTTTGTTTCAGTGTCTAAAGATGTGTACTTTTTAAAATTAAAACCAACTCACAAGAATGCTTCTAGACAATATGTGCTCCTCAAAATCTAGCTGCAGCAAAATATGAGACACCAGAGACATATTTTGAGGCCTCACATGTTTCTGTGTGTGTGTTCCATTAAAGAAAGCACCTCTAGAAATAATATGTTACAGCCCTTGAGACACCTTTAAGTGGTCATGGGCATTTGTGAAGCTGGTACATTGCTCGGCATCCAAGCCTTTGTTTTTAAGTGTACTGAAGGCTGACCACTTAATGCTTATCTTTCTAAGTTATAAAGTGTGACACTGATGAAACAACAAGCGTTTATTTTCTCCATCAAAATCTTGTGAATGTAGAAGCTGTTCTACACGTCATGTTTACAAAAGGAACTGTAATATTGCATCTGCAACCCAGGGCTGGGTGATGTGGTTGCCAAGCTGCTCTCCATGTGTTTGAAAAGTCATGGCTGACAGATGAAGTCCCTGGTGACTGGAAAAACAGAAATATCACTCCCATTTTTAAGAAAGGGAGAAAGGAAGATCTGTGGAACAACAGGCCAGTGAGCCTCACCTCTGTGCCTGGGAAGATCATGGAGCAGATCCTCCTTGAAGAGATGTTAATGCACATGAGGAACAAGAGGGTAATTGCAGACAACCAGCAAGGCTTCACCAATGGAAGGGCACGTCTGATCAAACTGGTGGCCTTCTGTGATGAAGTGGTGGACAAAGGAAAGGCAACTGATGTCATCTACCTGGACTTGTGCAAGGACTTTGACATGGTCCCCACCGCACCCTTACATCTAAATTGGACAGATGTAGGTTCAAAGGGTGGACTATTTGGCAGATAAGGAATTAGTTGGAAGGTCACAACCAGAGGGTTGTGGTCAGTGGTTCTATGTTCAGGTGGAGGCCAGTGATGAGAGGTGTCTCCCAGGGGCCCATCTTGGAATCAGTACTCTTTAACATCAGTGACAGATGATGGGATTGAGTACATCATCAGCAAGTCTGCTGCTGACACCAAGCTGAGCAGTGTAGTTGATATGGAGAAGGAAGGGATGCCATCCAGAAAGACCCTGATAAACTTGAAAGATGGGACCGTGTAAACCTAATGAGGTTTAACAAAGCCAGCTGCAAATGTTGCACTCAGTAATCTCAGATAAATATACAGACTGAGAGAAAAAATCTTTGAAAGCAGCCCTGCTGAGAAGGACACAGGGGTCCTGATAGATGAAAAACATGAGCCAGCAGTGTGTGCTTGCAGCCCAGAAGGTCAACAGTATCGTGGCTGCATCAACAGAGGGGTGGCCAGCAGGGAGAGAGAGATGACTGTCCCCCTCTATTCTGACTTCCCCCATCTCTAGGCCCACCTGGACTCTAATGTGTCAAGGTCCAGGACCCTCAACTCAGGAAGGATGAGGAGCATTTGGAAAGAGTCCAGAAGAGGACCATGAGGATGATCAGAGGGATGGAATGCCTCTCCTATGAAGACAGGATGAGGAAGCTGGGCTTGTTCAGTCTGAAGAAGAGAAATCTCTGGGAAGATCTCATTATGGTCTTCCAGGATTTAAAGGCAGACCACAAACAGGAGATAAATCCATTTTTTGTACAGGTAGACAGTGACAGGACAAGGGGGAATGGTTTTAAGTTAAAGGATGGGAGATTCACATTAGATACTACAAGGAACTTTTCCACAGACAGGGTGGCGAGATGCTGGAACAGGTTGCCCAGAGATTTTGCAGATGTCCCATCCCTGGAGGTCTAAGGGGGCCCTGGGCAACCTGATCTAGAGCTTGACCTACAGCTGGCAACCCTGCCTGCAGCAGGGGGTTGGAATTTGATGATCCTTGAGGTTTCTTCCAATCCAAGCCATTCTATGATTCTGTGATCTGTATAGGTATTGAGCATTCTTCTGCTTCATATTCTCCATAATCTTCCTTTTTAGAGCAATAACTTCTTTCAAAGTTGAAACTTGCAGCAGAATCATACAATCACCAAGGTTGGAAAATACCTCTAAACTCATCCAGCAAGCAGTCTGAAAATACCAATATATATCTGTTTGTCTAAAGGTGACCTTGGTGTGTCTCTCTTCTGAAATACAACATCACAGCATTTTTGAAAAACAAATTCCACTCACCCTGCTCACTGGGGAGAACCACTTTTGACAGCATGGATCGGAGAACAGGAACAGGCATAATGCAGAATAAAGATGGCAATCTTACTGTAAAGCAACGAATCGGTACGGAGACATGAATGCAACAGAAATCCCAGATTTTACAGACACGTTGCAAACAAACTAGATAGGTATTTTTGAGTGCTCAGTCGCCTAAATAGTACAAGGAGATCAATCAATCAAACCAGCTGTGCACTGAAACATAAGTATCCAAGCACAGAGGAATCCCTAAATCCACTACATACGTATAGCACTAAAACCAAATCATAAGCCAAGTAAATTCATTCACTCTCCATACTATTTGTCTTTTGATTAAACCCTAAATCAGTATGACTCAACCTTGTATATTTTACCTCTTCAGTGTGGTGCATCCAATATCCACCACCACCACAGATCACTATAAATCACACATAAGGATTTTCTTTTATATTGTTGAGAATTGACTTTGAACTCACCTAAAAACATGAGCAGGGTTGTTTTGGCAAAGGCAGCCATGACAATTCCTCCAATGTAAGAAAATATCCCGATAAATACAATGTAAATGTCTTTGAGACATTTAGAAAATAAGTAAACTCCCAAAAAACTGGTCAGAGAGACAGAAGTGAATGCAGCTGCTCCGTATCCAATGTACACTTCAGTCCAGCACAGTGGCTCGTCCAGTTCATACAATGTAAAAAGGGAACCCCCCCCATACATAGTAAATAAATAAGTCATGAATATAAAAAGTAACACAATGATTAAAATTCTCTTTTTAGAAGGGGCAGTTTTAAAAAGCATGTACACTCCAGAAAATGTTTCTTTTAGATATTCTTTATAAGATAATGGTGCCTGTTGCTGCAATTCAGATATGTGCACTGTGTCTTCCAGAAAAAAAATAATATAGATAATGTTAACAACATGAAGTAGAGATGCTGTCACAAATGTCCATGTAAAGCCCATTTCTCTTAAAAAGTACCCAGAAGACAATCCTGCCAATCCAGATACAACTCCAAAAATTAAATCAACCACAGCTATTCGTTTTGTTTTCTGTTTCTCATCATGACACTGATCTGCTATATAAGCAAAGCCTCCTCCAAGGAAAGTTGCCATACTCCCAAACAGTCCCGAAATAAATGTAACCAAAAACAGGACAGAGATTGGCAAGGAGAAGTACGATATTATAGTGAGGAAAATATCTGCAATCAAAGCTCCAGTTGATGGTAAAACCAAAGACTTTTTTCGTCCCTGGTGATCCCCATTAGCTACAATGATAAAAGCAACTATCAGGCTGGGAACTGCCCCTGTTAAGTCCAGCTGCATGTTAAAAAGAGAAGTCTTTTCTTGAACTCCCTGCAAAGAGAAAATCAGAAATAATGGTAAACACCATAATATACTGTAAAAAAAAAATAAAAATATATATATATATATATATACATATATATGTATGTATATATATGATATATAATCATGTACTTTATATACTTATGCCATAATAAGCATGCAGCATAACATTTATCATAAGACAGTATTTGTTTACATATTATAAAATATGTTATTGTAAAATATACAGTATCATCTTCCAAGATTATATGATCTCATATAATACTGTATTATGCTGTAATCAAATACAGCATAGTAGTATATATCATAATATATACATTATACCAGATAATAATACAGAGGAATTGCATTTTTCAAAGACACGCCATGTAATTCTGTTTCCAGTACCTCTCAAACATCCCTTGTTGCATTAGACCCCAGAACCAGAACTTGTTTCTTAAGATATGCTCTCACAAGTACTCTTGACACAGCAGTTTCAATAAAGACAAAACAACAATTCTTTGCTACGTTCATTTACAAGAGCTGGTGTTCTTACTGTATGCACCTCCTACAATACAGAGCACTGCCAAAGGATACTGGGCCCATTTTAATCCTTCAGAAATCATTAGTAGAACAATCTTTGATTGAGAAGCACAGCCCAGGCTCTCTACTCACAGGAGATCTTTTTTTTCTCCCTAAATAATCCTGGTGGGAGGGTCACAAAGAAGCAATTCACTGACCAACACATTCTGCAAGTGAATAGGGCAGCGTTTGCTGCTGACATCCCAATGTGCCGTGTTATGAGTAGCAACAGCACACAGATGTGAAATAGTATTAAAAATTATATTGACCCATGTGTATAGAATGTGAACTAACTCCTTACTGGCAAGTTCTGGGTTCAGAAACTGTCCAAATCAGTGATACCTCTGTTGATAAGCCACAGCAGGTATTCTCATAAGGAACAGTAGCTAATGCTGTAAACAAACATCATAGGAAAAAATGTCTTGGTTCTTTTAAAAAGAAGTTTTAAAGTCAAATACAGTTTATAGTTAATAGAATATCAATGTTTGTAAAGAAAAGAACTCAAGAGCTAATAGGAAAAAATATTTTGCACATTAATGAAGCTGGCTGCTAAGCGATGGTGTGCAGCAAGCTGATTTGGATCTGGCTTTTAATAGATTTATGCAGACTGAAGAAACAGCAGTCCCAGCAGCCCTTTCAAAGAGAACAACCTATCCAGATAAAAGAGCAGCAGCAGAAAAGGTGGTAACTGCATTCACACAAACCCTTCCTACAGGATCATCTCACAAAATAGACTTTCAAACATAGAGTGTAACTCTGAAATCAGATCCCTGAGGCATCAGACAGAGCAGGGCAGCAGCCCTGTCTATGGGTATGGCAGCGCAGCAGGAAGCCAGGCTACCTGGAGCATAAAGCTGTAGGAAAGGACTTAATGTGAGAGGAGAATGGCAGCAAGACTGGCAAGGGATGGGAAATTATTTGGTCTGAAACGACAGTGCCAATGGGAAAGGAAGCAACTCAGCCCACAGACAAACAGGCACAGCAAACAAAGCACAGCAAATAAAGCACAAATAACTCCAGGGCATTTGTAGCTGCATTTGTAGAGCATGAAAACACCTTTCTGCAACAGGCTGTGCTATTTGTGCCATTTACAGTGCCTGTTGCAGGTGTTGCTTCTTTACAAGTGTCATTCTAAGTCAATGACCCCCGTAGAAAAGTACATAGGTAATACACTGGAAATCAAACTAAATATTATTACTATTTATGTTCTCAGTCTGCATTAAACATGCAATGCAGATGTTACTGCTGAAATACACAGATATATGAACTTGGAAGAAACCAGCAAAGGTTTGGGTCTCATTGTTTTGGAAGCAGGTGTACAACATAAGGAATGTGGCTATAAATTCGGATTCCCTTCCAGTACCTAAAGGGAGCCCAAAAACAGGAGGGGAGTCAACTCTTTAAAAGGGTAGATAACAGCAGGACAAAAGGGAACAGTTTTAAGTTGAAGGAGGGAAGATTTAGGTTGGATGTCAGGGGGAAGCTCTTTACAGAGAGAGTGGTGAGGTGCTGGAACAGGCTGCCCAGAGAGGCTGTGGATGCCCTGAGCCTGGAGGTGTTCAAGGCCAGATTGGATGGGGCCCTGGGCAGCCTGGTCTGGTATTAAATGGGGAGGTTGGTGGCCCTGCATGTGGCAGGGAGGTTGGAGCTTCATGATCCTTGAGGTCCCTTCCAAGCTGGGCCATTCTGTGATTCTATAGTATGATTCTATGACACCCCAAATGACTGTAACCCTACTGCCACAAATGACCTGCTGCCTACTGACCAGACAACTAAAGAAGTACAGAAAAACTCATTTAGAGTGAAAGTCCCCCTTTGTGTTGTTATAAACTCATCAGAAATCGATACAGAAAACAACTGGTCAAACCCTCAGCTGCTTTGTAATCATGTAGCTACAAAGACTCACTCATCACGTAACTACACACACTCAAAAACAAAGGTCTAGCTTTCTAATCTGTGAATTTGCTCTACTCTGAGACAAATGCTTATGCTGGACAGAAGTAATGCCCAAAAACACAGATTACAAAATGGAAAGAATGACAGTGAAGAAATGATTCACATGCATACGGATCAAATTAAGAGGGAAGTCTTTTGCCTGAGGCTACAATGTAGAGCATACGGCAAACAGGCTCACAAAATTACAAATATTACTGACAAAAGGAAAAATGCATGTGCCCTGAACGATAAACAGTGCTTAATTAATAACATAGCTCTTCCTGAGCTACAAAAGCGATTATTCAAACCAGGGATCAGAAGGCTCCGTGTATTTGAGTTACTTTGAAATTCATTTTTATTTATCGCAAAATTGCTATAATAAATGCAAATCCAGGAAATAATTAATCCACATGCTGCCTAGACTATCCATTTTGAATGACAGTCTATTTTTTTTTGTAGACCTCAAGTGATTTTATCTTCTTTTAGTTTCTTCTTACGTTTCAATTTGAAATAAATGAGATCAGTAAGAAGCTTCTCCATCCCCAGAACTGAAGGACTTAACACTAACTCAATCTTTAGATGAGGTTTTCCTCCAAAAGTTGACACCAAACACCCCTGACAGTAGAATTTACTGTACCTATGTATATAATTCAGAGTGACCTTGGAAAATCCCAAACACCTACTTCTATCATCAGGAAAAGGCCTGGGACTGTATTACTGGATCTACTCTTTTCATCATACACGGGGCTACAGCTCAGCACAGACATCACTGAAATTTATAGCTGATTTTGAGTTCTACATCAGTATATGATGGGAACAAGCATGGTACAAAAATACGGGCTAGACAGACAGACTACAGCATGACTGTTCAATAATTCATGGCCTGTGGGCTACCATTGAAATGGAGGGAATGGAACTTTGTCAAGAAAGGGAAACAAGTTCTACTGGCCATGACTCAGATAACGTCTCAAAGGACTCCTACTCTCAAATATCAAAACTTCTGTATGTAGGAAACACAGTTGCCTTCCTTTATGCCAAAAATCCCGTAGCTTGCAAATCCACTGTCACCTCAATCAGTGCTGCTGTGTAAATTTCAGCACTCTGCTTCAGTCTTTTGCCAAAAGATACATCAAGTGTTAAATCTTGGAGTGTATGTGGTCACAATTGGAAGCTTGAGTTGTATTTGGGAAGTTTCTAGCAAATGCAAAGTACAGAAATGTTGGTAGGTTTTCTGATGGACTCTGCAATTGGAACTACCAAGCACCACATCAAATTCTAATAGCTGCCTTTTCCATTGACAAATGACACTGTACAAAAAAATGCCCACAGTAACAAACAAGGAGCTAATAATAAAAAAAAAGGCTTTGGGGGAGGAACACAAAAGCATATTTGTAACAATGATTGGTTATGATCTCCAGATCAGTTCCAATGGATGGCATATATTACCTTCCTTTGCTGTCTGGGCTGTTGTCTGGGCAATCTGGACTAGAATTCTATTTACCTCTTTATCTTCAAATTCTTCCTTCTCCTGCCCTATGAAGAGGAAGAACCTACTTCATGCTAAAAATTCTGAACATTTCTTATTTTCAACAGAAGCACAAGCCATTAAAGATTTTATTTTATATCTGACAAATGAGGTTGATACGCTCCAATGTTCAGTTCTTCACGTAAGCAGGTTGTCACAGATTCCAACCTTGGATGTGACCAAAATCTTCAAGTGCCACCTGTTTTACTGCAGCATCAAGGAATACCAACAGTTAGCTTCCATTCACTTCATTTTCTGTGTAACTTAACCCCATTTTCTGCACAATTTACAGTCCAGGCATCTACTTTTCTCACTTTACCATGCAGAGTCAGATTCCACTTAACCCAATCCAAGCTTCAGTTGCTGTTATCAGGGATGACTTTGCTGAACCTCTTCTGTAAATATATTCTTATTGCCATCCCCATGTTAGATACTGCAATCATGTGAATACAGAGTATGTTAGAGGAATTCACTGCTTCAGAAAAACAGTTACAAACTAAAAAAAAATAATAATAATAATAAAAAAAATGAGCCTTCTGTTGAACCAGCACTCTGATCTAATCCAAACTGTAACCTCTAACTGTAATAACTGCTAAATACAACACATTGGGCAAACAGTGGGAACAGAGTGGAAAGAGACAGTAGGGAGGTGGTGGAGTCACAGCTGCTGGAGGTGCTCAAGGAAAGAGAAGACCTGCCATTTAGGGACATGGTCAGTGGGCATGGTGATGATGGGTTAACGGTTGGGCTAAATGATCTTAGTGGCCTCTTCCAACTTAATGACTCCATGGTTCTCTGAAAGCAAAAATGGAGCATAATCAATTCTTCTGTTGACACCCCACATCAGTTCCACTAATGTGTAGCATTAAAACTGCTCTGAAGTACCACTGCAGAGGTTTCAGTCAGCACCCAGCTACACAGCATACCATGAAAAAGTGTAACAAATGGTACTGGCCATGGATCATCACGCCACCTTTGTATTTCAACAAGGTAGATGAGCAGTGTTCTGTGAATGGTAGATCTGATGTTTTATATATGTAGGACAATTGTCAAACTGTATGTACAAAGAGCACTCCAAATCACGGAGACACCACTGATAGTGAATAAACACATGGAAGGAGAGCTTGCAGCTGCACCCTTTGTTACGGGAGGCCAATGTCAACTTGGGCCCAATCCAAGATGATTTTCAACCAGTAAAAGATGACTAAAAGATTAGAGGATGAATTTATCTCAGCATCTTCCTGGAAAAAATTCATAGAAGCATGGAACTGTCTGAGTTGGAAGGGACCCTTAAGGCCATTTAATCCAATTCCCTGCACTGAACAGGCCACCGAGAGCTAGATTAGGCGCTCACGGCCCCATCTCTGACCCTGAACGTCTCCATGGATGGGGCTCCACCCACCAGAACTCAGGGCAACCCATGCCAGTGCCACCCTTATTGCAAAACTCCCTCACACACCTTATATCCCCACAGACTTCTCTGGGATCTTTCTTCCCGGCCTCTTTCAGCCGTTCATTGTCCTGAAAGCATGACAACTACGTCCAGTGCAACACTAGAGCAAGTAGGCAGCAAAGTGACAGCGGTTTAGGAAACTACTACATTTTCTACCTATAAAAGGTTAAATAAGGTAAAAGAGAGAACGACTTGCTCAGTACCTACAGGCTGAAGGTTTTATCGCCTGTATTTCCGGATGCCTTTTCTCCTTGCTCTTACCTTCTGCATGACATAAGTTGGGCTGCTCTTGTTTCGCACACAGTGACTGCTGTTGTCGCTGCTGATGGCGGTGGAGTTGTACTCCTCTTCCCAAAGCTTTCGGTAAATGAACTGCTGTACCACCGGGCCCGTCAGGGAACTTGCGAATACGTAGACGAAAATGACCGGCTCCACGAGCAAAACCTTCCTCATTTCTGGATCCTACCTTTAACTCGCTTCAGCAGAAAAAAGAAAACGTCACAACGATCGCTGAGACGAAAGGAAACCGCCACCCAACCTGCAGGAGGAAGGACTGCGGCACCCGACCCCCCGCCCGCCTCAGCGCCTCCTCCTCCCTATCCCCGCCGGTCGCCCCTGCCCTCGGCGCCGTACCTCAGCCGGCCCGCTCCCCGCCCCGTCCCGCCAGAGGTCACGCCGCGCCGTGTTTATGTCCGCACTGCGCGACACCGAGGGCCGGGCGGCGAGGGCGGCTCTCCAGCGGCGCGGTCCCGCCCCTCGGCCGGGAGGAAGGAGGCGGGCGGCGCGGGGCGGTGCGGATGTGCTCGCCGATCCTCTGCGCGCCTTCCCATCTGCAGCCCAGTAAGGGCTGATTTTGGTGTAGAGACTCTGTGACGGCTTTTCCCCGTTCACGCTCTTGGCAGGGTTTTGTTGCCGGCAGTTTGTCTCAGGGCCGTGCGTCTCGCTTGCCCGGAGTCCGGCGTGGTTGCTGCCAAGGTGGGGTGGACTTTGTCTTCTGGCGGCGCTGCCCCGGCCCGTGCTTTGGCACTGCGCGAGAGGTGATGGTGGTGCAGATCTGCCGTTGTGCTGCCCGGCTGGGGCTGTGTCCACCGTGGTGAAAGACAGCATAGGCTCCAGATGCGGTGCTGCACCCAGGCCTGGGGGTCGGGCACAAGAAGGGTACAGAGCTGCTGGAGCGGGTCCAGAGAGGGCCAGGAGGGCGATAGAGAGCTGGAGCACCTCTCCTGTGAAGACAGGCTCAGGGAGATGGGGCTGTTCATCTTGGAGGATGGAAGGCTCTGGGGAGACCTCAATGCGGCCTTCCAGGACTTCAGGAGAGCTTATAAACAGGAGGGGGACTGACTTTTTACAGGGTCTGATAGCGATAAGACAAGGGGAAATGGCTTTAAACTAAAAGAGTGGAGATTTAGGTTGGATGTCAGGAGAAAGTTCTTCACTCAGATGGAGATGAGGCCAGAGAGCTGTGGGTGCCCCATCCCTGCAGGTGCTCAAGGCTGGGCTGGATGGGACTCTGAGCTGTCTGAGCTGCTGGGAAGCATCCCTGTCCTCAGCAGGTGTTGGGGCTGGGTGGGCTGTAAGCTCCTTTCCAACACAAGTCATTTTGTGGTCCCATGATCTGAGCATTCTATGAGTCTACATGCACAAGGGATGGAGCATGCCTTTGCATCAGAGCTATCACACTTCAGGGTGCGTTTCTTGTACAACCAATACATCTACGGTAGAAGCCCTGCTGTATCACCCCTGATAGCAGCTGCTTGCTGCAGTGCAGACACTACTTTCCCTTGCGTTGAGGTGGGGTGCTCTGGAACTGGCACAGCAGTGCCCCTGCTCTCCTCATACTCCTCCCTGCGCCATGACACAAAGAGATGATTTTAACCTTCCCACAAGTGTGGTACAACAAGGACAGGAAACACAGAGAGCAGAAGAAAAGGGACACCTTTCAATCTTCGTACTTCTCATCAATCACAAATATTGCAGAAAACCTTATTATCTAAAAATAGAAAAGATTAATAATAATAACAAATTAAAGCTTCCCAGAAGTAGTTTTTCTCTTAAAGCAGGAAGCACCTATAGTTCAATAATTTCACAAATTTTCAGTTCCTTCATGAGCTTATTTAGCACCAGCAATGTGTGTCATATGATCTCTGAATGTGTTTCGCTACCATGTGACACACACCACTCAGCCCCAAATTTGGGAGCCACTGTGGCCTGTCATACCCCTCAGTACAGGATCAACACAAAGGTTCAGTGGCCATGGTCTCCTAATGGTGAGCACATTTGGTATGGCACATAGGCTTGTTGACAGACAGTAACACACAGTTCTGGCCTGAGCTCAGCTCTACAGAGTGTTGTCCTTCTCTCTTTATCCAGGTCCATAGTCCAATTTGTCCTGTAGCAGTATTTTGATACAAGATAAAGCAAAAGTGATCGTGTGAGGGTTGTAGGCCAATGGGCTGCCGGATGAGCAGGGCAGTTCAGGTCACCCAGCCAGCAGGTAACATCATTTGGATGGGGTGAAGGAGGGATTGTAAGCCCATAGGAGCTTTCTGTTGTTCCACAGAAGAAGCTCTGAGCCCCAGCAGGTTTCTTGCTAGGTCCAGTTTGTCATTCACAGGCATGCATGGTGCAAGTATAACTCATTCTAGTGAGCAGTCTCTTTGGGATAGTCTGCCTAGAGCCGCAGAGGAGAGCCTCTCCCCAGTCACCAGGAGTCTTGGAGGACTGAAGATGTGTGTGTACTCACTGGGGAGATCAAGTCTCCTAGGAGCTCTTGCTAAGCTTTCAGTCAGACAATCTTAAAACCAAACTTTACCAGTCTTCAAAGGTGATATGTCATTTGGGTGTCAGGACATGGAAAACATTGCCATGAGGTTTTGAACCATTCTCATTTCAGGCAGAAATATGTTAGAGACGTGCTTAATGAAGTTCAAAGTTCAGAACATTAGGAGCTGTTTCAGAGATCAGCACTGGTCAAGGGGCAAAGACAGTCAGAGGCAAAAGTCGTTACTGAAAGCCATCTGCGCTTCAGGGGATTGTGCTTGGCTTCTGTGGCAAGATCCTGGCATTTGAGGATTGCTGGGGTGGCATTCCCAGATTATTTTGTTTCTGGAAAAAAAGGCAATTTTAATGTTATATGTATATTTCTCAAAATCAATAATATAATAAATGTATTTTTTATCAAGTTCTTACAATGATTATCTGGAAACATTTGATGGATCTGGATTAACTCATTCATTGAACTTTTCTTTTTTGGCTGAAAAAATTATTAGTGATTTAATTGATTTACTGCCATTTAAAATGTGATTTTAATTGCCTTCTAAGAAGTTCAGTACTTCTTTAAATTGAGGTGGCTTTGATTTTCCACATCAGCTACATACAGAGACTGTGGAGAACCTCCATACATCATTTGCAGATTGCTGAATGATATTAAAGAGTACTAATACTCAGCTGGAGTTTTCAAGGCTATCTTGAGCATAAGTAAAGAAAAAGAAAAAGAAAAAGAAAAAGAAAAAGAAAAAGAAAAAGAAAAAGAAAAAGAAAAAGAAAAAGAAAAAGAAAAAGAAAAAGAAAAAGAAAAAGAAAAAGAAAAAGAAAAAGAAAAAGAAAAAGAAAAAGAAAGAAAAAAAGCACATTTTCTTCACAGTTCTATACAAAACTCAGCTCTGCAGATGCCTTGAATAACTTGCATCATGGCCACTAGCATGAGTGGAGATCTGTGGTGGAAGTTCTCCAAATACTACCACTATGGAAAAGGAGAAGGGAATAAGCTGTGTGATTCTGCAGAGACGTTTCTGGTTTTAGATGCCACTGTTCTTTTTGTTTTCATTATAACACTGTTGACTGACAGAGCTTGAATGCAAACGCTGACAACAGAGTTGTAATGGAGATTTAAATATCAGGCTGAAAGAAAGCATATAAGGAAAGTTTGTGCAAAATACACGTCTGAAATACGTGTATTTTGCATCTGAAAAAACATCTCGTTTTTTTTTTTTTATTATTATTATTATTATTATTATTATTATTAAAGGCAATGAAAGACTGTTATTACCATATCCAACCCAGAGGAAACCTGTGCCTGTTTCATGTCTCTAATTTTCATTCAGTGCAGATTGTCACTAATTTTAAGAGTTAAGACCAAAAATTAGCATCCCTGATCTTTGACTGCGATCTTTGACTACCAGTGGTTCCTGCCACAGCAGCTGGTCCTGACCTGCAGCACAAGCAGAGCAGAGGGGCTCCCATCTTCACCCCATCTCCTCCCATAGCCAGCTGGATCCATCCACAACGCGTTTGTTTTTTGTCTCCTCTGTCCCTGCAGGGTAACTTAAAGGCACAAGTGATCATAAATAATAACATTTTTGTCTTTATTTGCAGTCTAGAATATCTGAAAAGATGGAAAGATAATATATGTGGGTGAGGACAGACTGCTGACATCCAAGGTGTTGTTATGAACTCCTCTGTCACGCACTGAGCACTAAGGCTGACCGGGTTTCCACATCGTACAGTTGCTATGTTGAAAAGTTGTACTTGTTTCAGTCCTGAGACACTGGTAAAACATGGAGATATATTTGTTTTATCTGAATCAGATGGTCTTAGCAGAACCAGTGTTCTTTCTAGCCTGTCATTCGTGCACACCAAAGAATGGCAGCCATCTCCAAACTGTGGTTTAATCAGTATTTTTGTGTCTCAGGAACTTCCCCTCTCACATTCAAGTCCCCAGTGCTTATCGCTGATTATGCCATACCTCAGATTTAGGTTTTGGTGTTCAAAGCCCTTCACTCCAGAGGCTTTTCAGTTTAGTTAACTTGTTGCAGAAGATCCTGGTGTGTGTGGATGGGTCCTTTGTGGCTTCTTCCAGTCCAAAGCAAAGAGGCTTGGGGCTGTGAAGGTGTGGGGGGCTTCCAGGC
This sequence comes from Tetrao urogallus, assembly GCF_951394365.1. Classification (NCBI taxonomy): domain Eukaryota; kingdom Metazoa; phylum Chordata; class Aves; order Galliformes; family Phasianidae; genus Tetrao; species Tetrao urogallus. The sequence continues at coordinate 20,485,242 of NC_136813.1, forward strand.
ACCTCAGTGCTTTCAAATTGCAGCTTCTTGGTTCTGCTTGTGGCTGGTTTGTTTGTTTGTCTTCCTATGTTGTGTTCAGTGACATTGCCTGACTGTTCCTTTTCACTATAAATATGTAAGTTGCGTAATAAGGAATTTCTCCATTTCAGCATCATCTTACTGTGCAAAACCACATTTAAAAATAAACAGTGTTAGTGCTGTCTTGTGTGTCACTCCATGTCCCCTCCCTGCTAAGCAGTTTATTGGGTGAGGATGATCAGCAGCCGGTGGTGTTCCTGGTTAGCATGAATCAGCAAAGTGAGTCTCACTTTGGGCTTTATTTCACTTCACCTATTTGCAGGAATGGACATCCTGCTTGCAAGAATCTTTAAATCTGCAATACTGGGTCCCTTTCCCTTTCTTCTTCTCTTTATTGTTTTTTTTTTTTAATTATTTTTAAACATGTAAACAGTGCCAACAATACCTTAAAATGAGGAACTGAAAGTAGGCGGTAGAAATGAGGCTGCAGCTTGTGCAGCTGAGTCACCCATGTGCTGCAGAAGGCCATTAAGTTTTATATGTCCTTGTCAAAACATATTCTATATTACCTTTGAGTTGTTTCTTGTTTCCTGATGTAAGCAGAGGCTGATTAAGGAGAATGCCTCAGAGTCTTCATCTCCCGTACTCTACAGGTATTTCAGCTTGAGAAAAGTGTTTTTCACTCCTAGCAAAGCTGTGGGACTGGCCAGCTGCATTCCCTCTTCATAGAACAGGCCTTATTATCTGCCTTCTCCCTCAAGAGAGGCACAAAAATCCAGTCTTAGCCATCATAAGAAGTGAAGTTCTTTTACAGTACTGAAAGCTATTTATTTGTCCCGTAGCAAAGGTAAACGAGATAGAGCAGCTCCATTCCTTTGGAACTGGGCTACTTACAGCTGGGAGGCACTCATTACCTGGTTTAATAATGTGTGATGATTAAGTTTAAGCATACACTAAGCAAGTTCTTTGGGGACCTATTAATCACAGCAGCCTAACCAAGACAGGTGCAGCTCCAGGTTCAAAAAGTTTATGAACTGCTGGTTCCTAGAAGCAGGGAAGGAACACCGAGAACCATCAGGACACTGCTTGGGTTTATAGCCTGTTTCCTAAGCAGCTGTCATTATCCAATGTCAAAGAGTGGAAATTGAACCAGAAGGCCTTCTGTTTTCTTGGTATGGCCATACTTATTTTGTGTCAGAATTTTTTCCCTGAGGACAGGTCTGCAGCTGAAGTGGCTCTGACACAGGACAGAGTGACCAAGTAAGTCATCTTGTGGAACACAGCTGGAAAATCAGCCTTCAAAGAGCACTGTGTCCTGCTCAGGAAACAAGTTTGTTATTTCATACCTTTCTTTTTGTTTCATTCCAGCAGCTATTCTTGTTTTCACCAAAATCCATGCACTCACCCATCACCAGAGGACAAGAAGAGATGATTTTCTATGACTTTGTCAGTATGTCTCTCTGAGGTGCCAGCTGCCTCCAGGAAGGGCCAGAAACCCCACACAGATCAGTGCTTTGGCTGTAAATGTGCTAGCATAAGCTGCTGTGAGATGCTGCCAAGCCTCCTATCCTGTTCTTGCTTGAGGCCAAGAGCAGATGTAGGGAAGAATGAAAAAAGGGACAAGTGTAACTGGTAACTTCTCTCAAACTCCAGAACCTTGCACCCGAGAGGTTTTACAGAAGAGATGTTATTTTAGGCATAGCTGAATGTGGTTGTCATCTTCCAGGAATCCTAAAACATCTCAGAGCATGTGCCTTTCAAGCTGAGGTAGAATATGAATGGGAAATCTCCCATTGTTTACTCAATTTTACATATTAACATGGAGCTCTTTAAATTGGGGAATTTGTTACAATAGGAGGCAGTGTATTTTTAAGATGTGATTTGTGGTGGGGAAACTGAAAAGCAGCTATGTCATGCTTTTACAAAACAGAGCTGATGACAGTGTGCATTATGGTGTGTCTGTAAATGCTACGCTGTCTGCTCCTCGTGACTGTGTTTGCACCTCACGCATTAACTGCTTAATGTGAAAAAGAATTGCTAGCAAAGCACTTAGTTTTATTGCAAAATTCATGTGGTTCTTGAAAAACAACCAAGAAAAACAGCTCTTGCAGCTGTTCTGGTCACGTTACTGCTCTTCTGCTCTGACCATCTCTCTTTGGCTGAGGTTTTGCAATGACCTCAGCAGCTCCTGGCCCTCTGGCCTGCCTGTGAGCTGGGGATACCTGCTGGTTTTCCCATGCTCGATTCCCAGCGCTGATACTTTGCTGAAAAACTTAGACTCCCTTCTACAGCAGTTTCCAGCTGTTTGCAGATGTGTCATGTGAACGAAGTATGGGAAAACAGAAAGGAGGCAGAAACTCAAGCTGAGCTGTCCCCAGCAGGTCTAGCTGCTCCCCACAGCTGCTCTGTCTTTACCTTCACTGTCATTTTGTACCTGTTTCACTTTGTCCTGCTCCACCCTCACGTGCTATTTCATGCATGTGGTGACTAGTGATTAGGTCTCAATATTGAAGAGGTTGTCCTTTTCCATGCCTTTTCTTTTTATAATTTCTGAATTTATTCAAGTTTATGTTGAGAGAAACAACTTTGTGAGAGTGAATATTGGAGCCCAAACTTGTACACATTCCCTAGGACAACAGAAGAAAAGTTTATCTTTCAAAATGGAACGTTTCTGTTATTTTGAGAGCAGAAAGATAATAGTGAAGACACTAGTAGATGTCTTCAGTAATTCAAAGAGAATCATGAAAGTGATAATTTCACACAGTGTTTTCCAATGTAAATAATGTTCATCTTAGAAAAAGTCAGGATATGAGAGAGCAAGTACTTGAAAGACTCCCTTTTTTCCCTCTTCTCTGATTTAAGACTTTCTCAGGACTGGACAACAGCATCACTAGATGCATTACTATATTTTATTTAAAAAAAAGCAAAACACAAAGCACAAAACATCTGAAAATAGAGGTAAACAGAGCTCACTTAGAAATACCATAGCTCAAAATTTGTTTTTACATTGCCTGCTTCCCAACTGTGACTTTTGTTTAGTCTTTAAATGACTGTACAGGCAGTGCTGGGGGGGCACCAGCCTTTGCCCAGCTCTGTCTTCATGGCTCTGGGAGTGCTCTGCCGACTCCTGTGGACACAGCTCTGGTGTGAGCAGCTCGTGTCAGAGTGGCAGGAGTTGATCCTGACTTTGGCATATGCAGAAGGTATCAACAATGATTATAAGTACTACAAATAGAGTTCTGTTTAGTAGCTCATGAAAATCTCTGTACTTTTCCCTTAATTTGGCTGTAGAAAATATCCTGGGAAATAAATAATGGCTTGAAAAATTATTGTTTTTCTATAGTTTATAATTTTAAAAACAGCTTTGGAAGGATTTTTTTTCCCCTCAAATGCATCCATAATGGCATATTTCTGTTATGTATTTGATTGTCAAAAACATCCCTGACCTACATCCTACAGAATGTAACAGGAATTACATATAGGCCCAGAACTTTTCTATATTCGTTGTGAATTTTATTTATTGATTGATTATTTTTGCTGTATTGGGCAACATAGGCAAAGATTAGGAGGTTGTGGGTGCCCCATCCCTGCAGGATTTGAGGCCAGGTTGGATGGGTCTTGGACAACCTGATCTGATGCCTGATTTAGTGGTTGACAATTCTTCCCAAGGCAAGCGTTGAAACCAGATGATCTTTGAGGTCTCTTCCAGCACAAGCCATTCAGTGATTCTGTGATAGAATGTATAAGTTATTAATTGGTTTACTGTGAGAATCATGCAGAAAAGTATCTTAATTTATAATATCTCCTCTCCACACTCACGAGGACATAAAAGCTGTTCAGAAGAGACAGCTGACAAAACTTAAGGAGAAAACTTAAGGAGAGAAGAGCATTTGGACCTGGTAGGTATAAAATCAAATTTGTCAGTGCATGCTCAGTAAGCTGACACTATTAATTGCAGCTGTAGCGAGCACATCAGAATTCTGCATTCTCTGACTAAAATCTGGTACTGGCATTTCAACTAATTTGCTCTACATGATTCTTCATTCTTCCTAAGACTGACATTATTTACCTGTCTTTGAAGAATTGCTGAAATGAATATATAGCCTCAAGCCTAATTTAGCGGAGAGGAACAACATACATTTTTTTTATAATTAAGTATCCTGGAATTACTGATGAAAAACTGATTAAATTTTCCATTCTTCAGCCTAAGACCAATATAATTTCACAGTTCATTCGTGCTAAATTCAGTATAACATATTTTATGTTTTGGGTTTTTTTTTCTGGTGAAATCACCTCAGATTTTTACAAACTCATTGTACTACTTACCTTTGATAATGAGTGCAGAATGAAATGGGTGTATTTCATGGTCCAGAGAGTACCACATGAAAGAGAAGACTATTGTTTTCAGCATTTCAAGAGTGTATTTTGTTCCCAAGCAAGTAGAAAATTCATCCCAATTTCAGGATCATATATTGTAAATCCAATATTAAATGGTAGAAATTTAGAGTAAAAACTTAAAATAAAGAATCACACTGCCTACCATAAACAACAATAAGAAAAAAACAACAAGAAGACACATTTTCCAAAGATTTGATTGCATTTATTTCAGATTTGTTGAAAGAACTGGCTTTTGTGAGGATGCTGGAAGGTTGGAATAGAAGGCTCCGATACAGAAGTTGCTGTGCTGGTGTTTCTCTCAAGTTACACATTATAGGGATAAAGATTTACTGATAGGTTACTCCGGGAGTCAGAGAGAAAAGAAGGAAGGAAGGAAGCAAGGTAGCAATCCAGTCCCAGGACAGGTGCACCAGGATCAGAAAAGCAGTTGTTGTTATAGTTATCTTGAAAATAGAGCTTGTCAAGTGTCGCTTCTAGATTTCTTCTTTCTTTCCTATTCCCCTGCTTCTAGAGAAGGTAGCAGCTGGGAGGAGATGCAGGACCAACTACTGGACCATGGGAAGGAGGAAACAAAGAGTTCCTCTCCTCCAAAAAAAAAATATTGCTGTAAAATATTTCTGCCTAATATTTGAGTACAACTCCATAACTGAAATTACGTGCTGGAAGCTCATATATGCCACAATTTAGGAAGGGCAAGAGGGGAATAAAGAATCCCTTGCTGTTGTAGTGAAGTTTTTCTCTTCCCACTTAAAACAGATCTAAGATCAGCAGGCTGTTGAATTCTAATACTTTTCAGCAGTGTATGGGAAAATGTTGTTAAAAATGCAATGAGAATTCTCTTCAAAGATGAATTTGCAATAGAAAAAACATGAGCAGGGTGGGATCTGTAGTTCTGCTGATTTTATTCTCTTCCCAAAAGTACTTTGTGATGTCTCAGTGCTATTAGCAATAAAACGCACATAACAATTACATCATCAGAGCCCATAATAGAAGAAATGCTGTGGATGCAAATTAGGACATGAGCACAGCTATAACAATAAATTAATGTGTTCTGTAGTGATAGAGGAGTTTAGGAAGACAAAGTCAGAGGCTGTTTTCTTGTTGTGATACATTATGCATTCCCCTTCAATAATGCAGAAATGTAATTCTCAGCAGGACAATGATGTTGCAGGTAGAAAATGATTGCAGTTGCTTTGGAGGGATGAAAAGTAACAGCTGCTGTGACATTCCTCAGCAGTCCAGCAGATGCATGCAGCTGCAGCGCTGCATTAATGGCCTCAGTTTCCTCATCGCTGGCTCTTGTGAGGTGGTATCAGCTGGTGCTCTGTGTTTCAGGCAGTCATGAGAAAATAAGCTGTCATCTTCACAGTGCTGTGACATTGCTGGCATTATCAGAGCAAGCCTGTCTCCGCTGCTGAGTCCCACCAGACGACACATCTGAGGCTGAGGTAATAATTACCCCCAAAGCCATTTTTTTCTGAAGGCTGACAATTTCTTCAGCTAGCAAAAACTGACAGGTGATGTTTATTTCCTGATTGTACTTAGAAATTCTTATTACCCAAAATACTGGATGTAAAATTTTTTCCCGCTGATGGAAATATGCACAGCGTTGAATGCAATCGAATTTACTCCATCAATTTGCATAAAAGCAATAGCAATACATGGCCTTTAGCCAGGACTGAGCTGTAAATTTGTATGTAATAAATCTTCCTGCCTCCCATGTTTTCCATGCTGATCAACTTCCCTGAGTGCTGTGGGATATCTCGCAGCTTGTAAAATCGCTATTAAGGAGCACTGGTTATCATTTCAGCCATGCCTTTTGTGTGGTAGCTGGCATTATTTGATTTGTTGCCTATATCATCATACTCTATCTTGCCCATTCCCTCGAGACTATTATTACTGTTGGGAGGGATATGTAGGCATACTGGTATTTGTTACAAGTAGACAGCTCTGAGATTTTTTTGCCTGTTTATGATTTGAAGCTTTGCTTGCCAAAGTGCTGCTTTTATCCCTTTTTTCCTTAAAGCTGTTGTCAGCTATCATTTACAGTTCCTCAATTTAATGTGAGATTGCCAAGCAGTGCCCCAGCCTTATCTTCCCATGGCTCTGACTGCAGTCCTAGCAAGCCAAAGACCTTGACAATGTATTACCATTAGCAACTCATTGTGTCCTCTTCCTTCTGGCTTTCACAAAACCACAGAATCATAGAGTCTGGAAGGGACTTATGGAGATCACCCAGTAGAACCCCCTGCTAAACCTATGGTAGGTTTCACAGGAAAGTGTCCAGATGGATTTTGAATATCTCCAGAGAAGGAGAGTGCACAGCCTCCCCAGGCACCTCGTCCCAGCTTTGTATCATCAGCAGACTTGCTGATGGTGCGTCCATCCTTTCATCCATGTCATTGATGAAGATGTTTAACAAGACTGAACCCAGCACCGACTCCTGGTAGCACCACTAGCTACAGGCCTCCAACTAAATTATGTGCTGCTTTTCACAACCCTCTGAGCTCTGCCAGTCAGCAAGTTCTCAATCCACCTCACTGTCCACTTACCTACCCCACAACTCCTAAGCTTACCTATGAGGATGTTGCAGGAGACAGTGTCAAAAGCTTTGCTGAAATCAAGATACACAATATTTGTCTCTCTCCCCTCATCTGCCCAGCCAACCACAACACTACAAAAAACTACCGGGTTGGTCAAGCATGACTTCCCCTTGATGAATACATGTTGACTATTACTGATAACCTTCATCTCTTCCAGTTGCTTGGAGATAACATCCAGAACAAGTTGTATCATCACCTCCTCAGGGATGGAAGTGAGGTGGACTGAACTGTTGTTTTTTGGATCCTCCCTCTTGCCTTTTTAACTGAAGTGACATTGGCTTTCCTCTAGTCTTCAGAGACCTCTTCCATTCTCTGTGACCTTCCATAGGTGACAGAGAGTGAATGCCTTGTAGATGATAAAGAATTTCTTAAAACTCAGCCACTAAGGCAATGATACTCTGCAGGATCCCTCTTTGGGGATCATACAGGGCATATGGAACAGAGCACAAGGCCAACCTCACAGTTGCTGGGAATCTAGGTCTTATCATTTTTAGAGCACTCATCAAAAATTGTTTTAGATCACTTGACTTAGCACCTTGTTGAAATACTTTCTATTTTAGGATTTCCCCATAATATTAATATGGTGATAGTCTTCTGTACAAGCCATACAATGCTTCTGAAAAAGTTCAATGGAGCCAACTGCTGTTCTAGGTTAAGAACACAAAACTGTCACCAAAACTGATGGAAAATAATGCAAGAGAATGACCTTTAATTCTTGTCAGTTAATGAGAGTTTTTTGTTGTCAAGTCATACAGAGCAAAGTATAGACACATTTCCTCTTTTTTTTTTTTACAAAACTGTAGGGGTTGGAAGGGATCTCTACAGACCATAAAGTCCAAGCCCCCTACAAAGCAGGCTCCCTACAGCAGGCTGCACAGGTAGGCATCTAGGCAGGTCTTGAATATCTCCAGAGAAGGAGACTTCTCACCCTCCCTGAGCAGCCTGTTCCAGTGCTCCATCACCCTTACCGTGAAGAAGCTCCTTCCCATATTGATGCAGAACATACTATGCTCAAGTTTATGGCTGTTTCCCCTTGTTCTGTCCCCACAGGCCACTAAAAAGAGGTTGGCCATGTCCCGTTGACTCCCACACTTAAGATGTTTATAAACTTTAATAAAATCATCTCTCAGTTTTCTTTCTCAAGACTGAACAGACTCAGGTTAGTCAGCCTTTCATCATAGGGGAGATGCTCCAGGCCCCTTATAATCTTTGTAGTCCTTCACTGGACTCTTTCCAGGAGACACCTGTCTTTTCTGTACCACAGAGCCCAGGTGATGCCTGACCAGGGCAAAGTAAAGGGAGAAGATCGCTTCCATCGACCTGCTGGCCCCGCTCCTTTTAATGCACCCCAGGATGCCATTGGCCTTCTTGGCCTCCAGGGCACACTGCAGGCTCATGGCCAACCTGTTGTCCATCAGAACCCCCAGGTCCTTCTCCAAAGAGCTCCTCTCCAGCAGGTCATGCCCCAACCTGTACTGATACTTGCTTTTGTTAAACCTCATCTGGTTTCTTGCTGCCCAGCTCTCCAGCCTGTCCAGGTCTTGCTGAATGGCAGCACAGCCTTCTGGTGTGCCAGCCACTCCTCCCAGCTTTGTATCATCAGCATACTTGCAGAGGCTGGACTATCCCCTCATCAAGGTCGACGATGAAAATAATGAATAAAACTGGACTCAGCACCAACCCCTGTGGAGCACCACTGGTTACGGGTCTCCAAACAGATTCTGCACCACTGATCACCACCCTCAGAGCTCGGCCAGTCAGCCAGTTCTCAACCCACCTCACCATCCATTCATCTATCGCACACTTTTTCAGCTTTGTTATCAGGATGTTGTGAGGGACAGTATCAAAAGCCTTGCTGAAGTCAAGGTAGATGACATCCACTGTTCTCCCCCCATCATAGAAGGCTACTAGGCTGGTCAAGCACTATTTTCCTTTGGTGAATCCATGATGACTATTCCTGATAACTTTCTTCTCTTCCAATTGCTTGGAGATGGTATCTAGAACAAGCTGTTCCATCGCCTTTCCAGGGACAGAGCTGAGACTGAATGGCCTAGTGACAACGACATTATGGATTGAAAATAACTTTTGATTCTTTACAATGTCTGTCCTATGAGCAGTTGTTTTATTTCTGCCTACCACATCACTTACTGTGAGTTTTATCTTTTTACAAAGTGTGGATTTCAGCCACAGTCTAAAAGTTTCCTTTTAAAGGAAACTACAGTGTCCCAGATGCTTCTTTGGCTTTATATCATTTATAGTCCAAATTAACAGGATCAAACTACAGCTTGAAGAAATGTGTCATTTTTAGCTAAGGAAATGTTCCTGATGAAAACTCAGATTTTATTAGGGATACTACAATTAAATAAGCCATTATCAACTTCCTACAGATCTTGTAAGAGCAGCTCTCTTTCATTCTGGAGCCCAAATTACGGAAGCAATCTTCATAAAGGCCACTTCCCCAGCGAGCGCGCCTGCTGTGATATGATTCATGCCTTTTGTCTTCTGCTTGGAATTTGGGGATGTTTATGAAGGGTTGTTATAAATACCGCATCTAATTCCTCTTTTCACAAGATGCTTTATTCAGAAGGAGAAAAAAAAAAGAAAATTGCATCACATATGTACGTCATATCATTTCCATTCCCATTGCCATCTGGCACTATTCTTGTCGGCTCCTTCATATAAGTATGGGGAGGATGTGAGCCCAGTGGCAGGCAGACACTCTGGAGCACACGTTGCAGTACTACAGCCGGTCACAGAATGGTGCACAGGCACGTTTGATACAACAAATTCGTGTAACTGTGCCACGCAACACGTGTGCACCGTGCGTGGTGGCAGGAGGTGGGATGATACGTGCTCAGGAGCAGAAGGATAAATTCTGCATAAGAATCCCCCTTTTTTTTTTTAGTTTTCAGACTTCTATTGCCAATGGGGAAAGAGCAGTACTATCTGCAATCATGGAGTACCTGGCTGTTGATTTATCTTAAACTGTTGCTTGAAAACATGGGTCAGATCTTTCTGGCATAGCAATGTCTTCGGGACAACAAACACCACAGTATGTCAGGGTGCTGTAAGTTACAGTAGGATCCTTTCTCAAAAGAAACCAGTCTGCAAAGCCTGAGGAGAAAATGAAGAATGATCACTAATAGATCCACCAGTTTTGTATCTGCTGAAGGTGAAAAGCAACAAGCATTCATGTTCAAGCAGTCTATGTACGTAAACCATTATGCTTATAGAGATGAAACTATCATCTGTGAAATTCAGATGGGTTTCCAGGTGACAAAGGAACTGTGGCCATGCCATGCAAGAGGAGAAAGGAATAAACTGGGGAGCCAGGGATTTTGACTTCTACCAGCTATAATAGAGCTGTCCATGGTTATCAGCAGACACGTGCAGAAGGCCATGGTCCTTGTTTGCTGCCTCCCTGCCAGCCTTGGGGCTCCACACCTTTGACCTGGAAGACAATTCAGCAGTACCACCAGGGCAACCTAACAGCCCCAGGGAGGGGCATGGGTGGCCAGAGTCTGGCAGGAGGTGCACAGGGATGCGTGCGGCATGTCCTGTGTCCCACTGCTGTCCACTGGGGTTGGTGGTGGGAACAGCACTTGTCTTCTCCCAAGGACTGAAATTTGTTTAAGTTGAAACTTGCCACAGGTGAATGAACCTCAGCAGACAGCACCAAGGCTGTGATTTGCTTTTGCTTTGCTGTGATTTTTTTTTCTCCTCCAGCTGAATAAAGGATTAGATGGATTACTACATACCCTGTTTTGTGGTCTGCCACTAAGTCACTGAAGAGATTTATTTTTGCAAAGGGTGATTTTTAATCAGATGAGTACAAATTAACCAAACCACAAGAAACAAAACAATAACTTTTGAATTATTCATATTCTGTGAGTCAAAGGCTAGGTTTTCATCTCAGTGTCTGTTTTCTGCCCTGAAACCTTGAATAAGAACACGATGTGCAAGCATGCTCAGCTCTGCTGTTCCTCTATCTGCCACATAGTCCTGATATACAAGACAGACACTCCAAAAGAAACAAAGGCAGAATAATTCCAGGAAAACAAAACACAGCAAATGTATCACAGGGAGCTATGACCTCAGATGTCCTTAAAGCAGCATTTGGTATAATCAACTACAAACGAAAAAACCACTGTAATGAGATGAACTTCAGGAAGCACTTCTGGAAAGTCCCCAGAGGTCAGGATCTTCATTTGAAGCCTCTTGAGATGAATAATTTGAGATGTGGAGTGCTGCTCCACGCATGCGTGCATCATAGGACTGCATCTGCTCCCACAGTGACTGACACCCCTTCTGACAGCTCCTGTTTTTCTCCTCTGGCCATCAAGGGAGTGAGGACAACAGATTTACAGTGGAGTCCTGCTTCTAGGGGACCAGAGTTAGATTAATTGGTTTCTCAACTGTAAAACATTCATCAACACTGATGTGCTTAGGAGCAGGAGCAACAAAATCTGCCTAATCCACATCAAAGACATCTCTATCCCTAAAGCTGCCTATCAGTAACAGTTCCCTGTGGAATATCATGTGTGGATAACAAAATCCACATGCAAAAAAAACAGATCCCAAATTCCCTTTATTCTGCAGGAGTTGCAAAGCTCGATACACGTTTTCCTTTTCCAAATGACCTGAAAGCATTATCAGTCAGGTCTTCTCAAAATAAGACAGGAAAATGGAAAGCTCCTGCTGGTAAAATAAAAGCAGTTGAATAAAATCTCCTGCTCTGAGTTGGTTTAAGAGTGTTTCTCCTTAAGCTGAGGGTGTAGCAGAGCTGTTTTTAGCTTGGATAATGCAGCACTGCCTCCCTGTGCTGCTCTGGCAGAGGTTGTGAGGCTCTTCCTGAGCACTGCTGTGTTTCAGAGAGCCCAAGCCCAACGCTTGCCCGGTGGAAAGGGATGAGATGTCATAGGGAGATACTGGGACCTCCCTAATGTTGTTCTACTTTGTTATGTTTTCCCGTGCAGTTGATTCCAAATATTTGTGCCAGTCAAGATGTGTGGCTGAAGAGGACCCTCGGACACCAGTAGGTTGCTGTAGGGCTTTTTTTGCTTCACAGCAGGACTTAGCTGCTTTTCTGAATTTGGGATTTCCTGACCCCACCACAAGCTGTCTAATGGTGCTGTATAACCACATGGTCCACTGCCCAGGACAGCCTTGTTTTCCTCCACAAGTCTTCCCACAGTTGAGAAGACATTGGGCACGCTTGGAATGCATTTTTAACAGGGATCCCTGACCTCCTGTATTGGTTTGATGGAGCAGATTGGAATATAACATTCTGATGTTATAAATCTTTCTTCTGACCTACATAGTCTATAAGCAAACTGAAAATATTCTGCCTTACCAGATTCTCCAGGTTCAGCCCCAGCAAGAGAAGGACTTGTGCTTCTTTGACCTCTCCTTCCCCCATTCTGTGGGCGGCTAGAAAGAGGAAAACAGGCATTACAAAACTTCACCACGGAGTGTCAACTTGTTATTCACTTGAACAGGTCTGACTTGTTTGGTAAGATAAATGTTTTGCAGATTTATTTTTTTCTTCTATTGTTTTCCTTTTAAATAAAAATCATATACATTACTGAAACTATTTCCTATCTCTTCTATGATAAAATCAGTGTTCTCTTGTCAAACAGATGCTTATCAGCTGGAAATCTCTTCTCTTACACTGAGGTGGATACTAACTCTGCAGAGCAGTGCTTGAAGTTTCAAACCTGGAAGACCACAAAGTTTGAGCACATGTCCTCTGGTGGCCTCCAGTTTTCTTCTGATTTCATAGGTGGTTCTCCAGTGACGTGTCAAAGGCAATTCATTGTGTCTGGTCTTCCCATAAGGATGCCTGTTCCTTTAATCCAGCAGGATGCTGTGTTTTTCCTGGCAGCCAACAAATGTAGTACTCATAAATTGGTTTTGAAGCTCTCCAGCATCAATTCAGAGGTAGGGTTCAATAAGCAAACAGCTTGAAAGAATAAATGTGTGACTTCCGTACTTTTTTTCAGCCTCTTTATAACACATCTGCAGAACTTCTGCATTTTTTTTCCTGCCTTCTCCCATCAGGACAGCAAAAGGCATCATGCAGCTGATGATATTTTTAACAGATCTTGATAGTGCAAGCCTTAAGTCAGTGCCTTCTACTGGGTCTGAGGGGGATTGCATGTAGGACGGTGAAAATCTCATTGCCTTGGAGCTGCGGGCTCATGGCTTGTCCTTAGGCTGTTTGCAAGTGCTGCAGAAGCAAAAAAAAGCAGAGGAAACCCTCTGTTCTGTGTTCTGGTCCGTGCAGCACAGCTCACTGCTGCTGTGGGCATGCCTGCTGTGCCCAGCTCCTGCCTAACTCTGGAAATAGCCATCCTTCAGCAACACACAAAGGTGCACAGAAAGTTGGGCTCATTTGGTGGCAGCTTGTTGTGCCCTGTGAGGTAGGGGGACATTGGAACCAAAGGTGTTTGCAAAATGCTTTCAGTGATAGTGAGCAGACTGGTAGCAAGCACAGCTACAGATTGTGTTTGTGCCTTTTCCCCTTCCGGAAACAGAATATTCTGTTTGAAGATCCCTAGTGGCTGGTTGTGCTTCATAAAGAGAAGAAGAAAAATAATCAGTGTGTGGTTGTTTGGTCAGAACCCATATGGAAAATGCAAATCAGGTCATCAAGAGCTGTGAAGGAGCAGCAGCTACCTCTGGTGTGCCAGATGCTGGAGGCACTTCCAGGCCCTGGCACTGAGCAGCGTGCTGCTAAATTAGTTACTGGATATTTCCAGTAACAGCGATAGGCAAACTGGATTCCACAGCAACTGCATGACATCTGATATGCTGGAATGGTGTAATTCTGATGAGACTGTGCATGGCTGGGGGATCTGGAGCTGCTGTTCTGATGTGGGGATGTGCTGGAAACAGATGCCATGGCAATAAGATGCTGTGTCAGGATGGAAAGGAGGAAACTGCTTGCTAGAATTTTTCTCCTCAGGATGGGAAATAAAAAAGAAGGAATGACAAAGGTCTCTGAGTGTCTTAAGATCCAGCAGAGGAGTCAATGGGGTGAACATCATTCATAGATCAGCCAGTCCCCAGTGCCAAACCTTGGTCTTTGTGATAACAGAACTTAAAGTGGATAGGGGCGACTAGAAAAAGATCACGGAATGGCTACAGCTGTTTTCACACAAATACCCAGGCTGGAGTTTGACAGAGAGCATATCTGGATGCAGGATATTCTGGACAGTATCTCCACAGGCGTTTCCTTGCCTTAAACATTTATCTAGGTATCTATTTCTGGTCATTGTCAGAAAAGCAGAGATGGGCATTTGATCCCAGCTGATATGGTTGTTATATTCTCGGGGACTTGGCATGCAGATAGTAGCTATTTTTAACAGAAAGGCCAGGATCTCCCATGGATGCTCTGTCCTGCCACGCTTCCTAGCTGCCGTTTCCTGCTGTTTGCACCACGCACACTGCTTGAGAACGTGCCTGCCCTCTCCTGAACCCCAGTCCATACAAGTGCACCCCACATTTCAGGCATGTGACATCCAACTCTGTGCACCCTAGATCTGGTTCAGAAATTGTACCATTGCCATCAGCAGTGAAAATTGCTTTCTTACCTTTTTCTTTTCAAGACTGCAGCAGAATTTCCATCTGTTAGTTCGCCAGCTTAGTATCTGCCTGGTGTACATGTAGGAACTCATCCCTAAGATGCGTGCAGCCAGCTCACAGGTTTTGCCACAGCCAGCTGCTCACTGGTTACCGCACACAAAGCATGCCCCAGCATTTTACTGGGAGGTTGACAATTGGATGCAGTTTACTCGTTTCGTATTCTTCCATTCTTTTATCAGCTGGAGGAAGGAGGCTTTATCGATATAGGATTTTTCACCATTTGCTGCAGCGGACCGAAGCCCCATCCCACGCCGGTGTTCAGGGGGATGCACGTTGGGGTTGTGTGGTGCTTGAGGAGCATTCCCGTGTTTCTGAGGCTGTGTTGCCCCCTGCTGACGGTGACAACCCAGCCGAGCACCCTGCGGGCTGAGTCCACAGGAGAGAGTTTTCAAGGGCAGGAAAACGAAATTACAGTTCTTTGAGAACAGATGTAATTCTGTGTGAAGAGAGCAAACCAGAAGATATGTGAAGTTGCAGCCAATTATGTGCTCAGCACATGAACAGCTCCAGACTCCTCTTCAGAACCTGAGGAAAACTCTGTTACGTGGTAAAAACATGCTCTGTCCCTTAAAAGCCCTGTCCCAGACCTGGATATTTCTCAGGATGTGACCAGGAGGTGACATTTATTAAATCTTACCAAAGAGCTTTGTGTCAGACGTGGAAACACCAGCTTACTCTTTGGCACGGCAGGTCCCTGTCTTACACGCAGGATCTCACAGAAATTGGCTTTGAATGGCTTTACCTGGATTTCAGCAAAATCCTGTCCATAAGGCTTACCTCCTGTGTGTTGTCAGCTTTGAGACCTGCAGCTAAAAAAGCACGGTTTAAGCTTCAGGCAGGATTCACTGATTTACAAGAGCTGAATGCAGAGTGCAAAGAGATTGAATGGCATTGGCTGACAATGCAGCAGCTGGTAACAGTGCGGCAGGCACAGATGCCCTCGATCTGACTCACATCCTGGATTATAATCCTTTTTCACTTCTCCAGACTCAGGACAGGCTAAGCTGGATGTATATGACCAGAGCATCTCAGCCATGCTAAAAGAAAGCAAATCTTGCAGAAACAACTGTTGGCTCACAGGGCATTATTTACCATTTCATAAAGTTATACATAGAACCCCAGCACTTACAGATACAGGCAGTTGATTTTTGCTCTCAATAGGCTATGAAATATTTTCTAATAAGCACCATCTTTAAAAAACTAACAGCAAGTTCAACTGCACAGCTGTTTGACACCAGAATTGCCTATTCTTAGGCATACTATAAAATTCCATCCAAAAAACAATATTATCTTTTCATATATGGTTTCACCTTCTGGTATATAATTTCATACCTGATATAAAAATGGAGAAATGAGGCTTTATCACCTTCTCCTGAAGTTGTCCTTTTTCTCTGTTGTACAAAACTTACACAGGTAGATGATGCCCTGGGATTGTGATAATCCCTGTGAAGACCTGAGGAAAGGCTGAGGGAGCTGGGATTGTTCAGCCTGGAGAAGAGAAAGTTCTGGGGAGACCTTGTAATTTAAAGGGGCTCATAAGAAAGATGGATGGAAACTTTTACATGTCTCCATGTAGTGATGGGACATGCAGTGATAGGACAAGAGATAACAGCTTTAAATTAAAAGAGGAAAGATTTAAATTAAACATTAGGTGGAAATTCTTCACACAGTGGGCAGTGAAGCACTGGCAAAGCTGCCCAGAGAAGCTGTGGGTGCCCCATCTCTGCAGCTGAAGGCCAGGCTGGATGGAGCCCTGGGCAGCCTGAGCTGGTGGGTGGCAACCTGTCCATGGCAGAGGAGTGGAACTGGGTGGGCTTTAAGGTCCCTTCCAACCCAACCCATTTTGTGATTCTATGAGCCTGTGAAACCTTCAGCTCTGCAAGGGTAGGTGAGGTGGGGGTTCGGCTAACCCCAGCTGCCTTCTCTTCAGATTGAAGTCCCTTTTGACAAGGAACCATGGGGAAGTTTTGAACTTTTTGAAGTTTTCTCTGCAGCCAAACTTAGGCTCAGGGGTGCCTGATGAAACCTTGCAGCAGGGGAAAGCAAGGAAGGAAAGTACCTCAGTGCTCCCTGAATCCTAAGTGGTCCCCATTGCTGCACTTTAGCATATAAGAAAGCACACAGCAGAACACTGGGGTATTCCTGGGTGGTACCACAAAGCTGGAGGCGTTTGACAGTAAGAAGAGGGCAGTTCGTTAGAACAGGGACAGGCTTTAATAAAACTATGGTGTAAATAATGGTTCTTACTGTATGACACATAGCACAAAATCTTCAATACTCTGCAATGTGAAGAACTCTGCTACAATTAAGTTCTTTTTTCCTAACTCCCTCTCTCTGTGACTGTCATGCAAAGCCAGCACATCACTGCTGCTTGCCAGCCTGTTTAAACACTTTCTGGAGCATTCTGCTGCGTTGAAGATGTCAGAGTCACTGTTACAATTTCCCCTTCCACTTCATTTGTGGTGTCGTTTCCTGTAACATCATCTTTACCAGTCAAGGATGCTGCAGCCTGTCACAGCCCCGCCAACCTCATTACCCTGTGTCTGCTCCTCCAGGATCTTGCAGTGTTGGTTCCCTTTGCATTCCTGGCTGTGGCTGCATGGCTGTTGTTTTCCTCCTCTGTAGCTATGCTTCTCCCTTGTGTATTTATTTCATGCTGAGCCTTTCCCTAAAAATTATTTACTGTGGAGTATCACAAGTGGTGGCAGCTCTACCATAAACCAGCTGTTATTTTCTTCACTGCTATTATCCAAAGACTCTCAGAGGCAATCTAGCTGACACCATGACAAAGCTGAGATGGCCCTGTTTTCTGTGCATTACTAGTTTTGGTAAGCAGCACAGATGGGCATTGATATGGCTGCAAATCTAAAGTTGCTCCAGCAGTCCTGGATGGGGCCAATAGTCCTTGGATGTGCTCTGCATTCCCTGTTTTTTCCCTTCAGAGCATCCTGAGCTGTGAGGAGACAATTCTAAAAGAAACTCTGTTAGAAATGATTTGTTCTTCTCTGTGACTCCTGCACGTCAGATTTGCCACAAGTATAAACAGTGACAGACAGAAGGAACTGCCTTTAACTGCCTACTGCTCACTCACAAAGTCTTGGTGGAAACCAGACCAGAAGGAAACAGAAGAGTTTGTTCTTGCATACCAGTTTACAAGAATCCTCTGTAAGCATTGCACTGATAGTGATCTGAATGCTGGGAATGGCCACAGGTCTGACAAGGCTCCCAACCACTCTGCACAAATACTTCTCTCCCTCACTGCATCGTGCACTCAGAGCTGACCTGTCTGCATCCCCAAAACCATCTCTTATCAGTGTAAACAACATCAAATACAAACCTCTGATTCTAGATGTGCTTGGGCTTTTCACCCTAAAGCCGCAAAATTCAGTGCCTCAGAAACTCAAATATGGAATCATAGAATTGTTTGAGTTAAAAGGGACCCTTAAAGGCCATCTAGCCCAAATTCCTGCAATGAACAGGTTCACCTATAGCTCTATCAGGTTGCTCAGAGGCTTGTCCAGCCTGAGCTTAAATGTCTTTGGAGACAGGTTATCAATCACCTGTCTGGACAACCTGTGCCACTGCTTCCCCACTCTTAATGTAAAAAACTCTTTCTTATACCCAGTCTAAATCTCCTCTCTTTTAGTTTGAAACTATTTCTCCTTGTCCTATCACAACAGAACCTGCTAAAGAGTCTGTTCCCTTCTTTTTTACAGCTCTCCTTTGTGTACTGAAAGACCATTCTCAGGTCTCCCCACAGCCTTCTCTTCTCCAGGCTGAACAGCCCCAGCTCTCTCAGCCTGTCCTCACAGGGAGCTGTTCCATCCCTTGGATAATTTTATGGCTCTCACCTGGATGCACTCCAACAGCTCCACATCTCTCCTGTACTCAGGACTCCACATCTGGACACAGTATCTCAGGTGAGGTCTCACCAGTGCAGTCAGAGGTGCAGGATCACTTCTCTCATCCCACTGGCCATGCTGCTTTGGATGCAGCTCAGGATTTTGTTGGCATTCTGGGCTGTGAGGGCACATTGCTGCTAATGTCCATCTTCCCATCAACCAGTACCCCCGGTCCTTTTTAGCAAGGCTGTGTTCATGGGCCTTGGACAAATTGTGAAGTGTCTTCAAACATATTTTCTCTAGCGTGACAGTGTGCTCCCCTTCCCACCAAGAACATGTTTCTGAAAAGCAGGAGGGTTAGAGTTGCAATGGGTAGCAAAGCAATTTTTCCCATCACAGTTAAGAAGAAGATCATTGTCAGAAATTATTTTGGCTGCTCTGAGAGTCTGCATGCCCAGCTGTTATCCTCCTGTCTGTCTTTCACACCAACTGATCCTGTTTTCCTGTCGTCCTGTGTTCCTGTTGTCTTCCTGCTGAGGAAGACGATGCTCAATGTGACTGTTCAGAAAGAGGCACCGAAACACTCACTAGGAAAAAATTGCTGCTGGATAAAGCAGCCAATATGTTTTTGATCAGTGAACTGCTCTGGAAACCCATATCACCTCCAGGGGATGATGTGGAGGATCCTGTTAGTGCCTCTTTATCCTCAACATCATTGTACACTGTCCCCATACATTTAAGCTTTATTTCTGAGTTCCTGACACATCCTCCTCTGTGTCATTAATTCAGATAGGAAAAACTTCTTCACTATCCACTGAACTCAGTCACTTCACCTGCAAGGCTGAATGTTTGATGTAAAATTTCTGACAGTGCTGAGCCACTTCTTTTATTAGTCAGATTTTGCCCCTCCTCTCCCTCCTCATTAGATAAATCAAGAGCCAGTCAAGGGAAGGATGGAGAGCACAGCAGTGAAGGTGGTGAGACAAGCACTTGAGCCATCAGTGGAGGATCTCCAAAGTGAAGGATGGGGACATGATGGACATAGAAGTGCTGCTGGGGGAGAGCTGTGTTCATACATATTCCTAGCTTAACTTTAACATGTTATTAAACCCAGGTCCTTGCTCTTACCCATGGTATTTGAGAAGAGCTGCAGGTCTGCTTTCTGCTGGTCATACAGGACTACTCTTTCATACCTATCCTTTCTTTTTATCCTTTGTATCCGCAGAATGGATGGTGGTTTTAAGCTCAGGCTGTAGTTTCACAACCACTGTCACGTGGGAAAGGAGCTCTCCTTGCTCTTCCCTCCCCATCTCACTCCCTCCTGCCCCTTTCCTCATGCACCCCTCCAGCTGGGCACTCAGAAAGACAGGAAAGCTTTCTGTCCATGGAGTAGGAATAGCCTTCTGTGGGATCAGCTGCCATCTGGCCCTAGAGCTGCTCGATTTATGTGAGCTAATCTAAGAGCACTGTCAGCAGTAGAAACGCATCTCTTCACCCGATGGGGCTCAAAGGCATCACACAGAGCAGATCTCCACATGCAGCCACAGAGGAGCCCACGGTGCAGCAGTGGATGTGGCCTGAAGGAGGTAGAGCCCAAGGAAATCCTCTGCAGGAGCAACTTCAGGCCAGACTGCAGCCCATGGAGAGGAGCCTGCGGTGGGGCAGGAGGGCTGGGGGAGCTGCAGCCTGTGGGAAGCCCATGTGGGATCAGTTTGGGAAGAATGGCACCCATGGGAGGGAGCGCACGTGGAGTAGGTCAGAGAGTGACTATGAAGGAGCAGCAGAGACAAAGTACTATGGATTGACCACAACCCCTATTCTCCAATCTTTGGAGGAGGTAGAAGGGAGAGAATGGGAGGAAGGTGTTGTACTTTGTTCTCAGTGTTCAAGTCTACTATCAATATAACCTCCCCAAGTTGAATCAGTCCGTAATTGTAATTGAATGAAAGAATTATAGGACCATTAATGTTAGAAAAGATCACTACTCCACAGATCATCACACGGATCATCTACTCCAACTGCCAACTCTTCCCCACCATGCCCACTAACTCAGTGCTACATCTCCACATTTCTTGAGCACCTGCAGGGACAGCAACTCCACCACCTCCTGGGCAGCCTGTTCCAATGAATCACCACTCATTCTGTGGAAAGAATTGGTGAGTGATCTCCCTGTCATTACCTCAACACCTACTCTCATCTCATTTCCTCCCGTCTTGCTGAGGAGGAGCAGTGAGAAAGCAGTGGTGGGGTTGAGCTCCCTAGAGTTGCAAAGCCAGCACCCTGCCTTCATACCCAGCCATGCCACAGCCTGGCTTCTGATGCAGCTCTTTGTAGGCAGCTGATCCTTTGCTCTTGGTGCTATGTTCGGCTGTGGTGACCATGCCCTTGCCTTAGATACTACTATTTGAATGGGACTTGTCCTGATCTAACGACTTTCTGTGGTCTGTGGCAATAAAAGCAGCCTGCACAGATCACTGCGGGTATACACAGAGCAAATTAAGAAATTAATGAAAATTCATGAAATGCACAGAGTCACACTGCTCTACTGTAATGCTTCTTTAATACAAATGAGAAGGGAAAAAAAAGAAATAAAGCAAAAAACAAAGAACTGTGCGTTTGCTACACAAATTGTGCAGTCTTACCATGATGATTAGGAACTGCTCATATGAAAAATCCCTTTGGCCCATGGACATGTATTGAATTTTCATTATCCAGACAGGAGGTTGATGTGCAGGGTGAGCTGCCGCTTGTATCTGACCGTGATTGCTCTCCTCCGTGCCTGAGATTCCTTGGCTCTCATGGGACAGATTTCTTCCGTGGTGTCACTCACAGGAACTCACATCAAACTGCTTTATTGTCTGTCTGCAGTGTTTTGATGCTGTTATCAAGCAGCAACACAGCTCAAAGAGGCAACCACTGTAATCCCAGAAGACTTTGAATTTGCAGCTTAAAATCATCAGAGCCATTTTAAAAAGAGTGCTTGCACTCATCCTCACCACTTGGTTGTACTCCACTCAAAAACAAGTTATGGCTGTTGGGTTATGGCTGTTACTGTGCCTCATGCAGTACAGTTTTGCTGGGTTTTCAGTCACTAGTGATTTCAGTGTGTGAGATATTCCTCCTAATATTGAATCAAGGAGTAATTGGCTTGATAGATAAAACTGATATTTTTCTGGCCAGACTGCTAGCTTTACGTGATAGGTTTGCAGCACTTTATTTCACATTAAATTAAGCAGCGAACAGTCATGGATGAGGGAATCAGCTAATTTAGCTGTATCTTATATAGAGCCCCACTACATCTGTCCAGCACAAGTTTGTGGCAAGCCAGGTTCTGCACTGTTAAGAGCAGCAGTCACAGCCCCAGCAGATCCTCTGTACTTATTTTGACACAGTATTTGTCCCACTTCAATTGCACTTACAACACTTAAGTGATGTGCTCAGCCCTTGTGTTGATGCAGCATAAAAGAGCTGCTGTTATTACAACTGTTCAAAGCCAGAAGATGCCTAAGTCAGCTTCAGGTGGTCTAATTCCAGCACAAGGAAGTCAGCACTCAAGTTTTCACTGGTGAAGTTTAAGGTGAAGTTTAAATAAAAATAGATGGGTCTTTCTCTTGCTCATTTCTGCAGAGAAATAAGCCTTGTGTAGCCTTCTGGTACCACCAGTTCTGTATTTAATGTGAAGTGAACGCAGCCAGGAGCCGCTCTTATCCTGAGACTACATGACACCGACTGTGATACCAGCACTGCGCATTGCCTGATCTCAATTTCCCATTTGGTGCCCCTGTGGCCCCAGGACAGTATGAAGATGCTTCCTTTCTCTCTCTCTCTCTTTTTTTTTTAATTTATCCTGTCTAAACCAATAGCTTTGCTGTAGCTCCAGGCATTGTGTTTTACTGCAAGGAGCAGAGCATACATTGCACATCTTAAACACTATAGCCCAGCCCAGCTCCACCAGCACTGTACCCAGTCCTGATCACACCACACTCAGTCACCACCTGCTCTGGGCTCCTCGCTGTTTTGTGATTCCAGATTTATGTATGAGGCTCTCCTGCCACCTCTCTGCAGCTGCAGCAGCATGTTTCCAAACCCTGGCAGCAGTTGTTTCAGCTTGAAACTGCGCTGGAAGCTCTCGGCCCACGTTTCTTGAAGTCACTGCTGCTTCAGCTTCTCATCACTTTCTTTCGCAACATTTTGTTGTTTGCTGGAGTCATGAAATATTTCACTGCTCATTTGTACAGGCTGCTGATCTCTCTTCTGGATGTTCATGAAAAATGCGCTCATGTGAATTATCTACCACAGATAATTTCACCTCTACATGGAATCCAGAACTGAAGTGGAGCCCCTGTTTTGCAGCTAAGTAGCTTTTAATTTGGTGAGATAATAACATGAATTATCTTTGAGAGTTCAATCAGAAGTCAAGGCGTGATAATTGTTTGCTGAAACAAACATTGAATGGAGAAACTCAATGCCAGTGTGGATTTATTTTTCCATAGAATAGGTCTTGCAAGTTTGATTAATACAGTTTGTGAATTTGGGCTTTCTCAGTTATTGTGCTGTCTTAATATGGCCAGTGGGCCCTTCCAAGCCCTCATTTAAGAGCCTACATTCCTACACCTATATTCCCTGTAAGCCCCATCACCAAGGGGCTCGGTGATCACTTTGGACATGACAAGAAGCATCAAAGCTCTCTGCAAATCAGTAACTATGGTACTGGGGACTCAGAGGGGCTGATGTCCCTGAGTCCCAGTACAGTGGAGGGCAGCACAAAGGGAGCAACAAGGCATCTGCTCAGCTGAAGAAAATGAGGGAAACAGCAGCAGTGAGACCTCTCTGTACTCAAACCATCACAGACAAACATGCTAATGTTAGTCTTGTCAGAGCCCTTGGGTACTGTCTGGAGGGATGCTTCCAGCACATCACCAGGTCTCTCTTGTCTTTTTCACTCGTACTTGTCATTCAGTCTGGTGTGATGGTGGTGTGGAATAGGGGAACATCTCCTTTTTCAGCAGGGAAGAGAAGCCTTAAAGGAAGGTCCTTTAAGGACAAGAGACTGATGGTGCCACAGGGATGGTGCTTGGCACTTCAGACTGCAGACAGATGCAAGCACAGTGTGTCTGAGCACAGGCAGAAATATGGAAGTTACTGCATTCCTGGAAATAAGTATATATCATAGAATCGTAGAATATCCTGAGTTGGAAGGGACCCACAAGGATGACCGAGTCCACACAGCACCACCCCAAATCCAATCCCAATGCCTGAGAGCGCCATCCAAACGCTCCCTGGGCTCCAGCACCTCAAGGCCGTGCCCACAGCCCTGGGCAGCTGTTCCATGCCCACCGCCCTCTGGCGCAGCCCCTTTCCCTCACCCCCAGCCGCCCTCCCCTGACGCAGCTCCATGCCGTTCCCTGTCGCTGTCACACAGAGCAGAGCTCAGCGCTGCCCCTCAGCTCCCTGTGAGGAGCTGCAGCTGCCATCAGGCCTCCCCTCAGCCTGCCCTGCTCTGGGCTGAGCACAACAGGGGCCTCAGCTGCTCCTCACCTTGCCCTCCAGAGCTTCATCCATCTTTGTAGCCCTCCTCTGGACATTCTCTATAGCTTCATGTCCTTCATATCCCGTTTATTTACTATAACCCTTTGGGCCTGACCCGTCAGCCAATTGTTGGTCCATCGCACAATGTTTTTACCTAGCTGTACACTGTCCATTTTGTCCAGGAGGATCCTGTGAGAAACAGTATTGAAATCTTTCCTGAAATCCAGACAGATAGCATCAGCTGGCTTCCCTTGGTCAACTAATTGGGTGACCTTGTCATGAAAGGAAATTTAGTTAACTGGAACCTTCCCCTGCCGAACCTGCGTTGGCTGTGCCCAATGACCACATGGTCCCTATGATGCTTTTCAGTAACTCCCAGCACAATTTTCTCCTTAATTTTACCAGGCACTGAAGTGAAACTGACAGGCATGTAATTACCAGGGTCTACTTTCCTGCCCTTCCTGAAAATTTGACAGTGTTTGCCAGCTCCCAGCCAACTGGGACCCCTCCAGATTCCCAAGACTGTTACTGTTCAGAATTGACATGACCGCTGTGCCATATGAGACTGCAACGTCAGAGGGGCAGCGGGTACAGAAGTTTTACTGTGACGCTCTGGGAGTCGCAGATGCCAGAAAGCTGGGTTTGATTTGGAGTGCAGACCACAGGCATTTGTGCCCAGGCCTCCCGGTCTCTCAGGTACGTGCCACCCCGCTGTATTTTCTCTAGGTATCCCCAGCGGGTCCCGGGCAGGGGAAGGGCCGTGTAGCACTACGGCCTTCGCCCCTTACCTCGGTGGGACGCGGAGCCCCGCGGGGAGGCCTAGGGCGGTGTTGCGGGGCGTGGGCAGCAGGGGGCGCTGCGGTTCGACTCGGAGCGGCTCAGCTCAGCGGCTGCGCCCCCGCCGCTATATAACCGGCTAGCCGCAACGCTCCGTCCTGCCGGCGGGAGGAGGCGGTAGCAGCGGCGGGAGGCAGGTGAGCTGCGCGCGGGGTGTCCGCTCCGTGCATCGCGTGGGGCCGGTGGCGGCGCGCGGCCGGGGAGCCCATAAAAAGCACTGGGAGATGCGGATCGAATGTTGGAGATGCTGCAGGCGGTGGAGGCGGGCGTGCGGGTGGTGGAACAGCAGAGTGAGTGAGCGCTGCTTGCTGAGGCCGGTAATGTGCGTTGTCACATCTTCTCGGCCAAAAGTTTGGAGGGTGCTCCTAAAAGAGGGCCCCGGGCGTCGCTGGGCGCGCTGAAGCACCGTGTCGCTGCGTGGTGCCGGGGTCCCGCGTAGCACGGTCCCGGGAGCCCAGCCAAGGGTCGCGTTCGGGAGACGCGCTGCTGTGTGCTGCTGGAGCTGTGGGTGCTGCCACCCTTCCAGGGCGTTAAGCAGCATCTCCTTCATCTTAACTATGGTGCAGGGTAACGAAGCAGCCTCTGTCAGTTGCAAGCTTGTGTTTCCCTTCGGTGAGAAGGGGAAGGTAAATCTTTAAAGCTCAACGCGGTGGGTCCGGGTCTCCCTGCTCGCATGAACACTTCCACTTGAAAAGCTGACCTGGGCTGGTAGCTGCCACCTGCTCGGGCTGCTCTTATTACCTTTCACTGCTCTTTGCTGCTTCTCTTCCCCTTTGCTGCTTCCTGCCTCTCCTCCCGGTCCCTGTGGGGCCCCCGAAGGCAGTGCTGCTCTCAGTGCCCTGCCTCGGGGCAGCCCGCAGCAGCTCCGGGAGGGACCTGCTGTCCTCCAGTGCTCCGGGTGTGGAGAGAGCAACCCAGCAGAGCCCTGGCATTATCACTGCGTTAAACTCCGAAGATCCAGCAAGTGAAGCATTAGAAATATTTACCGATATTCAAGTATCAGCAGCAAAATAATTAAATGTCAAGTGTTGGCGTCCAGGGTATAACTTTGCACTGGATGGCTATGCTGAGAAGGCATTTGGTAGCAGCTGAACTGGAGGTGACATGATGCATAAGTGCCTTGTTCTGATTTGCATGATTTCATACAAGAATTGTTTTGTGTTCTTTATGTTGTGTAGAGGCTGTGGGTTTTATTGTTCCTTGCCCTCAGTTTGAAGCAGGGGTGTGGGCTCTTCAGCATCTCCTGCTACACAAACTCTCAGCCAGTCTCCTGTTTTCCAATGCAATTAAATATACCCGACTGCTTGTCTCTTTCCATCTCTGCAATCTGCCGTGGGGAGCAGCACAGCCTGTGCTGTGGGAGAGTGGTTGCAGTGAGCTGCGTGTACGAAGATGAGGATTAACTTCTCACTCTTTTGCTTTATTTATCAGTAGAATAGAGTCATGCCTTCATATACAAAAGGAGGATTTTGTAGGTGATCCTTAGAGCAATGCACTGTGACATTGAAAATCACTACCTGGGACTGGGAGTGCTGAGTAAAGCTCTGCAAGGCTGTATATGTGGGGCTAATTTTGAAGCAGTTCCTGATATGAGACTAGGTCTTGCTTCATTTCTTTCTTTAGGGATGGAGTAGTTATTTGGCTACTGATGTAGCAAACAGCAGGTAAAAGCTTGCTCGAATAGGGGGGAAAAAAACCCCCACAATTTACATTTTCAGCAAAGCTTCTTCTATGATGAAGGTAAGGTGCTGTCTGTTGTGATAGTGACCTATTAAGAAGGTGGCTTAAAACTTCTGTCCTACATCTCCACAGTGTGTATTTCTATGCAGACTATACTAGGATGTAGTAAGCAATGCTGTATATTTAGCAAGGTACTGGAGAGAAGAGCTAGCAGCACATCTATTGCAGACTTGCAGTTCTCCACATCTGTGAAGCACAGCAGCACATCTGAGGCAGGGCAGGGGATTCAGCACCCAGTGAGAACAGAGCTGCACACTGAATTGCAGGCTCCAAATAATGTGCTCTGTGAGAGTCATACAGTGGTAGGAGTGAAGCACAATACAGTAGAGACTTGTATGTTATGGTTGGTTTGATAGTTGATTGAACACTCTGGAAGAGAAAAATATCAAGGCATAACGATGAATATCTCAGTAATACGGTGAAAGGCCAGCAGCAAGCAGTGCAAGAGGATGCCTCCCCCTGTGCCGCCAGCTGGATGCTGAGGTTTGCTAAAAAGACTACTGAAGCACATTGTGCAAATGCTTTCCCAACAGAAGGATTGTTTTAGCTTGTTATTTATAGTTATTCTGTTCTTGCTAAAGTGCAATGTTAAGTGAGTGCAGAATGCTCAGTACTGAAGTCATACGTAGCTGAAAGCAGCAAGCAATGGAGCTTGTTGTGTAATGCTTTAGTACTGAGTTTGGTATTGAAAATACAGCCCTGTCAGAGTGGTGTATCTTCAGGAAAGTAATTCTGGGGAATTTTCATGTAACTTATTCCAATGCAATCCTGCTGTTGCTCAGTGTGCCTTTGAAGCATTGCGCTCCAGAAGACTACTTGTTCTGTCGGTTGCCACTCCATGGGTATTGTCAGCTTTTCTGGGTTTCCCTGTGAGGAGCAATTAAAGATCTGTCCTGTCTTGGTTCACTGTGATACAGAACCAGGTCACCATTTTACAGCCAGAAGGTAGATCTGAAAAATATTTGACTCCTGGAAAAGAGTCCTTGAGTGCAAAGGAGTGTGTGTGAAAGGTTTTAAGCAGTCATATTAGTATTTTCTTTAATGAACTGTTTATTCAGTTAGGTGGCTATAAAGCTGCTAGTCGAGCACCCAGATTCACAGCTCCTGTGTGAGTTGTCACGTGGCATGAAACTGTTTTTGGTGAAGGAAAAACTATGGCTGCTCTTGTGGGCTGATGTCTAAAGGTGTTTTGCAGTACAGAAAGTGGCCTTGTAGTGCCCTGGCTGGGGGATAGGCAGATACAAGGTCCTTCATTGAGTTTAAGACTGCCTTAGCTTCCTCTCCAGATATCAGGAGTAGTCTGCTGGCTGTTCAGGGGCTGTGGATGGAGAAACATTTTATTCCAGTGGAGATACCCACATCAGAACTCTGCAAATGAATTAATCCTCAGAAGCATCTGGTGCAGCAGCAGTTCCCAGGCTTTGCTATTTGTGGCATCACTTACTGATCAGTGATTTTTATGCAATCCTTAAAACCAGCAAAAGCATCAGCTGACAATTCCTTGGATTCCCCTCTCAGCGTGCAATTGTGACCCCTCAATTTATAAGAAGATAGCTCAGGCTGCTGCTACTGATGTGAGCTTTCAGGCTGTTCTGCCCAGAGACAAACTTCTTTGGAACAACTCTTGCATGGGATGCAGAGCTGGAAGAAAGGCATTACTTGTGCTATTCCTTTGCACAGCTGTGAGTTTCACTTCATGGATGCAATCACCAAACACTTACAGGAGAGTAACTTCCTCTTGAAATCATAGTTAAAAAGTAAACAAAAGCATCCAAAGCACATGCTGGGCTAATTAGTTTCTCTATTAAGTTTCACTTTTTGAATTTTAACTGTTTGATGGCTCATTTTAAATGAGTTGGCTTCTGTGTTTATTATTCCTCCAGGCTGTTGTGAGTTATGGCAAAGCACTAAGGTTGCTGAAGAGCACTCTGGCAAGCAAGGATAGCTTGAACAAAGATGCTCCAGCAGTGCTCCCTCTGGCATGCATTGTCTCTGCCAAATTTTGCATGGGGAACCTGGAACACATCCCTTTGAGCCACCTGAGATTTGTTGCTCCAAGGTAATCCTCATAATAATTCCCAAGCTTATATTACTGGAAAAATTCAGAGGGACTGAGTAACTCCTAAGCAGTATAATTCTGTGCTGCAGGGTACATTCTTGGTATTGGACAAGAATTAGATTGATGGGGAAATAAGACTTTGTATTAAATGTTTCAAAGTCTGATGTAATTTGTTCATGCCAGAATGCTAGAAGGAGTCATGATGTGCTGTGCACAGGGAAAGCTGGTAGGATGCTGGGCTCACAGAAGACATTCATGAGTAAAGTGCACTTCAGTGTGCTCAGCAGAGCTGTGCTCTCATTGCATGTGTTCTTGTGTACCAGTCCACTGGGATCTGAGGTTCTCCTCCTGCCATTATGATGAAAGGTTGCTTAGCTGTTGGTGTGATAGGATAGAGGAGTGCCTCTCTAGGCAACCTGTGCCAGTGCCTCACCACCCTGACTGTGAAATAAATAAATAAAAATCCAGTCTAGATCTCCCCTCTTTTAGTTTTAAATCATTTTCTCTTGCCCTGTCACCACAGACCCTGCTGAAGGGTCTGTCCCATTCCTTCTAGAGGCCCCCCCTTTAGATATTGAAAGACTGCTCTTAGGTCTCCCCAGGAAAAATGAGACTTGAAGTGCTAATCTTGCATGGCAGCAACTTCCTGAAATTACCGACTAGGACCTCTTGAAGAAGCTGCATGAATCTGTGCCTGATAGTGATACAACATGTATGAAGAGCACTGAGTGGCTTACAGACGGGGTGGAAACGGTGGATCTTGCTAATGAACATGTTTTCTTAAATAGCATGATATAGATGAATGGTTACATAATGCGAATTTGTGTGCATTACTATTGGAATTTATTGTAATAACTTAAGATGACTGCCAGATGTGCTTGTATTTTTGTTGATCAAAACCCAGGCATTTGAGAGGCTCTCAGTCACCATCCGGTCAGTGCAGTGAAGCCCAGGTCCATTGCCTTTGTCTGTGTGAGTCATCCTTCAGTGTCAGAGCCAGCCAGACACGGGTGTTGAAGTGAAAGCCCTGAAGCTCAGGTCACAAGTTATTGAGCTCTGCCCTCCACTGAGGACCTGGTGGAAGGTGGGCAGATGTTGCTCTATTTCACCTTTCTGGAGCTCTGCCTTGGGCGAGGAGGGAGATGAGTCACTGGCACTGAGCTGCAGTAGCATTAAGGCTAACCTGATTTGAGCGGAAACAACGTTGTGCCTGTCAAACTCAGAGCGTTCATTTTTAGCTGCTCAGCAGTTGGAGTATCAAATCTCTGAAAAGCTGCCCGGCTTGATTGTTCTCATTACATAACAGCAATGTCTTTGGGATTTGAGAAGAGCTGTGAGCGATGTGTCTCTTACATAAATCCCCACAGCTGTGATCTGTGCTGACCCTGGGCAGCCAGGAATGGCTGACAGCAGCACTGAGCTCCTGGGGAGGCCAGGAGCAGTGGCCCTGTGCTCTGAGGGTTCCCCCAGATGCCTGCTGGGGTTGCACGTTTTGCTAATGGAGTGTGAGCAGGGGCTGAAGCAGAAATCACGCTCTTAAGGTTCTGTCTTTCCATTTGTGAGCAGAGTGCATTCTCACTGCTTCCTTTGTATCTTCTGAAGCATCAGCTTTTAACTGCATTTCCAGCTAGAAGCAGGTAAGCTTGGGATTTTTCCCAATCACAGAATATTCTGAGTTCAAAGGGACCCACAAGGATCACTAAGTCCAACCCCTGGATCCACACAGGGCCACCCCAAATCCAATCTGTATGTTGGAGGGCGCCGTCCAAATGCTCCCTGAGCTCCAGCACTGGGGCCATGCCCACAGCCCTGGGCAGCTGTTCCATGCCCACCACCCTCTGGCGCAGCCCCTTTCCCTCACCCCCAGCCGCCCTCCCCTGACGCAGCTCCATGCCGTTCCCTGTCGCTGTCACACAGAGCAGAGCTCAGCGCTGCCCTCCGCTCCCTGTGAGGAGCTGCAGCCGCCATCAGGCCTCCCCTCAGCCTGCCCTGCTCTGGGCTGAGCACAAGAGGGGCCTCAGCTGCTCCTCACACACCTTGCCCTTCTGACCCTTTTGCATCTTCGCAGCCCGTCTTTGGACGCGTTCTAATAGTTTGTCCTTCTTACACTATGACCCCGAGCCTTGTTCAAGGGGTGCATGTACTGGCTTCTCCTTGGGAGAGCTGTGTTCTGACAGTGCTGTAATTAGGAGCATGTTAAGAATGATAGAACATAGAAAAATGTTGTGGGATTGTTTAGGGGAAGAATCAAGGTAACTGTGCACAAAGAGACCTATCTAATTAAAACTGCAGGGAGATGGGGATGGCAGCTAATGAGGCTGAATGTGCAACTTAGCTGAGTTATTTGAAGAGAAGCAAAGCTGTCTTGCTGGGGTAAGGAGGGTGGGAGGGAAATAGAACATACTTAGAATTCATCCCTGAAGTATAAATTCCACTGTAACTAGTGCAGGTTTTGCTTTGGGTTCCTTTGGATCAGGGATTTTACCGCACTGAAGTGAAATGAATCAAGAATGGTAACTAGGAATTGCATGTGAATAAAATATTTAAAGACTACTATTTTATTAAACCTTTCTTAACATCCCATCTTCATCTTCTAGTATCTTCTAGGTTTTCATTCAATTTTTTTTCACTTAATCTTTACCTCAAGGGAAAAAACTGCCTAGTGACTTCCCTTTTTTTCCTACGTTCTCCTTCCTCTTTCCTTCTTTTCCAGTCATATTGATCTTTTCTTCAGTTACTCTGCTTGTTTGGCAGAGTTCACATCCCTCTTTTTGTGTTTGTCTGTCTTCACTCTATGATCTCTCCTGCCTTTTTTCTCTCATAACACAAATATATATCACTTTTTTATTAAAAGAAAAAGAAGCGTTTCCAGCTGTTCTGTCTTGTGGTCTCATCTGTGTGCTTGGAAGTTCCTCTTCTAGTTTCATCTTTGATTCTTTTAGCTTGACTTGGGCACCTTTTACCCCTTGTGAAAGTGGGTATCCTGGGCTAAGGACTGTCTGTTTCCTTCTCAGGCTTAGCCTGTCATCTTTGATAGCATAATTACCACTCTGGCAATTTTCTCTTGACTTCTGAGAGCAGCTCCCTTCTGTGTGGCTTCTGGATCTTCCTCACCTTTGTTTCCCCTCTTTCCCTTTCTACTCTTTCTGGGTGATATAATGGGAAACAAACTCAGCTTAATTTCCATGGACAGCAAAGCATCACCCTTATTTCATCAAAAGGTAGCATATGTTACGGTGCCATGTAGCCACATAGCATGTGCCAAATAGTGCAGAACCCCTTAAAAACAGCAGTCTCTGTGAATACATCAAAACCTGACTAGGCTAAATCTGTATTTCCCCCTTTAGCTTGAGTACCTAAATTTGATGTAAGAGCACTGATTTTCTGTAAAGCTCTTTCAGAGGAAGAAGAACAGAAAATGCAGAGTTTGTTTCAAAGTTCTGTATTCTCTTCCCCATTTTTTGAAGTAGGTGTGGTGCTTGATTGCTTGATTTCAGTCACTTTTAACATGGACCAACCTATCGGGGAGTTAATGGCAGGAAATTGAGGCAGGAGCACAGTCAAAAGTGCAGGATGTTTAATCTTCAGCAGTGTTTACAAAAGATTTGGTGTTTGCCTTTGTTATCTACACTAATTCTGATGAGCCTTTTGTTCTTTTTTTTTTAAAGGTTTCCACCCTGGGACTGTCTTCTAAGGCAAACTATTACCAATGGAAGTGAAATTTGTTTTTCCAGCATTCTGGGTAAGATTATCTTCTGTGTTGGTTTTATTTGTCTGATGTGTTCGTAAATGTTTGCCACCAAAGAACTCTTTGCAACTTTTCTTTGATTTTATTACATTAGTGCTATTCTGTCCAACAGAAAGAAAATAGCCTCCAACAATTTTATAAACAGTGCAGATAAAGGTGACTTGAAAGCAAAACACGAGGCTTTTGCAGTGGGGGAATTACAAAACATAAACAGACCTTTGGTTTACTAATATTTTGAATTGTTTCATAGGTAAAGTCAGTATTGAAAAATATATGGTGTGTTATTTTAGTTTCATATCTAAACTAAACGTGGTTACTTTCTTTGTGTGTTTTTCGGACTATCAAATCTTTTAAAGATACAACAATATTTGAAGTTGGACACATGTTTGGAACAGTTGGGAAGGTGTAGTTCTTCTGTAGACTGGGAGATGGATCCTGTAAAGCATGTTGTAATTGCATGAAGTTGTGCTCAGACATTGTGAACAATAATGTTGCTTGCTGAGGTTTCTGGAAGGTCAACAATGATGATATACCTAGGAAAAAAAATCGATAGCTTTGCTGTCAAATTGTAGGGCAGTGTTTGCCATTAGGCTGGGGGTATTGGCTCCGTAATTCATAGTACCCCCCAGTAACATGCTGGAAATGACCCTGAAGCCTTGTGACTCCCTTCCAGCTGACCCTCAGTCAGGCAAGGTGCAGCACTGGCTTTGGCCGAGACAGAGGTAGCTTCACTGTGACCAAATAAAAGCTGAGCTCTGAGGTCACTTTGGTGCTTGGATGACAGTTACAAAAAAGCTATATCAAATTCAAAGAAAGAGCAAAGCAAGTTATTCGTGCTTGTCTCCAATATGTCTCATTCAAGTGTTCCTTTTCATTAAGTATGTGTCATTATTATCAGGTGTGGAGTACTTGTTACCAGTCAGCTCAAAGAGGAAGAGGACATGTCTCTAATATTTGGAGTAAGGCGTTTAAGAAGCAGTTGGACATTTTGATTCCTTATGGCTAGGCAATTGGAAATTAAAGACCATTGGATGGGCACAAAAAACAAACATTAGGAGTCTTGAAATGAGTTTGCTTCATGTAATGATTGTTGGAAATGCTGTTTGTGACAAACCCTGTAGCTAAAGCAGTTGGCTGCTGAAGAAGAAAATGCTGCCAGAAGTAGAAATCAAATAGAGCCAGAAATGTAGGGGACTATGTATAATTTGAGTGCTTCCTGCAAACCTGGAAGGATAGTTTGCTGGTCCATTTCTACCTCCTGTGCTCCTCTCTTTTGAAGAGGCTGGACCAAATAATGTGTATTTGTAGGATGCAGTGTGCTTTTCACTTTCCTCATGTGGATCTTTGAGCTCTGAGTGGGAAGATGCAGTTTATACAAAAGCATAACCTTGCTCAAGTGATCTTTGTGTGAACTTGCAGTGCATTACCCTCATAGCTGTGTCTGATGGGAGGTATTCTGACACACCATTAAAATGCTGTTCTGATGGCATTATTAAAAAAAAAGATTTTTAAGGAGTAGGTTGAAGTGTTCTGCTTGGGAAGTTGTGGATCAAATAATTGATAATATACATCTGCTTCAAAGAAGAATAGGTTTTTGCTGCTTTCAGCAATAACTAAAAATGCAGTGAAGCAATTTGACAATATTTAATGTCATCCAGTAATTTAACACTGGATTACCATTGAAATCTCATAAAAATACTGAAGCCATCTTACACTGTATCAGATGGATTAAACATGATTCACTTATTGCATTAAATTCCAGAGAGATTAATAATGTCTGGGTCATTGTTCCCTAGACTTAAAAATTGTAAGGCCAGAGGGACCCACATGAATATCTGTTCTTTCTACCTGTTCTGTGTGGGTTGAAGGAGTGCCAGATATACCAGGAATCTTCCTTCAATTTTTTTTTTTTTTCCTTTGTTCAGCAAATCATCTGGAAAGAGATCAAGTTCTTGATGTAGTGGGTGTCAGTAGTAACAAATCTGCCATGTCACAGGTAAATTGTTGCAGTGAATAACGAGCCTTGCTCTTGGAAGCAGTCTGCAGCTCTCTTCAGCTTCCAAATGTTGTACCTTGTTTGTCCTGCTGGACTGGTAAGACATCTGTTTTCTCAGAAGCTGATTCTCCATTCCATGAGCCACTTAAAACTCATTTACTATGAGATGTGTTGAAGGATGGTAAATCTTTGCATTCAGATTTTCGTGTAATATGAGTTTAAATTAATGCATAGTGTGAAATCAGGAACAATAACATTAGCACACTACACTGCCATTATAAATGATGATGTAACTGTGTAGAAAGATGGGATTTACATGCCCAAGCCTATTTTCCATACAGCTGTGTTGATTGGTGTTGATTGTGCTACTGTCTTTCAATGCCTTATTGATTGTGTCCTGTGATAACCTTTCCCTGATGCTGCTAACTACTGATGTCAGTCTGATGTTTTGATCATAGCTTCAGTTATCTCTCAA
The DNA here is from genome assembly GCF_951394365.1 of Tetrao urogallus. Taxonomy (NCBI): domain Eukaryota; kingdom Metazoa; phylum Chordata; class Aves; order Galliformes; family Phasianidae; genus Tetrao; species Tetrao urogallus. The sequence continues at coordinate 20,520,134 of NC_136813.1, forward strand.
CCTTTTTAAATATTTCCATTTTTAACCCTTTCCAGTTGTTAACAGCAGTCATTGCATCAAGGAAGTTATTGGTGCATCTGCCCTCTGCTGCTATGTACAGGTTCTTAATTGTGTGGCTGTTTACATCTCTCAATTACTGATAGCATGGAAGGTATGTCATTGTCACTGAGATGTGAATATAGCATCCTGCATCTTTCTGAACATGAAGCAGAAGTAGTCGAATACATTTGCTGTTCCTGAATTGTTGGATAGGTTTTTATGTGAACTATTCTTCCCTTGGCATGCACTTAAATTCTTGTTATATTTAGGGTGGTGCTTCTGCAAACATTACCTGAGCTCTATTTTTTTTTTTTTTTTTGCTTTTCTTCCATCACTTGCATTTATGCAATGGCAATTTGTATTTGTTGTTATCAGTGTCCCTTTTCCCCATCTGTTATACACTGTGGGTTTGTTTTAAAGGCTTCTTTGCTGCTGGTGTTACACTGATTAGCCCAGATTCTTTAACCAAGAAAGCTTGCTTTCGTGACTGTGGCACAATTATTTTTCTTTTCATTTTTGGTGTGTTATCAAGTATCTCTAGCTGAATGGTTCACCTATATGCAGCAGAAGTTCAGTATAGCATTATCTGGAGATACTTCTACCTCTTGAGTTAATATGTGCACGAGTACTTGTGGACTTTCCAGTAGCATTCAAGTAAACTGCTTTTTCCCAACAGATTTCCTGCTGGAATAAAATTGTGTGGCAGTACTTTTTCCAAACTTTGAGGATATATGCCTGAGGAATGTCTCTTGCTGTTCTCTTACCTTACTTTGGATTTCTAGCAGACCTTGTCCTCATCTCACCTGATGGTTTGCCGGCAGTCTGGATTCGTCTTTTCCTGTACATGTGGTGTTCATGGCTTTATCTTATGTACACTTACTCCTAAATAACTATGGTGTTTTTTAAGCATTGGTTCTTACCATAATTTACCATTACTATTTTAACCTTTAATAGAAGTAAGCTTCACTTTAAGAAGGGAATTCTGTTGAAATTACAAGCCCAGACATTGCAGTTCTAAGCAAGTATTGTTTGCCCTTTAAAAAAATGAAAAGCTATTCAAATACCAACAATACTGGCAAAGCACTGCCTTCTGTTGTCAGTGCTGCGATGTGCAAGTCACAAATTCTTCGACAATTCATAATGACATGGGAAGGCCCTTGTTTGTCTGACATGTGCAGTGTGCAGCTCCTTGTCCATGTGACCTTTGCAGGCTGTGGTTGCTGCAGTGCCACGGTGGGAGAAAGCAGACCTGAATTTCATGAGATGGAGTTAGAGTGCTGTGGTTGGCTTTGGGGTTGACTCCATATGGCAGTGGAGGGAAAGGGCAGCAGCTGAGGTCAAAAGTTTATACATGTTTTCTCTTATTTGTGAAACACTAGTATAATCTTAGTGGCTGCTTCTCAGAACTTTATTAATTTACCAGGTTAAAGCAATGTGCTTATAGAAATTGGCTTTTCACTATTTGAAATAAGTGACGTGTCAGCATGAGCTGTTGCTATCTGAGCTGTCGCATACCTTGCCTGGTGAGGATCTGCAAGGAGATGAATGGGACCATCTCACGTGAACCAATTGCACAAGAAAGATTTGCGTCTCTCTTTAAACTGTGCTTAGCATGAAGGTGCTTGGGCAGCTGAGTGTCGACAGCAGAGAATTTGTAGAATAGCTTAGTGAATGTGTTCAAATGAATTAGGGAAGTTACCGGATTCCCAAGGGTAACAACCTCGTTCATGTATTGTGTAAGTGCGACATCCCAAATGGGATCCAGTCCACAGAAGAGGAACCTGCTTGTAAATGCTTTGGGGCAAGAACAGTTCTTCTATTTGGTGTCTTGTGGCTTAGTTATGAGTGATCCTACTTCACAGCATACTTCCAGCATAACGGATAAGACAAATGAAATAAAAGATATTGAGAAGGACTAAGGAATCGTCCATCTGCAGTGACAATAGAAACAACTTCATAAGTCCCTGGTTTAAATATAAAGTTACTTGCAAAGAATCTTCTGATATGATAATTACATTATTCATACTGTTTTTCTGAATTTCAAAACAAAGTGTGACCTTGATTTCAAAGCAAAGTGCATAAAAGCATGCTGTGCTTATTTTTCATAATTAATCATGTATAAGCCAATTTTATGGCAAAACAGATAAATGAAATGTCAGCATACTAGTTTGTAAATACTTCAAGATGTTAGTGTGGTTTGTATCTTAGCTTTAAGAAAATCCAGTGTTTTTCAGTTTCATTGCAGGATAAGAGCACAGCATGCAATGTACTCTGCAGTTGAGCTCTAAATAGATACACTGTCTCAGATATATATTTTGTTCAGTACATAGAGTGCCCAAGGTTGGAAAAGACCTTGGAGATCATCCAGTCCAACTGTTTACATACTATCACTATTTCTTCACTAAATCATATCCCACAGTACAATGTCTCTTGATGTTTCTTGACCGCCCCCAGGGACAGTGACTCAACCACCTCTCTGAGCACCTGTTCCAGTGCCTGACTGCTCTTCTGGGGAATAAGCTTTCCTAATATCCAATTTGAAACTCTTCTGCTCAACTTGAGGCTTTTCCCTCTCATTCTATTGCTAGTTATGCAGAAGAGGCTGACCTCACCTTGCCACAACCTCCTTTCAGGCAGTTATAGACCACAGTACAGGTGCCAGAACAGGGTAGGTTTGCACATGGAAAAGGGGCTTGGGCTACCACCTAGCCAGGCTTCTGTTACATGCATCTCTATCAGGAGAACCGGAAGTCACTGTGATACTATATGGGTAAAGCCATTTAATAGCAAATACATCTGAATGTTGTGTATGGGTAACTTTACATAAGAGTTAACAGTGGCAGTTGATAATGTGTGTATTGTAAGTGCCTCTTTTAATAGGATTTACTGAATTCTACTGTGAAGTGTCACAGGACAACATTGTTATTTTTTAGTTCACTTGCCTCTACTTTGAACGAATTCTGGTGTTTAGTGTCTGTTAGATAGGCAGTATAATAGGTGTCAGCATTAGGCTGCGTTGGGTGTGTAAGCTAATATTTGAGTCTTTTAGCTCTTCTTCCTAAGCTGTGAATTGGTGAAGATACAGCTCAGATGATATAAAACAATTTAAACTTTCTCAGTGAACCAGTTTTGAGAAAGTTTTTTTTTTTTTTTTTTTTTTTTTCCTTAAAATGCAGAGCTTCATGCTGGAGCAGTGTGATTAAAAGCCTATGGGGATTCAAGCATTGGGATGGTTTTAAGAAGATCAAGGGACTGAATGCAATTTTCCTGCAAATGATAATTAAAGAAACAGCATCCTCATTAGCATAATACAGTAAATGATAAAAAGAATTGGACAGATGCCTAATCTTGCAATGCTTCTTAATTTACAAGTGCATGTTTTAAAAAGAAAGCAGTTGAGGTCTGTTCTTCCTGGCAGCCCCTCTGAGTCACCAAAACTACTTCTTGCATAACTACATTTTTCAGTATTTTTCTTCTTTAGGACAACAAGTTATGTATTCCAGAACTCCAGACAAAGTCTGTTATACTTCTGTATGTAATAGAAACAGATAGGAGAGAGATCTGTGGTACTTCAGGATTTCTATGATTGGATGCCTACCAGATAAAATTACACATCTGAGGAGAGTTTCTCAATTGGGGTCATACGCAGCTCTAAAGACGTCCAGAGGCAGCTGTCATAATATGACAGCAAGTAGTAATAGGTGTTGTTTGAGTTGATGCTGTCATTTGTTACCTATATTCTGTTCTTGTCCAACATAAGCCGCAGTGGTGTGCGATGGGGTGATGTGTCTGTACTGCTCAGTGCACCGCAGTGTGCTCTGCTCAGGATCTCTTCTGAGACTCATACAGTGCCCTCTAAAACATGGATATTACACTATGTGCATTTTTCTCTTTTGAAACTTGTGAAATATGCTGAGCATGTGAAGCTGAAGAGTCTGTGTTGTGAGCACGTGGGGTCAGCAAGAAGTCATGTTGAGAGTGCTAAAACTTGCTGGGGTGGTGATGGATATCAATGTTGGAGTGTGCGTGTGGGAGCCGAACATGATTTGGCCTTGTCCATGGTGCTGCTGAGAGTGATCCCTGGTGCAAGTGGTCCCCTGGGGCGTTGCCAGACTACTTAAAGGAGTTGTATCTTAATTGGCAGGCCTCTTCGTCTTGTAATGCTAGATTGTGCCTCTCTGAAAGACTGTAGGGGGAATAGTGTATTTAATAAGGTTAAGTATATAGAGGAGAAAATGCTTTTTTAGGAATGAAAATGATTTCTCAGTGGGAGCTGGCTTCTGAATTATTCCACATAAGACCCAGTGCAAAGTAGGAGCTGACTGCAAACGGATGCTGGATTTTTCCAGCTGGAAGTAACCTTCCCTTACTCAAATCCTAGGGCTTCTGTCCAAATGAGAGCTAGCAAGCATTGCTGGTGAAGGGTGAAGGGCTTGTTCTTGCCAGAGCCAAGAGATCAGCTGGCACACACACCTCCTACCAAAACAGTATTCTGCCCATTTTAAAGCTAATACAATATGATAAGTGCAAATCCTTAATGTTAGGTAATATGAAATCATCAGCAGATGAATACACTGAGAACACACTCCAGAAAAACAACAGATCTTTCAACCCTCTGTTAGATGGTCACTATAGGTGATAATGTCTATTCTGTTGCAGGCTGGGTTTCTGTTTGATGTCAAGAACTAAGGAACAAGGTGAATGATGTAATGCTATGTAATGCTTTAGAGTAAATATTGATATGTTCAGCAGATGTTATGGTGAGAAACTTGCTCTCTTTAAATCTCCAACTCTAAAGTCATTTGGAGTCAGTGGCCCTCCTGTTTGATTTTTTTCTGGTGTCTTAACACATCAGGCTGCAGCTGATCCTTTTATATCCTGCTAATCTCCTATATATGCTGAAGTAGTAACTGTAGAACTGGAGGTTTCTGATAGATTAAAAAAGAGCACTATTGATCTTGCTTATACAGACACTTCCATACAGGGCTTTGAACTTGTGATCGTTCTGGAGAAGAAATACAGTGAGTGATGTATGGTGGTCCCCAGCGAGGGTAGGTATTTCTGAAGAAATGTTGCAACTCATGCAGCTTTACAGTAGTTGCAAGTTACTGACACTGAAACACAAGAATCCCTCACTGTTAGCTGGTCCAAATACTGCTGGCACATCAGCTGTGCCAAATCCAACACATTCTTGGTGTCTCTGCAGACATTCTTGGTGTTTTCTTTGTCTACATCCTTGTTCTCTGTGTACTGTGCCTGCATGGTGCAGGATAGCACCTTTCTCATCCAATTCAAGGATTTGGGGGTATGTTGGGACCCTGAGCTGGCATTACATCTCATTTTCTTTCAGGGCTGGGAACAATGCAGTCAGTGCAGCAAGGAGGCGTGGTGGCAGTGTGCTCACAGATCTGGATGCTTGGTTTTCTCATTTTTGTCTAGCCCATGTTCCTGCAGAGCTTGCTACTGCTTTTGCATGCTGTTTTCCCCATGTTCAGGTTTTCTGGTAGTTTATTTCATGGCAGTTTTACTTTATTTCTCTTGCAGATATTCAGCTACCCAATGATTTTCTTTACTGTCTGATTTACATATATGCTATTTAGATATAACCATTCACAGAATCACCAAGGTTGGAAAAGACCTTCAGGATCACCCAGTCCAACCATCCACCTATCACCAATACTACTCACTAAATCGTGTCCCTCCACGCAAAATCCAACTGTTCCTTGAACATCTCTTCCAGCATGGATAACTCGTGGTGGAGTCACCTGCCTGGCAGCCTGTTCCAACACCTGACCACTCTTTCAGAGTTCAAGCTGGGCTTTTGCCTTTGTGATTTTCTCTCTACCCATCTTAACAACTTCTCTGTACTTTTTCTGAGTCGCCCATCCCTTCTTCCACAGGAGGTAGATTCTTTTTCTCCCAGAATCTCAAGAATAGCTCCTTGTTCATCCATGCCAGCACATTTTGCGGCTCAGGGGGACAGCCAGCTCCTGCGCTTTAAGGCTTCCTTCTTGAAGGGTGGCCAGCCATCGTGGACCCCTTTACTCTCTAAGAGTGAAACCCAGAGGATTCCCTCTACTAGCCTTCAGAATAATTCAAAGTCCCCTCTCCGGAAGTCCAAGGTAGCAGTTTTGCTGTTCCCCCTCCTGGTTCCACCAAGAATTGAGAATTCTACCATTTCATGGTCACTCTGTCCAAGACAGCCCCCGACCTCCACATCTCCCACCAGACCTTCAGACCTTCTCTGCTTGCGAACAGCAGGTCAAGCAGGGCAGCTCCTCTCATCAGCTCTCTCACCAGCTGCATCAGAAAGTTATCCTCCATCCACTCCAGAAACCTCCCAGACTGCTTCTTCTGCATTGAAATCTAATCTCTATGGTCTGAAGTCACTTAGTGTTGGGGGAAGGAAGCTAAAAAGGCTAATGCAGCTGCTCTCAGAAGCTAAAATAACACTTGACAAATGCATTTAATTTGTTTTAATTGAGGTTTGGAGGAGGGACAGTGACTTGTAATTCTTGAATTTCTTCTAGTTGTAAAAAATCATTAAAGCAAATGCAAGTAAATAAATTTGGGCTAGGTTATTTTTCCTGCAGATAATAAATAGGATCTTGATCTGGCATTTGTGCTTCTTATTTCTCCTAGAGTTCAAATAATTCCTGTCAGATTTCATCTACTGGTGCTGTGTTGCAGTTACTGTTAGTGTTTCTCTCCTGGTATCCATCACTACAGTAGCTGAGAACCACTGAGTTGTTTTTCTGGGAAACTTTTCTTCCCATAAAGGGGCTTTACTTTTTTTCTGTAGTGTCTTCATATTATATCATCAAGAACTGAGATACTGTCCTTCAAAATGATTTTCTCTTTCAGAAGAGGAGAAAAACACATGCACACACAAAACCCCCCACAAGCTTACCAGACTTAGCTTCATTGCATGCCTTTTTCTGCACCCAAATAGTATTCCCAGTAGGTGTAGTTATGTATAAAGATCTTTCTGAAGGAGAGACTCAGGCTGCTTCATATATGAACTTCTTTATTTTAAATAAAATCTCTGAAATATTCTTGAAGAACATGTTTTGATGTTAATGTATGTTATACTGATGTTGAGAACTTTATGAACAGAGAACCTGTGTTTCCCTAAGCGTACATCTTGTTTTAGAATGTGTGTTTCTCAATTTTTACTAATAAGGGCAATATAAATATTTGATGTATTTAGAATTCTGTGCCACTATAAATTAGAATAGAACACAGTGAACTGTGAACATCTCATGCTTCAAAAAGAAACCTGCATTATTCTATTTTTGCTGTGAATCCATGTTCCATTCGTACTGAATTTCAAAGACTACTCTGCTAAACTTTCCTGGGCAATTGGCTTGGCAGCTGTTAATTTAATTCCCATGTAATGCTAACAGGATATAAATTAGTGCTCTGGGGACTGCTGATAATGTTCAGTGAAACTTTGAAGGATATGAAAGGAATGGTGTTCTTAATATTGCAAACAGTGGAGGAGGTAGGTAAAGTTTTACGGGGAGGAGGGAGCAGGTGAAGGAGTTGGTAGAGAATAAACTTGCTGTGATGACTGGAGAAAAAACAAGTGCTGATCGTCGCTGTGGCTGCGAATGTCACAGCGGTTCCTCCCTGTCTCTTCTGAGCTGGTTGTGTCCTATCCCCTGGGAGCTTTTTCAGCCCAAGTTTCCAGCAGCCTCTCAACTTTCCAGACAATTTTCTTTTTCTGTTTTCTTTTTATCTTTCAGGCTAAGAATTGTGGAAATACGTAACTTTTTGTGTGCCCTTTGCAAGAATGACTGGGTTGCTTTTGACAACTATTGAGTCTTTTCAAACCCTGCCCTTATTGACACACTTCCTTTTTTTTTTCTTTTTTTTTCCCCAGCTTTTTTGCTTAGAAAAATGAATGTTTCCAATTCTGCATTCCTTGCTGTTGATCTATACCAATATCTTTCCCTGCCTCCCCTCTCTGGTCAGGAGAGTAGAAAGTGCTCGTCTTCACATCTTCACTAAATACTGTGTATTTGTTACAGAATCATTCTTGGCTGGTTTGCTTCTCATCAACCCCCTCTTTGCCTCTTGAAGCATTTTGTTGTTGTTGTTGTTACACTTCATTGTTTGAATCTCCAGGGACTGCCAACTGTTAGAGTGAGGTGTCAGTGATTATTGAGGATAATGGTCTAAAAGAAAAACAAACAACAAAGTTCTTGTTGTGTAATATTAGTGCTTCTTCAGTAATAATGGTTCAGATTTAAGTTTTTCTAATTTTGCAGAAAATTAGTAGGAAATTTTTTTAAAGAAATTCAGTTTTTCTACCCTTGATAGAAGCCTTTCCTGGGAATGCCTATTCTCTTTTCAAAGATGAACAGTTTAAGTGAACTTTATCAATTGTTGCTTTTTTTTTTTTTTTTTTTTTTTTTTTTTTTTGCATTTTAGACTTCAGTGACTAAGCATTCCAACAGAATACTGGGCATTACCACAAAGAGAAGTACTTGCTGCTTCAATATCTTCTCACGCTTTCCATTGAGGCAGCACCAGCAATTTACCGTGATGTTATACCTGACTTGTATTCAGCTGTGGGTACCTGCCTTCGTTGCTTTGGAATGACATGCTTTCATGTGTAGTGCCTAAAGTGGGCTTTTAAATAATGATGCAGAATGTGGCCTTCCACTCTGAGATGTGGGCCTTGTCAAGAGATTTACTGGCTTTTCCTATCCTGCATGTTGCAGGATTGATCATGGGATATCTTGCCAGAATTAGTCCTTTCCTTTAAGTCCTCTGAAAGTTTTATGTGGATGCCATTTCTCCTCACCATCATCTTGTATTCATCAGTGAAAATGAGTGTTCTTCACATCTCGCAGTTGCAGTTTCAGAGACTTTTTTCTCTAAATATATGAATTTGCCAGAGGCTTCAAAGGCGTCTTGAATTGATTGGGAACACAGTCTTCAAATATGTACAAGTTGCATAATGATGTGGTCTGAGTGGATTGAGGCTACTGGATCTTTATTGTTTTATCGTATTAGGAATACAGTCTGTTCCCTGAGGACTATAAAATCCTGAAGGAATTTTATTTCCTTCTTGTAAATGTTTCTAAAGGAATTTGGATTTTGTCCTGGCTTGCTGGTTTCTAGCAAAGCAAATGGCATTTGAAGTAATTATTACTGTTGCAATATCCTTTAAACTGGACTAAACTGTGTTCTTGGCGTACAGATTTCCTTAGCTACTGGAAATGTGAAAACTGCTGTGGCCTTTTGATCAGCCAAGGGAGTTGCATTAATTCTAGGGAATAAATGCACCTGTAGATCTTTGAAAGGACTGTGTCCTGAAGGAAATGCAGGACATATGAATTTGATGATCTTTGAATCTTTTCTATTAGGTGTAAAATTTCCTCTGAGCTGAAGCTGCCTGTTGCAGGACTTGGGGTTACTTGCACGTGATTTGAGGGCATTGTAAAAAGGATCCATTTCTTGAGCATCTCTAAATGCATTGGGCATCCAGCTGAGCTGAGAGTGGATCTGGCCCACATGATGTCATATGCCTTTATGGCAAAATAGGACAGAGCAAGTCAGAAGTTCCTCTTTGCCTTTGTGAAGTGAGCTTAAAGTTGTAAACAGTTTTTCGTCACTGAGAAGGTGGTTGGTTTCTATTGCCAGTGGTTTCCATTCTCTGCTCCATGCTGCTTAGTGTGCAAGCCCTGTTCTGTACACCACTCCTTCATCCATAGTCACTAATGGAGGAGATCATTACTCTTCTGTGAGCACAATTAAATGTGTGGATATTGTCATCACAATAAGGTGGAAGGTTTTTGCAGCCTTGTGTTGTTGCAGTGATAGAATAGCTACTCAGTGAAACAGATACAGATTGTAAGAGGAGACTGTTGAGCAGTCGTCTTCCCACATATTTGGCAGAACTCAGCCCTCTGCTTCATGGTAACTTTTATATTCTTAGAGCTCCTCAGGAGTGTTGCTCTGCTGAGTGGCCGGAGAGAACTGTCTGGGATATGTGGAAGAGTGAATATGAAAACATTTCTGATTATGCACTGTATGTAATCCTCTTATTAAACTATCAGCAGTAAGTGGAGCATTGATTTGTGTAAACTGAGATCCTTTTAATATTTAGGAGATGCTGTTAGCGTGATGACTAATGCCTCCTTTCCCAGCTACATGAAGACATTGAATGTGCACAGCTTTAGTTCTTTATTCTTGCTTCCAACTGATCATTTAGTAGGCTGCTGCTGGCATGGCTGGGCTCTGCAAATTGCAGGAGGGTGCCCAGAATGATACACACCATTACACAAAAGTGCTGGCCCTGCCTGCAGGGAATTGTGATGAAATGAATTAAAAATATCTGACTCACTAAGGCTGATAAAACTGAACCGCCCTCACTGGTGAGCTGTTAAGAGTCAGTGTCTTTGGGCATGATGATACGCCACAGCAGGTGTAATGAGTAAAATAAAATCTATTACCAGTGTTACAGGTCTTTCTTAGCTAATTGAACCTAATTATGTAAGAATCCTTGGCAGAATCAACTGTGTCTTAAAATGGTACTTATCACTTTGTTTTGTTAAATTATGTAAGAAAACATTAGTACAGTATGACTGCAAGCATAACTTAAAGCTAAGTAGAAATATAGAAGGAAAAGCATGAAACTAAGGCTGGAGAAAACAGACTAAGGAGAACGACTAAGAGAGAAAACTGGAAGGAAACAAAGGGATGGGCAGATAGAGTATGGAGGGCTGAAGAGGAAGTAAAATTCAGGAATCCAAGAGAAGCTTTCAAAGAAGTAGGGGAAGTGGTCCATGGTATGTTAGAAACAGGTACTGTTCTGCACAGGCTTTACCTCACTGGTGTGTGTTGTAGACTCAGAAGAGAGCTGGAAGATATTTCAAGACATCTTTTATACTTCTCTTCCCCAGGGCAGGATCATGTGCACGCTTTAAGATGTTGCTGACCCATTTTCATGTGCACTGAAGAGAATGCTTGGCACTCATTAATTGCTCGGGTACTCTTTTGGACTGGCCCTGCTCAGGCATCTGGAAATATTTAATTGATGCTAAGCATGGCTGGAGGCTGAATCTAGTTACTAGAACAGTCCCTTCAAGTCCTTTAACTGTGTAAGTAGCCACGTGTGTGCATTAGATACCAGTAATAGGAACAGGAAACCAGTCCTTCAGGAGAGTATCTGCATTGCTACATATAACTGAACTGTAATTTTTTTTTTTTTTTTTTTTTTTTTTAAGGATGGCTTAGTTTTGGCATCCACAGAAATGGCAATGGGTACCTCTTCTTGTTTGGCATTTCTTGTTCTCACCAGAGATCTGTTACTGGTGATTCATGACCTTTTTGCCAGGACAGCACCCATCTTTGCTTCTGTTTCACTACTTGTGTTTCAGTCATTGGCCCTTAAAGCTGGAAATAGAGCAAAAAGTCCCATGCTTGTAAATGAGAGTTCTTATGCAAAGTTACCAGTATTTATAAAGCTTTTCCTAAATACAGCATGTGCATCATGTCCAAATAAGAATGCCAGCAAAAATAAGGGAAGAAGGAATAAGCTTCTTAAGTGACTGGAGTCAGACAACTTTGAGGAACTTATTTGAGTATTAGGACTTCAGTTTTCTTTCCTTTCCAATACAAACAATGGAGCATTCCTCTATAACTCACAATTGGAAATGCAAAGCGATTCTGAAAAAGTGAATCCCTGTCACCTACTGCTACAACTGTACATGAAGTGACATCTACCAAAAATCAGAGCAATTAAAAAAAAAAAATACCAGTGCTAATTCTGAAGTTTTGAAGCCTATATAATTATGCTAATGGTCACAAAATCATCAGTAGAAATAATGAAGCTTGGTTTCCATTGGGTTTTCTTCATGATTAAACTGGGTTATACTAAACCTTCCTTTATCAGAAGCCTCATGGAGGAGGGCTGTAATAGCTGGAGAAACATCAGTCACAGCTCCACCCTGTTAGACAACAGGCTGTCACTGTGAGAGAAAAACGCTGATGAAGAGATGAATTCCTTGGTGCCTCATGACATCTTATTTCAGTTGTAGCTTCCCCATCATTAAAGACCTCTTTCTCATGGAGGCTTTTTATTGTCATGTGAAATTAAAGCTTACTTTACAGCCTTCTTTCAGTCTTCTTTATAGAGCTCTCTTTTCCCTGCTCATTGACTTTCACGGAACTTGTGAGAACTCATTTCTTTTTCCTTCAAAGTTTCTTGAAATTGGCCAAGAAGCTACAAAGGGAGGCATGGCACATATCCATGCTCTAGTTGTTTAGGATATGCTCGTGTGCTGTTGTTTTACATATTTCTAAGAGCACATTCCATTTTTAATGGCTAGACCTGTGGTGGGTGAGTGTTTAATCCTCGTATATCTTATGCATCATTTTTAGGTTGCCCTCTCAATTTTTGTGTTCATATTGTGATCAGAGTTGGAGTTGAGATGGGGCCTTGCCTGATCTGAGGGCAACTGCTATGAAAAGTATTTTCAATGTTCTTTGTAGGAAGATGATCCAAGTATAAAATACCAGCAGTGACATCTGAGTGTGGTAAATGGCAAGCAGAAAGTTAGTCCTTGTTGGCAGCATCCTCTGAAAAGCTAGAGATGAGTGTGTGTGGAGAAACAGGAATGTTGTCTGAAACCATCTTTTATGACGGGTTTTCAACTCTAGGAGGATTTTCATCTCTAAGGCCTCAATCTAGTAGACCCTACAAACAGCCAATTAGTTTACATTTAAAAAATCCTGGTTTACTATTTGATGAAGAAAAAAAAAAAAATCCACAACAAAAAAACCAAAACATTAGACAGCTGGGCTTCTTCTGCATGAGAGTTGTTATTCTCTATTGGGAATTATATGTAATGATAGTGGAGGAAAACTGGTTCTGATGGTGATCTTAGCTTGTTGCTTTGTAATAGACACTCACTTGGATGCCATCACATTAGATAAGTGATGAGTAAGCATGCTTCAGAAAGTCATTTTAGCTTGAAGTCAGTGCTGATGTTTTTCCAGATGCTGTGATTACAAAAACCCTTTGAACTGTGAAACGTGACATAGGTGAGACACAAGTTCTTACCAGGTGAATAAAGCCTTTTAGTTTTTACTTCTAGTGCTGTTGCTGCTTCTTGTGTATTTCTTGGGTCAGTATGGTTTTGTCTGATTTCATACTTATGTGATTCTTTGGGGTATATTCGGGTATATTCCTTTTTTGTTTTTGTAGGGTTTTTCTGTGTTATTGCTGTCTGAACTTATGAGGATTGTTGGTATTTGTCATCAGCTTTTCTCTAGGAAATCCCAGAGGTAAAATGGGCATCCTCTCCTTTAGCAACTCATTGATCTTTGTACAAGACAGAAGCTCAGCATAAGTCAGCAGGTGTAAGAGCACTGTTTGCTTCAAAACTGTACTGGAAAATAAGTGGTATGTTTATCCATGCTTACAAGGAGATTCTTAGCTGGAGCTATCAAGTGTTTATTCTGAGTAAAATAAGGTGCCCAAGACAGCTCTTTTCCTTGTTAGGAGGTAGAAATCACAAATGCCTAACACAGGCTTTCAGCTGTTAGAATAATCAGCAACTAAACCCTATCAAAAGAGTACAGCAAATCCTATTTGCGAGTAGCCCTCACATAATTCATAAAACAATTCTGCAAAGTAAAAGCACAACAATAAATTGTATTAGCATAACTTAGAATCCGGACTCCAGTTCACCTTTATTTCAGCAAGTTTAGGTGTTGAATCTCTGATGAAGTATTATGTATCAGGGGAGGCATACTGTTTGCTTTTTGTTGTTCTGTAGCCATAAGTAGCTCATAATAACTTGGGTTCCGTTAAAAGAAGCCCATCTGTTACAGTTCTTGTTTTCTTATCCATCATTTAAGTGGTAAACGTTAAGCCATAAATTCTTCAGTGTTCTTCCCTTCAACAAAGAAAATGTGATTAACTGTTTACATTATAGTGAAAGCAGTGCAAAGCGCACACGTGCAGGAGTGAAATCATGAGCAGCTGCTTTATGCAGAACAATTTTCAATAAAACAATTTTCAATACAAAAATTTCTCATTGCACATTTACCTGCTTTTCAAGCTTACCTTCTTTCAGATCAGCGTAAAAGCAGCCAATTACACCCTGTGAATTTTTCAGACAAATCTTTGACTTCACTTGTCCCTGTGCCCCTTATGTGTTTAGTGGATATGAAATCTATAATTTAAGCTACAGTGCGTTGCTGTAGCACTGCCACCCAAGCAATGTCAGGAGACATTGTTTCTTGTCTACCAAGACTCATAATCAGAACAATGAGTAATACTTTTTAAAAAGCTTTTACCTGGAAAACAGCAGGAGATGTGCCTAGAAAGTGTTTCTAGGCACAAATTGCTGATAGGCAGTCATTGTTGCAGTTGTTTGCATCAAATTTAAGTTCCCCTTTGTCTCTGCTGTCACGCTGTTCTTTTATAAATCTTTCTGAACTTCAGGTTTTCGTTCTTCAGTGGCATCTCAATAGCCATTTATTTTAGTGTTTTAAGTATTGCTGCCATGACAAACATACCACTTCTTGCAGATTTTTCTGGTGTAACAGAGTTGAATAGAGAAAGAAACAGTAGGATTTCTGCATACAACCACAGTACTATGATGAACTGTGGGTTTGTCTGTGTTAAGAGACGAAAAGCAGTGCCAGGCCCCTGGGAGCTGGTCGAAGATAAATGTGCCAGCTACCTTTATCCAGTGACTTCTCAAGTTTGTTTTGGGAGTTCAGGGCATATTTAGGTGGTTTGCTTGCAGCCATGTCTTTCAGTTGCACCTTGGAAGGTGGTCTCATCCTTGGGAAGCTCTCTGGTCACGTCTCTTTTTATAAGGATGAGAGTTCCTCGAGCTAGCTGAGCTAGTAGTGCTGACAGCTGCTGGAGAAGACAGCAGCTGTCCTGCAAGGGATCAGAACTGTGTAGGTGCTCTCCCACAAGCTGATGTAGTTGTGATGTTGGTGGAGATGGGCAACAATGTGGTGGCATGGCTTCTCTGCTCCACTGCCTAATGTGTGTCCTTAAGGAAGCTGTAGGCTGTAATGAGGCTTCCCCTCAGCCTTTCTTCCTCCAGGCCGAATGAACCAAGGGACCTCAGCCACCCTCCGTGCACCTTGTGCACTCTAAAGCCTTCCCCATCGTCATAACCCTCCTTTGGATGCTCTTCAATAGCTTTATGTCCTCATTTTGTGGCACCCAAACTCGCACGCAGTGCTTGAGATAAAGCTGCACAACACACAGTAGAGCAGCCACTCCCCTCAGCTGGCTAACAGTGCTTCCACAGAATCGCAGAGTGGCCTGGGTTGAAAGGGCCCTCAAGGATCACGAAGCTCCAACCCCCCTGCCACATATAGGGCCACCAACCTCCCCATTTAATACTAGACCAGGCTGCCCAGGGCCCCATCCAAGCTGGCCTTGAACACCTCCAGGCACGGGGCATCCACAACCTCTCTGGGCAGCCTGTTCCAGCACCTCACCACTCTCATAGTAAAGAATTCCCCCTGACATCCAACCTAAATCTTCCCGCCTTCAACTTAAACTTGTTTCCTCTTGTCCTGCTGTTATCTACCCTTTCAAAGAGTTGAAAGAGTTTTATTTCTCTCAATCTCTTTTTTTCATCTCCACCTTTTTTTTCCTCTCAGATTTTCTTATGGTTGCCCCCATTCCCAGTCTGGACTCTAATTGAGCTCAGAGGGTCCCTGCCTGTCTCAGCATCATCCATGCTGTGGGGTTTCCTAGGGTTGTCCTGTCATGTCAGCAGCCAAAGACTTTGGTTCTTTGGGACTGATAGCTCCCAGAGGAGGTGTTGACTTATCATCCCTGCCTGAATGAGCTTCAGAAAGAAAGGTTTTTAGTCTTTCCCAGTGCTGGTGCAGTTAGGTGAGATTATTTTTCCTTCTAAAAGGAAAAACTAAAGTAAAACTGGAAAACACTTTGCTGTATAGGAGAAGGAAACAAAAGAATAATAAATGATGGCAGCTGGGCAAAAAACTATTTGGCTATTGTATTTGTGCAGATGAGTTTCATAAGAGAGGTAACAGCTCTACTTGTCCCCATGTGCACTGGTCAGAGCAGTAGGGGAGAGGAGAGGTGGCTGCCTGGGTACCTCAGATTGATGCTTTGGTGGTATTTTCTGAACTGTAGCAGCAGGGTTTTCCTGCCAGCACAGCGGGATCTGCAAGCAGCAGCTTCCCAGCTTGATTCTGGGAACAGCACCAAACTCTACAGCACACAGCAAGCTGGTTTTGTGCTTGGTCGGAAGTAGGCTGATATGATGCAGTCCTCCAAGAACCTGACAGAGACAAAATCTGTTCGAGAAGGATGTTTCCCATGTGAGGTTCAGAGCCTGGGATGACTTTCCTGCCAGCACACTCGGTGAGTCTGCGGCTCAGCTACTGCCTTTGGTGAAATTGCGGGAGAAGGGAGATCACTGCCATTCACCAGCAGCACCCTTAGCCAGCTCATCCTTCTAGCTATTTCTGTCTGCACTTATCTATAGCATCATCCTCCTTGTGCCTGTGTACCTGCCAAGCATTCAGAACAGGCATGGCTGTGGCAGCCTCCTCATTTCTCTCCAGCCTGAAGGATAAATAACTGGATTGCTCTTTAAAATTCTTTTCCTGCATCAAGAATTTACAGCAGGAAAGCAGGAGAAATGCTTTCAGGAACAGGTGGACAGGTGGATACGGCCCTACTCCTTAGCCCCTAGGGAGATACCTCTTTGGAGAAGATGTTTTCCTGGAGTGAGATATGGTCTTGGGTAACAGTGGCATACCCAGAAATCGTGACTGAGAAGACCTGGATCTAACTTGCTTGCAGAGGGACCCGGAGCAGAAAGCTGGATGCTTGGGTGAGTTCATGTAGCTGGCTTGTAGAGTGCAGCATATTTTCTTCTTTGTTACAATCTGAGTTATCTGATGTATAAGACAGCAGTACCAAAAATCCTAGCATCTATATACTATCTATATGCTATAAGTTGTTTGCGTGCTCTGGGGTTTTGTGTAGTTTGGGCAGTGAAGTACACCACTCTGAGTTTAGTACAACTACAGCTATGGTTTGTAGCTTTGTTCCCAACTGGGAATCTCAGTGTTCACCTCTGAAGTTGTGCAAACGTGCAGACTCACAGAATTCAAGCATTGCCTGAGTCTCTGTAACAACTCTGGTTTGAGCCAGTGAATTTCACTGTGAGTGAGAACTGGGTGGGATTAAAGCATGTCCTCTTCCACTTTCCGCCATGCAGATGTATGACTTCAGAGACAATGAAGCAAAGGTTATGTATATAACATTCAGCTTCTGATCCTTAAAGTACAAGCTATAGGTTTAGTGAGATTTTCTTTTAAATGATAAGTTCTGAAGACAAAAATTGCTATCTATTTTTAAGTAACCAAACTGTTTCAGTGTGCAGCTGTCAGGACTTCTCGTATTATTTTCCTATCCTTCTACTGGTTGAAACTGTCATTGTGGTGTTTGAAATAAAACTTGGATTCAGACAGTCTTTATTGATATTTGTTCGTAAAATCTGTGATTTATTTAGGGATTCCTATGGAAATACCTACATTGGAAGCTCTTTGAAGATAAAGGTACTCTGCGTAGTGTTTCTTTCAGTATTTGTTGCATAGAATTATTTTACAACTATTGGTTTGCAAAATTTAACTTTAAAACATTGGTGGTTTTTAACACTTCCACAGCAGTGTAAGAGTATTTGTAGTTGGCTTCTGCCCCAATGGAGCATATGGGCTCAGATGGCTTTGCTCTGCTGGCTGTGGTCTGGATGATGCTTCTGGCCAACAGCTGAGTTTTCAGCTTTCTGGCGAGTTGCCTACAGGATGTTAAACCTGACAGACCCATGGAAGAGCGTATTTTGTCCTGGTGGTTTGAAGTTATCTGTCTTGAGATGAGTCAGGTATATTTGAACAGATACACATGAAGTGTTTTACTTTTCTCTCTTTCTATAAGTACAGGTAGGCAGTTCTTATACATATGTATCAATTGATGAGAATGGTAGGAGGTGAGGAGTCATTTTGCTGTCTAAAAGTAGAGCTAGTTATTCAGGCTGCCAACTCCAAGGAAAAAGTGTACAGCTCGTCTCAGTAAGTGCTCTGGAGGAGCTTTGTCCCCTTTGGGTATGTAATGTCTATGCAGTTAAACAGCTTAGTTCCCCGACTCAGTCTTATGTCCTGATCTCAGTCCAGCAGGCTGGATGCATGTTACATGCTTCTCATGCTTGTCTTCTGAAGCAATCTAATTACCTCCCTCTGGGACAAAATATGTGGTAGCTTTGAGAATGCCTTACTGGAAGACTCGGGCATGATATCAGAACGGGTCTGGCTTTCCAAATGTCCTCCAGTGGTACCCTAGTGCAAGGATTACCAAAAATACTCAGATGCCTATGCCTTGCTCTAGGACATGCAATGTGGCATTTACACAGTTAAAATAAATAAAAGCCAAAGTAAAATACTGCCCTGGTGAGCTACAACACAGACCTTACATTGGGCAATTTTGAATGGAGAAATGAAGCAGTTGCTATGTTGCTATGTAGCATCTTGTGGGCATGAGTCTTAACATATGAATGTAGCTACGTTAGATCTGTGGGTGCTTTAGGACATGAAATCTGTCCGTGGCATCTGTTTTTGGAAGGGTGTCTATTGGTGAGGGAAATGCTTACCCATGAAGTTGAACTTGATGCATTTCAGGCAGCTGACAGATGGAGCAGATCTTACCTGGTGTGCCTTGCACAAGGTCACCCAGCAGGTGAATGTCAGCGCTGGATGCAAAAGCTTGACTCATATTATTCCCTGGGACAAACCATCTCTCCAGCATCCATACATCCCTGCTTTGTGCTGTCCTCATTCTTGTGTGATTTGTGAAATGCCTGGTAAAAAGCCAAATGCCTTCGTGCCTCCCAGTGGATCTAGCTGAGAAGTGCTAAGCACCATGGCGATGGGAGGATTTGAAATCGGCAGCATCTGTGGGATAAAAGAGAAAAACAAGGGAGAACGGTTATGTTCCTAGATTTTGAAAAAAAAAAAGGAAAAAAAAAAAAAAGGACCACAGCTGAGACCCAGTAGTGCAGCCAAGTTGGCAGGTACCTGCTGTTGTGGTCACAGTGGCCCTAACCAATCCTTTACAAGCTATTAAGCCACACATTTGAGAACACAGCTACACCATGCTCCTTTTCATTCCAGTTCCTATGGAAACATGATGTAAGAATGTCTAAAATAGGTACAGTGCTTTGAAATTATTATTTTGATCTTTTTTTCCCCCCCCAGATTTCCTTCATTACCTTCTAACGCATTAAAAAGGTCACTGCCATCATCCATCAGTGGTGTTCTACCCTGGGTTGCCAGGTTTCTGCATCCTGGTACCTAATTCCTACATGCAGACTATCAATGTTCCCTTCCCCCAACCTCCCTCCCCTTCAGTGAGGCAACATGCTGTGGGTGTAAGTGTTAAACATATATATAACACAAATGCACTAAACAGATCTTGGATCCAGCTCCATCTCTTACAAAACAAATGAGAAATGCATGGCTCTTTGCAGCAACAGGTGAAGGCACAAGCTTTTCCCTCCTCCTATTGGGATCATGGCATAGTGTTGGCTGGGAGGAAGTGCTGGAGGTCACCTGGTCCAGCTGCCCATGGAAGCACATCTGTCCTCACTGGTGGTGATGGAGATGGTGGAGCACTGGATGGGCATCGTATGAGTCCCCCCTACCTTTCTGGGAGAGACAACACTGGAGGACACCGTGGGTTCCTGAAAATGAAATTTCTCTGCCCACAAAGATGTGCACTCTGATAAATGAAAAGAGGACTGTGTCTTTTAAAGCGTTCCCACAGTGTTCCTGTGTTTTCTTGCATGTGTTGTAAAGCCATCATCTCTTTAAGCAGTCTCCTTGACTTAAGTAAAGTCTAGGATTTTTCAAAATAGCCAAGTCCTGTTTTCAAAAGCCTCCTTTGATGGGAGAGCCTTAGGAGAGCTAGTGCTAAATCCAGCAAAGGACTAAAAAGCCTTTTTTAAAACCAAGACCTAATTTTTATCACTTCTAGGTTTCTGATGTCTTGCAGTACTGTGCCCTAGAACCTAGTCTAAGGCACCAGAGGAGAGCTGGAGACTTGTCTGTGGCATGTAAGGGGAAGCAGGCAGCTGCTCAGAAAAGTGATGGAGGACTTTTGGGTAGTACCAAAGCATGTTGCCCCTGTATTCTCAATACATTTTCCTGTCTCTTCTGTAACTCCCTGCTGCATCCCAAAGCTGGGATTGAATAAAAGAGAGTTAATATTGGAGCAGTATTTTTCCTGACTGCACATTCTAGACAAAATGTTTTAGAGTCACGGGAGTAGCTGACACTACACTTCAATATTAAACTGTTTCATCCATTTGAGAAATATAGATATCTACTTGAATTTTATCCCAAAACATCACACCAGATTATGTTCAAGGATGCATTTGTGTAACCCATGGAGAGCAAATCACAGTTGCACATCATGTTTTGCTTTGCTGTGAGCATAGTCTTTGCATGATGTTTTACATGCTTGTGGTAAGTATATATGGTGTTGCCATTGTTTTATTTGGTGTAAGGCAAAGGGCCAGTGCAAGCCAGAATAAAACTTTCCAGAGTGATTTCAGGGTTGTTGTCACAGTGGAGTTGAACCATTTGTTAGCAAAGCAGACAAATGGAGATGTAAACGCTGATCTGAAAAACGTATTCTGGATCTTGGCGTTTGCATTTCTTGTCTGCTAAAGTTCTTCCTTGCTTTGAATAACAGTTGTTGGCTTTCAAACTAAAACCAATGCCAGCAGAGATCAGAATCACGAGCACTGGAGCAGCTGTGGATTGTAAAGAGAAACTGCTTTGTTCTAACATGGAAATGCAGGGGTAAAATTTTGCTTTTGAAGTCTCTTCTCTTAACTGCTTTGGAGCTGGGCCAATGTAGATATAACGTTTATAACCTAATTGAAAAGTTCATGCATACATGCAGTATGTAGGTCATTCACATTTATCCTGAATAGCCCAGAAATGAGTACAGAGAGACACTGCCTTTCGTCCCTTCCATTGTAGCTGATCTCTGTACTGCTCTTCCTTGTTCATCTGTGCACATTAATAATGAGAAAAGACCTGCAAGATACCTGCTAGTATTCATAAATAACTAAAAAATGAAATAAACAGTTACAAGAGCCATTGAGTAAGGGACAGTTAGATAATAGCTAACTCAGGCCATAGCCAAGTAGTTACGTTGTAAATTGTCCTCTTAAGATCTTTTATCTTGAGAGTAATGGCCTTATGAGAAGTCACAGGTGGTTCAGTAAAGGAAAATCATCAGATATTAAGCATTTTTAGAGGTAACATTTGCAGGAGTACCTCATATGGAAATGTTTCAATACTGGAATACATTACTGTGTTTTACAACTCCCTGAAAGGAGGTTGTGGTGAGGTGGCGGTTGAACTTTTTTTTACTGCTGAGTAACAGCAGTAGGACAGGAGGGAAAAGCCTCAATTTGCACCAGTGGAGATTTAAGTTGGATATTAGCAAAAGCTTTTGAGAAAGTGATCAGGTACTGGAAAAGACTGCCCAGGGAGGTGGTCACCATGACTGAAGGTGCTCAAGAAATGTGTAGGTGTGATACTTAGGGACACAGCTTAGTGAGCAATATTGGTTGTAAATGGACAGCTGGGCTAGATGATCTTAGAGGTCTTTTGCAACCTTAATCGTTCTATGATTTTGTAGCCTCCCAGTCCTGCCTACTGCATCAAGTTTTCTGAGCCCCTGGTGCTGTCAGACATGCTGACAGACATGAAGAATGATGTGAACCACAGAGATGCTCTGTCAGACTTCTAAATGAGATGTACTGTGCTTTAGGTTCCCACAGGAATTCTCATTGAATTTGGTCACTGATAATGATCTACAAATACAAAAATCAATTGAATTCAATGGTTGTGCTGGATTGTGAGACAGTGCAATCTCTGATGAGGACAGAAGTGAAGTAGTGAACTAAAAATACCAATTGCCTATCTAAACAAGCAGGTCTGAAAATATGTAAACAGTAGTACAACACTGTCCAAGTTGAAGCCTGTAGTGCAGTGCTCCTTAATATCAGAGCGGTACTGACTCCTTGACTGAATGTAACCTGTGGCAGGGAGCATAGCCAGACACCAGGGAATGGCACTGTCCTTCTGAGCCATTTCTGAGGGGCGATGCAAGGTTTTGGCTGCATGAGAGCCCCAGCCATGCTGCCACAATGGCTCCATGAGAGATCATGACAGTTCTCTAACCACGATGAGAAGCCACCCGCATCTCAGCCTGCAGAAGTCTTCCTCCTGCACCTCACAGCCATCCCTCTGGTTGATCTTAGCCTGGTAGATAATCAACAGAGATAAAAAAAAGGAAAAAGAAGTGTGAGCAGAGCTGCAACTGTGATGTTTGGAGTGAAGCCAGAGAGATGCATGCACCTTCCAAACACTGAGACACTGTGTTGTTAGGTCATGTTAGCTACAGTGGACAAGCAAAGGGACAGCAGCCGATACAGGTTTTGTTATCAGAATTAATTTTTGCTGATTTTGCCTAATCAAATATTTATATGCCTTCAAGGGTTAGCACTTCTGTATTGAATTCATTTGTTAGTGGGCATGGTGAGGATGGGCTGACAGTTGGACTGGATGATCTTAGTGGTCTTTTCCAACCTTAACAATTCTATGATTCAATTCATATTTAAAATGGTTCTAGAATGAAACATTTCTGTAAGCAGGAGTATCTTGGTATAGTTCTCAGGAAGTTAGCCTCAGAGAACTACAGTTGCTAAGAAATAATTGTTTTGCTGAGCTTAAGTTCTTCACGTTAATATAAATAATAATAATTCTGATCCCCCCAAAATGGAGGCTTTCTAAAACACATCGCAGAGCTGTCCTGTCTGGGCTTTGCCACCTCCAGCACATCTGTGTCCCCATGGCTGAGATGTCCGAATCCCCATCCCTGCCTGCTGGCATGGGACAGCTGGGAATGAAGCAGGGTCAAGGCACCTCTTCAAGGAATCCCCCCATCCCTCTACTCTTTCAGTCACCCAGCAGAGAGAAATAAGGACTGCATCCACAATAAAGAGGTTATAAAGGACTATGGTGTATATGACTATTTTACCTTTTCTCTTTTGTTGTTACTCTCTGCCTCTGAAAAGGGCATATTATTTTTTTTTATTATTATTATTGTGCTTGGTTGTTTCAGAGCCCTGCAGACATTACTGTTAGTGTTGTTATTAAATTTTTGTGTATGAAGAGAAACTGTGGTAGAGCCCAGATGATAGCAGGGGGATTTAAACTAGATGATCATTACGGGCTTTTTCAACCCAGGCCATTCTGTGACTCTATAAGAGTATTTTGCTTGAATCGGATCTCAGTAACTTCCTCAAATCCAGTTGATAAATCAAGGCCCAAAGTATCCTTAGCTCTCAGGCAGTTAGCAACAGAACAAAAAGTAATGGCTTCAGATTATGCCAGGGGAAATTCAGGTTGGATTTTAGGAAGAAAAATTTCTTCTCAGAAGGAACAGTGAGGCTCTGGCACAGGCTGCCCAGGGAGGTGGTGGAGTCACTGTCCCTGTAAGTGTTCAAGCAAAGGGGAGATGTGGCACTGAGGGATGTGGTGTAGAGCAGTCACAGTCATGGTGGCTGACTGAACTCCATCTTACTGCTCTGTCCAACCTTAATGATTCCATGATAAGTGCCAATCTACCTCTGAGTATGACCACACTGAGTCCTTCAAAGAGTTAATTCCTCTGTTTCATTACAGGACAGGTTGAAAGCAGAGGGATCTTGATCAAATCTTTGCTGTTTTGATGGCGTGCATATTTGGGTGAAACTGCTGTAACAGTTATTGCAATATCGGCAAATTCCTTTTTTTTTCTTTTAAATAATAAATTTAATCCCTTTGAGCATGTTGTGCACTTTATAGCTCTTAAATAAGGCTTAGGCTCCAAGTGCTGTCATTGTTTATGAAAACAAAGTTGTCTTCATTTGTAAAAAGATGAGAATCTAAGCTCACTGGCTCTCATTGCAGTCAAAGGGATGCCTTTGCTTCGGATGCCAGTTGGAAGAGGACCAGCTCTCTGCCTCTGGGATATGTACCTTTAAATTGTCCTGCATCCTACTTCATTAATTAATGCATTCTGCACTAAGCTGTGACATTTTCATTTTCTAAACTGTTTATTAATTCCAACACTGAATAATTAAAAAGGAAAAAAAAAAAAAGCACGAGGAAAACGTACCTCTGAATTACAGCACAGAAGCTGTGTATGCCAGAAGGTACGCAGAGTGTAAGACTGCATGCATAAACCAAGAGTTGTGCAAAAGCCAACATAATCCAGAAGTTGTATTCCCAATTATAAATGTGTAGTGTTTTTAAATGAGCGCTGCAATACCCTCAGAGTGCTTCTTTGTGACTTTTAACTATAGAACTTGGTGTAGAGTTGCAGGCTGACATAGCAAAGTAGCATCATTAACCTCCTTTCCACTGTAAGAAGTGATAAATGCAGGCTGGAGTGTTCTTTGAACATTGTTTAAAATACCATCTCTATAGATAAAGCACATACCAGCATCCGACCTTATTTCAGCAGAAAATTTAAATGACAAAGGAGGATGGGGGGGGGAAAGGAATACATTTTTAGGGGCTGTGAGAAACCAAACAGAAATTGTTGAGGTAGCTGCCGAGAGCGTAGGTCTTAGGGAGAACAGTAAGTGTTTTAATCTGGCTTCTGCCCTAGTGTTTCTCTAATAATGCAAAAACACAGTAATAGGTTTTAATCTTCTGTTTCTCTGTACAGAGCCTTATCTTTTCCCCCTGGATTTCCAGAAAAACAAGGTTTGGAAACTTTGATAGAGGAATCAGATAAATCTGTGCAGGTTTTCATCTGTTCTGTACTGAAATGACACAATGCACTGTGGCAAAAACACTGGGTAAAATTAAGAGTATGCAGCCCCCAGGAAGTATTAAGATTTAATAGCAAGACTGAAACCTGATGTGCCGTTTGTTCCTAGCCCCACTGAGCTTTGCAGCATGGCACTTGGATGCTCTTGTAAGCGTGCTTCAAAATGAGCCTGTGCTTGGTTACGCAAATTATCCTTGTACCGAGGAACTACGATGTGCTACAAAATTAAAGCTGGGAGGGAAAATAACCACCGTGGGATAATATGCAATAAATCCACTGAAGCTGCTGGCTCTGGTGAGGTAACGTCTTGTCCCTATATGGATGGAACATTTCTCTACGGGATCGTTAAGGCTGTGCTCAGAAGCATCCAGCTCGTTGAGCCACAGTGGGAAGAGCAGGGATGTTGAGCTGCTATCAGCTTTTCCCAGTAGGAATACCCTGCTGGGAAATGGGGCGAGCTGGTGTGGTGGGCTGAAGAGCTCAGCTGCAGCAGCCCTTTGTAATTGCTATCCCCTCCTGATTTCTGCGCTGAATGCACAAAAATACTTCTTGCAGACAGATTTGAGAACAAAATACTTGTCACCAGAATAAAACACTGCATGCTAAGCCCCACTTTGTGACTAGTTCTCCTGCCTTGTTCCTTGGGAGCACTATTTGATATTGAGTCTCTCATCCAGTGTTACAGTGCCAAAGCCCGATGCTGGGAGTGAGCGCATCTGTTTCAATTGGTGATGTTTAATTTTTCATGATGCGTGGAGCTTAGTGCCTCCCCAGGTAGGAGGCTCTGATGCTAATGAGCGAGGAAGTGTTGTCTGGCTCCCCAGGACACATGTGCTCTCTGCCTTTCGTCTGTTAGCCTCATGAGCTGGCATTGCTTGTACTGCATTCACAGAGAAACCTTTTCCTACTATTTCTGTTGGGAGAGAACAGAAGGTTTCCCTGCCCCACAACTTCCACAGGAGGCTGTTTCTGCCTGGAGATTGGGCTGGTGGAGGAGCCTGGAGTCCTGCTGGAGGTGGGTAAGCATTGTGCCCCCGAGCTGGGGTGAACAAAGGGCACAGGCTAGGGCTTCTGCCCTGCACATTCTCCTTAGGGGCCAGGACTTTGGTCCTCACAACATTGGGCTCAGTAGTACTGTATTCACTGCAAACCTACAGAGCAAAACCATCTCGCATCTTCCATGATGTATTCAATGTTTTGGCTTTCTTTTTTTTTTTTTTGTGGTACACAGTTCAGTTTAAGATGATTGTCACTTAAGATCTATTTTCTTTGATCATGTTGAGTGGAAAAGAATGGTAAGGCTTATTGTATGTACTTCTTAACTTTTGTATCAAGGCAATTGAATAGCACAGCAGTTGTTATATCCTATTAAGTCTGTTGTATGGTGTACTTGGCACTGCTTATAGGAGGGTCGTTTTGAATGCATACTTCCTGTTTGCATAATTTCCCAAGCTGTTGTTTAGCTTCACCATTCATTTTTGTACCAAATTCTGGTTTTTCTCTTTGATCTCATATTGTTTGTCAGGTGGACTTTCAGCAGCAGTGTTAGTCTGCTGCACACAGAAGACAGCATTAGTGAAGAAATATAAGTGGAGAATTTGTGATTTTTGTAAGTTGTGTTGAAGAGATCTGGCTGAAAATGTTACTAGAACAGAATCTCCCCTGCAAGAAGACTGAAGGAAAACTTGAATATAGGTAGACTATACCCTTCAACACTCTCCGAAAAACAGAGGAGGCTGCCATGCAGCTGGGATCTGCTCAGACTGCTCTGGGGTCTTCCTCTGTAGAAATTCCTCTTTCAGACGAGGGAGATCAACAAACGCCATGGTCTGTTTGCATGGAGCTTGCTTTGCAGAGTGTGCGTCCACTTGG
The DNA here is from genome assembly GCF_951394365.1 of Tetrao urogallus. Classification (NCBI taxonomy): domain Eukaryota; kingdom Metazoa; phylum Chordata; class Aves; order Galliformes; family Phasianidae; genus Tetrao; species Tetrao urogallus. The sequence goes on from NC_136813.1 coordinate 20,546,970, forward strand.
TCCCATGAGCTTGTTAGACGCCATAGTAGGAGTGGGTCCTGTATCCTTGAGGCTCTCTTTGGCCTTGGTGTCTGTGGGGCACAAGTTTGCCATCAGAAGGCTGCTGACACATCTTACCCTGCTTTTCCTCTGTTTCATAGCATACATAATAGACCAGATATCATGAGAACGTGAGCCAGCAGTGTGCCCTTAAGGCCAAGAGGACCCGTGGTATCCTGAGGTGCATTAAGAAGAGTGTGGCTAGCAGGTTGAGAGAGGTGATCTTTCCCCTCTGCTCTGGTGAGGTCATATCTGAAGTACTGCACCATTTCTGGGATCAGTTCAAGAAAAACAGGTAACTTCTAGAGAGAGTCCATTAAGGGCCATAAAGATGATTGCGCCTGGAGCATCTTCCTTATGAGGAAAAGCTGAAAGACCTGGGGCTATTCAGCCTGGGAAAGAGAAGCCTGAGAGGAGATTGTATCAGTACTTATGAACATCCAGAGTGGGAGTTGAGAGGATGGGTGTAGGCTCTTTTCAGCAGTGCCCAGTGTGAGGTCAGGGGGCAATAGGCACAAGCAGAAACACGAGGTGTTCCATCTGAACACAAGAACTCTACTGTGAGGGTGACAGAGCACGGGAACCAGCTGCCCAGAGAGGTGGTAGAGTCGTCTTCTCTGGAGATACTTAAAACTCACCTGGATGCTTTTCTGCATAACCTGCTGTAGGGAAATTGCTTTAGCAGAAGGATTGGAAATCAGCGAGCTCCGCTTGCCACAGAAAACCACAGGGATTTGCCAGTCCTCGGGTCTGACTTCGGGTTAGCTGGGTTCCTGCTCCTTGTGTTTCGGCTATACAGACCTTTACCCGACAAAGATATTTAGTTTTGATGTTAGGCTGGTCCTATCCTTTCTGTGTTTTCTATACTCGAACTATGGGCTGGCAAGGTTGTTTTCTAGTAAGTGAGCCTTCAGCTCTTTAGGCTTTCAGCTCAGCCTGGAACTGAGGCAGATTTTTGTTTGTTTTTTTTTTTCATTTGTAGAAGTATACTTTATAATTGAGATTTATGGCGTGCTCTGCATGCTTCAGCAGAGCTAAGCAGCTTGTGCACTAGGGAAACACTTCCAGTAGCAACCCTGAGCTGGATGGGCTTTTGTTATCCCATAGCTGAGGGATATCTGTGTGTCACTGATGGGTTCTGTCAGCTCTCACAATGAAGTTGTGGGATTAATATCTGCACTTAATTTCCAAACAGATTTACTGAATCAGTACTTCTGTGAATAGGGAAGCAGATGGGTAAACAAGGATTAATGGTTCAGGAGAATGGAGCTCCACGCTCTGGAGAAGAACAGGGTTCTGCAGTGGATGTCGTGGTGTCGGGCTAAAACACTGGTCATCGTTTCTGTAGTTCAGCAGATGAAACTGTATATTGCAGAAGAAAATCAGTTTGCATTCATTCATGTTTGGGATGTGCAATTAAGTTCAAACAAACCAAAAACCCAACTATTTATCAGAAGATACAGCTGTGTGTCTCTTTGTTGGTTACTATAATGTTTTGTGCCCTAGTTTGTGGTGTTTTACCTGGGACCTTCTAGAGATACAGAAAATTACTTTCAAAAGTGCAAGAATGAGCAAATGGTGGAAAAAAAATATATTAATCTCATATAGTATTTAGTTTAAAGTGGCAAACCTCTAGGAGTTCAGAGTTTATAATGCTTTGCAGTCAACACTGCAATTATGTAGTGACAAACAGAAATTTCAGTGCTAGCTTGTAAGAGTGCTGATTTGGCAGTCTGTATACCTGGGTTTTTCTAGGTAAGAGTGGCCAGAAATGGAGGGAACATTTATACAAAAGCACAGTAAAGTAGTTAGGCCTATTTCCTTTTTCAAGCTTTTAATATTTCATGTCTCCTGCTAACCCAGCTGGGAATCTTTAAAAGCACATCTTTACAGGAGCTGAGCAAGAATTTTTTGGCATAGTTTTCTTCCTCTCCAAAAACGTTTATGAATTGAATTTGAAACTGTAAAGTTCAGATTAATTTTTCATTTTACAAAAAGTTTAAGAAAATTGTTTTGAATCTGAAATTGGGTACGACTGTTTTCAAAGTAAAAGAATTTGATTTTTTTTTTTTTTATCTGCAAGATCATAATTACACCCAAAAATAAAAATAAAGGAAATATTTGGTGGTATTCAGAATGTTTCATTATCCCAAATACAAATGTTGCCATTTGTTTTTCTTTCTATGGGAAATAAAAAAGATTCAGTCCCCAGAATTAGAAATAACAAAGAACTCAGTCCAGTGAGACTGTGCTTTTGCCATTGATTTTATATGGAAAACAGAGGGGGAGTACTGTGAGATGGCCTCATGAAGCTTGTGACCATTATAATAAAGCATGAGATAATGATAGATGAATATGGGAGCATACAGATGGTACGTGGCGGTCCATGAAGGAGGCAGGGAGCCACGTCCAATTTGCTGCATTGGTTAAAGTGGGTATATTGCCTGTCAGTGTACCATATGTAGTGCATCACCGACGGCTGGCTGCTGTGTGTTCCTTCACCAAATGAATCTTGGACATGCTCTGCTAGTGACAGATAATGAGCTACGTACTTAAAATTAGCTATGCATTTCTATCTACTTTGAGAAGACTATGCTTCATTTCCTCCATAATAAGCCTTTCTTCCCAGCTCCCTTTCTCCCCTCATTGAAATGAAGCAATCACTAGTGTTTCTTGTGGGTGTAAGCCATGGGGTTGCCCCCGTTCCCAGGCAGTAACATTCTTTCTACAGCATGGTTCTTGTGAGCAGAGTTTGGAAAAGACCTTCAGATGATCAAGTCCAGCCATCAGCCTGACCTGACTCAGCAGAGTCCCATCACTAAACCACAGGGGACACTGAAGTGAAAGGGTAAGGAGCATCTGCCCTTTAATGCATGCTTTATCTACTGTATCAGAGCAGCATTTCTACTAGGGCACTGGTTTAGCAGCTCAGTAATTATTGCTGCTATACAGATGCCCCAGTTGGTTTGGATTCTGGCGACTCACATAAAAAGTAACACTAATAAAGAAATGGAAGATTAGAAAAAGTAAGAATTCTGATTTAGCTTCTGTTGCACAATGCAGTTATTTTGTTTTGGTTGCCACCTAAGGATGATTTTTTTTTTTTAATATTTCAAAAGAGTTTGAAAAGAAAATAAGATGCGCCTCAGGTGTCTGTTCTCTTCCAGCAACTTAACACTCTGAACCCTTTGAATAATTGAAGGTGGTAAGCTCCTGGGATTAAATGTTTGTGATGAAAGCAGTGATCTAGTCATGCAGAGAGTGATCTGGAATTGATAAAATTTGCTATTGCATTTACTAGACTTCTTTATTTCTTCTTTTTTTTTTTTGCCTCTCTGGTTTCTGTTTAGAAAACAAACTACAAGAGAATTTAAACAGCGAAATAGAAACTGTAAGATGTATGTTAGCTTTCTGCTAAAATGATCTACACAGAAGGTCTTTGAGCCTTACTTGGGTAAACCACACTTCTTTTCCTTGACTTTGCATCCAGATGTGGAGTCCTCAGTACAGGAGAGACATGGAGCTGTTGCAGTGCATCCAGAGGAGGGCCACAAAAACGATCCAGTCAGGACGTCAGGGAGGAGTTCTTTACAGAGAGAGTGGTGAGGTGCTGGAACAGGCTGCCCAGAGAGGTTGTGGATGCTTCATCCCTAGAGGTGTTCAAGGCCAGATTGGATGGGGCCCTGGGCAGCCTGGTCTAGCATTAAATAGGGAAGTTGGTGGCCCTGCATGTGGCAGGGGGGTTGGAGCTTCGTGATCCTTGAGGTCCCTTCCAACCCTGGCCATTGTGTGATTCTGTGAAAATCAAGAAGCAATAACCAGTTAACTCCTGCAAAACCTGCATATCACATAAGATGCTTCTCCTTTGAGTTGGAGCAGCTCCTGTGGGAAGGGGTAGAGTTGGGATGGAGATAGGGTGAGCCCTGCCTGGTCTGGTCTCCCAGCCCTGGAGACAAGGTGAGAACAGTGGTATGGGGCATGTGAGCAACCTCAGTACATAATGATGCTCAATGAGAAAAGGCAGAACCAAAACTGGCAGGGGATGAAAATAAAGTTTCCCTACCTGGAAAACTGAAGGTGGTAGCTGGAGAGCAGCTAGGAGTGTTTGTGGTGTCTGGAGTGCCAAAAAGCAGGAGTACTAGATGAAAGCCTACTCTCTGCTCCCCAGGGAATTTTTGTTGTTTGTTTCAACAGAGAAGATATCATTGACAAGGTTTGGATATTTAGAGCAATTATGTGAAAGATAGTTTGCAGCAGAAATCAAGTAATTTCTTACATCTAACTGCTTCCTTATAACATACAGAGAGGAACTCAAAGAGTGGGCTGCCACCTTTTCTTCAAATTCAATTGCTGCCTGCACAGTTTACTTGAAAAACATCCTTAATGAGTGGGTAACAAGAAAAATTATGACACCATGACAGTGACCTCTGCTTGAGGAAAAGGAATTGTTTTGATCAAATGAGTTAAAACTTTTTCCACGAGGCTGAAATCTATTTTTGTACGGATACCATATAAATAGCTGGAAGAAAAAATATGCTTTGTTTAAGGATCCAAGCTTTCTAGGCTTTCAATTAAGGAAGGAAAAGAAAAACCCCAAATCTTCACATCTGAAACCTCTGTAAGATCCTAAAGCAGGGAGAGAAGGCAGGAATTTCCAGTATTTTTGGAGGTAAAGAAACTGATCAAAACAAAAATCTTTCAAGTAGTCTTAGATAATCATGAAAAGTATTTTCTCTTCCTCAGACCTGTGGAATCATAGAATTAAGTTGAAAGGGAAATGTCCCTTCAAGGACATTTGGTCCAACTCCTCTGCAGTAATTAGGGACACTTACAACTCAACCAGGTTGCTGAGAGCCCTGTCCAGCCTGACTGGTCAAATGTCTCCTGGGATGGGACATTCTCTGTGGGCAACCTGTGTCAGTGCTTCACCACTCTCACAGTGAAAAACTTCTTTATATCCAATCTCGATCTCCCCCATGTCCCCTTGTACTATCACAACAGAACCTGTTAAAGTCTGTCCCCTTCTTTCTTACAGCCCCTCTTCATATATTGAAAGACCACTCTCAGGTCTTCTTTGAGCCTTCTTTTCTCCAGGCTGAACAGCCCCAGCTCCCTCAGCCTGTCTTCATAGGGGAGGTGCGCCAGTCCCCTGATCATCTTTGTGGCTCTCCTCTGGACCCTCTCCAACAGCTCCCTGTCTTTCTTGTACTGAGCAATGTACTGTACATTTCTGGATGCATTGTGACATGTTTTATTTGACTCATCAGACAGGGTGTTGTAGTACCATTAACAAAGTTTGTGTATGTTGTCTGCCATTTGACTCGATGGTAATGGAAGTGCTACAATGACTTTGAACCAAACAGCCGTCAAACAAGCCGTCATATTAAAGGCCCTACAAATTTATCTGAGAAGAATCCTAGCAGGGACATGGATTAGCTGCACATTCAGCAAAACTGATCTTGAATTTGGGGATGCATAGTGTGTAGGTCACGGTAAGATTCAAATGCGTTCACATCAATCCTTCAGAACATAAGTTTCCAATACCACATACTCTGCCTCGTGTGGCCTTTAGCAAGAGGGAAAAATTTGAGGTGGTGCCTGCATTTTCCCTGGAGAATCAGATTGCTCGTTTTATTTGAGCTGCTCACTTTGCACAGGTGTCAGTGTGCTTTGTGTGTGTGCATGTGTAATCCATCACTCTCAGGGCCAGCCAGGCAGCTGTTATCCCTTGAAAAAGGAAGAAGCTAAAATCTGCTGAAGATTTATGCCTTGGTCTGACTGACTACTGTCTAGGTTAATGTATGCATTCCCATGTACTATAAATATGTCTGTTATAGAGGACCTAGGAGGCAACTGTCATGTATATGATAGCAAAATATTTTTCACTACAATTTCCTGGATTTGGATGGCCAGAACTTTCTGAAACATCTGCCTTTTTGGGTGAGAAGTCCCAGACATGGCTTAGGTCCAAAGATGACAACCTAGTTTTAGAAGTCTTACAGATCACTGTAACATTTTTGAGAGAAATGAAAGCGGAAAACGAATTGCTTGTGTGTTGAGTAATTTTTTAAGTACTTCCTCAGGGACGTGTGGATCATGTGAAACAAACCTGATAGTCTGACTGTGCTCATTCGTACAGCTGGGGCTGCAGATGTTGGGGAAATGGTGTTATAATCATTTGAAAAAAACCCTGAGGTTTGTATGCAGCACTAACCCTGTGAGTCTTGATGTGAATCTCCATGTGTATCAAGTATCCATGCAAAGTCAGTCGGTTTTATAATCGGCCACCTGATCCAAGGCTGTCTCAGAAAGTTTCCCGAGCTTCGCAGGGTCATGGCAAACAGATCCTCCTGGAGCAGCAGGAGCCCTCCTGTGCCCGCTTGGCTGGAGGGAATTGGTGTCCTCAGAATAAATGAACTCAGTGACACACAGGGAGCTTACAGCAGGGCCTTTGAAGGCTGGAGCTCCTCCAGCACTTGGTGGGGTGTTGGATTCCTGATTGTTTTCTGTAGAAAGGTGTGCTCAGTCCAGAGCAGAGCAGGCTGAGGGGAGGCCCCTTGGCAGCTGCAGCTCCTCACAGAGAGCAGAAGGCAGCACTGAGCTCTGCTCCCTGTGACAATGACAGGGCCAAGGGGGTCTGGTGCTGGTTAGGGAAAGGTTCTGCCCCAGAGGGTGGTGGGCATGGCTTCAAGCTGCCAGAGTTCAGGGAGTGTCTGGACAGCACTCTCAGACATAGAGATTGATTTGGAGTGGTGCTGTGAGGAGCCGAGTTGGACTCAGTGATCCTCGTGGGTTCCTTTGAACTTGGGTTATTCTATAATTCTATGCTTATGTCAGGAATACTGTCAAGGATGCAGTTCTGTCTCCTGAGACAGGCTGATAATAGAATGCCTTGGGTTGGAAGGGACCTTACAGCCCATCCAGTTCTAACCCCTGCCGTGGGCTGGCTGCCACCCAGCAGCTCAGGATACCCAGTGCCCCTCCTAACCTGGCTTTGAGTGCCTCCAGAGAAGGGGCACCTACTGCTTCTGCAGGCAGCCTGTGCCAGTGCCTCACTGCCCTCTGAGTAAATAATTTCCTCCTGACATCTAACCTAAGTCTCCCCTCTTTTTAGTTTAAAGCCATTCCCCTTTGTCCTGTCACTATCAGATCATGTAAAAAGTCAATCCTCCTGCTTATAAGTTTCTGTCAAGTACTGGAAGGCTGCAGTGAGGTCTCCCCAGAGCATTCTCTTCTCCAAGCTAAACAAGGCAGGCTCCTCAGCCTGTCTTCATGGGGAGTGGTGCTCCAGCCCACTAATTACCTGTGTAGCCCTTCCCTGGACCCACTCTAACAGCTCTACATCTTTCTTGTGCTGGGGGCCTCAGACCTGGATCCAGCACTCCAGTTGGAGCCTCGTGAGGGCAGAGTAGAGTAGAAGGTGGAGCAGCCAGGATGGCTACTCCACTGGGATAGAGGCCAAGAGGACAGCTGCATTGGATGTTGAGGACTGGCAGCATTGCCAGAAACAAAGCTGAAAGGATGTGCAGCAGTAGGGGCCAAAGGGAACACTGCTTTCCTGGGGAAAGTTACTCTAAAGTGGCTGCTGTTGGGTGGTGTGTTTGCTGTGGTATCCTTACCTCTGCCTGAAGAGCTGAGCTGCAAAAGTCTAGTCTGGGCCAGGTTTTCCTGCCGCTTACTCACCTGATTACCATTAGACTTGAGCCTGAAAGATCAGGGCATTTCTTAAGCTGCTACTGCAGATGTGGTGGCATATCCCCATCACAGCACATCCCACAGGTAGTAGGCCTGCTTCAGCCAGTCACCACACTAATAAGGAATAAGCCTGTAGTAGTGACCTACTGCATCCCTTGGGAGATTCCAGAAGCAGCTCATTAACATTTAGCCTGAAAATCTCCTAATCACACCTTGCGTACTGTAAACCTGCCTTTCGTGTCTTCTGACACCTGGTGCACCAGTTCACTAGTAGTCTTTCTCTAGGCTATTCATCTTCAGGCAGCAAACTGCAGGAGCTGTGTGGGACCTGCAGATTAGCTCTAGGAGCAGTGGCTAGAATGAGGGAGGTCACATCTGCTTTATTTCTATCTGTGTACATGCTGCCTTTCTGTGCCAAGTGAGGGAATTTGCTGTGGGAAAGCACCTCAACAGCATCTGGCTGTTAACACTCTGTAAAGAGCTCCTTCTTTTTCTGTTGATGCCAACAGTTGCACTGATGAAAACTATAGACAATGAAGCTCTAAAGACATCTTCCCAGAGTCAGTTTCACATTATGCAACTCTCCTGCCAACATGGGATGCTTGATACCAGCTCCGGTAGAATTTATCTTCTGCATCAGATTCCACTGGGTTTCCCTGAGGAAGCCTTGGACAGAGGAAAAGGCATTGCTAGCTCTCAGTGAAGCCAAATAAGCTGAAGCAATCCACTTGGCTGCAGATTTGGCATAAATTTGAAGCATCTAGTGGTGTCATTTTCAGCAGGTAGCCAGAGGCTGAGTGCAGTCCAAGGGTGTATCAACCAAGGGGACAGCAAGAATCAATGCCTTTTGCCTTTTCTGAAATCATAAAATCATAGAATGGCCTGAGTTGAAAAGGACCACAAAGATCATCTAGTTCCAACCCCCTGCTATGTGCAGGGTCGCCAACCACCAGACCAGGTTGCCCAGAGCCACCGCCAGCCTGGCCTTGAATGCCTCTTGGAATGGGGCATCCACAGCCTCCTTGGGCAACCTATAACATCAAAAATTGAAGAAGGATCATGAAGGATCCATAGAAATAAGGGAAGAAAATACACTGATAGGCATTAAGCACCTAACTGCATTGAACAGACCTGAATGACAGCCCTAGAGGTGACTGAATCTCATATGCAAATGTAGCCACAATGGGAAAGTGATGGTAAAGGCCTAAAAAAAAAAAAGCTTGTGAAGGACTAATTGTTGAAAACTGATACCATTGAAATTCTAACTGAAAGTAAGTCACTACCTCTGCAGTTCAGTAAAAGGGCTAATGAATGAGATTTTATAACTTGTGATATATGGAGGTCAGAGCAGATAATTGTCTCAGTCCTCTGGGCTTTAAGTTCTGTGAATCCAAGATTTTATTGATGTATGTTTTGCAATTACATCAAGGAAGAAATATATACTAACCATCAGACACATTCCTCCAAATCTGAACCAATTTGAAAATGTTTTCTACAATCCAAGGCAGCATCAGAAGCTTAGAAGTTCAGAAGCATTTGGCTTTATTTTTTGTGGGGTAAAATTCTTCTCATTATCAATTATCTCCAAATTATTACTTTGCATAATTTGACAAGTATTCACGATTTCAAAAAAATATAAGAAAGTCTTAGGAAAATAACGTGGATGAAGAATCCATTAAAAACTAATGTTTATGAAGTGAGCAGTATTTTTATCCTTTGGGAAATTAGATTGTTTTTGCTTTCAGACTGGTATAAATTAGGATTAATTAAATTGAAGTCAACAGAGTGACATTTGTCAAATTGGGTTTTAGTTCATACTGCAGTCCACTGACAAGGAACCTTGTAACATGTGTTCCTTGTGCGTTTTCTGGTTTCAGCTGTTTGTTAGAACTGCTTGAATAATTCATTGCTTATAAATTGTATGATAAAGTTGACTGTTTTTCCTGCCGATTAAAAGGTTGTAGACTGCTTCTGAATGCTGGAAATGACGTAAGTAAAGTATTCCCAGCTCCTGGGTAATTGTGCAGTTCACGTGGCTGACTTGCATTTTGGCACCTGCGGGCTGGTCGCAGTCATCTTCATTGTGTGTTACTGCCCCAGACTGACTGAGGAACTAAAAGCTTTGAAGATGATGCAGAAGATGCACAGGGAGTGAAATTCCCTACAGGGTGCAAGGGCTGGCTCTGTCTCAGTTGTTATGCTCTGCTGGTCTCTGTTCTCCACATCTGGAGCCCTCGCCCTGCAGGACAAAGTGTATGGAGTCAGCCTCTGCCCTGAGCTCATCAGTGGGGGGTCCTGCCACGGGAAAGCCAAATGCAAGAGTCCTGTCATTAATGGCCTCCTTGTGTTCACAAGGAGTAACATGAATATGGGGAAGGGATGAAAAACCTGTTTTTCCTGAGGTGGAATTAGCAAACTGGTGTAGAATAATGATGAAAATATGTTTTTAGTTGTAACCATTCCATACAATGAATGCACTTTTTCCTATGTCCCCTTCATTAGCCTCTGTCAAGTTGTTCCTAGAGTAGCCTTGGTCTTGCAACTTCCAAATTTAATTAGTACAAACACTGAAGATATTTAGCCCCATTCAAGAAGGAAAAAGCTCAGAAACTTTCAGGAGCAGAGATAGCTTATAAAGATTGCTACATAGATAAGTTTGTTAGCTGTGTAGTAATTAAGCTTATTTCCATAGCAACATTATCAGTTCAGCTCCAGAATTTAGAAATTTTTGTGTACCCAGTAATTAGAACTAATATCCTAATTTTAGCAGAGATATCACATTTGTATTTGGTGAGTCTTGTCACTAGGCACACTGATTGGAGAGTGCAATGATGTTCCTTTTCGTTGCTTTCTTTTGCTTGGATCCCTATAGACTGCTTAAGTAGCTTTAAGCAAACTGTTACAGTTATTTTCTCTGTACATTAGACTGCTTTTACCTTTTAGGGGAATAAATGCACACACACATATGTTTTACTTACAAATAGAAGGAAAAGCTTGCCTTTCTGTATGCCACTCTTGGCAAAGCACAAAGGCAGAGCCAAGCTACAGCAATTCAGCGTACCCAGATAGCCCTAATTTGAATTGCCCCAGTTTCACACAGGGATGTGTGAAATTCTTTCCCAGCTGAGGGATTTGCAGGGGAGCCCAGAAGGGCTGGATGCCCAGCTTGCTCACAGATCTTTCCAACTATGGGACCGTGGGATTAGCATATGCAGGGCTGGAGTCCCCTGTCCCATCTAGGTCTCACCCCACACCTTCAGCTCTTGGCTCAATCTGCATTTCCAGACCAGTGGCAAATGTCAGCCCCTTCTGTGGCTGCTTTGGGGTCATGCAGGGACAGCCAGTGGGCTGCTGCCTCCCAGGCTGGGCAAAATTCTCCTCTGGGTCTTCTGTACCTAGATTTCTATTACCTCAACACTTGTCAGGACTTCTGAGAACTTTGTCTGCCCTGTCCCAGTGCGACCATAAGCCTTAATTTCCTTGGAAGCCAGGCTAGAAAATGACTCTTCAGTGTTTTGGTAATAAATCCCTGTGTCTAGGCAGAGTCTATAAAGACCTGTCCCAAGGATCATCAGCCTACTGCATCAACACAGATTTGCTTTTCCTTTTAAATGTTTTTTTCTTAATATTCTTTTTTTTTTCTTTTTCCCCCTACAACTACCCTTAAAATAAGGGTAAAGTTGGAAATACAATGTACTTGAGCGGCTTAGAAGGTTCAGTATGTGTAGAGACTGTATAATGGAAAACAGCATCCAAAAAATCATTCCTGTTGGTAATGAGTTCTGAAGGTAAAAGAACGGTTAATGTATTCACAGCAAACTTGTACTCAAAGATTTGTAAATAATTTATGATTTTCTTTGAATGGGAATCCAACTATGATAAAGCTTGGACCCAAATAGAAAATAAATTTCTGCCAGCAGATAAGTTTGAATTTTGTAGATGCAGCAACTCAGCCGTAATCCCCTGACAGAGGAAGAAAAAATAAGATAGTATACCTACTGTAGAATATCTGGGGATTTATAATTTAGTCTTTGTGGCCTCCTGGGGTTCTATCACAATTTGGCATCTCCTTCCCCCTAAGGAAAATGAAACTCCTTGCAGCATGACTAGTGGTTTGCTAACTTGTGTTTACCTGCAGAAATTCTGTTATAAATCTAAATTAAAGACAGTGGATAAATACTTTGTTGGCACACAAACACCTCCACCAATGATGGATTTGTGTGTAAGTTGGCAGACAGTGACTTTTCATAGGAAATGCTAGCGAAATGGCAGACATAGTTTGCATGTGAATCAGTATCCTTTGGGAGTCTGCAGCAGTGGTTTCTTTTACCATGGCTTGAAGTGACTGAATTAGTGTGTAAGTATGAAACACTTTGTACAGGTGCTTTTTGTAAGGTCGCAATAACAAGTACAACAGCTGCTCAAAAGCAGGCAGTGGCACAGTGGACAGCTTGTAGACTGGAGACAATGGAATTGCTTTCTTCCCACCTGAGCTGTTTTTATAAAGGTGTGAGCAATGCCCTGCAGCAACTGGGACCTACCCAAAGGCAGGGAGGTGATCACAGCCTTCCTAGCTACAGGGAAGCTGCACTGTTCGTGGATGCTCTCATTGTGAGTGTAGGACAACTGCCACTACATGGACCTTCTTGCTAGAGAAGTAAATATGAATTTTTTCCTTAATTTCACTCATTATTTTTCTCACTTTTTGTGAGCAATTACACTGACAGTTATAAAAAGAAGTAGTGTAGAAAATTATATAATGTCACATTACAGAATTAAGAAGAACATTTCCAGACCAGGTATGCTTTAGTAAGGTCTTTACTGCTATGAAATAGTTTCGTTAAACTTTAATGGAAAGCAGTGATGTTTAGTAACTTTACGTTAAACCATTTAGAGAAATGTAAGTGCTGACAAGCTAATACTGATCCTTCTAATTATTGAATGGATTAGTATGAAGGAAATAAATGATGCGTTTCTGGCTCTACAGTGGAAGGTTATTTTATTAGAATTACAATTTCTTGAGTTGGGTTGTTTCTGTATGTTCAGGTATAATGACTATACATTAAGAAAGAATGCTTTCTATAAGTATTTTTCTTCTGCTTTGCCAGTCATATGGTCATAGATTTTGTGGATCGCCTTCTGCTTGCACTCACCGCACAGCTGGAACTTAATCTTTTGGTAGAAGTTTGCTGTTTGATTCAATTAATGTGTTTATTTTGTACTAATTCAGGAAGACAAGTACATTTACAGAAGTTTAAAAAAACCTGCCTGTTCAGACTTACATCACTGTGTTGCTTGGATTAGTGGTGCACCCACATTCCAGAAGTCCCATCTGTTCCAATAAAAATACATTAAGTCATGTTGACAATGTGAAGGTCTGCAGAAGTCACAGAATTCTTAAAGTAAGCTGTGTTTCACAGAAGAAATTGTAAAATTGTAAAGTAGAGGTGATCTATTTTTAAAGCTTTTTATTTTGTTCAGTTGGCTGTATTCTCTGTTGCCATCTTTCTCCTTTGTTAGGTTATGTGGGTCTTGTGAAGGGCTGACCGTGGTATGAGCACAAACAGTGATCAAGGTGCCAAAGCAAGAAGTTGGCTTGGCGGTCAGACCACCAAAGTCTCATGAATATCAGATGTTTCCAAACGTCGAACATGTACTGAAAGAGGGAGGAGAAATGAAAATGGATTAATACTATCAGATGTGCCACAAGGTTCGGAGAACTCATACTGAGTTATTTTGAAGTTTGTGCACTGATCAGTCCCAGTCCTGTGTTTGGATGACTGGCACTCTGTTGCAAATAGCAGTAAAAACTGCTGAGCATACTGTCTAACTTTTCTTTGTAGCGGTGGAATCAATCACCCTGTGATTAGCATGCCCACAGGCACATTTTTCGTCTTGTCATAGTATCTTTTTCATTCAGAGGATGGATTACCAGCTGAACACTTGAGGAAAATAAAGGAGTGTTCTCTGATGGAAACTGTATGAAAATCCATAGAAAATCATAATTTATCATGTGTCGCTTGACATACAGCACAGAATATCATCCTCATCTTGCAGAATCAATAGTTTTTTGGATATTTTAAATACAAATGGAAATGTTGAACTAAAAAGGAAACTCATTTTTTCTGCTAGTAGGTAGTACCTGTAACCACGTTATGTAGTAACTTTGATTTATAAATGCATACTTTTTTCTGGATAGGAGAGGTAAGTCTGATCATACGCTTTTATTTCTACTGTCGAAATCACATTCCTCCAGGATATCAGGCTCTTGCCTCTTCTCCCCCAGTGTCTTCAGAATGGATATCTAGGAGGGGACAGGAACAGTGTGTAGCAAAGAAATCCAATTGCAAATAGATAAACAGAGAGAGAACTTTGCATACTAGAAAACAACTTTCTATTTAGTAACTTTGCAGAACATCTTGAAGAAGCTGTCAGTTCTAACCACTAGTACTCTCAGAAGTGCACACAATATACGGTAATGTACAGGGTACTTTATTTCTGTACTAGCAGAATATCTTATCTGTAATTAATCTAATATTGGTTTTTCTCCTTCTCTCCTAAGAGAGTCTATAGAATAATTTCCACAGGCACTAGAGTTTCTAAAGCATCTGTTAATTTTTTCATCGAAACAGTTCTGAGAAATAGGAAAGTACTGTTTACTTACTTTCTGTCCAGCATGCAGCAGTTACAGTAGCAATGATTCACAGACCCAAAGACTGCATCCTCTGGGGTGACCCAGACTCTGAGCAAAAAAATACTGTGTTTTTTTTTTTAAACTTTGAAATCCCAGGAGTTCATGGTGCTCTTTAAAGTGCTGCATCCACTTGCATAAAGAGCAACTGGAGAGTTGCTGACTGTGTGTGCAGTTTCCATAGCTTTGTACAAGCCCAAAACTTATGCTAAGTTACAAGCAGCAGCTTGGACAAAAAAAAAATAATAGAAAATGTTTGGTAAAGAAGTTCAAACATTATAAATTGATGCTTGAGTGAGAAATATGAACTGACATGTTAATGAATATTCTGTAATACAAAGAAACTCCCTATTAGCCTGGGGTGAGTTGTTTTGGTTTTGGTTTTTTTGTTTGTTTCTTTGTTTTTCCATTTTATCAAGGATGAACAGAAAGCAGAAACCTTCCCTCAGGAGAATCTTCAGCAGGAACCAAACAAGTAATACTGCATGTGACACAGCAGGCTTGTGATGTGCACCTTGGAGTTAGTGGATAGCACACAGTATGATAGATGCCCCCAGAAGTAACACACTTGTTACTGTGATGTGGGATGTGATATCCAGTTTACATATAGCTCCACACTCTCTTCTTGCATTTACACTGGCGGGCGTCCAGTTCATCTCTCACAAATTTTTGTCTCCTTTCCTTTTTGTCAGAGGACAAACTAAGCAGGAGATCACAAAATGGAGACATTTTCTAAACTGCTGATCTTACTGTTCTTTTTCTCCTCCAGCCGGCCCGGTTTTGATGCTTTGCATTAGTCACTTTGTAAGAAACAAGCAGCCCTACTGAAGTGGAAAGTAGGTCCCTGTTATAAACTGAATTCTTAATTTCATCCCTAATTTCTCACCAGGGAAGCTTAATCTTTCTGGAAGTCGATGTGCTGAACCTTAGTGGCAGATGAGGGATTTCTGGGAATACTAGGGAACAAGACTTGGTTAAAATTGTGGAAATGCTCCTACATTGATAATAGGTGTCTTTGTGCTGGGCTATGAGTTCCGTGTGAGCTTTGCTTCCCCTGTCTTAGTGGATGTCCTCTGGGATGTGAATGTTTCGTGGGAAATTATAGGTCACTTGCAGAGACATAAAATAGACTCATCTCTTAAAATGGAGATGGGATGTGATTAATTAGATTTTTTGTTTGAAAACTGGCTCTAAAGGTTTGTCCTACTTTCTGACTGATATCTTATGCAAATTATTTATAGCATTTCTATATGTTAATTAGAAGTTGTATGCGTTATCATAGAATCATAGAACCTCCTGCATTGGAAGGGACCCATAAAGGTTACTGAGTCCAACTCCTGACTCCACACAGGGCCATGCAAAATCCAATCCCTGTGTCTGAGAGCGCCATCCAAACGCTCCCTGGGCTCCAGCACCTCAAGGCCGTGCCTACAGCCCTGGGCAGGCTGTTCCATGCCCACCGCCCTCTGGCGCAGACCCTTTCCCTCACCCCCAGCCGCCCTCCCCTGACGCAGCTCCATGCCGTTCCCTGTTGCTGTCACACAGAGCAGAGCTCAGCGCTGCCCTGTGCTCCCTGTGAGGAGCTGCAGCCGCCATCAGGCCTCCCCTCAGTATTATCACATTTATTGTCTTCTCCTTGACAGTGTTCTGAGCAATGCAAAAAGGCTGACAACTTGTTCATTTGTCTGTGCACTGAAGTTGGCAATGACAAGGAATTTCAGAGTTGCTGGTAGCTGTTGGAAATGATAAGATTCTCATGGGAAATTGGTGGTTTTATTGGCAAATGACACCAAAACTCCTAGTATGGGTGAAAAAGAACATGGTAGTCTTGAAGACTGTTCCCTTGTACTTTATTGAAATTAATGCATCTTGTCTTATCACTTTTTTTGCCTGGCTGCAGGTTTCCAATCATACTCCAACATGGGATGAGGTAAATAGATGATATGTGGCTCATCTGCAACCACAGCAAATGTCTGTTGTCTTCTGTGGCTCATTTGATCCTACAGAAGCTCAGTTGGATAGTGCACAAGGTACAGCAGGGCTGTTTAGTGGAGCTAGTTGCAACATAATCCTGGTATCTGCTTGGGATATATGCTGATGTGTGAACGGGTAGATGGATGAAATTGTTAGTTGGGACCAGAGGAGGGTAATTATTGGTTCACAGTCTATCTGCAGGCCAGTTAGGAGAAGAATTCCTCAGGTGTCTGTGTGGAGATGTGCTCTGTTTAATACTTCCATCGGTGGCAGGAGAAGGAAATGTGATGTCCCTCGTCGAGTCAGTGGTTGACACAAGATTGAGGGAAATCAGGTGATAGGCTCTAGAGAGCCAGGCTGTCATTCAGAACAACCTGGGCAGGCTGAAGGAATGGGTCAGCAGGAACCTCGTGAAACCAAATGAAGACAAATGCAAAGTGTTGCACTGATGAACTTATCACCTGCAGCACTACAAGGTGGGGAGCAGCTGTGCAGAAAAGGTCCTGGGATCTTGCTGGGCAGGACTTGGTCATGAGCTAGCAGTTAGCTTTGGCATCAAACATGGGCAGCAGCATCCCAAGCTCCTTTAAGAAGAGCAGAGTCAGGAGGAAGGGATTGCCTTTTATACTCTGTACTTATTAGACTGCATTTATTCAGTGCATCCAGTTAGTCCCTTCCACTGAAGCAAAGTCCTTGGTGAACTTGATGCTTGTGGGAATTTGTTGGAGGCTGCCAAGGAGGTGGAGGCTAGAGCTTTTGCCTATGAGGGAAAGCAGGGAGAGCACAAATAGCTTGGTGGGAGACTTGACAGCAGCTCTCAGTGCATAGAGGGTCATTGAGGAGACAGGTCTGGGCTCTTGGTGATGGTTCACAGCAGGAGAATAGTACACAACAGTCATAAGGTGAAATAAGAGATACTTACACTGTTTATAAGGAGGACAGGGGGCTGTCCCATGAGACAGTCAAGCTTGTGCAGTCTCACAATCCTTGAAAGTTTTCAGGACAACACCTTGAGCAACCTGGTCTGAGTTCAGTATTGAATCTAAACTAGAGACTTCTCATGATCCCCTCCTGCCTGACTGGCTCAATGCTTCTCTGACAGTGGGCCTTAAATGTGCTGAAAAGATGCTGAAGGAGGAATTCTTGCAAAAACAGAGAAGGAGGAGATGCTTGCTTAAATCTGCAGGAAAGGAAGATGGATTTCTTTCTCATTGCTGTTTGTTCTGTTTTTGGTAAGAAGTCACATTATAGATGAGGTTTTGCAAATTTAAGAGAGGGTTGCTTTCCAGTTCAGATAATTACTTTATATAACAATTCTTCCAGTCATTAGGCATAAATTATAGTACTTTGCAAACAGAAGATCTGATTTATTGTCTGACCTGACTAGGAATGAAGCATTTTGATGGTATCTGGGCTGATTCCCTGCTGTGTAAGCATGTGTAGTTTCTTTGAAGTGAATTTCACTACATGTAATTGTATTTTGTTAAAAATGGGCCAAACACAGCACTAGTACAACAAATAGGTTTTATGCTCTTAAATTATTTAAATGTTCAGACGGCGTCTTGCTGATGAGCAATTATAAGAAAATCTTTCCTCTGACACAAGAATTGTCAGGTACTGCTAAGAAAACCAAACAGATCTGATCTTCAGCCCCCAGAATGTTAGACTGCGAGGTCAGCTACACAACAGGTACGGTACTAAAATTGATGCAGGATCCTTGATGCAGTAACTCCACTGGTATTAAAACACAGAAGGTTTAAGAAACCTTTTTCTGTCTATGTTATAAAAACTGTGAACATCAAGATCATATGTCAATTTTTGAGTGGCACCATAGAGCAGGATAGAAATACTTTGTATGTTATTCTCTTAGGAGCTTGTCTGTTCTGACGCTTCCTTTGGATATTCCTTCCCACTCTGATTACCCAACTAAAATACCTTCAGTGTAGTTTCAGTTTATAAAACCAAAAATGTTTGAATCCCAGGGCTGTCTGGGAGGAGAAGGCAGTGTAGCCTAAAAAGGCAGTGGAAGTATTTTCCTTCTCTTGGAAAGTGAAGCAATGAAAAGCTCATTTTTAGAGTCTGATTTTAACTTACTTGGAATGTAGATTGCTCTGTGGGTTGAGAAACTTGATGGGGTTTTTATGCACAAAAATAGCAGGTTGTTTCTGATTTTTGAGATTTACATCGCACATTCTAGAAGTTAAAATCTGACTTTCATATTGTTAACAATCCTGCTTTTTTAAATCAATTTCCTATATGCCATTTATGTGTTCTACATTGATGGTAATTTGAGTATCACAAGCAAAACATGCACGTAAATTGTCCTTACATCTGCAGAAGTATTCATGTCACTGTCTGTAGCTAATCATAGCCAAATCACATCTCGGGTGTGCAGGATAGGAATATCACTATGAATTACTGTCGAACCCTGTTTGCAGTTATAGCAGGGAGTTTAATTATTTCGATGTTCAGATTGGCAAGATTATACTAGTAAATTGGAAAATTCCCAAGGCACTGGAACTTGGTCACCTGTGGTGAGACGCTGCTTGGACAGTCCTTTCACTGTTTTGTCCCAGGCCAGATGTTTTAGGGAATAGTCCATGGATGTGTCAGTGTAGTTTGAAGAGTCTGTATTCCCAGAGTACTTCCAAACCCAAAGCTCTGATGGTCATTTTCTGATTGATAGCTGGGCTTGTAGCTTGGATACAGCAGATTCTGCAAACTAAACCTTTCAAAGATATACAGCTCACAATTTAAAAGCACAGAATATGTTAAAAATGCATCTATATGATTCCCTTGCAAGTGCAGTTTTTATCTGTGTCTGTATTGCTCAAGGTAGTGGGAGTATCTGTGGCTCTGCTAACAAAAAGCAAAACAGGCAAACTGATGTCCTTTTGACCACGTGTTTGTCAGAGCCATCCAGATATTGCCAGGGAGTGATTAAACAGCGTGGGCAGTCAGCACTCGTGCTCACACCCTGGTCTGCTCCTATTCAGCAGAAGAGAAGCAGTCTTTATTCCTGGAATCAGTGAGGTGTTGGTGAACCTCACTGCATTTCATGGCCAAGCAATTGAACTTCAGTCCCTGAAGTGTTTCCAGTTTGCTTTTTGAAATTGTGTTTTGATTTCCTTCAGCAGAAATGAAGGCATAGTTCTGCAGATACAGATTAATCTCACTTGACTTTAAACTATCCAAAAGTTATGTATCTCCTCTGAATCCATTTTCGAGACTGCTGTGATGTTTGAGGCACAGCATGATGCACTGCCCTGTCTTACAGACCTAGCTGAGGAGTGGTTGAGTCACCCATGGGAGTGGCAAGCGGCTCCTGCTCTGTTCAGTATAGGAAAGTTAAGGCGATTAGCTTGGACTAGACACCTAAGTTTTAGCATGCTAAAATTAGCTGGGATAAATCCTTCTCACAGCTTCTACATTTATTTTCAGCTTCTCTCTTTCTCTCTCTTTTTTTTAAAAAAATTTTGTTTCTAATTCCATTTCTCTGCTCATCCATTTTCCATGTCTTCTGCTGTTTTTCTCTCTATTCATTGTCCCACATGTAAACGTTATTTCCTTCAACTTAAACCTGACCTCTGATGTTGGAATGGCAAATGGGATTCTGCAGTACTTCTGCTCCACTCTATTTGCTGAAACATTGATTTTCTTAAAGCATTTCTGAACTGAAAAAATCAATAACACTACACGCAGCAGAAGCGGTAATGTAAAGGCATCTTGCTAACCTATCACAGGAGGGTCAGCCTGTAACGAGAGAGTTGATATCCGGAGTTGAACTCTGCTCTAAACCAGACTCTATCATTCAGTAAAAGGGAAACCTCTGGTTTCTGATGGAGGGAAAGTGATGTTGGGAGCCCCTGCACCCTGTGTACACCTACCATGCAGGGTAGACGCAGTCTAACAAGCTACGGGAAAAAAGAGAAAATAAGGAATTGCCATCTGTGGCTTGTCAGCCATAATATTTTTAGGACATAAAACGTATCAGGATTAGTCTTTTTATATTAACACAAGTGAGATCAGTAGCTCAGTGCAGACATTTTCCATGGAGGTAGATTTTTATGCAGTGTCCCTATCTCCCCTTGAGGAGGGAAAGAGAAGCAGGTATGCAGGTAAAGGCTTTGTGGGTTGTGAGGACTGAGTACTGGGGAGTAGTGTTGGGAGATCCCTCAGCCTGAGTGCAGGCCAGCACCTGAGGCAGGACCTGTGGTGGGTTTTCTTTACAAAAATGAGTTCTCGCACCCATCTGCCCTGTGCATTTCTGCATGCTCCCCTCAATATCTAAACTCCTACCCCATCTCAGGCACCACATTGCCTACAACTGGGCCGCGGCATGCATCAGGCTGGGCCTCCATGGTGTCTCCACTGTGGCTTTCAATAGGGGTGGCTCAGCTCCTCGTGGAGGGGCTTTTGAACCCTCACAAATGGCATAGCAGGGCAGGGGATTACATGGCAATCACCTCCTGCCACAGCCGGTGTCTCAGTGCAGAGGTAGACATGCAGTATTTTTGATGAGTGAGTCCACTACCAGTGTCAAAATATATTGTGAACCAATAGCCAAACATTGCACAAATGAAGCCCCATGTGATCCAAGCTTCAAGACTAGAAATCTTAAGATGCAAAGATAGTTAAGGTTGGAGAAGAGCCTTAAAATTTTGTTTCCAATACGTGTAATATCATTTTTTTTCCATCTGTTTGCTGCATAGCTGAGGAATCCAAAAGCTTGCATATGGTAAGATTATAATCGCATTCATTTGTTTTTCAATTACTGGTGGTTGTATTTTATTTCTGAGGTTGGGACAAGATCCAGTATTTTCAGCAAGAATGTGGATAATACAGGTTACAATTTATTTCTTAGAATATAAGCTGCTTATTTTTCCTGTGTTTGACATTATATAATCATAGATATTATAATTAGAGGTATTCTTTCTTTGTAGTGGAATGTGACTCGTGTAACAGCATTCTTTAAATGGCAGATACTGTTTCCATGAGAAATAAACATTTGGCATTGTCCCATTGTGCCATTTAATTAACTTGAATCATGAAATAAGTGAGCTGGGAGACTGCTGAATATTCTTAAAGCCCAGAGCACATGAACTGAACATATGTCTGTGGCCCCATCCTGATATTAGGGCAAGAGTTTTCGAGTCTGGTTTAGAGCTGTAGTAAAATAGGAAGAAATCCAGGGAAGAATAGGTTGGTGATTTACAATCACCATTTACAAACGCCAGTTGCCTTCATGCAGCACAGTGAGCCTGTCCAAGCCCAGCTGTGGTGGACTAGTGATAGGAGCTAGATGATGCCTTTGCTGCAGGATTTCTCATCCCATAAAGTTGAATCACTAGAAGCTTCCACTACCTTTGGAACTGTGACAAAAACCTTTCCCATTTTTGAAATCCTCTCAAAATGGGGATCAAGAAGAGAGAAGCCAGTGCTGGGTTTCAATTTCTTTCTTGGGAAGAGTATTTTATTTAATTATGGGCCAGAATTGTTTTATTATTTATACAAAATCATGGAAGCACGTGGGTGCCGTAATATGAACAAGCTAGATTTCACTTTGTGCAGCACCTGCAGTGCACCGTACTAATTCTCCTGATTGCTTTAGACTTTGAACACCTGAGAAAGTCAGTCTTAGAGGCTTATCTTCTTATAACATATTCTGTTCACCAATCTTGAATATGTTTTTTTCTCCTATATCTAAACCCAGAAGCTGGATATGGATAGGCTAGTCAGCAATAGGTTGTATCATAGGATCTTAGAATTATAGAATGGCCTGGGTTGAAAAGGCCACAATGATCATCTGGTTTCAACCCCCTGCTATGTGCAGGGTCACCAACCAGCAGACCAGGCTGCCCAGAGCCACATCCAGCCTGGCTTTGAATGCCTCCAGGGATGGGGCATCCACAACCTCCTTGGGCAACCTGTTCCAGTCTGTCACAGCCCTCTGAGTGAAAAACTTCCTCCTAATATCTAACCTAAACCTCCCCTGTCTCAGTTTAAAACCATTCCCCCTTGTCCTATCACTATCCAACCTTGAAAAGAGCTGTTTCCCCCCTCATGTACACTCCCTTCGAGTATTGGAAGGCCACAATGTGGTCTCCCTGGAGCCTTTTCTTCTCCAAGCTAAACAAGCCCAGTTCCCTCAACCTTTCCTCATAGGAGAGATGCTCCATCCCTCTGATCATCTCAGTGCCCTTCTCTGGATCCACTCCAAGAGCTCCACGTCCTTCCTGCACTGGGAGCCCCAGGCCTGGACGCAGTACTGCAGATGGGGCTTCACAAGAGCTGAGTAAGGGGGACGATCATCTCCCTCTCCCTGCTGGCCGCCCCTTTGTTAATGCAGCGCAGAACACAGTTGGCCTTCCGGCATGCTGCTGACTCATGCCAGCTTCTCGTCCACCAGGACCCCCAAATCTAAGTAGTATAGATATATATAGTATCTAAGGTATATATAGGTATATACAGTATCTAAGCAATATCTAAGTATTGGTGAGCTCTATGTCAGGTGTGCTTCAAAAATAATGTTTGATGATGCTTTGCTTCAGGAAACATTGAATTATTAACCTCAGTGATGGAGTTGTCCATGATGTACAGTTGGATCCCCATTTGGATGTTTAGACAGATAATCCAAGCATTATTCTGTGGAAAAATGATCTGTAAATGGTGTAAAAATGGTAAAACAAAGGATATCCTCTTATGCACATGCATACTTGGTATGTCTTAAACTGGAATGGAGTGGAGCTGGGATGTAGGTGCTTTGATGACATGGGATTTTGCTATTTCGGCATATGTTTCAGGAGCTGTTATTATGAAGTGTTCTATGAACTCTTCCATCCACATGCACTTGCTACATCTTTTCCATCTTACCCAGGGACAGAGCCTCAAGCCCAGTGCTAGAGGGAGAAGCTTCCTGCCAAGGCTCAGTAACTTGGGGCCGAAGCAGATACAGCACTCCTGTAATACACCAGGAAGAGACAGGATAGTTGTTCTGAGAAGGAACTACTGTTGTTGGACCTCTTGATGGCACCCCTGGGAGCCTGACTCAGACAAGAAAACAGCAGCATTTCTGGTAATGAGAACCTATGCTATTTGCTGCTATATCCCCTCTGCCTGGTCAAGTGCCTCTGTCTTCCAGTCAGAGCCGCTTTTGGCACCAACGTGCTTCCTCTCCTCTAGCAAAGCCTGGTAGGCAATTTGTCCCCTCAGGAGGTCCACCACGGGGCTCCACATTGCTTCTCTAACATTGGTGGTGTTGTCTTAGCAACAGCAAGGAGTTTAGGGCAGGGGCAAGCTCTGATCTGCACAGTACTGCTCAGAATCTACATGGCAAAACAAATGTTTTATGATGATCATTTCCTTCCCTTCCGTGTATTATTCTGCTTTTATTTCAGCAGCTGAACCTCATTTTGTTATTTGTTGCCCATTAGGACTGTTTCTAGGGAGCTCTGACAAAACCATTACTGAAATTGTTCACTTGAAGTTATAGATGGTGCTCAGAGCACCTGCTGGTTTGTAGAAAGGTGCAGCTTGGTAGTTTTTGAGCCTTGCATTGATTGTGGAATGCTGTGCTGGTGACAGCCGTGTGCGGCAGCGTGCGCACCGCTGCTCCTACCAAATGCCATCATCAGTGTGGCATCTGAAAGGAAAACCAACAGAGAAAATGTTATCTCCTTGTAGAATGAGCTCCGCTCATAACGAAGAATATGTACGGGCAGATTGCATTGTTCCTGCTTCTAGACATGCTAGCTTAGGAACAGTTTGCCACAGCACGTGTTGGAAATTTGGGATGGCTCATTTGGTCCAGGGTCACTTGTGCTTCCTTTGAGAACAGTACAGCTCCCAGCCAGCCTGACCAGCTCAGATCGAGTGAAGCAAATTCAAAGCACTGCCATTACACCTCGCCAGTGAGAGGGCATTAGCCAGTGGGAAGCCTTAGTTTGGAGAAAATGTCTGTCTTTACATACAAGAAGAAGCAGTATTTCTCCTGAGGGATCTCATCGTTCAGTTGATCAGCAGAGATGATGCCTGTAATGTCTGATCGACATCAGGAATTGCACAGAGACAAAGAATAGTCAGAGAAGATTAAATTCTCACAGTTCCCAGCTGCTAAAATCTCTTTTTAGCTGTTAATATCTTGACTGAATGTGCACAAACTGTGATTGTTTTTTGAGACTTTCATAAATTGGCTGGATTTTGACCTTAGAAGGTTAACAAAATATGTGGAAGTCACATGCCATCTTCTGCAGAGGCCAAGGATGTTAGAACGTCCAAGTATCACACAGACGTCTCTCTGCCACAGCAGAGCTGTTTCTCACTTCTTGCTTTAGATTGCAAGAAGTGAATCATTTAAAATTGGCTCTTCAGTTGGTTTTCCTTCTGGGGCCTCAGTCAGCGTGGAGAATGAAAATTGGTTAATCACTTTTGCTTTTGTTTACAGTCAATTACTGGCTCTCAGGTGATATCAGACTTCTCAAAGGTGTGAATTACAAACATTAAGGGACCACATTTATTTGTCTAGAGAAAGCCCTGATTCAAATAGAATGAATATATATATATATATTTGTATTGCTCTTACAGAGTGTAAATTTAGACAATGGTTTCCATGAGAGCTTTTTTTTCTAACCAAAGCATCTGTCACTGTTTGAAGTAATGAAGATATGTTCATATAGGGAGATAAATATGCATTATCTACCTGCCATTTATAACATCCAGTAGAAGATAAACTATAAGCTAGAAAAAACATGAAAAATAAATTAATAGAAGATGGAGAAGGTGGGCTGTCAGGTGTGTTACTGGTGAGCAGAGAAAATAGCAAGACAGGCTGACAATTGAGACCTGCTTGCTTTTGTCAGGACAATCATTATTTCTGCAGGGAGCATCTGTGCTGTGAGAATCCTCTGCAGCAGCTCCTGGCAAGGGTGAATAGCCCCAGATTCCCTCATCTTCAATGCATATTATACTTCATCCACATTTCATTTGACTGTAGCTCCTTCAGCTTGCACATTTAAATATAATTCCAGGGGTGCTGTCTGAAGTGTCCTCTCTTCTCTGGACAGGAGGTGACATAAAGCCAATGAAATGTTTGTGTTAGTTCAATACGATGGACAGGGATTGTTCCAAGGCAGCTGACTTCAATACCAGAGAATGGACTCATAATTTATACTTATATAAAAAAAGGAGGAAAAGATTGAATTTTACCACTATTTAGGTGTAGCCACAGTGGGTTACGTGTAGGGCTGTGTAAAAGAGCACCAGAGGCCATTCTTTTGGACCAAAGCCATGGGAGTTAGTGATCCCTCATCCACAACAATAATCTCTTGAGGAATAGTCACTGTTAGAGAAAGCCAAAACGGAAGTTAATTTGCATAGTGTTGAGTATATGGTCTGTGGGATTTATTTACACTGACTGAAAATATATGTAATATAGACATCTGTACCAAAGCTTGTTATCCTAGACTGCACACTGCTCCATTCAATAGAGATGAACAGGCAATTTTTAAACCACATCCACCTGTGACTTATTTTAGTTAGAATGAGATGATTCCCCCTCCAGGAAGTCACCATTTGTGGAAGTGTTCAAGAGCCATACAGATGTGGCACTGAGGGATGTGGTTAGTGGGCATAGTGGAGATGGGTTGAGAATTGGACTAGGTAATCTTAGTGATATTTTTCCATCCTTAATGGATGTGTTATTCTAATATGAATAGAATGGATTTAGCCCACTGCCTTTCCATATTTACCTGATGCATCCTCCCCTGGAATATCTGTTGGTTGTGCCTTGTGACTCTTAATGTGGGAATTCCGAAAAAGCTGCCCCAATCTTCCTTCTCCTCCTGTATTCCTAAGTCTCTGTGGAAAAATCCAGCCCATTATTTTAAGGCTTCCCTTTACTTACAGAGGGGCAAAAGGTTTGGCATGCTAAGCACGTTAATGGTTTTCTTGCCAGATGAATTTACATAATGATTTTTATTTGTTGTGTGAATTGTTTGCTATATGAAGACATTTCCTCACGCCCATGTAAAGCCAGCATACCTAGCAGTACAAACACAAATAATCTGTCTTTGTTATCTGCAAGGGAGTTAAAGCAATCACTGTTAATCACTCACAGATATGGGAAAGAATTCTCCAAGCGAAAAAGAAAAGTCATTTCCCTGTCAAAGATACAGTGCTTGAATTCCTTTTTAGCTACATGGTGCAAACTGAGTGTTGCTAGTGTCAATTACATTTTGCCTGTATTTTCACTGACTTAACAGAGACAACAATCAGGCCCCCTGGCTTCTAATCAAGCTTGATATTACCCTGGTGAGTTGTTATAATCCCTGAAATGGCACCGTGTGCTAAGAAATCAATTGCGTTATGAAAATCGCTCAGCTTTTCAGTGGTGCTAATGTAGTCTGGTCCAATTATCTAATTTTACCTGCTAAATAAAGAAACTATTTGGAATTCTTTCCAGTCAAGATCCATATTTGTAATTCTCAGCACAAAAAATGACACATTTTTGGTCAAGGGAAACATTTTTCAATATGCATTATAGAAGAATTAGTGACTAGTAAGTACATTGTCTTAAACAATTTGTAGTTAAATTAAATTTACATAAATAGTCTGTGATGGCAGACATCTAAAGAGCATTATGTAAGGACAGAAATATGCAGTGAAATAACAGAGAATTTGTATAGCTTATGTAAGAACTCTACCTTGCTTTGTTGTACTGCAGTCCTTTGGTGTTGTCTGTGCATTGCACTCATTGTTTAAAGTTGAAAATCCAGCATCTAGGAGTTATAGTATGTGGCATTTTTGGGTCTTCGGGGTCATACTAAACCAGAAATAGTATGTAAATAATAAATATTTGTACTGATCAGTTAAAGGTGAGGTGCATTCTTAGAATCACAGAATCATTAAGGTTGGAAAAGACTCTAAAACCATCCAGTCTAACCACCAACCCATCCCCACCATGCCGACTGACCATGTCCCTCAGTGGTAGAGGTGTCACACATTTCTTGAACACCTCCAGGGATGGTGACTGCACCACCTCCCTGGGCAGCCTGTGCCACTGCCTCACCAAAATACCAACACCTCTTCTCCATAAGCTATTCTTGAAAGTTACACAAAAAATACAAACATACAGTTGCAGTATTTATTGCTTTTTTTTTTTTTTAGCCCTTATGAACATCTGTCAGCTTTGCTTACTCCAGAGGGGTATTCCATACTGCAAAGTCTTGATGTTCTGGGGAAGATTTTCAGTTTTGTGTTTTGAAGGTAAAACTTCATTTTTGTCTTCTGTGTACAATTAGTAAAGTCTAGAATGAATCTTTTCAGTTTAGTGAAATAGAAAAAAAAAAAAGTATTTGAGAAATATTTCCACCTTTACCTATCAAAAATTTCCCAGAGAGCAGAACCAAGCTCAGAATTCTTGAATTCGGTACCTTGAAATAATCCAGTGAAATAATCCAGTGCATGAAATGAGTTTCTTTGAAAAAAAAAAAAAAATAGAATTCATTGGTTTGTGAATCTCAAAATCAGGTCAAAATGATCATGGTACCTCTGATTTTTCTGCTTGGAGTAGAAAAAATAGAATATTTTATTATTTTCTTCCATAAATATATACCCTGTCTGGTTTTGCTTTCATACAGGTACATGAGTAGAATCATAGAATGGCCTGGGTTGAAAAGGACCACAAAGATCATCGAGTTTCAACCCCCTGCCATTGTAGGATCACCATCCACCAGACCAGGCTGCCCAGAGCCACATCCAGCCTGGCCCTGAATGCCTCCAGGGATGGGGCATCCACAGCCTCCTTGGGCAACCTGTTCCAGTGCGTCACCACCCTCTGGGTGAAAAACTTCCTCCTGATACCTAACCTAAACCTCCCCCGTTACAGTGTAAAACCATTCCTCCTTGTCCTGTCACAGTCCACCCTCGTAGACAGCCGTTCCCCTTCCTGTTTATATGCTCCCTTCGAGTACTGGAAGGCCACAATGAGGTCTCCCCGAAGCCCTCTCCAAGCTAAACACTGCTTTGTACACAAATACTCTGGGCATGTGCATTTTTTTCTGAAGGCAATTTATTCTCAGTGCAGATAGCACAAGTTATATCTGCTGCTGCATGTCTCTGGTTCAGCTTGTGGAAGATAACTGAGCTATAGTCCTAAAAGTTCTGCTTTGCACAGGAATTGTGTGCGCTTCTCAGTAACAAGTGCATCTGACACATTTTTATATGCTATAAATTCAGTACTAGAAGAAAACACAGAAGTAAGCATACTTCCATCCAGACTCAATAGGCAGCTGTTTGTTGTTAGTTACCAAAATGTAAATTTCTGTCCTTTGCAGTATGTTGCATCTTGTACTTTACCTTGGCTGTAAAACCAGAGCAGTAGGTGAAGTTCACTTAGTCATCCTGCAAATAAGGTGGAATAGCTACAGGTCTGCTTATTTTCCAAAGAAATGCCAATATGAGTCAGTGAACATTTACTTTGTTCTTGCAGTGCTCTTCACTGTGCAGAAATGCCTCAGAGCACTCGGAGTGGAGTTGCTTGCATAAGGAGGTTTGTGACTGAAAGTTGGCCGTGGTATTTAGAGTTACTATCAAGTGACAAACTTGCAATGGTTTCCTTCTTAGAAAGCCTTGCAAACAATGTGCTTTTCACTCTGCTGATGGCTCACAACCCACCATCATCCTGCCACACTGAGCTGCTGTAACGTGTATGGATCGGCTGTGCCGTATAGGATGCACGGTGTGGCTGCAGGACATAAAAATGATAGATAGACACCATCTGTGTCCTGCTTCATCGTGTGATGGGTATCCCACTGTACTCTTCAGATAAGGGAAAAGATGCTTTATTCTTCACACTCAAGTTTCTTTTATGCTGAAATGACTCAACCATACAAAATGCACAAGAAGTTTGTGCACTCAGGACTGAAAATAAGGTGAAAAAAAGCATAACCATAAATTCAAATTATTTTGTGGTTATGTGTGTAAAAAAAAGGCCTCATCTGTTGCACTGGGGAAATTCTTCACATGCGGGTCTGGATATACGTGTTTTCCAGTCAGAATTATTGCCATCACAAACAGTTTGTTCTTCTGGACAATTTCATGCTGTGTATAACCTGTCAAAAGTATAACATCACAATGATGGGAATGTTGTGCACTTTGGATAATTTTTTAGGATTTCTGATATCCTCCAAGGCTCAATCTCTTCATAGTACTAGACCTGATAGCGGGCCATTAGGTGCAATAGTGACCAGTAATGTTCTTCCCCAGTGCTCCTCACACACTGATCAATTTATCATCTGCTTGTGTTATGTATGTATAAATATTTGTTTCTTTCTTACTTTTTTTTTTTCCCAAGAGAAGAAATGTGGCATGGATGCACTAATAGCACTTCAGGATCATAAGTTTATTATAATTGCTCTATTATGGTGGAAATGAATAGAGCATAACAAAGGGAAAGTGCTTCATGTGATGTGTTAGTTGTTTCTTTCCTCTTCTTGCCCGTAAAATATCCGTTTATCCCAACCATCTCCAACTATCACGCTTTATTTTCCAGAAAGAAAATTCTAAGCTTGGGGCATATTTCATTAAATCTTTGCTAACCACTGATGCCCAAAATATGTTCTGCTTAGCATAATCACATTAAGTCCAATTTTCACAAATGCATATGTTCCACCCTCCACATCTCTTAATCGCTAATCCCACCTCTGTGAAGAGCATTTTGGGAGAAGCATGCCATACAAGATGAAATTAAATTGTTCTGAGGCTAGTTTCTGAATGTTACATGAAAGATTTTACTCTAGGCAACACTGACATCAACTTGCATTTCCTTCATATGTGAGGCAAAAAGCCATACTTGTTTGAAGCCTGGCACGTTGACAACACAGATGTTTTGTTAGTGCTGTTTCATCCTACTCGGTACTGGGAAATCAAGAGGGTGATTGCTCTGGATAGAGCTGATCCTACTGGTAGCTCTTCACATCAGTCCTGGGCAGGGAATAACCCTGAGCAGGAACAGTAGTGAGACTGATACTGCAAGGATTCACATACTTAAAGAAAATGCTGTTATATGTTTGTATTTGTAGTTGTCAATCGTAAGCTTTCCCTTTCCTTTATCTTGTCTAGGAAAGAAGCAAAAATTTAGGAGTGTGGGTGAGGAAAGGAGAAACAAGGTTAGTTGGTTAGTAGTGTAACTGAGCTGAAACTGTTGGAAATAGGAGATGAGCATTTATAACCATAATGTGGAGGCACTGTGAAACAGAAGTGTGGAAAGCACCCTCAGTACTGAGTATTCCAGTGACAGCAAGCTCCTCTGGTGTCTTAGGATATTGGGCCCAAGTAAAAGATTAATAAAATATTAAGTTGGTAGTAGCTACTTCTGATGGATGCAATTGCTCATTATCTGAAAAACAGTCCAAAGAACTTAATCAAAAAGAAAAAGTCACTATTAAAATTGTCCTCCTGAAATGATTTGCACATGAAAGAATCATCTAAGGATCATTTCATCTTGATTGTGCACCATGCTGTGTATCAAATTACATCAGATTTATGCTGCAAGCAGCCATTCCTCAGGAGCATCTGGCTGGCAAAGGCTTATTCTATCCAAGAGGCAATGCAATTGTGTAAGTCATCCCATTTTATGGATACAGTTCTTCATTCAATCAGCGGAAAGAGAGTAAAAATTCTGAATGTATTTTTAATGATTTTTCTGTCTAACCTGGGATGTTTTTCCTTTGCATGGCAGTGACATCTGAAGCTGTATAGGGCAACCTGTTTATCTGTGCAGAGCTGGAACCTGCCAGCAGTGCGTTCAACAATGCATTACTTCATAATGTAATGGGATTGCTTGAAATATGAGACCCAGCTTCAACTGAAAAATGTCAGACCGTCCCTGAAAAAGTCAAAAATCAATTACAAGAAATGGATGTAACGTACAAGAAAATACAGCCTTCCTTTCTGATCTCCGAAAACTTCTATTAGCTTGCAGTTCATTGCTAATGTGTCCATAAAAATTAGATGCCTTCTCCCATAGGCCATGCTTGAAAATCCCATTCCCTGTTCATACATACCGTGGCAAGAGATTTTGCATGGAAGTGTAGTAAATTGTTAGATATTCCATTTCATTTACTAGTTTAATTATTGTAATTTTCTTCATGCAGTTTTTCACTTTCTGTTAATAATAATGACATAGATAAGTAGCAGTATGATAATACAATGAGGAAGAAGGATTATAACATGAAACGGGTATATAAAAAAATCAAAGTTTCTGTGTCAGCAACACAGTAATAAAAAAAGACCTTGGTCTGAGAGGACAAAGCAATTTCTCAGCTGCTGAAGCTTTAATCTAAAAATGTACTGAAAAATATTGTGATTTCCCCATGGATTTTGATTAAGTTTTTACAGGTGTTCAAGCTAGTAAAGTCTTAAAGACAGAGATATTCTATTTGCTGTTGACTTCTCCTCTCTATCTGAAGAGCTTCCAAAGGCTTATTGGTTTGCAGGAGAATCTTGGGCGATTCATCTGAGTTAGCAGAGCTAATGTTTGTTTGCTTGGCTTGAGATCTTCTGCTGGCACCACCGGTGTGCCTGAGCATGAACCATGCCGCCAACATTGGCCTCATGTCATTCACTCTTCTCTTGATTGCCTGGTACATGTTCCATCTAAAATTGTTCTGTGATTCCTTTGCTTTTCTTCTAGGAGCAACCCTGAATTCACATGAAGTGTAG
Organism: Tetrao urogallus; assembly: GCF_951394365.1. Lineage (NCBI taxonomy): Eukaryota > Metazoa > Chordata > Aves > Galliformes > Phasianidae > Tetrao > Tetrao urogallus. The sequence goes on from NC_136813.1 coordinate 20,579,089, forward strand.
AGGGCAGAAAGTTCTCATCTCTTAATTGCTTTTTATTTTTATAATCAAACAAAAGTCTAAACTGCTCTGCAGAAAATGCCTCGGATTCCCCAGCAAATGCTGACCTGGGTTTAATAGAATCTTAGAATCATTAAGTTTAGAAAAGTCCACAGGATTATCTAGTCTGTCCACCAACCCTTCTCCACCATTCCCACTAACCATGTCTGTTGATGCTACATCTCCACATTTTTTTGGACACCTCCAGGAACAGTCACTCTGCCACCTCCCTGGACAGCCTGTTCCAATGCATGGCAACTCTTTCTAAGAAGAAACTTTTCCTAATCCTAATATGCAACCTGAAATGTTTCTCTGTGCAGTGTTACGCTGGTGCATCAGATTTGATTCAATAGTAGGCAGTGTGTTACACTGTGGCACTTATGCACTATGTCCTGTCTTGAAAAATTTCATAGAGAAATGTCCACCAAAAAGTTCTAAGAGCGTGTAACCCAGCTGTACTGGACGGAATTTACTTGTGCAGGTTCAAACCGTGCCTTCCAAAACCTTCTGGTAGTACTATGACCTCATAGCCATTGATGTGGACAGACATCCCAACCTTCCTCACAGATGTCATGGTCGTCATTAAAAGAAAAGATCCTGGTTGAAAAAGGCAGTCTGGCTTCTCTTTCAGAGAGAGAGCGGTAGCCCTCCATCTCTAGATAGAGAGCTGCTAGGAGCATGAATGCACCTCAGAACTGGGGAGGCCAGGACACTGAGAGATGCTGCTTTCACTTCTCTGCTCTTCTTTATCTGGAGTGCCAGTTTTGATCAAAATCATTCCTGCATAATCTCTTGGCAGATTTTCCCAGTGCACTGCTGTTGGTAGTTTACAGCAGAACACTTTTAGCAATAACTGTGACATCAGAAAGTGGTTTGTACTCATTTAAAAGCTTGATCAATGCAAAAATAAGGCACGGTTTGCAGGAAAGGTGATATCGCTTATTATAACAGCTGGAACAGTTGGAAAGGCACCACCACACTTCCAAACACCTAAGTCCTTGTCAGGATTGCTGCAGCAACAGAGACCATAGAAAAATAAAAATCCACCACATCCATTTTAAATTCTAAAATGCCTTCCAATGCTGCAAATAAGCACAAGTTTAGGGTAAGGCTGATTTATAGCTGTAGCACATGTTGCGAGTCTGGAAAATCAGTAACATTTTATTACCTACTAAAGAAGTTGTTTATTTAAATGACTGCTTCTTGTGGCATATACCAGAAGATAAACAGTGCATAAATGAATAAACGATGTGATTGAGTGCTTTGTGACTAACCTCTTCTGTTTGTTATGCCATTCGTTTCTGAATTTATTCCACAGTAAGTACAGATAATAGTTACATTTTCAAAAGAAAGACCAACCATACAAAAAAATCTCTTCAGATGAAGGAATCATTGTGCTTTGCAAGAAGCACATTTCATCAGAATTTCATTCTGATGGTCAGTTGCAAATGAAATGGGTAAGTTCCTATTTTCAGGGTAAAAAGTGCTGATAATTCATGAATTAATTCTTCCAACTAAACAAACTAGGAAGCTTAATGAAATATGAAAGGAGTATGTGTCATTTCATGACCTCATATTTCCTTTCCTATTACCATGATATTTACAGACATAAAGGGGAAAAATCTTTTTTTTTTTTTTTTTTCCATCAGACAAAATCTTATGTAATCTTAAACAAACTCATTTTCTCCTTATCCTGTTCTGGAAAGTCTCGTTCAGCGTAAGTTCGTATCTGCAGCTGTCGTGCTGTAAAGGATGCTGTCCCTTCTACATAGAATATGATATTTGGGCCCTGATGCAGGGTGCCCAGAAGTGTAAAGGGGTGCGCAGATCTGATTGCAAGAGCACTGTCTGTAATCTTTGCTCAGTTGTGACAACTGAGAGAAGTGCCTGAAGACTGAAGGAACGCAAGTGACAATTCTCTCCTCAGGAAGGGCAAGAAAAAGAACCTGGGGACCTACAGGCCAGTCAGCCTCACCTCAGTCTCTTGAAAGGTGACAGAACAGCTCATCTGGAAACCACTTCTGGGCACATAAAGCAAAAGGAATCGTCAGTAGTCCGCATGGATTCACCAACAGAAAGTTGTGCCTGACCAATCTGATAAGCTTCTGTAATGAAATCATCGGCCTCCTGGATGGGGGGAGGGGGAGCTGTTGAAGTATGAGCTGGATGAGCAGAAAGCAAGGTAGATTGAAAATGAGTTGAATGGCCGGGCCAGAGGGTAATGGTGAGAGGTGCGGTCTGGCTGAAGGCCAGTGACTAGCGAAATGACAGAGTACTGGGTCCAGTCTTGTTTTACACCTTCTTTAATCATCTGGATGATGGCGCCCGCAGTAAATTCATGAATGGCACAGAATTTGGGGCAGTGGCTGACTGACCAGAGGGCCGTGCAGCCATCCACAGAGACCTCAACGGGCTGGAGAGAGCCTGAGAGGAACCTCATGGTGTTCAACAGGGAGAAGAGCAGAGTGCTTCCCCTGGGGAGGAACAGCCCCAGGAACCGGCTGGAAAGCAACTCTCCAGAAAAGGGCCTGAAGGTCCTGGTGGACATGGAGTTGAACATGAGCCAGCAGTGATTTGCTACTAAGGAGGCTGATGGTATTCTTGGCTGCGTGATGCAAAATATTACTAGCAGTCCAAGAGAGCCCAGTGAAGGGCCACCAAGTTGCTGAAGAGCTTGGAGCACCTCTGCTGCGGAGAAGTTGAGAGCTGGGACTGCTCAGCTGGAGCACAGAGGCTCAGGAGATCTCAGCATGTGTGAATACCTGAAGAGAGGATTCCAAGAGGATGGGGTCAGGGTTTTCTCAGTGTTGCACAGTGCCAGAACAAGAAGCAGTGGACACAAACTGGTGCATAGGAGGTTCCCTCTGAACACCAGGAGCACTTCTGTGCTTTGCACGTGATGGAGCACTGGCACAGGCTGCCCAGTTGCTGTGGTGTCTCTTCCTTTGAGATCTACCAAAGCCACCTGGACATGGTCACAGAATCACGGAATCACAGAATGGCCATGGTTGGAAGGGACCTCAAGGATCATGAAGCTCCAACCTCCCTGCCACATGCAGGGACACCAACCTCCCCATTTAATACCAGACCAGGCTGCCCAGGGCCCCATCCAATCTGGCCTTGAACACCTCCAGGGACAGGGCATCCACAGCCTTTCTGGGCAGCCTGTTCCAGCACCTCACCACTCCTGCTGGAGCAGGGGCTGAACAAGCTGACCTCCAGAGTTCCCTTTCCACCTCAATAATCCTGTTATTCTGATTCCATATCCCATTTTGAAAATTGACATTTAGCACCCGTATCTGTTTATTCTGTGTCCAAAGGAGCAAAGTGTTGTAGCCAGTGAGTTCTAGTGTCCTGTGATCCTGATCTCCCTGTATTGAGAATAGGGATTCTGCCAAGCCGTTGTTAAAGGTTTACATAGCTGAAAGATTGTGTTTTTCCTGCTGGCCTAGAAAAGCCTTCTTTTTTTGGAGAAGTAGTGTCCACTGGAGCTAAAGCTTTCATTTTCCATCTTTTTCCTCTCTGTCTCTGCCACATATTTGCTGACTTTTAATTGTCTGCTGGGAAGGAACTGATACTATTTTGCTCTTATCCTAATTATTTTTTATCCTGTCTCCCTTCCCCAAATACACTCTGTTTCAAGTGGTGGCTCACAATTACCAACTTTGCATTCTGATAATTGTTTGGATAGACATCACAGGTCTTGCTACTGGAGATAGGGGGTATAAACAATGTCTAGCCCTGACACAAACTTTGGTTATTGATCAGTAGGCCTGGGAAGGTGATGTAGCTTTGTAGTCTCCTCCTTTCTTTCTGGGCTCAAGATATAGCAGATATTTAATTTTTTTTCTGGTGAGATTGACTAATAAAACCACTGCATCCTGTCTGGCACTTGTCTTGCTTACCTGCAGACCTGTATTGACAACCATGTTGGAAGTAGCTGCTGAGATTCTGATCAGTCAGTGCACAAACATAGATGTTATTTGGGTGAGAATCACTAAACCAATTTTAGATGGCTACAGTGGTTATTTCTGCCTGTGGACTGCAGAGAAAGTCTGAATGTTAATATTAAATGCCTGAAAGACAGAAGTTTACGAACACTATCTGCAGGCATGGAAAGGTAGGTGAGATTGATCTCTCTGCTGATATATTTGGCACTGTCCCCTCTTTAGGTAAAGCAGATAAACATCAGCTCCTCTAGCAGCTGCTGTCTCTTGTACTGCAACTACAGGAGGAGGAGACTTTCGATGGGGACTGCTGTCTGCTCCAGACCCTTGCACCCACTAATGCACACCTCTGTACTGCCTCATGACCCCATGCTGACTGGTGGATGGCCAGAGGATGGGACCTCATTTTTGTGGCAGTTCTCATCTCTTAACATGAGTGACTGCACTGTGTGGAGGTAGCTGGCACAAACTTTGCAGTCTCATGTCTTTGCAACATACTATTTCAGTTTGAACGAGGACACCATGGCAAGCTCTGAAAAGGTTTCTGGAAATTGCAGTCCTGTTAAAGAGCACATCAACATAGATACTTGCTTAATGCTCTGAATCCAGCGCGTACAGTGTGCAGTATGGCTTTACAGCAATATTGAGAAATATCATCAGGGCATTATTCTTGCTTTCTTAGTGAGTAAGCGCAGGGAAATGTGATGATGATTGACAATTTAACCATTGTTGAATATTAATCTAAATCTTTACTGAAAGCAATGCTGAATGTATGACAAAAGAAAAATAGTGTCTAAATTGCAGATTTCTAGAGAAATCAGTTTGGATTTTACAATTGGACTGTTAAAGTTTCTGCATTTTGTAGAGAACAGTGCAAGCCAGGCTATAAAACTAGCACATTTTTGTCTTTGTGTGTGAGTTGCAATGGAGCTGTCACAATTTGTTTTTTAATCATAAAATGTTATCGCAGTTTTCTAATACGCGTCTTAACATTTTTAGAGCTTCTCACATCTCGCTATCTTCAGAAAGCAATTTCTTCTATTGAAGCGCTGACATTTTCCTGAAATAAGAAACTCTAAACTTGATTTTCACAAAGTGTATTATTAAACAAGCCATCTTTAATTATCTCCTCTTTGACTGCTTTGTTGCCTGAATTGCTCATTGTTCCTGCAGAGAAAATGAAACCCCAAATTTCCCTAATGCTTATGGTAGATGTCAACCAGAGTGCAGACACTTCAAAGGATCACTTCTCTGACCTAATCTCTGTGCTCCCCAATGCTCTCCAGTGATTATGAAGTTGTTCTAGCAGTCACTGTGAGATGAGAAGTGATCACTTCTGGTCTTCATTATCAACAGAAAACCCTTTGTACTACTGAAAAATGCAAGCTGCATACTGATTAATTTACCAAAGGCAACTAAGGTCGTGGTTGCATATAAAGTGGAAAATAAGCCATGTCTCTATAGGTAATCCAACAAGATGAGGAAGTAAATGAACTGTACACAACAGATGTTAGACACATCACTTAATGGATGATGGAAAGATACAGGGGGCCACGAAGGGTAGTAAACACTTGGCTTTTATTGTGTTCTGTGCACTTTTCAGTTTTGTGCCCTATTTTCAAAGATAAGTAACATGGTTGTGTTGGGTCTCGTAGGCTTCTGCATCTGTCCTCTGCAAATGGACTGGAGGCAATAGCATGGAAAATCCTGAAAGACATCTTTCCTGCTCCTGGCAGAGAATTTCAATTCAGCTTAATCCTAAGTGATCAAAGTATTGTGTTAGGCAGCATGTGATTTTGTGAGAACATCCTGGCAAATCAGTCTTTTCTATATTTGTACTGTGTGCTAGATAGCTGAAACCTCTATTGAGACTTTCCAAAGGACATCATCCTGCATTTGGACATCACCAGGCAGGGTTGGCTGTATCAATCCATCAGTTACTGATGGAGCAGGCTTCATCCGTCAGACCAAATTCTGGCAATGTATCAAACCCCTGAGGCCAGCTCTGCCTGGGACTAAACTGATGCATAGCTGAAAATGATTTTTCTTGTACTAGACACTTAGGGACTGTCAACATTGAATCTGCAAATTTAAATATTTTTTTTGTGTCCGATTCAAGATGACTTCCTACTGAAGTCAAACTCATGTAAAGAGATATTTTGGATTTTGTAGTCACCATCTTTGCAGGAGAGTATGCAGTTGTGGCATTGCTGCTAGCATCTAATGAAAGCCAAGCAGACAAGGGCTCAGCCCCCATTAAAGAACAGCAGTAGTTTGTTCTGTTTTTGTTTTTTAATATATATGTTTGTACTAACAATCTATTTTCTTCTTTCTCAATTTTTTAGTGACTTGTTTCAGTCTTTCATAGAATCACAGAATCACAGAATGGCCAGGGTTGGAAGAGACCTCAAGGATCATGAAGCTCCAACCCCCCTGCCACATGCAGGGCCACCAACTTCCCTGTTTAATAGTAGACCAGGCTGCCCAGGGCCCCATCCAACCTGGCCTTGAACACCTCCAGGGACGGGGCATCCACAGCCTCTCTGGGCAGCCTGTTCCAGCACCTCACCACTCTCATAGTAAAGAACTTCCCCCTGACATCCAACCTAAATCTTCTCTGCTTCAACTTAAAACAATTTCCCCTTGTCCTGCTGTTATCTGCTCTTTCAAAGAGTTGATTCCCCTCCTGTTTGTAGGCTCCCTTTAGGTACTGAAAGGCTGCAATGAGGTCACCCCGCAGCCTTCTTTTCTCCAGGCTGAACAAGCCCAGATCCCTCTGCCTCTCTTCGTAGGGCAGGTGCTCCAGTCCCCTGATCATCTTTGTGGCTCTCCTCTGGATCCTCTCTAACAGCTCACTGTCTTTCTTATGCTGAAAGACATTCCTAACTGTGACAGTTGAACTCTTTGGGCCAGGTTTTAACTTGCAGCTAGTGTTTATAGAAGAGAAGTAGGCCATGGAAAACCCAGCTTTGAAATGGAAATTCTGCCTCCACTACAGCCACAACAGTGCTGCTCACTGCCCTATTTTGTTTCCTTTTTCCCATCATCATCCAAATCATGCACACCACCCCTTGTTCAAAGGAGAAGCATTAACTTTCCAGAATTCCCTGTGCTGCCTTTTAGGAACTGTCAAATGCCGTATTCAGTACTCCATGCATTTGAGCATGTCTTCAGTTTCTAGGAAAATACACTCTTTTCTGACTTCCAGAGCCTTGGAGCTAGCTCCAGGATACAGGGAACCCAAACATAATTGAAGGTGTGTTATCATATTACAGTGCTTGCATGTTATTTCTAGGCCATGTGTACTTCTGCTGGATTAGGCTGTGAGCTGTATGCTTCTGCTGTACTGAGCTTCCATGAAAATCAGTAGCTGGTTGTAATGGCATATGGTGTAGAGTAAAACAATATTAGGTATTTGTGGAAACAGTTAATATGTCACTGGAAAGTTCCTCAAATCTTTGCCCAAGGGCAAAGTGAAGTGAGAGGTAAAGCGGAGGTCAGCTGAACATAAAGCTGGGCCTGCCGCATGACCGTACAACCCCTGTGAGCTATTCTTAATATATTTCTCTTTTTAAGCTGTCTCTTTTATCGTTGAATTTGCTTCTAAATATATGAATTATGATCTCATTCTCTTCTGAGAAGCACTATTTTCTTGGCAGATGGCGAAACTTTCTGCAGAGCGGCTTACAAACGTTTGTGTGTGAAGGGCACTTAACGGTGATGCTCAGGAAATGGTCAGATGTGCTTTGTGCCATACTGGTACGCGATACCTGGGAGAGTGAAGCCTTTTGTCCAGCATAGCACGCCCAAATCTTGCACAGGATAGCATAAAACGTGACTCCTCGGCATTTTCTCAAGTGCTGAAACAGTGTGATTTTAGCTGACAGTCTTCCCTGACCATCTGGTGAAAGAGTGTGAAAGAACTTTGCAGGGACTCATTATTTCCTGGATTAATATTGCTGACAAGTACTCCACGAGGCAGCGTATTTGCAGGGCTCTACACTACTAGAAATGCCATTAATTAATTTGCCCGCGATCTGCCAAACACCGAGATTCTGTGTGCTGGCGTTCTGCTTTCAGCATCACCATCTGTGTACGTCACGGGATAGACTGCAGTATTGATTTCAAATCTTCCTTGAGATGTTTCCATTTTTGGATGCTGAGGTGGGGTGTATTCTAAGTCTAACTGCTTTCAGATGTTCTTCTCTAAAACAATCTTAGGCACTGATTAATTTCTCCCTTTTCTGTGCAAACCATTACTGTGACAGTTCATATTTACAAAATCTTTTGAAAGGTATTTAAAACAAGGTATTATATTATGTTGTAATGTAAGCAACAAAATACAATTTAGACTATCCATATAGCTGTATATGGAGAGGTGACAGCAGTCTGATGAAAGATATCGACATAATCAATGTAACTGTCAGAAATGTTGAAACAGTGATAGAAACTCTCCTGGTTTCAAACTACTAAAAATATTTCAAATATGTTTAACCTAATTTTACTTTCACAGCTTCATTTGATTCCGATTGGTAATGATCAGAAGTCAGGTACAGTTCCCCAACTAGACAAATAACTCGCTTTTTAGTTTCTTTATCTATAGAGCTCTTATTAAGAATTAAGAATAATTTGAAATTATTAAAATGCCTTTAGGTACTCTTTTGCCTTCTGTGTTGCTTACTGTGGCTTCAAGATCTTTTAACACTTGAATGTTCAAAAGTCTGATCTCTCACAAACTCCTGAAGGTTATTCTGCTGTTAAACCAGATGCCCTGCCTTATTTACTGTGAAATGGAACAGTCACCCAGTGAAGCAACACTGTGGTCTACATTCACTGACCTATATTCATGGGCAGAGAAGAATCTCTGGTGGAACCTCAAGTATGGAAGAAGTATAATTTATCTCTTCAGGGAGAAAAAGGGGGAATCAAAGTGTTTATAGAGCACGGGGGAGTTTACATAAATGAAAAATATTTGGGGGATTTATGCCTGTGTGGGAAAATGAAAGGCATTTTAGACATTTAGTGGAAACAGGGTGGAGTTTGGGAGTGAACTGCAAGCAATAGGAAACGGAAAAGGTAAGACTTACAAGGAAGTAGCAAGAAACTGTTAATGGAGAAGGGACGAGGACCTCAGGGACAAGGGTGATCTTATTTGGGAGAAACCTCTGGGCTTTGTGTTCAGGAGTATCACTCCCTCAAAGCCCAAAGCAGGCATGTGAACTTCTCAGGAAAAGTAAAATGTTGATGATTGTTGAAAATGAACAGGTAAGATGAGCCTACGTGACCCAATACCTTATGTTGTTAAATGGCTCCAGGGAAACACTTTCTGTTTCTTGTCATGAAGACTAGTACAATTTACCTAGAAATGCCCACATAAAACCTGCATTCTATTGTTTTGTTACCTTTGCCTTTGGCAAAAGTTTTCTTTATTTGTTCAAACCTCTGAAAGCTCAAATGCAGCATAACTAAGGAGCTCACTCCTGCTTATCTTTGACTCCGGGTGAAGTGTTACTTTATGCTCCAGTGAGGGGACTTGTGGTTTAGAGCCAGAGTGCCACTGACATAGCTAATAGCAATGGCACTGAGCATTGCTCTGTTCCACATGCATTAGTTCTCTGCTCCTGTGCTGGGTGGTTTTAACTCAGAAGTAGGTGATGTAAAGAAGCTGAGTCACTGCTGCAACAGAAGACAAGCTCTTGAACAGTGTGAAGTGTGAGACAAGTGTGGTTCCCAAGCAGGCTATAAGACTGTGCTTTGCTTTTAGCTGCTGGAATTTTAGGTGGTGGTTTTCCTTGAAGGAATCAAACCTGTTTTTCAAAGGCTTTTCCAGAGCCCTGCCTACAGGATTCACCACCCTAACTCTAGGAAATACTATTGCAAAGCAGGGAGCCAAGACCTGACTTTAACAATATAAAAGAGTCAGGATGATTCAAGCCACAAGTCTGACTTGAATTTCCATCAACTGGTGAGTATAGGATGTACTGATACAGAGAATATGCAAGGCTGGGTAGGCAGTTGCAGACTGAGACTTCAGTCTTAATCCTGACTACTAAAGCCTGCTTCTACATGTGCACTGTTGATGATGAATCACCAGTAAGCCACATCCTAAATCTCAATTCTGGTCACTTTCACCAATAAGAAAGGAAAGAAAGGAAAGGATAGGTTGTTGCATGTTACTGCAGATAGAGCACGAGCTATTAAGAAACAGCTTTAGTGATAATGATTAAATTCCAAGATTGACAAAGGATGAATTCATTATAAAGATACAAGTGTTGTTTAAAGTCCCCATCTACACTGTTTTCAATAGCCTCTTTTTCATCTCACTACTTGCACAGCGCTCTGGAGACCTCTTTTCTCACATGATTATCTCCTGCTGCCCCTTCTCTGCATTATAGGACTGGGACTCTTACGTCCATATGTCCCTTGCTCTGACTCTTATAGCTTTTACTTTCATTTCAAGACCAGTCTGTTGTCACAGCAACTTGGATCGGTTAAAGCAACTTGCAAGGCTAGAAAAACTGAAATAAAGCTGAACTGTGTAGTGTGAAATGTCTTCCACTGAAGGGCTGAATGACAGAGCATTGGAAAGGATAAATTTGAGCATCATAGTGATTTAAGTCTGTTGTGCTCTCACAGCACGATGGTGCCCTGTGTGCTTGAGCTACGTGTGTGCAAAGGTTGGACTTGAGGTCTGAGTGCTCTGTCTTAGCTTTCCAGCTGCTATTAATATTGCATTAGCTCATAGGGCAACCAGCTGAGAACAGGACCTTGCTGAGTGAAGTGCTGTACAAGGAGTTTTGTACACTCTTTGACCACAGTTTTTAACAAGTCTCGAACAGTCTATGAGTAAGGAAAACCATGTAAGCTAAACACGCAGGGCAAACAAGGTCTAAAAATGGGAGGAGAGTCTCTGATGAAATCACCATGAATCATAAAGAAATATATAAAGAAATAATAAAAAAATCTTCTGCTTTGGTCATCTTTTTCTTGGATAACTTTCAATAGTCCATGCTAGCCAAGCAAGTGAAAAACACCTGTATCATGTGAGTCAAACACCGGCAGTGAATTCAAAGATGCAACTGTTATAAAGGTTGAACCAAAGCATCTCGCTCCCTGCTCATAGCAGAGGAATTTGGAACCACATTATCTTAAGGTCCCTTCCAAACCAAACCATTGCATGAATCTATGATAACAATGAGCAGGCCAGTATCACTAAACATTTAGCTAATATTTAGCCTGTCCCCAAGCCCCAGCTTTGTATGGCAACATTTCAAGTAATACCCTTTCACTGGATTATACTTCTCACTGAAATAACTGTAATGTGTTTCATGATATTCTTCTATCTCAGCTGCATTGTGTCATAGCTGATCTCTGAGGTCTTTTCAGATTAATGGGATTAGATTGCTTTTTTTTTTTTTTTTTAATGCTGGATATTTCTAAGCATGCTATTCAGTTGCCTTCTATACTCCAAATACTCTGTGGTGTTATCTCCCTCTTTTACTAAAAGCCCTGCATATTTCTGAAATACTTGCACTGAGCCATACTTATTTCTTGAGTAGCTCTTCTCATCCTATTGCTGTTTCCTGGGAGAAGAGGCCGACCCCCACCTCACCACCCCTCCTTTCAGGCAGCTGGAGAGAGTGATAAGGTCTCCCCTGGGCCTCCTCTTCTCCATGCCGAACAATCCCAGCTCCCCATCAGACTTGTGCTCCAGACCCCTCACAGCTTTGTTGCCCTTCTCTGGACACGCTCCAGGGCCTCGATGTCATTCTTGTAGTGTGGGGCCCCGAACTGAACACAGCGCTCGAGGTGCGGCCTCCCAGAGCTGAGTACAGAGGGCCGATCAGCTCCCTGGTGCCGCTGGCTGCGCTGCTGCTGGTACAAGCCAGGCTGCCATGGGCCGACTTGGCCGCTTGGGCACACTGCTTACCATTCTTGCTACTCTTGCCACATCTTACTGCTGCTCTATACAGAGATGCTTGTATGTGTGAGTGTGTGCCATAAATGCCTCTGTAAGATTGCGTTGGCCTTATTTTTTGTCTATCATGTCAGAACCTCATGGTTGCTCTGACATCAGTCAGTTCAAGATGTAATGTTTCCAGGTGTGGGGCGCTCAACTTTCAGCTGGTGCTTTCATTGTTACTGTGTAAGGGTGAGACAGAAGTGGTGTGAGCTTACTGTCGCAGTTAGCAAGTGCTAAAATGAGGACAGCTCTGGATGTGGCGTGGTCCCACCAGTGCCAGATGTGACATCAGACTTTGGTTGCACAACTTGCTGTCTTTCAGCAAGATAACAGATACCATGAAAGTCATGGGAATAGATTACTTTTATTATTGTCCTTGTCTCCAAGATAACAGCCTAGGTTTGTGTAACAGCACAGAATAAGATGAAGTCACATTCCAAACAGTGACTTTGCTTATCAGAAGGAAGCAGTTTTATTTCTGTAGGCAACAGCCATGGCTAATAGCTTTGCTTCTCAAAAAGTATTCTATGGTGTGTGATAAGGTAGTGGCTTCATGCCACAATTTCTCACACAGATCCCTCTTCCAGGGACATGGAAACTGTTGATGATAGGAGAGCTTTGGACCTTAGCTCGGAAGGTGTCTGTGGAAGGTGCGTGTGCTGCTGATAATTATCATGGCATTACAACAGGAAGGCAGAAGCCAGCCTGAATGCTCTCATGCTGTACTCAGATAGGAAAGCTCTTAGCATAATCTGCTGCTGATCAAACAGGGCTTGGGCTAAGCTAGGGCTTGGCTGACCGCAATATTCCCCTGCCAAGGAGGTCAGGGGTAGGCCAGGCTGCTGGGAGGTGGTGGAGCAAACCACCAAGGTTACTTATTGGTGTGGTGGAGCCGGCTCAAGGAAATGAGCAGCTTTCATTTGAGATTTCCAGGTAGGTGCAAAGGAAGTCATTGCAAAGGAAGCAGGTTAAAGTAAGAGAGGGCTGTCAGAGAGCAAAGAAACGGAGAAATATCTCATTGTCTAGTTCAGAGGAAAAAGGGATATGATTGCCCTGAGTGTCTCTTTTTAGTAAAATACTAGGAAATGAGATGTTGCAGAGTCAGTTAACCTAACTCCATGCTTTTTCGCTCTTGATAGCATACCTTGCACTTTTCTCTCATTTTGTCAACTTTCCCAAAATCTGAAGGGTTTCCTGGGAGTGACAACTCTGCCTGAGAAAGGCCAGGGCTGTTATTTGCACGAGGGTGCAATTTCCTCCTCTTCTATGATTACATTTCTCGGCTGTCTTCCTGTTATTCTGTGTATTTCAGTCTCTTTAACTACAGATTTTATTTGCCTTTTCATTACAAATAACTCATTTTCTCTTTTCACTTCTTTTCTCTTCCAATTTTTTATAATCTCTCCAGCCGTTAAGACTGATTAACTGTTTCCTGCCTTCTTTCTTTCCCTCAGCTTTCCTTCTACCGGCTTTGCAAATGTTCTTCAGGACTGTGATACTGTCTTTGTGTCCATTGTGGGGGTGAGGCTAATTGATATAATTACTGCACTTTCTTTGTAGGGTGGTGGGGTGGCTTCAGGCCAAGCTGATTTCCATGAATTTGTCCTCAAGTGTCCAATAAAAACAGAGTCAAAAAAGTGAGAAATATGCTAAAAGCTCTTCATATATATATTTTTAAATATATAATTGATGATTTTGGAAATACTTTTTCATAATTAGTTTTTTCACACAGAATCACAGAATGGCCCAGGTTGGAAGAGACCTCAAGGATCATGAATTTTCAACTCCCCCACCACATGCAGGGCACCAACCTCCCCATTTAATACCAGACCAGGCTGCCCAGGGCCCCATCCAACCTGGCCTTGAACACTTCCAGGGACGGGGCATCCACAACCTCTCTGGGCAGCCTGTTCCAGCATCTCATCACTCTTATAGTAAAGAACTTCCCCCTGACATCCAGCCTGAATCTTCCCTCCTTCAAATTAAACCATTTCCCCTTGTCCTGCTGTTATCAACCCTTGTAAAGAGTTGCAAGATTTTTTCAAATAGTACTTAAAAAAAAAAAAAAAAAAGCATTTCTCATTGTTACTGTTTTCTTCTTCATTTCTCTATTTAGAAATAAAGGTAGAAAATGTCCCCCAAGAATATATGAAATTTTTATGGGGTGGCAGGATTATTTTGACCAAAAAACTACTTAACCTGTTTTAGTAAAGGGTGAAAATCTGTTCAATAAAATGCAGCAGATGTTTTACTGTGAAGCTTTGCTGCCAGGAACTTGTACCAGGCTGGAGATGGGGCAGAAAACACTCAGCTGCACACTGTGGGATTCTACTGACAACATATGGTTCTTGTTATCCAAAACCACAAAGACCATGTGCATGTATTTATTTACTGTAGTATTTCTTACATAAACTGTTTTCCAGAATGCTCTGTGTTGTTAAATACTCATTTTGAGAGGCAGAGTGAAGGGACTGGAGGACAGGAAAAAACAGGACAGAGACAAGTTTCAGGCTCCAGCAGGAGCAGGCTCTGAAGAGGACAAGAACCATCATCAGTCAGTGACTAATTCCTGCTTGATGGGCTTTTTTCATTGTTGTTTGGAGTTCAGGAATTCAGTGAAGATTTCCACTGGATTCTGTAAAGTTACAGTTTTATTGGCTACATTTTCTCATACTTGCCCTGGCCACGTCTGTGTAGGTAAATTAAACAGGGAACCTTCCTGAGCACTTGGATCTCCATCTGGCTTAATGGTTAGCGTGGTAGGTGGTGTATCTCTGGCTAGTGAGAGTTAGTACTCTCCCAAACATTTCCTTGGAATAGCTTCAAAATATGAACGTTTAAGGATGCATTTGTAAGTATCCATCCTCTTTTGGAGAATAAAAATGTTCAAAAGAATAAGGATGAGCCATTCCAGGCCAGCTGGTTCCACTGCTCAGGAGCACTGCTAGCCATGTTCATTTTGTTAGCCAAAGTGTCATCTGTAAGGGATGGCATACCACCTTCTCTCCTCTCTCCTCTCCTCTCCTCTCCTCTCCTCTCCTCTCCTCTCCTCTCCTCTCCTCTCCTCTCCTCTCCTCTCCTCTCCTCTCCTCTCCTCTCCTCTCCTCTCCTCTCCTCTCCTCTCCTCTCCTCTCTTCTTTTTTTCTTTTGCTTAATTTTCTTTCTGAATCAAAGTATATAATTTTACTAGGATTGCAATGCCATGAGAACATAAATTAGTGTATCTCATGAAAAGCTGCATGTCAAGGGGCATTTTCATTGTTTGGAAAAATTCTTGCCAGCATAACTTGTAAAACAATACAATTAAAATCAGTTGGCGGAAACCTTTCGTACAAATAGCAGTAATTACAACTGGAAGGTATAATTGTGGCATCTTTATCCGACATGATGAATCCAGAATACCATTCATTATAAAAATAATAAATGGGACTTTCTGTGTAAACAAAGAAACCCAGTACAAACAGTAATTTTCACACATTTTTTCTGTTCATGTGTAAAACCTGATCTAGAGATACCATTTCGGATGATAAGAAAGATTGTATAGAGGAACTCACATGGTGCCACCCCTAGGAGTGCAGGGTGGCCATTCAAGTAAAGCAGAACAGTTTATGTTTAACAACTAATCTGGTTAATAAATGTAGGCACTTTCTCCCCAAAGTACCCCCAGAGAGGCTTCTCTTTGTATGAATTCATCTGTCATTTGAAGTTATTTCAGTGCTTGATTTGAATGTGTTTTTGTCTGCAGATCCTTACTGAAATGCTCATTAAATTCTCTTCAGTACACGGGGTCTGAACAAGGCAGATTGAACTTCACGTGAGCTCTGTTGTACCCAGGGCTTCAAGCTGCCCTGTTCACGTCAAGGCTGCTCACACGGTGGCCTCTTCCACCATCCTCACTGCAATATTTAAGGTCAGAGAGAGAGAACAATTCCAAGTGATCTCTGAGTACTGAGATTGCTACGTCTTCCCAAGCAGCAACGCACAAGTACAGGAATAGAATAGCTTAGCTTAATTCTTTTGAAATAATTATGATATAACACTTCTGCTAATAGACTTCATTGGTCTGGTGGTACTTTTCCCCCAGTGTGCAATTTACCAAATATTTTCTGGATTTATTTGTATCTGAGATTGGAGTGGAGGGAGGAGTTCAGACTTACTCTTACTTGTGTGTTTTTTTGGCATTCTCTGAAGAATCAGAAATGAAACATTGGTGGAGGTGGGATGCAAGAGACAGAGACAAGAGGAAACAATCATAGTTCTTAATTACTTTGCTTATAAGCCTTTGTTCAGATGCTCAGCTTACAAAGCCTGTCCAAATTTTAGACAGAGTAAAGATTAGCAAGATCAGATAAGCAAAGACGAGAGAATTCATCGCATTGTGTCTGCATTGGGGAGCACCACTGCCTGCCAGGATCACTGCAATCGCTGAGCAGCAGCACATCATTTCCCTGCTGTTGAGCAGACCTCAGGCATTCTAATCCTGAAATCTCACATATCTCTGCCCAGTTTCTTGGGGACCAAAGTGCTTTAACTTATCCATATTCTTGGATATACTCTGTGTATTTCATACAGATGAGACTGGACTGTATAATCAAGTACTATGGACTCTGTGATCTAATATTCCCTTTATCCTTACAGTCAATTCAAAGAGTCCCAATCAAGTATGCCCTAGCACACAAGCACTGTCAGTGCTGAAATCTGTATCTTGTATTTGGTCGTTGCAGGCTGGTTTAAACTGAGCCTTGTGTTTTAACAGAAAAAGGTTCTTACTTAATCATATAGCTATAAAGAGCATCTTAAAAATGTAAGTATGTATAGCACAACTGTAGCGCAGAAAACTGATTACACTTCATTTGCTGCCAGTGTGACTACATAGCATTTGCTTTTATGTCTGAGAAGTGGCGTGGGCATCCTATCAGGTAAGATCAGAGATACCTTCTGATTCCTTATGCACTCTCACCACTGGATTTTGGCTACTCCTGCAAAATAGATGTTATTTCTCGATTAATAAAGAGGATGCTGAAGGGGCTTCGTTACCTCTGGTTAAT
The DNA here is from genome assembly GCF_951394365.1 of Tetrao urogallus. NCBI lineage: Eukaryota > Metazoa > Chordata > Aves > Galliformes > Phasianidae > Tetrao > Tetrao urogallus. Next base: position 20,596,083 of record NC_136813.1, read on the forward strand.
GCTTTGCACTTTCCCCAGGGATAAGATAAAAGAATCCTGCCTGTGTGCTTCGAATAGAACATTAGATGTCAGGACTATGGGAAAGAGAAGGGAGAAGATGAAAGTTGAAACATTATTTTGTGTATGTGTATTACAGAGGAAGCAATTAAATTTTTGTTAGGTTTTGCAAGGATTTAGGATCTGCAGAAGTGTCCCCGCAGCTTGTAAATTTCTGCTTTTGCATTATAGCAAAGTCCACTACCATTCTACAGTGAAGGATCGATCTCTATTTGTCATTTTAAATAATATTCTGTAAATGTTTTGTAGTCATTCATAAAAATACACTCCAGGCTGAAATTTGTCATGTAGAGTGTTGCTCCAGGAAATAAATTTGGCCCAAGAGAGCGATCATTTTGGCTATTTAAACTTAACATTATGTGCGAAGAAGAGAGGAGAATCACAGAGTTCCCCAGTTCTCGTGTTATCATGTGTATCACTTCACCTGCTCCAACTCCTGCATAAGCATCCACTTTTTCAGTGTTGTCTTTAGCCAGTGCAAGATGCAGCTTTTGAGACCAGTGAAAAAAAAGGGGTGAAAAGGTATTTCCAAATGGCAGCATGGCTAACGATTGTGTGCAGTGGCTTCTGTCAGCAAGAACAGAAGGCCTTCCAAGGCTTTTCACTAGGAAGATCATAAAATTGGACTGTAGGTTGGAAAGGACCTCAAGAGATCATCAAGTCCAACACCCCTGCTAAAGCAGGTATCCTACAATAGGTCACACAGGTAGGCCTCCATATGAGTCTTGAATATTTCCATATTCATAGTCACAGGGGACTAAACAACCTCTCTGGGTAGCCTGTTCCAGTGCTCCATCAGCCTTACTGTGTAGAAGTTCTTCCACAAGTCAATGTACACAACATCCACCAATCTCCTCCCAGCCAGTGATAGCATCATAGAAAGCTACCATGTTGATCAGTCATGACTTCCTCTTGGTGAATCTATGTTGAGTACTCCTAATAACCGATTGCTTGGAGAGCCTATCCAGAGCAAGTTGTTCCATCACCTTTCCAGGGACAAAGTTGAGGCTGATTGGCCTGTAGTTTCCTGGATCATCTTGCCCTTTTTTGAAGACTAGAGTGACATTGGCAAGACCTTTCAAAGATGTTAGAGATGGTTCAGCAGTCACCTCTGCCAGTTCTTCAAACACACCAGGTTACATCCCTTTGGGGCCCATGGATTTGTGTGTGCTGGTTTTTGCTAGAAGCTCTCTGACCACATCCTTCTTAACTAATAGGAAGTCCTCCTTTACCCAGACTCTCTTTTACCTCCAGGGTCTGGGATTCCTGAGGGCTAGTCTTAGCACTGAAGGCTGAAGCAAAGAAGGCATTCAGAATCTTCACCTTCTCAGCATCTCTTGTTACCAAGATACCTCATTTAGTAGAGGACCCACATTTGTCCTAGCCTTCCTTTTACTGTTATCATAGAACCATTTGAGTTGTAAAGGACCCTTTAAGGCTGTTTAGTCAACTCCCCTGCAGTAAACAGGGACACCTACTGCTCCATCGGGTGCTCAGAGCCCCATCCAGACCTTGAAAGTCTCAAGGGGGGGACATCCATCCCCTCTGGGCAGCCTGTGCCAGTGCCTCACTACTCTTGTGAAAAAACATCATATCCAGTCTATATCTCCCCTCTTTTGGTTTGAAACTATTCCCCTTGCCCTATCACAACACACCCTGCTAAAGAGCCTGTCCCTTTTTTTCTTAGATGTTGGCTGCATCTTAGTTGCATGGAGAAGTGTCTCCCCGGTAGCTGTTACAGAATGTCTTAGCAGCTGTGCATGTATTTGTGCAACAGACAATGGATTGCACATTGTAAGAAGTTTTAAGACGTAATTACAGTACAGATTTAATGTTTCTGCAGATCAGATAAGGCTACAAAAAGTCTTCCAAAAGATACTGGTGTACACTTTTTGGCAACAGCCTCTGCTGGAAGAGAAGAATAATTAATACACTGAGCACAGAGAAGCTATTTATAAATAGACCTTTTTGATGTTTTTTCAAGCCCAGCAGTAATACATTAGCTGTTTGAGTCCGATGAGATAGTTTAATATAGTGCTACAATGGTATTTGGGTAGTTTGCCAAATACAAGAAGACAAACCACAGTGTTATTAAAAATGCACCCTTGCAAGTTTTTGCACTGTATTTACTGCCATTGGTGGCAATTAACTAGTGGAAACTTTCTTGAAAGATAACTCATTTTCAGAGGATAGAAAACCCAAGAGGCACTCTGCTTTAGGTTGTTGCTCCTGGCAAGGGGTTGTTTTCTTCCTTCCATTATGCTTTTGGGTATTTATGTTCTCTGATTGCCTCGAATAGTTTACTGCAAGTAAACAATGAAACTAGATGAACAAGTCACTGATTTTTCCATACCAACCATTCTGTAGCATGAGGGCAATAGTTTTCTAATGTTTATTTTCCAGGGCTCTTTCATAGCTGATTTTTAATGATTAAAGCACCAGACGTGATCCTGCTCTGTTCAGGCCATGAACAGTGCCCACAGTGATGCCTGTGGTGCAGAACTGAGTCAAGGCAGGAGAAATGCTCATGTAAATCTTTTTCCCTTTTTCTCATTTTCATTCTGTAACCACTATTAATGTTACTTTAGGTCTATTGTCTGTTGGACAGACAATTGAACTGCTATTTCTTTTTCAGATTCAATCATCTAAGCAATTATATAAAATTGTTAGTGGTCATAATGCATATTAGTCCATTAGGTACAAACCAGGTGTGACCTAAGTCTTTATTGCTCCTTTTGTGTAGGCATTCCTGAAAATCTTACCAGCCTGTCCTCACATGTACTGTCTCTGCTTGGCTTAAGATGACAGCTATCAAAGGTCTTATCTTGGAAAAGAACCCCGGAATAAAGAATGTAAACTGTTGGATCGACACCCCCACATTATCACACTGACTGTGCCATTTTTAAAAACGTAAAGATACCCTGTAATATTCATGAAAGTGACCCCATTTCACTTTGAGATGGACAACATCAAGGTCTCTGTAGAGATCTTGGTAAGAATTTGCCAGTGTCCTAGAATGTTTGATGTCAAGACAACCTGACTGACACTAAGACATCCTTACTACTGCATCTCCATGCACTCCAAGCAAAATTACAGCAACACTGCCAACACTTATGATTCATAGCCACCTTACTTTTTCTGTGTCCAAAGTCCTACAAATGTTTCTTGTACAAACTGACTCTTTACTAGCCAAGCTTTTCCAGACACTAATTATTTTTATTTGAAGGGTCTCATAGAAGCAGCATGCAAGTGTGAACAGCTGTCTTTCTTCATGCTGTACAGAAGGGAGAGTTATGGCAGCTGGAGTGCAAACACTTTGGCCTAATTTTTTGGCATAATTTTGCAAACACTTTGGCATAATTCTACTTCAGAAACACCCCCTTGAGATCTGTAAGATGAGTTAGGACAGTAGAGTTCAGCATGTATGGAAGCATTTGCTGGACAGGAGCTTATAGTTCACATAGTCATTATTTGTCCATGGTACTGATATTAATTCCTTTTATGTCTATTTTTTCTCAAGTTTCATAGGCTGTTTGGAAAACAAGAATGGAAGAGAGATCACTTCATTAATTCCTCTTCCTCGTGGCAAGAAAATGTAGAATTTCATCATTTCTAAGAGGCTTGTCTAGAATGTTCTTTAAAAGTGTACAGTGACAGTTCCATATGTCCTTATGAAATCTAAGCACGATTGATTAACTACCTTAGCTTTGTAACGTGGTTAAAAATGGAACACTGCTATGCTATTAAGCATTTTTCTTGCCCTTTTTTCTTGCTATCCTCTGATTTCTTACCAGGTTTCTGAACAACAGCATGCTCAGAACTTTATGGCAGTTGCAGATCTCTCAAGTTTCAAGCAAAAGTTTCGTATTCCTGTTTGTGTAGCATTTCTACTTCCAACAGTTATGGCAATCTGCCTGATGCTCCAAACAACATTTATGCATTTTAAAAATGCTCAAAATGTATGCAAACATACATTTTTGCATACATAAGTTAATACAAAATATCAGGTAGTCCATATCCATTTCTTCTTTAGTTCTGTGAGAGCACGTACATGATTCAATGTTTGCTGTTTTCCACTGCTGTTTCTTTCTATGATTGTTTCCAGTCATCTACAATTCCTTTCTAGCTAAGGTCATGATGAGTGTTTATCAGTGATGACAGGGCTACTGGTGCACTGTGGATCATGAGATAGAAAGAAGCCAGCTGTCAGTAGACCTTTTATTTGTAGACCTTGGTGTAAAAATCACATACCAGGTTCAGCAGGGTATTTAGAATAAGGAGGCAGTTTTACCTTTAAGTTTTTGAAATGCATGTTAGCAAATTCATATGACTTGTAGCCATTGATGAAAGCTTTTGCAATAAGTACTTATTTTAGTACATGGTGAATATTTGGATTGGTCTTCACAGTTTTGACACATTCTCTCACTAACAGTGTGGCACTGATTTACCTGTGCTAAATGGATTTCTACAGAGTTCCCATTCTTTCTCTGTCCTTTTTGTTACATAACCATAAACACAGTGTGAAGTGCTCCGACCAGGGCAGACAGAGACTGCCTAAAACTCAATGGAGTTGAAAATAAATACCTGCTGTAGGGAACCTGCTTTGGCAGGGAGGTTGGACTCGATGATCTCTGGAGGTCCCTTCCAACCCCTACAATTCTGTGATTCTGTGATAGATAGCATGGCATAAATGAGACCCAAGAGGACTGTATCCTTCCCTTTGCTGATGGCACGTGCCTGAACTGGCATAACACCCTGTTAAATGTAGGTAACATGCCTCTGCCACATCATTATGCCTCCAGCTTTATTACAGCTCCTCACCCTACAGCTTGGCTACTAACCACAAAGTAGCCTTACATGTCAGGTGGTGCTGGCTCCATTTCTGGAGGGCTGAGCAAATGATAGCTGCTACAGTCTCTGGATACTGTTTTGAACTAAGTGCACTGTGTGGGGGATACAAGTAGTTATTGCAGGCACACAAGCTTGCATTGTGTCTCATTCAGTGGAGTTTCCAGCAGTGTGTCATGAAATGATCTATGGTTCCTCTTCCTGTAATGCTATTGCTATTAGAATCATGAAGCAGCTTGGCGGGAAGGAACTTGTGGAGGTCACCTAGCCCAAGCTCTGCACAGGTTGAATATTAGGAAAAATTTCTTCTCAGAATGAGTGGTAAAGCATTAGAACAGGCTGCTCTGGGAAGTGATGGAGTCACTGTTCCTGGAGGTGTTCAAGAAACGTGGAGATGTAGCTCAGAGTGACTGAGGGTTTAGTGGTCACAGTGCTGGTGGGTCAGCTGTTCAGCTAGGTGGTCCCAGTCTTTTTCAACCTTAATGATTCTATAATTCTCTGAAAGCTGGACCAGCTTCACCATTGGGTCAGGTTTCTTGGGGCTTTACTGAATCAAATTTTGATGATCTCCGAGAATGGAGATCATACGACCCCTCTTGTTGATCTGCACCTGTGCTTCACTCCTATCATTAAGAAGAGTTTTTCCCTCATATTCAGTTTAAATGTTCCTTATTGGTACTTCTGCTTCTTTTCCTTAGCTGTGCACTTAGAAGAGGAGTCTGGCTCCATTTTCCCTATTATTCCCCTTATTCAGTCGTTGGGGATAGCCATTAGGTTCCCCTCAGACTTGTGTCTTCTAGGCTGAGCAAAGTTAGGTCTCTCAGCCTGTTTTAATACATCATCTATGAATGATGTAATCCAGATCTGTAATATCTCAGTAGCCTTCTTCTGAATCCTCTCCGGAATTGTACTGTTTGGGGCTGAGCCCCAAAACTGGACACGGTGCTCTATATGTCTCATGCATGCCAAGCAGAGGGAAGGATTGCTTCCTTGACCTGCTGGGTACACCCTGCTAATGCAGCCCTGTACGTATTTAGCCTTCACTGCAAGGACACACCACTGACTCATGTTCAGTGTCCTCCACCAGCACTTGTCCTCCAACCAGCTCCACCAGCAAAGCTGGAAAGTCCTGAGCAGTCCCTTGGGAGACTACATCCCTCTCCCTTCACTTTGTAGACACAGGCAGACCGGGGCAAGGAGGAAGGGAACATGCAGATGCTTCCTTTACAGGACCCCATTCTTTGGAGTTTATTGCATTACCAGAAGCCTGTCTGGTCTTCAGTCTCTTCCCAGCTTCTGAAGGAGGGAAGAGGATTGTTCTGTTTGGGTAAGTAGAAAGTGAGACTACGACAAGGTGAGGTGTGCAGTTTAGAGCAAATATCCTTTTTTCCTTAGGCTGAGCCGCTGGGTGCTTGCTAGTTTTCATTCAGTGTTTCTGGTATGCTTGCTAGTTTATATTTTCTACAGTCAAAAGATGCCTGATGCACAACTTCAAGTGCTATTCAACTAAATAAAAAAAAGTAAACATGAGTATAAAGATCTTAAATCCTATCATTGTGTTACATATCTTTTCTGTTGAATAATGTGGGAAAAATTCCCAAAGCAAACACTGGAAATATTTCTCGTTTTATTTATACGTGTAAGGAGTGCATGGTGATAGAGTGGTAAATAGAAAGGTGATAGAATGCTGAAGCTGAGTCAGATTTGTGGTGATTTATGAAAATGAGGCTGCAGCCTTTTGACAGAAGAATTGCTCCAAGTGTTTATGAGCAATAGATATACTAAGCAGAACAAATGTAATTGTTTACGGAGCCATGGTTGCTGAGATGTACTTGTACTACCCTTTCAGGATCAGTAGCAGCGGGAAGGTAATGCATTAGTTGTGCTTGACCTTTCCAAATAATCAGATTTTGCTTCTTGCCTCCTGCGCTCTGAGATGGGAACTTGCTTGCTGGTCTGTCCTTGCTGAGCCCCAGCCACTGTGGACACGAGGTGCATGGGGTGCAGCATGAGGCTCCGGCTCCTGGATTTGTAGGGCAGCTTCTAGGTCAGTCAGTGCCTTGAGTGGCATAATTACAGACATTCCTTCTGCCTTCCTGGCAGCTGGAATTACTCCTAGAAATCTGCCGTGTGTGCTTTACAGAGCCTGCTTGGATGGTATGACAGTAAAAATGTGCTGAGCATTACACTGTTGAATAGGTGGTTTTAACTGGTGTAATGAGGGTCCTTTAGTGCAGAGTCCGGTCTAAGTTTTACCATAGTTTTAGTTTTGTAACTGCTTCTTTAAAACAGGTTGGCACTGCTTTTTACATTAGGTCTCAAGTTGCAAGGAAAAATATTCTGGAAATGTAGATCAAACTAATTATAGGAATGTTTTTTTACCAGAGTTTAAGAGCATGCACAGCCTTTCTGATAATCCTTCTCATTTCCTTTGGTTTTTACTGGTGGGTTGCCTCAGTATATCTGCAGTAATGCTTTTGAAATTTTAACAGCATTACAGAGCTGGTGGTGGTTCAAACTTCAATGTGCAAACCTGGCAAACTAAAATTAGGGTCCTGAATTCATCTTTAGGTGTTCAGTCAAGAGCTGCTGCATTTACTTACCATTGGTCTCAGAAGAGCTCAGAAAATGATGGGGAAAGGCAGCTTACCCTTGGCTACACTTGAAGTTAAACTGAGCTCAGCACCGGTTGTAACTGCTTTATCAGCAGTGGGGAAATCTGCTGGAGTAGACAGAGCGTCTGAGTTTCTGGTTTTTGCTCAATAGGAAGCAAATGTATGAACTTTTTTTGGTGTTTGTTATAACTAAATATATTTTTTCTGTCTCCCAGCTGTTTTTTGGAAAGCAGGAAAGATTTAACAGTCTTAGCAAAAAAAAAAAAAAAAAAAAAAAGATCATTTTGGAAGCATTTCACAATCCCCCTTTCTGTGTCAAGATGTTGTGCTGTACAGAAATTAAGTGGCACTGTGGGGCCCAGCACATCCACCGTCCTGCTGCTGCAGATCTCCCGATAAGCTGCAGTGTGGGGTTTTGGATGGAGGTATGTTGTATGTTGCTGGCTGGGGCTTCAGGGTGACAGTGCTCAGAGAGGACAAGCAGATCCCTTTGCTGCTTCTTCCCATCTCATCTGATGGAGAACAAGAGGCAGGGGTGTGTCTGCCACCTCTGCCATTGTCTCCTATTTGCATTAGCAGCACTTCATGCTTTGCTGATAATAGTACTGCCCAGAGGCAAGGAGATGCATCCACAGAGGCTCTGCCAACAGCCAGGGGCAAAAGGAAGAGTGCAGAGTTGTCTCCTCATGTCTGGGCTCAGCGCCAGGGCAGTGTACACGGGTGAGCCAAGCTGTGGCACCACAGACTTGGTCTTTCTGCTGACGTATGGCTCCACTTGTTTGGGAGGAATGTTTTTGTCTTGACTATTCTTCCCTCCAAGAAAACTTATTCACTGTTTTCTTTCTTGCTGTTTTCATTTGCTCTGCAGTGATAGATTTCTCTCCTGTGGCCCTTTGTTCAAGCCTTTCTTGTACTGCTTGTCTTTGCTTGTGACTGTGGCATTATGGATCTGTGTGGACAGCAGCTTTCAGTGAGGGCTTTCCTTGCCTGATTTACCAGCTTTACAACTAAACCAGCAAGTATGCCTGCGTCTAACACCATCTCTCTTCACAGTGGTTTTCCCTGAGGTCCTACAGTTTGTTCTCCTTTGAAGTCCTCAATTGAGTGGCATTGTGCCTCAGATAGCATGAGCTGTACCTGTGCCTTTAACCAGGTGCAGTTACATGAAATGGAAATTAAACCAAACATTTGCTGGAGTTTAGTTACTGTGGTTATCAATCAGCTTCATGATTGCCAGTGCTAAGGCAATCAGAGACTTCTGCTTTCTGGGGGGATCTGATTGGCAGTATTGCTTAGATCGGAGTTTGTTGTCTTATCCAGCAGTGAATATTAAAAAGCAAATGGAAATGTAAAAAAAAACAGAAGTCTTGCAAAACCACAGCTATTAAGGTTTATGCCTTGTGGAGACTTGATTGATGTTAATAATTAAAATAATTTGTTGGTTTTGATAATGAGAATCTTTAATCCCAAATCCCTTACTCCTTTGAAATAGCAGTAAGCAGGATCCTCTCCATACAAAACGCTCTGGGAATTTAGTCCTCACAGGTAATAAATTATTAGGGTAGCTCCTCATGCTTATATTACAAAATGCTTTTAACAAAAGAAGCATGCATTTACAAGTTTCGTACGAAAAGGAAATAATTTATGTACATTATTTGTAAGATTTTTGGTCTCTTTACAGTTAAGATGTACTGATCCCCAGAGTTAAGTGGAGATAAGTTAAGGAGACGTACAAAGATTTATGTCTTTGCATTTCCAAGGCCAACAAAATGTGGCGCTGGGCATTTAGTAGTTGATTCTGGTGGTGGGAAGGACCCATCTGAACCCTTCTCAGCAGTTTTCAGTGGTGTCACCATCTTGTTTGTGTGGGCTGAGCTTTCAGGAGCTCAGGAGCTTGGCAAAGGACAATGCCCACACGTTTGCCATAGCTGGCATATTTGGTGTGCGCAGTGTGCTTCATGTGATGTGAATATAGGCAGGAAAATCAAAATGCTGACCCAAGAAAAAAACGGAAAAAGAAACATGTCCTCATAGGCTTAGTGAATGCAAGAAGCCGAGCGCTCCACTGTGTTTGTTATCACACAGGTATTGAGGAAAAAAATGTGTAGATGGCATAACGTTTGTATTTTGTACAGGACAGCCTCATCCAGAGTGACAGTGCACTGCTTTCACACTTCCCTTTTAAAAACTTTAAAATGAATTTGATCTTGAAATATTATTTTAAACTGTGAAATACAAAACCTGTATTTTAGCCAGAAGTGAAACATAACCAGAAAGCTTTGCTTTTGCATGTGAAACCTTTTATTCCTTTCCATTAGTTATTTTATATCCAGTTTTTATATCTACGTTTATACAGATAGAACATAGGCCATTTTGTAAATAATGAAAAGACTAAAATCTATTGGCTGTAGAGGCATTAAAACCACTAAAACTTTGAAATTCTGAATTGTAGCAGAGCCATACTCTACAGAAGCCACTCATCTTTACAGATCACTTCAGTTTTACAAGCGGATAAGAATTACCTTCCCATCATTTTCCAGTGTGTAAAAGCCTAGCATTTGATTCACCGTTTCTCTTCTCTGCCTCAGTCTGAACTGCTCTTCTAGCAGAATGCTGTCTACTGAACAGTCTTCTTCACAATACGCACCAACCTTTCCATCAGCAGTTGGACTAGATGTTCTTAGAGGTCTTTGCCAATCTTAATGATCCTATGATTCTGTGAGTAGGAACCTTTGGGGAGGGTATCCAAATGTGAGTTCTCAGCCTTTCAAATCTCATTAACAAAATTACCACGTGCTCAGGTGAATGCTTCTTCACCACTTTTAATTAATTCCAGTTGTATGTTACCCACTCCAAGGAGTTTGTTGGCTTTTTATTTATTTATTTATTTATTTTAGTGTCCTTGTATCAGGTTTCAACTTCTTTAGCCATTGGAGGAAGTTGTTCATAATGATTTGGACTTCTCTGGAAAGCATGCACACTTCCTTCCCTTCCAGCACTGTATTTCAGGTTGGATATTAGGAAGAATTTCATGTCAGAAAGAGTGGTGAGGCACAGGAACCAGCTGCACGGGGAGGTGGTGGAGTCACCATCCCTGGAAGAGTTTGAGAGCCGTGGAGATGTGGCAGGGAGGGATGTGGTTAGGGGCATGGTGGGAATGGGGTGATCTTAGTGATCTTAGTGGTCTTTTCCAACCTTAATGATTCTGTGATTCTCTGATTCTGTTTGCCCCTTCTGTGGGGCTCAGTTCTTGCAGCCCTGGCTTGAGATGAGTTGGTATCTCTTCTGGAGAATCTCCACATAGAATGCTATCAGTGTTCACAGCAGATATCTCAAGAGACAGTTCTGCATTTCAGGAGATTGTTGTTCATCCACTTTTCTGTAGTAACTGCATCTCTTTCACACCTTATACAAATGTATTCCATCGGTCTTCTTCCTCAATGGCTGGAGAGGATTTCCCCTGCAGGATCAGGTGGCTGATGGATGGCTGCTGGCCTCCCTCTACCTGGTACAAAACAACTGTGTTATTTTTTCATGTAGGTGCAAGTGAGTATACAGAGGCGCAGGTTCAGTGGCAGATGGTTAATAAGGAATTCAGGTGCTTCTCCTACACTTTTTAGTTCTAGAAATCAGACAGAGCAATCAGCCTAAGCTGTTCACGATGTTAGTTGTACAACTACGTGTTTTCCACATATCTTGCTGTAAGTATTCTGGTTTAATTTTCAGTACCTGAATGTGTAAGCAGCTGTGACGGTCAGCACCAGGAAGTGTTTCTACAAGAGCCAGACTTCTCAATATGTTTTGCATTTTATTTATTTCACTCCAGTTCTACTTTTTTGCATGTTCTGATAATTCTTTTGCATATCTCTAATTATACTCATAATTATTACTGCTCTGTTTCTGTGGCAAATCGAAAACAATAATGCTGTACCATTATTTTCTTTTATTCAGTGCCTACTGAGGATAACATCTTCAGCGTTATTCTTACATTCCTCATTTTAACAAAACAAAACAGAATATCTACTGTTACTATTAGGAAGTAGGTTGTTGCTTTCGCTTTCCTGCCAGCTGTTTTACTATCCTGAGCTCTACTGCTCCAGTCCATGTCAGGGGGCAGACACCAACCAGCTCAGCTTCCTCTTCTCCTTGGTGTCTCCAGAGGGTGGGGTGGGACCTGTGGGCTAAATGTGGCTTGAGATGGAGCAGAACGTATGGCAGAAACTGCAGAAACTAGCACAGGGAAATAAACTCTTGTATACCTCTTGACTTGGTCTTGATAGACATCAGCAAAGCCTTCTACACTGTCTCCCACACTATTCTCCTGGAGATGCTGGCAGCCCGTGGCTTGGGCAGGTACACTGCTCAGTAAAAAACTGGCTGGAGGGCCAGGCCCAGAGGGTGGTGGTGAATGGAGTTAAATCCAGTGGTGCTCCCCAGGGGTTGGTTCTGGGGCCTGTCCTCTTCAATGTCTTTACTGATGACCTGGATGAGGGCATTGAGTGCACCCTCAGTACATCTGCAGATGACACCACGTTGGCAGGAGGTGCCAACCTGCTTGGGGGCAGGAAGGACCTACAGAGGGATCTGGACAGGTTGGAATGCTGGGATGAGGCCGATGGGTTGAGGTTCAGCAAGATCAAGTACCGAGTGCTGTGTTCAGTTTTGAGCTCTTCACTACAAGAAAGACATTGAGGCCCTGGAGTGTGTCCAGAAGGGCAACAAAGCTGTGAGGGGTCTGGAGCACAAGTCTGATGAGGAGTGGCTGAGGGAACTGGGACTGTTGAGTATGGAGAAGAGGAGGCTCAGGGGAGACCTGAGAACCTTTGAAGGTCATCTGGTACAACTCCTCTGCAATGACTGGGAACACCTACAGCTCCATCAGTTGCTCAGAGCCCCATCAAGCCTCACCTTGAGTGTTTCCAGGGACCACCTCTCCGGGCAACCTGTGCCAGTGCCTCATTGCCCTTATTGTAAATTGTTTTTTTCTTATATTCAATCTAAATGTCCCCTGAAGGAGGGAAGAAACATGAGCTGACTGCCCTTAGCTTCCTTTCAAGCCTATCAGTGCCCCTTCCTACCTAACCAGAAAGACTAAAATAGACATGCTCTGTCCAGTGAAGAGCAGCTACAGTTCAGCTTTCACACTGAATATGGAAATTCTGTTGTTTTCATTTTGGGAAAAAGAAAAAGAGAAGCACACGCACACACACACACACACATGCACACACACATAAAATCCCTCCAGGACCCCTCAAATCAGTGCATATATTTAATTTAATAAATACTTTTTAAAATTTGTTTTTAATGTGGAAAAAAGGACAGAGTGAAGATGTAGCTTAAAAGTCCTACTTTAAAATGTTTTGAGGATGAGATCTGTAAGACAATTCCGTGGTGCTGAAGCGAAATCCTTACTACTGTGTTCTGTTTCATGTATTCATTTAATTAGCTGTTGTTTGCCGAAGAGATGGAGCTATGCCAGGAGCCCAGAATCAAGACTCATGCAAAATGTGTGTGTGCCTCATGTAGAGAAAGCAGGTCTGAGCTCAAAGGCAGTTATTGTGAGAGAGCTGAATGACTGCACAGGTTGGCAGGACCCACTCATAACAGGTGTCAGAAACATGAGCTCAGCCTTGCACCTCGACTCTGTACACAGAGCAGGGCACTTAATCAGCACTTCTAATTAGAGTCCCTGTGAGTGCTTGATTAGAAACCCAGCACTGCTGGGAGTGTTGCAGGTGCTTTGAATTCTGTGTACTGTGGATTCTGATTTCCATTGTCCGTACTTTAGTTGTAAAGAGTACTGAACTACTCAAGAAATAGCTGAGAGTATTTCAGATCTGAGATATCTGAGGCACAGCATGGACAGAAGATGAAGACAGTCACCTATGATTCTATGATTCTAATGAGTGGGGATGAGGAGAAGACAGAAGCATTTAATGCTTTTTTTGTTTGTAATATTAATGTTTGTAATGTTAATGCTACACAGTCATTGAATTGAAGAATCATGACTGTGGGAATAAAGACTTTCCATTCACCAAAGTTGTAAGTATCAGCTTATTGTTCACAAGTCCATGGGGCCTGATGGATTCACCCTAGAATACTGAAGGAGTCAGCAGATGTTACAGCTGGACTCCTCACAACAAAGTACCAAAGATCTTAGGAGTCTCGGGAGGTCCCCACCATCTGGCTGCTAGCTGCCATCATACCCATCTTCAAGAAGGGCATGAGAGAAGACCCAGAAAACTATAGGCCTGTCACATTACTAAGGCAGGACTTTCCCTTTGAGCCCACACTGACTGTGCCTGGTATGTGGTAATTTGATATCCTCCGTGCTGTAACATCACTGCTTAGTGGATGGAGGGGATCTGATTACATCATGGATGTAATCTTTCTGGGTTTTAGTAAGGCTTTAATACTCTTTCTCACAGCATCCTTCTGGACAGACTGTCCAGCTGTGAGATGAACAGGTTTGTGTTATGCTGAGAGATGAACTGGCTGCAGCTCAAAGGGCTGCAATGAATGGGGCCGCATTTGGCTGGAAGCTCCACTGGAAATGTTTCCTAGACTCAGTTCCAGGGCCAGTTCAGCTCAACATCTTCATCAGTGATCTGGATGTATCCTTAGCAAGTTTGCTGGTGGCACTAAACTGGGAGATGCCAGTTGAATCCCTGGCTGGAGAGCAGCTCAGCAGAAGGGACGTGGAGGTGCAGGTGACAGCAACTCAGCGTGAGACGGAGCACAAGTAGAGCGGTAATTTGTGCAAGGCAAAGGAAGAAACCCACAAATATCCCCTAATAGATCTGGAATTTTAATACTTACTTCTTATCTCTACAGGAGTGCTTTAAATGCTTCAGTAGCAAATCTCGGTGCAACAAGCGAATTGTTATTGCAGTATGAAATTGCTCAGAGCCTTGATGTGGGATTCTGTCTTCACTTAGCTGTTTATGGCTATCAACAGTTTTAAGTCTATGTGTCTTAAAAGCAGTACTAACTGCTCTTCTAACCAGGACAGTTTTAACCATTTCTTCTCAAGTCAGAGATCTGGGCTACATTAGGAAACTTTGCTGGGGGCAAAGCTGTGGCTGAAAGAGAATCTGAACTGTTTGAAAGCACTCCATTCTGGAAGTTTGCAGATTTTAACTTTATTTTTAGTTAGTATAATTCATGATTTTGATGTCATGTTGTCTGTTTTTTTTTTGTCTTTTCATAGGTTGGCTGGATTAACTGGCTGTCATTCAGAGGAAACTTGACAGATCTATTTTGCTTTCGTTGAACCTCTCTACTGCACGTCATAAGGATTTCCTGGATCCAGAAGTTGCACTGAAGGCAACTGAGCAGCACAAAAATGTGACTTTGACAAGAGACTCCAAGCTCTCCGCTGAGGAATTTCTTACTGATCAGTTTGTAATTTCAGCCTATCACTGAAGCATGTACAATAGTTAATCTGATAGGGGAAAAAGGCTTTCTCGTTACCTACAGCTGCCGAAAAGGCAGTCACTGGAAGCTTCAGAATGAGTGCTCCATTAATCCCGAACAAGTCATGCTACTCCCAGCTTCAGGACAACCGCAGTGAAATAAAAAATAATAATGAAAGCACAGTGAGCGTGGGGGATAGCAATGCCAACCAAATCGTGACAAAAGTTAGAACCACGGAAGGAGATATCAAGAAACAGGGTTTGATGGATGAGGGTGGAAATGTACACTCTGGAGGATCAGAGAGAGTTACTCGTCTGGATATAGAACAGAATAAACTGGTGTTCAAAGACTCTCGGACCTGTAACACCAGTGTACAGGAAAGTAAGCTGCCCTCAACCACAAGCAGGGAAATAGGGAAGGACAGCAGGACCAGCGAAGCTAAGGATATGGCAAGGCATATCAGGATTAGCCGAGGACAAAGTCTGTCCAATTTAAAAAGCAGCACAAATGATGCTAACCTGGAGATAATTTCGAAAGGTGATGTTGACTTCACCCAGAATTTTCCTAGGGGTAAAATGTCCAAGACTGTGGAGATGGAAAGAATAAAAAGACTGTCTTTGGGCAGACCGAGTAAATTTTCTCCTCAATCTGAAACGCTTACGAAAGAATGCGTTGGCCGCGTGTCTTGTAAACGTCTGCTTTCCGCATCATTGGATTCCATTGACCGGTCACACCATTTGATTGGAAATACAGAGAAATCACAAAAAACTTCCACAGATCATTTTCTCGGGATGGTGTTTCATCCACTCGACAATACCTCAGAGGAAAATACTGTCTTTTATTCTAAACCATCTACCTCAGGGAACAAGAAAATAAGCAAACCAGAAAATGTACCAAATGTTAACACTGAAAGCACACTGCATACTTCTCATACCAATCATCATTCAGCTGTTAAGCCCAGTGAGATTGCTAGTAAATCAGAAGCACAATTAAGTCAGGGTGATAAAAGTAAGAAACTGGAGCTTAAGGCTGTGCCATCCCTACAATCTAAAAACACATGTCAACAAAAAATTGAGAGAATTATGGTGATAGAGTTTCTGGGATGTAAAAAAGATGGAAGTAGAACAGTGAAAGAACAGAAAGAGTCTGGATCTGACACATCAGCATTTCAGACAACACATTTTCAAGACATCAATGATAAAGCAGAGGATCCCTTGTCAAATCAGGCTGCAACCTCTTCTGACGACAGATTACAAAGTGATAACTTCACCATCCATGGGGAAGGAAGAGGAGGCCATGACAGTGAGAGTGGGGCAGTGACCCAGGTTAGTGAGGAAGACAGAGAAGTGGAAACAATATTCCCAGTCACCTGCAATGGTAATTCCAGTAGCAAAGTGACACCTAGAAAAAATGAAAATTTACATGAAGCTGATGCAGGTTGTGCTGGAACAGTTGGTGAACAGGTGTCTCTTATACATAACATGAATCTACCTGACAGCAAACCCTTGCAGGTCAATGAGAATAAACTGATGCTGGCCAAAAGAAGCACTGAGGATGCTGCCGTGTCTGCTTCTGATCTCTCTGAACAAGACAGAGTGTGCAGTGCAGAGACAGTGTCAAACCAACAGCCTGACAACCATGTCAGTGATATGGAAACCTTCTCAGTTCCAGGTAAAAAGACAGCTCCTGCACAGAAACATCCTCCAGAAGAAGCACTGGAGGGCTCTAAGGTTTCAGCAAAGGCTGACACCTTTTTATGCGTTCCAACTCCTTTGCGCCCGGTGGCAGTGCTGGATGTTAGTAGTCAGCCCACGCTATCAAACAGTAATTTGAAGGACCTTTATGCACTTCCCACTGACAAACTGTCACCCTCCTCAATCCTACCTCCTGTTGACAGTACGCAGTTGAACATATCCCCCAAAGTGCCTATAAAGACTGCCAGCAGCAGTGCAATCCCCAAACCTATCCTGGTCCACTCCAAGGGCTCCCTTGCAGATAAGGTGGATGTGGACAGTGACTGCAGCGAGAAACTGGAAGAGAGCATGGAGGTGAAACCTGCCATACCCAAGCCCAAACCTGTGAGACCTAAAATAATCACATACATCAGAAGAAACCCTCGTTCAATAGAGCAGCTTGACCCTTCATTTGCACCAGCAGGGCTGCCGTATGGTACTGCAGCATGCCCTGTGCCCATCTCCACAGAGCAGAAGGCATCCAGTGGAGGGGAGGGCAAGGCCCCCAGCATCCTGTACGACAAATTTAAACCTGACCTCCAGAAGCCAAGGCTCTTCAGTTCTGGACTGGTGGTGTCAGGAATTAGGCCCCCGGCACATCACTTTGGTCCAATGGGTGAGAAGTTTCTGCAGGAGGTAAGCAGGTGGCTTTGACACTTTTGTATGTCAGGTGGTGAGTGTTTGCTTAATTGTTGCTGCCAGATGTTAGTTCTCAAACCTTGAAGAAGTAAATCCTGAAGCAAAGCAGTATGTGATGATTAGAAATAAACTTAACATTGTCTGGCACTGACCTTGATGTGGTGTCTGATCTGTGACTGGAAGTTGTCACCGTGTTCCTCCAGCATTTTCCAGCATACCAGTCACCTGCTAGTGTATAAATAGAGCTGTTTAGATAGGAGAAGGCATGCTGTTTGAATTTATCCTTAAATGGAACTTCTGTTTTTTTCCAAAGAACATCTTTGGGAAATTAATGTAATTTGCCCACAGAGACTTTTCCTCCTTAATGGGAATCTTGGCAGGTTTTTGCACTCGGAGCATTAGCAGTCCATATGCATTCTCTTCTGTTAAGCTATACAGAAAAACAGGAACTGTCAGATTTCATTAGAATATATACTTCACGTGGGAAAAGATTTCCTTTTGACTCATCTTAAGCAGTGTGCTCTATTGCCTAACATCTTAAAAAAAGAGAACTCCTTTCCTTGGAAATTCTTCTCAGCAGCCAAAAGGTAATGGAAGTCCCTCTGCCCACTTCTGAGCCCTTAAATCTGGTTGTGTTTCCACAGCCCTGTAAGCCAGGCAGGAGTGCTGGCTCCCTCCCATTCCTGCTGGGAGGTGAGCACAATGGCTGATGTTGCTTGATAGATGGTGAAAGGACAGGGAGAAGGGGGTTATGTTTGGGGCTGCAGTGTGCCCTTGAGTCTACTGCTTTGGACCTGTGCTAGTTAGCTCAACAGACAAGCTTTCTAAGTAAATACCAAAAATCCCACAACTGTATTTAATTTGAACCAATCTTAAAATTTAAAAAAAAAAAAAAATTACTCATATTATATACCTACCTCCTTCTATATGCAATATTTATCCAAGGAACAGCTTTGAAATAACACATTTGGTGACAGAGTTGACAGAAGCCAGCAAATACCCACATTAAAATCTCATGTGTGAGTATCAATGGGCCCTTCTTCCACGTTAACAGACAACTGTTGAAGTGATCTTGGAGTATAGGTTTTTGTAAGAGTATTATCTCATCTCAAGCAAAGTGCTTGCTGCCCTTTCCCTTTCAGTTTCCATAGTCCATGCCTTACATTTTGCATTCATAGGACAGACTACTGAAGTCATTGTTAGCTTGTCTTTGCCAGCCACTACTAGGGTATCTTCACAATCTCCCTGTAAAGTGAGAGAAAACTGCTGGATCATTACCATTTAACCTCATTGTGGCCTTCCAGTACTTGAAGGGAGCATATAAACAGGAGGGGGAATGGCTGTTTGCATGGGTTGATAGTGATAGGACAAGGGGGAATGGTTTTAAGCTCAGAGGAGATATAGGTTAGATATTAGGAGGGAGCTTTTCACCTGGAGGGTGGTGACGCACTGGAACAGGTTGCCCAAGGAGGCTGTGGATGCCCCATCCCTGGAGGCATTCAAGGCCAGGCTGGATGTGGCTCTGGGCAGCCTGGTCTGCTGGTTGGTGACCCTGCGCATAGCAGGGGGTTGAAACTAGATGATCTTTGTGGTCCTTTTCAACCCAGGCCATTCGATGATTCTGTGATTCTCTAGACCATAGGTTTCTATAGTCCATACAGTTGGTATTTGGAAAATCAGGCAACATTAGCTAACACAGCTGGAAACAAAGGACCAATTTTTGGTAACTGTGGAGGACTGTTCTTAGCATGAAAAGGACTCAGGTTGTGGCAGGTATGCAGTGTGGTTTACTCTAGAGTAGATTTAGCAGGATGACATTTATTTTCTGGAGAGAGCCCAAAGCATCTTATCCCCCTATAAATATGACCGAGTGGGTCTTTCAAGTAAAAGGAAAGCAATTAGAATGGGTTCAGGGAGATCAGAATCACCCTGGAAAATTGACACCCTGAAGACTCAGAGCTTTTGTAGACAAGGATATGCTGGAGCAAGATGACCACTCTACATTAACTTTGTGAGGGAAACATTCCCAGACTGCCCTATTTCACATATCCAATTTGGGCTTTGATCAGCATTTTATAGCTCTTTATATAGCTGTGATGGGGGTGTTAAAAGCTGCTATCAATCAGACCTGTAATCGCTAAGCAGCCTTCAGCTAGGTAAGCAGTAGGCACAATTAAATGCCCCCTTGGGGGCCATGAGTGGAAGTGACAGGGAGGTGCTGTCTTGGGCACTACCTGTCTGAGGAAGGCTCCAGGGCTGTCTGTGAGGCTTTAATGTTTGACAGCATTATAAACAAAGTAACGTGAATGAAGGTGTTGAGCAACCTCACTGCCGGCAGGGTTGCCAGCTCTGCTCACAGTTACCCAGGCTGCGGAAAATCCCAAATGGTTCATGTGTTTGCTTGCAGACTTTCCAGCTCTTTTTCACAAGTTCATTAAATGGGAGGAGTGCAGAATGCACAGTACAGTTCTGAGCTGAGCGTCCTGTTAGTGGATGGGTTGTACTAATCCAACTCTGTTTTAGCAGCTCTGTGATGGCCTTATAATCAATAGTTTCGTATGATTCTGTGGGGAGCAGTTAAATTCTGCGCTTGAGGAATTCTCTGTTAAATGCAAAAGAAAAAGGAATGTGTCTTATTAACAAGTTTATGTCTTTCTATGAGCTCAGAAACAAATCTATTTCCTGAGAGATAGTTGGGTAAATCCTTCTTACTTCTCTCAGCTTGAGAAAATGTTTTATCCTTGCAATTGTTATGTGTGCATATATCTGTGTTACCTGTAGCATGCTGTCAATAAAGATGAGCTGGAGGTTTCATTAAGATGACCCAGTTTATCAGCATTCTATATTTAAGGATTTTCCCAGTTCCTCATACTGAAATATTTGGCATAAATACACTCGGTTTGTTTATTGGCAGTCAGTATGAGAGGATAAGAAGAGTATAGTGAAATCTGATTGAAATAAATTCATCAGGGAATTGAGAGGTTGTGGATGCCCTGTCCCTGGAGGTGTTCAAGGCTGGGTTGGATGGGGCCCTGGGCAGCCTGGTCTAATATTAAATGTGGAAGTTGGTGGCCCTGCCTGTGGCGGGGAGGTTGGAGCTCGATGATCCTTGAGGTCCCTTCCATCCGAAGCTACTCTGTGATTCTGTGATTGAGGAGAAAAAAATAATGGAGTCTTAACCCAGAAAAAAAAAAACAGGCTTGTATGCTGAAAATAAGCATCTAAGTCCAGGCACAGAGAATCATTGGTATGGTGAAAACCTGCATCCCAACTTGTACATATAGGTCAGGGGAAAAGGGAAACTGAAATATCTCATGGCAGGAAATAATACTACAAACAAAGAAAAAAATATAGAACAAAAATGTTACAGTCAGTGTTTGTTGCCTCTGTCCACCTAGTTCCTGCGCAGAGACCTCAAAGATTCCATACTTAATGGTTGAAGGCCTATCTTGTCTCTTTTAGCAAATTAAAGATTTGCCAAATTAGGATTAAAGCTCTTGAAGCAGCTCAGATCAAAGCTTTTATAGCCAATGTTAAAGTGCATATTCTAAATGCTTATAATTGCTAAATAGAAATTGATTTGGCATATTATATGCATCGTAACTTGCAGCAGAGTTAATTAATTGCCAGCTACTTTTCTTCCTAGGTAGCCCATGGCACTTTTTTTTAAATTAATTTTTAAACAAATTTAGTTCAGAATTCCTATTTCCTAAGCCATTTTTTTTTCCTCTGGCCTTAATAAAGTATGCTGAAGAAATATTTATGGGTTCTTTCTAGATTACAATGATTTTACATTTTATAAGGAAATGCTGGAGAAGTTGATCTTTACTCAGAAGAGCAAACAGTTCTTTGCAAACAAGAGAGATGAAAGCCTTGAGAGCTTCTGGCATTGTTTTATGCTTTAGTCTTGAGTCTGGGAAAGCAGAGCACAGAGGTGAGGGTCTGGTCGTGGATGCGAGGGCTCAACCAAGGAACCAGGTCTTCAGTCAACCACATGTTGTCTGCTGACAGCCAGCCTGGCCTTGAATGCCTCCAGGGATGAGGCATCCACAGCCTCCTTGGGCAACCTGTTCCAGTCTGTCACAGCCCTCTGAGTGAAAAACTTCCTCCTGATATCTAACCTGAACCTCCCCTGTCTCAGTTTAAAACCATTCCCCCTTGTCCTATCACCATCCACCCTTGTAAACAGCTGTTTCCCCCCTCATGTACACTCGCTTCGAGTATTGGAAGGCCACAATGAAGTCTCCCCGGAGCCTTCTGTTCTCCAAGCTAAACAAGCCCAGTTCCCTCAACCTTTCCTCACAGGAGAGGTGCTCCAGCCCTCTGATCATCTCAGTGCCCTCCTCTGGACCCACTCCAAGAGCTCCACGTCCTTCCTGTACTGGGGGCCCCAGGCCTGGACGCAGCACTGCAGATGGGGCCTCACAAGAGCGCTCCCTCCCTCACCTCTCTCTCCCTGCTGGCACCCCTTCTTAATGCAGCCCAGGATGGGCATTCAATGCTGCCAAATAGGCAGCTGTGCTTTATAGCTCTCATTTGGAATATTCTGCCAGCCCTCTGAAAATACAGTGTACAGAAACATGTACACCTCTCCATGTGGGTCTCTTCAGGAACTCAGAGGCACAGATTATGCTGCATATTTTGCAGTAAGGATGTAAGAGTATGTAGAGATTTCCTCATGGGCAAACAATTTGATAACCCCATTTTTCCCATAAAAAGAACTTAAAATAGCTTCAGCTTTATCTGTAACTACTTAAGTTAAAACAGACTCCCTTTAAAAGTACGTGTATCTCAGTAAGCATATTTTAAATAACTTCTAGTAATAATTCCACTTGCACACTCTTTGTGTATCCACCTATTTAAATAACATCACCTGTCAGGACTTGAGAATAGCTTCATGTTCTCTAACTGAAGTTTTTTTTTGTTTGTCTATTTGCTTTTTGGGTAGCTATCAATTCTTTATTTGGGTTTGATTGGATTTAGTTGTTGGAACATGTGTACAACCAGTTGTAGTGAAGCACTGGGTTGCCCAGAGAGAGGGTGCATATTCAGGGTTGGGCTGGATGGAGCTGTGAGCACTTGATCTAGCTGTAAGTGTCCCTGTTCACTGCAGGGAAACCTTTAAGGGTCCCTCCTACACAAAGATTCTATGACATTCTATGACACTATGATTCCATTTGTGGAGAGGGGTTCATATTGTTAGGCCATTCCTATTAAAATTGACCAGCAGTCTACAGGGGTCTGATGCCCAGATTGACAAGAAGGGAAAAATAGCTTTTGTGAGCAATTTAGAGATCCATATGCTGTCTACATATTGATACATTGCATAATATCTGTGTTCATGATTTTTCCTTAGGTTGGGGAAAGGCCTGCAAAAGACGAATTTTGTCCTCCACCTTATACTCACTACGAGGTCCCACCAAGTTTTTATCGGTCTGCCATGATACTTAAGCCACAGTTAGGACTGGGTGCAGTCTCCAGGTTACCGTCTGCCAAAAGCAGGATTCTCATTGCAAGTCAAAGATCCTCAGGCTCCTGTCTTCATCAGCAAGGAGAAATAGCAAGTGCTCCCAGCCTCTATCATCCTGATGCTTCAGGTACAGAACAATCTTTCTTTCCTTTAAATATAGTCACTGATAAGATATATATATATATATTTCAGATAGAAATAGCACAAAATGAGCAATATCTTGACCTGGTACTACAAAGCTCCGATAGCACTCTTTGAGAAGTATCTTTTTATCCTCAGACACGTCTGACTATGGAGTCTGGGTCTTGCACAAAAGTTGTTAAGCAGGTCATTTCTGAAGGAGAAGGATCAATTTCAGTAATAATTCTCATTATGCTCTTTTTCATTTTCCTCTTCCTTGTAAGTGCCTGAAAATCTTTGCTTTTGTCCCATGGAAGGTAAGGGAACATTTTCCTCTATCATGAAGACCCTGTTTTTCAATCTGACTATGACATTGGCCATTATGTTGCACTGGAAACATTGATAGTGTTCAGAGGGAGAGACCTCGATTCTCTGAAACCCAGGTATACACCACTTTGGAGACAATGTTGTTTAAAACCTTTTGCTTCCCAGCTGCTGTGCAAGGTGCAAGGCACAGCATGACCCTGGGCAGAATTACAGGGGAGGGAAAAGGAAAAGCCAGAAGGAGAAGTGTGCAGTACCGTGAGACAGAGAATAATCACCACTGCAGTACACTGCTTGGTTTCCTGGAAAGGCTTGGAGGTTTTAACAACATACATTTAAGCAGCAGCAAGTTCATGAACAACTGAAAATCAGGCATTGCCGGTGAAATATAGCTGCTGTTAGCAGCCTACAGCTCTGCAGAGATTTTTAGATAATAGTCAAAAAAGATTGCTTTGAACAATGTCTTGAGGTTGTGCAGTCCCTCCTCTTGCCCCAGGACTGAATTTCTTTTGAAAAATGTTTATTTAACCTATTCGTGAAAAGCAATTTATAATTGATTTTGTGAATTTGTAAGTGATTTTGCAGCCTCTGAAGGAAGGCTGCACCAGTGCAACACTGCATTCAAGTTACAAGTTTTCCTTAGTATTTTGCCTAATTTTTGTTGCTATTTACTTCCTCTCCTATGTGGAGTTCACATGGGTCTGTTCTGCTTTGCAGGTACCTGGAAATCGTTTCTCTCCCCAATTTCTATTTCTCTGTACTAAAACTTCATAAGAGATTTAGATACAGAATGGAAGTATGCCAGGGTATCTTGACTTAAGCGGAGAAGAGAGAATGAGCCTCAGTACAGACTACCAGGATTCAGCACTTATCAGCAAATCAAGGTTCTCTGTAACACAAGGCCTTGCCACTGTTCTTTACTATCTGTCTTCGTATCTGGAGTTTATCCGATTGATGCTATTAGCAGAAGCTGATCAAGCTCTACTGTGTGACTTCTGAGATGCTACAGATTATGCACTAAGTAGTGGATATCAGTCTAGCCCTCTAAGTTGAGTGCAGTCAGCATGGAATGTAGGAATACAGATGCAGAGAACAACTGGATGACAGTTTCCATTTAATTGGAAATGCAACAGACTGCTAGTTTAGAATACAACTCAGAAAAGCTCTTGCATAACACAAGGAAGTTTGATAGAAATGAGAGGAATATACTCTCATTTCTCATTCGCTAGTAGGTCCTTGTAACGAATACAGTCAGTTTTCTGCTCTCCAGAAATGAATATTGCCTTGATTTTTATTCATCCAGTGTAATTATCATTGATTATTGCAGGCATAACTTTCTCTAGCCATTTTTAATCTACAGAGCACTGTATATGTGTATTCATTTACTGTCTTCCTATACTGACATTCAGAAATCTAAATTCTGTCAGCCTATCTGTCCTGTTTATCATCTGTAATCCCATCTTTAAAAATTCCAGTGAATGAGAAGCACATAGGAAATTGCAGTAGCTAAAAGTGCCATTCCTATTCTATTGCAGTTCCCATTTCCTGAAGTTTTCCTACTTCTCAACAGCTGGAATATTTTGGAATCTTATCAGTGATTATTTCACAGAATTAAAGAATCACATGCAGAGCCACCAGCCTCCCCATTTAATACTAACCAGGCTGCCCAGGGCCACATCCAATCTGGCCTTGAACACCTCCAGGGATGGGGCATCCACAGCCTCTCTGCGCAGCCTGTTCCAGCACCTCACCATCTTTCTGTAAAGAACTTCCCCCTGACATCCAACCTAAATCTTCCCTCCCCCAACTTAAAATCATTTCCCCTTGTCCTGCTGTTATCTACCCTTTCAAAGAGTTGATTCCCCTCCTGTTTGTAGGCTTCTTTTAAGTACTGAAAGGCTGCAATGAGGTCACCCCACAGCCTTCTTTTCTCCAGGCTGAACAAGCCCAGCTCCTTCTGCCTCTCTTCGTAGGGGTGGTGCTCCAGTCCCCTGATCATCTTTGTGGCTCTCCTCTGGATCCTCTCTAACAGCTCCAACAGGCCTGGACACAGTATTCCAGATGGGGCCTCACAAGAGCAGAGAAAAGGGGGACAATCACCTCCCTGTCCCTGCTGGCCACCCCTCTTCTGATGGAGCCCAGGATACCATTTGCTTTCCGAGCTGCAAGAGCACACTGCTAGCTCATGTTAAGCCTTTCATCTGTCAAGACCCCCAGGTCCTTCTCTGCAGGGCTGCTCTTAAGGACTGCTGCTCCTCCAGTCTGTATGGATGCCTGGGATTCCTCCGACCCAAGTGCAAAACCTTGCACTTTGCCATGTTGAACCTCTTTCTTGGACCTTGCCTGCTCTGGAGGTCAAATGTAGTCCATAGCTCTCTGCAGTTTCCCTCCTACAGCTGTTATTTTGTTTGTTTTTCTGCAGCCTATTGATACCTCGCTGTTTCAAAAAAGCTATTAAAGATAACTCGTAGTAGTCCAGTAATTTGTCTGCCATGTCCTTCAGGATCCCAAAGTTTGCTTCATCTGGTCTGTGGACTCTGACTGATTTTATTGATTTTAAATTACCCAAGACTTGTTCTGGAGAGACTGCTAATGTCTCCATTTTTTCACTGTCCACCCCAGGACATGTATTTTTTCTTTTCTGGCATCTCACTTTCTGTTTTCCTTGTGAGATGAAAAGCATGTCTGATTTTTTCTGCAACATCTTGTTCTGTTGCAAAGCACTTTGCACTGTTTTATGATGATTCATTGCCTCCCATATTGATCCTTTTTGTATTTCTGATTCTTTTTATCAGTTATGTTACATTATTTTAGTTTTGGCATGTTATTTCCCACTTACAAACTGGAGATTAGCTTCTAATCACCTTGCCTTTGTTCAAATCCTTTTGACATTTACATCTCAAATGACTAAATCTTTCATCAGCATCTAACTTTTTAAACCAGCATATCACTCTTTTTGTCTTTAATAATTCCTTTTAATAAGAACAAATTGCCCGTGAAAGAAGCTCAAGTGACAGCAGATGGAACCGAAGTGGGACGAGGAGAGAAGGGCTGGGTGGGAGGGCAGCCCCAAAGCCAGCAAGGGGCTGTGCAGAGGGGCTCAGAGCAGGGCTGGTGCTAACAGCATTAATATGTAGCATCAGCAAAGCATGCTCATACCTACACAGGCCATATGGGTCATGTCAAATGAGTGATGTTAATGTATTCAACACCATTTTCAGCTTTTTATCAACCACTTTCTTCTAATTCCTCTAATTTGGCAGTTCGTTGTGGTATTAAACTTTGATATATTGTTTTTGATGCTGTATTTCAGAAACAGAATTAAATGTAGATTAGCTATAGTCATATTTACAAATATAAGGAAAAGAAATGCATGAGCATGTGCAGTCAGTGTGTTGGTAGTGGTGCTGGTAAGACCCTTGGTTGTATAGATACTGTGGAGTGTGAAGGCTGAGTGGACAGCTGAAAGCAACTGGAGGCCAGCATGTATTTTTCTCTCAAGGATGCCAGCCCTATCTTCAGGAATGCTAATCAGCATCTCTTGCATTTCAATCCTGAGCTTTTAATCCAGTTTTTAATCCCAGTGATTTCAGGCCTACCTTGAGGTAATGGAAACAGGGATCTAGCCGTTTGCCATCTAGTGACAAAGTGCAAGGTACCACTGAGGCTCTTTAAAAGAAAATTGCCATAGCACAGTATGGAGAACAGAGCCTGTGCCTCATAATGAGGAAGGATTTAATCCCCTCTGCCATGCATTCCATAATGTAGCAGTCTGCTTAAGCAGCACTGATAAGCTGAGTGGTTTGGCCCGTGCGTAATGCTAACATTCATAAAGCTGACTAATTGATAAATTCAATGCCTGAGCAGCTGTGGTAGACTGCAAGTTTTGCTACTTTTAAGACATGCCAGGTAAGAAGTAAAATGATAGTAAATGATCCTACAGTTCTCCAAGTGTAATGCCTAAAATGTGATTGGGCAGTGGTTGTTCGTTGTCTGTAGGACATTGGGCAGTGCACACTGCCAGGGGCTGTGCGTTCATTACTGATCAGTGCTGCTCTGTATGTTGGATGGGTCCAGCAAGCACTCTGACTTGTAAGAAAAAGCATTGTATACTGTAGGTAAGATAGGAACTGGGGCATATTTAAAGGTATATTAGGTGTCTGAAAGCTGAACGTTTATTTTATGTTGACTCTGCTCTTTCTATGGGAAAATTGTCATTCAAAACAATCATTGAAGGATACTGTGTCTATAACTTATAAATTATGCATACCTTTTCCTCGGTTATGAAGACTTGGAGCAAACCTGTCAGGATTTACATTCATTAGCTGATTCTTTTAATGGCATTAATGTCTAATTTTGAAAAGTACAACAGAGATCTCATCATTAAACTTTACTACGTTTTTTTCAGTAGTACTTATGGTAATTTTTTTTCAAAGAGCAAGTTAATGAAATCTTGCTTCTGTATTACCTCTCTGTGTATTAAATTTGCCAGTCCTGAGGGTCTAGCAGTTCCTTTCATTTCTAAATAAGTCAACTCTTGTTAAAGATTCATTTCATGTATGCATCAGGACAGCAATGTTTTTGATTTACTCAGGCACACACAAATATGTGTTTGTTTGTATTTGCAAATATGTATCATGGATTTCATTGGTAATGAGCTGATGTGTCTTCAGCTTTTTCTTGAGAGGATTTCAGTTTTGGTTTTGTGTTGAATCTCAGGAATACCTGAACAAGGACGTGAGGTTTGGTGATAGGAAAGGAGTTTTCAGGTTACTTCCTGAATTATTCCACTGCTGCTGCTCCAGCTGAATGCTTATTTTATAGGTTTGCAGTACTTATAAAATAGATACTTCAGTTGGAGCTGGCAAACTTAGTTTGTGAAGAAGAGAGGTGACAAGGTGATTTTCATTTCTGAATTCTCCGGCTTCTGCTAATCCACAGCAGATTCAGCTGGCACTCTGCTTCATTGGGTGTGCAGTCCAATTGTACAATTTAATGAAGAATTACGTGCTCAAAGGGAAACACACAGCTCTTCATCAGCATCTTGCTAAGGACATCGTCATGTGCCACGAGCCACCTCTTCACACCCCGCAGTAGGCGCAGAGTAGCTTTTAGGGGTGTTTGAATCTGAAGCTGGAGATGCTGAGCATTTCTTGCCATGTAACAGTGGCCTGGCTGATCAGGATTTCACCAATGTTCAGCAGTGACAACTCTTTTGCCTTTGGATTGTCCCAGGCTTGGTGACATTTAGATAAGGGAGCATCAGGAGAGCCATGCACCTTCTGCACACTGGTGTAAAACCTGTTTTAAGGTGTAGATAGTGAATCCCTATTTTGAGGCCTCTTTCCTCCATTCTTTTTCATAGCAGAATCCTTTGTCAATAACCAGGAAACCACAAGGATGCTGGGAACAGAATCTGCTTCTGATTTGGAAGATTTGGTTTTAATCTCTGATGATATCAAAGATTAAGTTAACTCTGAGGTGCCTTGAAAAACCACTTGTGTTATCTCCGACGAGTTAAGTAGAACTGCAGGTAGCTTCCTTGCCCTGGATTCTCTGATCAGAACCGAGGATAACAATCAGAGCACCATCTAAAAGCAGATATGCTCCCTGAGAGCAAATTGTGTCTAATGATTGAAGTTCTTAGGGAAATGTTTATCAAAAAAAAAAAAAAAAGAGAGAGAGAGAAAGAAAAAACAGCAGCAACAAACTCCACCAAGAAAGCAAAGGCTTAGCGTAGATCCTGGATCACAAGTGGAGCTGAACTCTTGAACTACTACTTTTCCTTATATGAACACATCTCCATAATCCATTCCTATAACTTTTCATTTGTTTTAGCTAAAAGCTATTTCAGCTTTCACAGAGACGTCACACTGAAGTTGCTATTAGCCATACATGTGCGTGGAGATGTGATCTGTGTGCAGTGCAGATGCAGAAGTCTCGCTCAGCCTCTTCTTAAGGCTCACAGACGCATCTGCTTTGTGCTGATCAGTTTCTACCTCAAAGTGCTTTCATGTTCCTCGATGGGAACAGTTTGAGGTGTCACAGAAAATCACTTGTGTGCCACACAGACAACAGCACTTAATTCCATAATTAGCTTCAGGCAGTGAGGCAGCTGGAAAGATTTTTGCCATTTTTTTAAAGCTTATTTTGGCAGATTTTTATTAAAATGAAAACTTCTCATTAATATAATTTTTGTTCTGAACTTTCAGACCATATTTGCAGGTGTGCTTTTAGACTTCTAAGAGACAGAAAGAGACACCTTTAAACTTGATGGTATTTAGAAAGAAAATGAGTGCACAAGGCTGATGCCTTGTGTGTTTTAGTGAGTAAAAGGACTTAGCTTTAAGGATTTGAGTGCATCTCTGATAAGGATAATGTTCTGCCCCCAGGTCCTTGTGGTACAGAAGAGATATATTACAAAGAAGAGGAGTGAAAAATAACTTAAAGTTGATTATGAGTTCAAGACACAAAATATGGTTAGTTCAGGGGAAATTTCAATTGAAGTCACAAGCTGAGAAGTCCATAAGCACAGAGGTGTGAGTAACACTACCAGATCATCTGTGCAGATCTAAGAGAATGGATTCAAAGAAAAAGTGGAGATGGGTGGGCATTTTCTGGTGCTGCAGGGTGCTGAGATTGCCACTATATGCCTAGAATAGTAGAATTGTTTGAGTTGAAAGGCACCTTTAGAGGCCACCTAGTCCAACTCCCTGTGATGAATAGGGACACCTACAGCTCCATCAGGTGCTCAGAGCCCTGTCCAGCCTGACCTTGAGTGTCTCCAGGGACGGGGCATCCACCTCTCTGGGCAACCTGTGCCAGTGCCTCACCACTCTTATTGTAAATAACTTTTTCCTTACATCCAATCTAAGGTTCTCCTCTTTTATTTTGAAAATGTTTCCCTTTGTCCTGTCACAACAGATGCTGCTGAAGAGTCTTCCATTTCTTTCTTACAGCCCCCCTTTAGATACTGAAAGGCCACTTTGAGGTCTCCCCACAGCCTTCTCCTCTCCAGATGGATAGCCCCAGCTCTCAGACTAATTTTAAGCAATTTCTTCTTCAGTGATGGTGGCTGTGCTTCCACACCTGTCCTGCAGTGCTCAGCACAGCACTGGCTGTAGGCACATGGGTCACACAGAAGTGCAGAGAGGGGACAGCCTGGGGACTCGGTGCAGTTGTCTCCACAGTTAAGGCCCAGCACTCTCTTCCATAGGCAGAGACGCAAGGTTTGCCATGGATCCTCTTGTTTGCTTCCCATCAGGGGATTACCACCAGTGCAGCACTGGCATGAACTGATCTCAGTTCCACATTGTATGAAGACTCTCAAATAAAATCGAATCGTAGAATCATCAAGGTTGGAAAAGACCACTGAGATCATCTAGTCCAACTGTCAGCCCATCACCAGCCCTCTGGGGCCCAGCCATCCAACCAGGAAGCGTACACCCATCGAAACCACGGGCTGCCAGCTTCACCAGGAGGATGCTGTAGGAGACAGTCATAGGCTTTATTAAAAGCTGGATAGACTGCATACACAGCCTTTGTGTGGCTGATGTGTAGCTAATGGTGGTGACTATGTTGTAGTGTTTTGTAGCTGAGAATTTACTCTCTCAAATAGTGTTAATGGCCTTTTTCTATCTGTTTTCATTTCCGTGGAATTAAACAGAATGCGTTACTTTCAGAGCAGCCTATGTATAGAAATTATTTCATTTGTTGATCAAGAAGCATTTTCTAATGTCTTTTATAGAACTATGTTTTATAGGAAAACCAAACTCTTTTTTTTTTTCCTTGATGTTACATCCATTGTAATTTCAAAAGAAAAGGGTTAGTTCTGTCGAAAAAAAAAATAGTGATGTTGTTAATAATAATGTAACTGTCATGAGGTACATAACTATCTTTCAAAATCCCCATAACATTTTTCTACTCAAAGGAGTTAGTCTTGTTTTCTGTAAACTCTCATCAAAGTGTAATGCTTCATTAAAATTAATAAGGCTTTGACCTACATAGTTTACAAAAGAATTAAATAGTGTAATAATGCGAAGACTATATTCTTACTGTGTGGTTAATTTCTACTTTTCCTTTATATAATTAATGTTTGCTGCATCCTTTGAAGTATACATCAGGATGATACATGAATAGTGTTCACCGAATGGGAACAGAAAGTTGACTTTGTGGACTTTTCTGGCCAAGTATGTTGGCAGCTGTAATGCTGCCTTCCCTTCTAACACACTCAACCAGCCAAACTCAACCTTTAGTCCTTTCATGAGGACAGCATGGGACCTTTCGGACCCATCTTCTGGAGTTGCCTAGAAAAGTTTGTCTAAGCAAGAATAGCAGGATTTGGTTTAAGACGACACAAAACAGAGAGAGGTACCCTGCTGTCATTACCAGAGCAGACATGGTAACCAAACTGTTGTTGTTGACTAACTCCATCCTCTGTAAATCCTCTATTGGCAGTTGTCTGAGATTTGGGATATGTCATTCCCATAGCTGACATTTTCCAGTGAACCGGACACTATCAGAGGAAATGGCTAGTGGTGTGTTAAAAAAGTAAACTTCCCAGGGCATGTCCTTGTTTCTGGGCTTGGTGCAAGAGGAGGACATTTTCTTTTAGCAAAATTTGAAAGAAAGACTTCAAAGAAGTATTTTCTTTGATGAAATGCAAAGAAGTCCCGTGTCCTTGAGGAGATTCATTGGCATTCTGTAATAGCTTCCAAAACTGAGGCAAAGTATAGAGTGTTTGTCTGAGTGTGACTTTCTTTTAATTGACCCATAAGAAATGTAGAAGTAGAAAATGGTACAGCGTAAAAGAAGATATTTTGAAGAAAGTAGTGGACTTGAGCTACATTACTCTGCTGGAATTTCGACTTTCACGGGGTCTTGCTGCACTTCGCATTTTAAAGATTATTGCAACCTGTGATTGTTTCAGAGAATTACTTTTTAGTAGAGCAAAGAGTAGGACAACAGTGCAGGTTTTGAGCAGCCCTTAAAACTCATACTAAGTTTCATTTGCCAATATTTAGTATGTCCCGGATGAACTTGTTTGATAAAAGTTCTTTCTCCTTCTTTCAGTTGATCTTAAGAAAGTCCCGTGTCCAAATGCTGCAAAGTCAAATCTCCCCAAGCCGTGTCCGTCTGCACTTCGCCCTCCAGGTTACTCGCGGTTGCCAGCAGCCAAGCTGGCAGCATTTGGTTTTGTCAGGAGCTCAAGTGTATCCTCTGTCTCCAGCAACCAGTCAAATGACAGCAATCAGAGTGATCAAAGCAGGACAGCCAACCGTAAGTCTATAAATCGGCCTTCTTTTTGGGGCGTATAAAAAGGATTGTCCAGACTGGAGTTTGCATACAAGGACTTATTTAATCTCTGCAGTACTCACTAATCATTTCTGTGCCACTGAGTTTACATTAACATAGGAGTTGGTTTCCCTGTACGAGAGAAAATTGCTTTAAGGGTGAGCCTGAAGCGTATTTCTGTTTGGTTTGTGTGTGTGTGTGTTTTTATCCCTTTGTACAACTGAAACAAATAATCACAGCAAACTGTATTTGCTAAGCACATTGCAGCCATGAACAGCTTTGAATACCGAGCATCTAAAATGAACAACAGTCGTCCTCATCCACTTTCTGTTCCTTAACATGCAGAGTAATAAACTTGGTTTACAAAATAGATGGTATAACGCTGGAGGTATAAAATGGGATCAGCAGTGTTATCGTGGCTATTGTCTCGTTTCCAGACTTGGAAAGATCCTATGGCTGAAATGTCTTTTCAAATCCTATTTTCTGTAACAATCATTAATTTTGTTAAGTAGAAAGTAATGCCCGCTGGAGTGTGCAGTCCTTGGGAAGTGTTTGCGTGCCTTGGGTTTGGAACAGAAAGGGAGACTGAGGGATTTGCATGCCCCTTTTCTGTCTTTGAAGACCAGATTGAGCCTGAACTGTGTCAGTATCAAAGCAAGTGTTATCAGCCTGGGAGGAGTGCAGACAGGGGAGCAGGTGACATAACGTGCCACAGGAGACAAGATGCTGCAGGCTCCAAAATCTTTCCAATCTTTCCATGTTTGTATTAATTTGAAATGAATGACAATAAGTAAAATGAGAACGCCCCAAGGATTTTCTCTTTTCTCTCTTATATTGATGTGTCCCGGGAGCTCTGACTTTTTCAGTGTTCCCAAACATACAACTATATTCCTTTTAATTGTTGGACTGATTGCTCATTTCAGTTTATTTCCTGATGAGCTGTACTTAGAGAGTAGTCAATCTCTTTTGCTTTGCATTTTCACCCTACGTTTAGGTCCTCGGAAGGCATTTCTTTTTAGCTGATGGTACACTGTGTGTCTTTAATTACACCAAGGCATTGTTAAGGATAGAATTACCTAATTTCTGATAGATCTAAGTGGTATCTGTGGAAGAAATGTTGATGTCTACCGATTTTTGGTGTGAATTAAAAAAAAAAACCCAGATGTAGTCATAACACTATCCTTGAACACAGTTGATGTATTCAGGTTCATTCATTTGAGAATTCTGTAAAAGGAAAATGCTCTCATCTGTGGAGTCAGTCATTTGATTTCAGTTCAAAAACTGTGAAAGAAGTTGAGACCCAGAAAGCTACATTTGATTCCTTTCTTTATTCATCTTAAAAGAAGCTGATTTCATTTGTATGTTCTGGTGCATATTCTGTTTTTGTACATGAAACCCTTAAAATCTGAATCTGGAAAGGCTGTGGAAGCATTTGATGCATACGTTTTATTCCAGTCCTCTTAGTTGAGGATGATAACCATCTTCTTCATTAAGATTAGGAGTTTGTGACCAACTTGTGCAAGAACATTTCTGGAAAGATATGAAAATTACCCAGAGGAAATGTTCTGCTTGTACAAATTCATGCAGAAACAAGCTCAGCTTGTCACCTGATGAAAACTGGGACCTGTCATTTCTACTTTTGCACACAAGTTGTGTAGCTCATCTGAACAGTTGTCCAATTTCTCTCCATTCCACAGGAGAGTAAGAGCATGAATACCTCCATAGGGTCATCTCTCTAATGTGGTTTGTGATACCCACTCCTGCCTGGCACAGATTTCGCAGCGATTTTGTCTTTAATTCCAAGTGGATAATTTGTCTTTAACTCCAAATGGGTAGTGCTTCCTCTTGGTCGGGGCTGAGAGAGGGAAAAAAGTTTTTTTCCAAGGGGATCCTGTATTCAGAACATTTGC
Organism: Tetrao urogallus; assembly: GCF_951394365.1. Classification (NCBI taxonomy): domain Eukaryota; kingdom Metazoa; phylum Chordata; class Aves; order Galliformes; family Phasianidae; genus Tetrao; species Tetrao urogallus. The sequence continues at coordinate 20,630,509 of NC_136813.1, forward strand.
CCTTGGGTGAGTCATTATACAAGAATCCATCAAACCATTTTCTTTGTATTGAAGGCAACACAACTCCCACTAATCACTGCTGTTAGAACAGCTTTCTTTCACGTGACAGAAAAAAATGTTTCCTTACTGCTGAATTAGTTATCAGTGTGAAACTGTATCATCTTTTTTCCTTCCTTTCCTCGGGAAGTTTATGAGCCAGCAAGAGTTAAATTAGGCACCCAACACCCAAGGAGCACCAAATCACTGCCTTCCATTCTACTGCAGTGTATTAACACAGATCAGCATGCACTTCAGCACACCAAGAAAGTAGCTGAAGAGTGAATGTAGGGAGAAGCATTGACTCAGGAAACCAGCATAGCATATTATTTCTTCCCTTGTCTGTCTGCTGGAAGAATGGTTGCATTTCAATTAAATAAACAGCTGAATTGGTAGTTACTACCTGAGATCATGTCTTCGGCTAAATCAGGCTTGGTGGAGGGCAGGGTAAAGTTTTACTGTTAATTTCCTAGCTCAGTAGGGTAGAAAATGCAAAATGATCCAACTTCAGAAATCTTCAAAGATCTGTGATAACACAATTTCCTATTATAGCAGCATCTCTGTGTGTCAGTGAGACAGAAATAATTGAAAATATCTTACAGACCTTCATATGTTGTAAATGGAGAGCCTGCCACTTGGAAATGATGGGGTTCACCTCAGGTTCACCTAAAGGTCTTATATATGCCATAAAAATAATCACTATCTACTGTAGGTTTCTGAAAACCAGATGGCTTTTACTGGGTGGGAGGAAAACATAGGTTTGTTCTGGGGACAGAGTGTTTCATGGGAATGGTGGTTCTTGAAGAGGTCCTGTGCTTACTTTTCTCTCCTCTGCCTGATGTCTCATGGTGTTAGCTCTTCCCAAACTCGTGACAGTTACATTTCTTTTCAGAAATCTGAAGCAGCATCTCATTTTGGCATACTAATACTGATGAAATGCCATCAAGAGAGTAAAACTGCATTTGCTTAGAGTAAGATGTGATATCTGTGCTGTGGGGAAATTTGTTAATGGCACTATGGTGCAGCAGCTTTCTTCCTAACCAGATTTCTCCTCTTACCCTGACCACTCTAAGAGTAGAAAGAATAGATACAGCAGAGCCTGTGCTTTGCTCTTCAGCTGCCTCTTCCTGGCAATAGCTTGCATGTTCTCACTGACACAGTTAAACAGATTTGCAGTGGCAGGACTGTGCTCTTTTCCCGTGGCAGGGACAGGGTGGGCTTAGCAGCGCTTGCCTGCTTGCTTTCTGTTCTTTCTTGTACTCTTACCCCTGGGGTATGGGTTTAAGCAGAGCTGATGCTCACTGATAACGCACTGACTTCAACCGCATTGCCACCAGCTGTAATGGGGCTCTGTTCCTAGGAGATCCTGTGCCATGGAGTGTGAACTGCAGGGACATTTCTGGCATCCAGCCCATCCAGCCTGCCACCAGCTTCTGGGTCAGGAAGCTGACCTGCAGTCCAGGGTCACTGCTCCATTTGGCCATTTAAAATCCACTTTCAAGTGCTTACATGCTGCACACGCAAGGCAGACAGAGTCCATGCAGCCCATCTCCCTCAGCCTGTCTTCACAAGAGAGGTGCTTCAGCCCTCAGAGCATCTTCATGGCCCTTCTCTGGACCCTTTCCAAAAGATGTGCAACTTTTTTTTGTGCCGGAGGCCCCAGGCTGGACAGAGTACTCCCAATGGGGCCTCATCAGAGGGTCAATTCCCTTCCTGGCCCTGCTGGCCACCCCTCTTCTGATGAAGCCCAAGTGACTGTTGACTGTGTGTGTTGAGGGCACACATTGCAACTCACCTTCAGTTTTTCTTCTAATACCCTCAATACCGCCAAGTCCTCTGCAGGGCTGATCTCAATCCACTCCTCACTCAGCCTTTATTGACACTTGGGATTGCTCCAGGTCAGCTGCAGCACCTTGCCCTTGGCCTTGTTGAACTACGTGAGTTTCACAAAGGCCCACCTCTCACATCTGTCCAGATCCTTCTGTATGGCATCCCTTCCCTCCAGCATGTCAACTGTACCACTCAGCTTGGTGTCACCTGCAAACTTACTGCAGGTGCACTCAATTTCACTGTCCGTATCACCGATGAAGCTGTTAAATAATTCTGGTGCCAATACAGACCCCTGAGGAGCACCACTCATCAGTGGCCTCCCACATAATTACTTTTATATACAGCAGAATAGACTGTCAGGTGCTGCAGGCATCACATGGGAAACACCTCATTAAGCACCATGGAACATTTTCACTTGTGGAGCACTGGATGAAAGAAGGATTACTTAGAATGAGTTGAAGTATGATAACTGCTATGAGTTTTGGAAATGGAAAGATGTAGCCATAATGTCAGGAAATACTTCTTAGTCATAAGATCCAGTAGCGTGTTAAATAACCTTCCAACTCAAGTGATGAAAGCCACGTTGCTTAGGATTCTTAAAATAGAATAATAGTGTGTTGTAAGAGACAATTTCTCTCTGGCAAAGCGCTAGGCTAAAAGCCGTAACGCTGTTCAATATCTTGCCACCGTTCTGAGTGCTAAAACAATTTCTTTTCAGATAGAACAGGAAAATGGTGATGAATATTTGAAAATTTGAATTAGTATCTCGTGACAGCTATTTTTTTTTGTTTAAAATTACAGAAATAAAAAATTGTGCTTTGAATAAACTTCCACAGTCCGTTGTTTGACAAACAGATTTCAGACTGGTTTGGGGCCTTTCACTGTTTGGCTTTTCTAAATGCATGAATTTGCATTCTAATAAGAGAAATGTCAAAGTATGTTGGATTCAGGTGGGTGGAGAAATGAGGAAATTGAAGTGAGCAGATGAGTCTGGAATAGATGGTTAATTGCCTCTGAAAAGGCACAGCCTTCACAATGATGGCGTGGTGGATGGATGTACACATTTTTCTCAAAAGCACAAGTGAGTAAATGCGAATATTTTCCTCTGTGAAAACACGTTCCAATGACATTTCTATGACTGATTTTACGTTCATTTTTCTTCACAGCAAATTCATTCTTTTTTCTTCTGATCTTGTTCTGATATTACCATTTTTATGGAAGATCACTTTATACCATCACCACACACTGAATGGAACTAAAATAGGACAGTATTGAGTTGGGATTTTCAGCTTTGTGAGCAAAGCATCTGGAAAAGTGCACTATGTCAGCCAGGAAGAGAAAGGGCTGAAAAGACATTTTAGCTGCCTTCCAGAATTCCAGCATTTACTTTTCATACTCTTCTTGTTACAGCTGTGAAAAAAGCCTTCAACAGAGGCTGTGGAAGCATAGGCTTAATAGTTTCCCCCGTGTTTGCAGAGATGCAAATGACAGTGATGAAGTATAAATTGTCCATTAATTTCAGTGGTGACTCTGAAAGTACTTTAAGTGTGATAATACTTGAATTGTTTAGATAATGGCTTTCCTGTTTACACCCTTACCTCTTTCACCGCAGTCTGAGTGAGGGAAGCAGTACCACAGGGTTGGGATCTGCACCACTCTTCCCACTACAGTGCAGCAGTAGAGGCAGGAAGATTGGGCTGCTTTGAAAATGCAGAAGGGCTTTTAGATGTAGACAGCAATATGAAACATTTGGGGGAGGTTGCACGTACTCCTTTTCTGAGCTGAAAAATTTGTCAACCCCCCAAAGAACCGTGATATTTCAGTTCTGCAAAGTTTGTTTTTTTGTCAGTAAGAAACTGTTGAATCGTTTTGCCAACCTCTGCTGCCAGCTCAGCAGAGTGCTTAATCATGATGTTTGTTATCCCGTATGAAATCTGCATTTTTAGAAGAACACCCTTCTTGAGATGCTTGTGTGCTAAAGCTGTCCTGGTTCAGACTTGGCAGTTCCAGTTCCAGTGTTTGGCATTTATTTCTGGCTGGCTTTTAAAAAGTGACTTAAAGTATCTGCCTCACTTTTCCCGACAGTAAAAAGGGGTGGGAGGCTGCAAATGGTTACACAGGTATTGGATAATGGAGTGACAAGGAAGAAGGTAGTGACAAATCCTCTTTCCTGGCCCACTTCCATGCAGGATTATTTGACTGATTACAAGAACCTAATTTAGTCACTGTGACTCTTAGTATTTAAGCTCCAGAGGGCAAAAAGCTGTTCAAGGCGCTGCACCCAGGCTGCTGGGCACCAGTTCCCCTGGAGAGGGAAGCACATCACCTCATGGGTAGGTTATTTTTGTCACAGGCACCCAAACCACCTCCTTCGTTTGTCTCTATGGGGATTGCTGGCAGCTTAGAATCATAGAATATCCTGAGTTTGAAGGGATCCCAAAGGACTGTTGAGCTTGGTTTGCTGGTTGATCTCTTGAATGCAGGGACAGCCTGTTTAGGTGCTCGTATAGTGTTTATCAGCCCGTTCTTAATCTGAAAGTTGTCCTGTGGTTGTTCCTGTGATGCTTCAGTTAGTAGGAAATCCTCGCTGCTTTCCTTCTTGCACTATAATAGACTTCATTCGGTTAATAGAGGGATACAAAGAAGTTAGTGCCACATCTAAAATAGCTATTTTTCAGTATCCAAATCTGATTTTCTAAAACATCTGATATTCAGAAAGCAGGAGGGCAGTGCCCTCTGAGAGTGATGCCAGGGGGACAGGAGACCACTGCCCTCTGCAGCCAGTGTTAAAAGGGAGCTGCCGATGGAGCACTACTTTCTGGTATGGGCAGAAGCTCAGAGCCCGCAGCAGGGACAGGCACAGCACACGTCCTGCTGGGGAGCAACAGCACCGGCTGCAGAAGCACTGAAAATGAGCTTTTGAAAATACAAAGGCAGCAGCTGGAATATATTTGTCACTTCCAAATTAAAACGCCTCTGAAGACCAGAAAACTCGCAACTGATCGTCTCCTTTCCATATTCTAATCTTCTTATTCTACCTGATGAGGGGGGGAAATGGTCTTTTAAGAGTGGACCTGGTGTACATTTATTGGAATGGATTAATCTCCTATTCCAGCCCTAAGAAAAATGAAGAAATGCAGTTCTGAAAAAGTAAGAGCTCTTGAATTTCTTTTTCCTAATTTTTCCTTTCTACACTGATCTTTCTGCTAATGGAATCACAGTTAAAAATCCTTAGAGTCTCCTACTAATGAAGTAGTTCTTTGCCAGGACTTTTGAAAAGCATTTGTTTTTCAGCCTGCCTTTCTCACCTATTATGATTATATTGTATAAATCAATACTCGGGTAGGGTTAATTCAGGTTATCTAACTACTGGGGCTTGTTCCTGGAGGCAGTTCTCACCCACGTATTTCTGAAGACTTCATCTTCAGTTTTTGTGCTCTTTGAAATTCAAGACTGTGGAAATCTGGATACATTCACATCTGAAAGAGGCTCCACCAAAAAGCAGCACATACTGCATCTGGTTGAATTCTGCCTTTTGTGTTGTCCATGAGATCAGAGGCACTGAGCAGTGAGTGACTCTGGCTTTAAAATGCACAAGTCAAATCAGTGCCCAATTAAACTAATTACTGTCAGTGACAAAAATCATTACAAACTTCTTGATGGTACACTTTTTTTTTTTTTCTTTTTTCTTTTTAAGAGAGTTAGGAAATATGCACTGATCTAGAGATCCAAGTTTGATGTAGTAATAGTAATTATGAGCCAATTTTGAGTCATGGTGTGACAAAGAAATACGTAAGTCAGAGTTTGGAATTATGGGATTTTTTAAAATGATTTTTGAAATAGCTTTTCCCCATGATCAGAGGGCTGGAGCACCTCTCCTATGGAGAAAGAATGAGGGAACTGGGCTTGTTTACCTTGGAGAAGAGAAGGCTCCAAGGAGACCTCATTGTGGCCTTCCAATATTTGCAAGGAGCACATAAACAGGAAGGGGAAAAACTGTTTACATGGATTGATAATAATAGGACAAGGGGGAATGGTTTTAAACTGAGACAGGGGAGGTTTAGGTTAGATATTAGGAGGAAGGTTTTCACCCAGAGGGTGGTGACACACTGGAACAGGTTGCCCAAGGAGGTTGTGGATGCCCCATCCCTGCAGGCATTCAAGGCCAGGCTGGATGTGGCTCTGGGCAGCCTGGTCTGGTGGTTGGTGACCCTGCACATAGCAGGGGGTTGAAACTTGATGATCATTGTGGTCCTTTTCAACCCACTCTATGATACCATGATTCTGTGTATGATTTTTTCTTAGTATCAGTGAGGCTGTTCCATCACCCATCCTTTTTTCCCTAAACAAGGAGCAAAAAACCCTGAGGTTGAGTGAGTCTTTGGTCTCTTTCAAGAAGGGCCAAATCAAACAAGTGAGGCTGAGGTGGTCTCATTGCAGTTATATTATGAATAGCTGTTGTCCAAGGCGAAATATTACGAAATCATCATGCACACAGTTTAATCCATGGTGTGCCTCACTTTCAGTAAACAGGACCAAAATGAAAAATACTGCAAATATTACCAGCTAATCACATTTAGCCCACATGGTTTCAGAAGACAGAGCTGGCCTCTTCACAGTGTATGAAAAATCAATTAACATAATATTATGCTCTTGCGAAATGAACTGTAGATAATGAACACAAATAAATAAGGATTTGAAAAAAGGTGTGTATGCTTGTCCCTTTCGGGGATCAAGAGTAACTGATTAGCTTAGGAGAACCATGATGGATTAGCACAGGTATGCATTAATAGTGGAGCAAAGGAAGACAAACTTCAAAGAAGTTTCTAATCTTTGATCCCATTATGAGTCCTGCAGAATACTCGTGAATTCTAATTTAGTAGTGAGAGGACTGTTACAGCCAGGAGAACGCAGTGCTACTTATAGACCAAGACCTTTTCCCATCCAAACGTTGGGCTGGAGTCTCACCCATGTCACTTTTTCCATCACACTAATCTAGTCCAAACAGATTAAAATCGAGGTCATTAATGTAAGCCTTACAGGTGCTCTTGAAAATACCTGCAATAAAAAGAGGTAGCATCTTTTGCAGCTTTCACTATTACCACAAGTCGGTTAAGTGATCCAAGAACTTAAAAATTGCAGCTTAAATAGCATTCCTTTCTGGCTTGCTTCGTGGCAATCCCTAGAGGCTTGTGTAAGAGTACATGAGGCTGGAAACAGCTACAGACATTGCTACAGGTGCAAGACCACAGGCTTTCCATTCGGGACTTCCTAAGTTAAGATAAATACTAGAAGAAAGTTGACTGAGGTCTGACATCAGTAAAATCAGCACTGGCAGAAAAGAAGACAGTGAACTGACACCCTCCAACAAAGAACATGAAGCTGAATAAAATGGAAACAATTGCCCAGAGTTTTCCTCCTGGGTGGCAGTTATCACAAAATGTTAGCCACCAGTGGCTAGCAAACGTTCAGACCCTTAGACATGAGACTGAAAAGTGGCAGCATGGCCCCATCCAACGCGGCTTTAAAACAGCACCGGGGATGGGGCATCCACAGGTTCTTTGCGCAGCCTCAAATGAGCCCAGGTCAGATAGTTCTGGTGAGCTGCGGGCCTTTCTCCAGCTCAACGCCGTGTTGGTCTTCTCTTGCTGTTTTCTTTTTCACACCAGCTTTCTCAAAGACAATCTTTGTGGCACTCCGTAATTAAACTAACAACAAAGAAAGAAGGCCGTTTCTAATTGGCAAAGAATTGGTAGTCATCTCTCTGAAAAAAAGGGAAGCAATACAGTAAACCAAGGAATTAGTGTTTTTTAACCAGTATTTTTCTTCTTAAAAAGAATATGCAATTTATTTGGCACTTTTTATAAGCTTCAGCTCAGTTCTTGCTGCAGAACATGAGGTGATCTAGTGAACTAATATTACTTTTGTAATCTGAGGAAAGGGGATTTCCCAGTGAACGTTATTGCAATCGTTTATTTAAACTGAGGGCCTATTTTTAGATAGGTGCTGGGATAAAACATTCCTTCTTTGACATGTTCTAATGTTGACTAAACGTATTATGTACTGCAGCTAGGTATCTAAGGAATTTTAATTGTCTCAGAGGTACACAATAGCTTTTTAGAATTAGGTATTTATCACTTGTCACAGCTCGTAATTTTAGATACAGAACAGGCCTGTGCACTGTCAAGCTGTGTGGGAAAGTAGGAAGAATAAGAGGTAACATCATAGTCTCTGTATGCCATCCAAAGGCAGCAAGACCTGGTAAGTTCTGAACGTGTGTAATATGTAGTTTGAAAAAGCTTAAACTTGAAAGTAAGATGTGTAAGAGAATGTGAAAAACAAAACAAAACAAAACAAAACAAAATAAAATAAAATAAAATAAAATAAAGGACAGCTGATGCTAAGAAACTCTCAGGCACACGGGTCAGTCCCACTCCTTTGCTAATCTGCTCTAAGAAACATGCTGAGTTCTGTGTTTTACCAGTGACCCTGTGGAGGAGGGATGCTGGAGCTCAGTGGTGGTGGTGGGAAGCTCTGGGGATGGTCTGTGCTCCTGAACTGTGCTCTACATGTTGTGTGAATTAAAAATAGACGCAGATAAAAAAATGAGATTAATTGAGCAAAGTCCCGAAGCAGCTTGCTAAGTCATGTAAGCTTGCTATCAGTCACAGCTGGAAGATCAAACTATTGACTGTCAGGATGAACAATTTGCAGCTGGGATTCATTTGCTATTCCCCACTTCAGGGCATGCCAGCTATCGTGTTAAAAAAACCATTAAACCTTGTCAAAAACATCAAAGATTGATACGTCTTAAAACAGACAGGCATTTTCATGAGGCCTACGGTCAGAGTATTCTCAGATTTTTAATCATGTCATTTTTATTTTCTTTTAGATTGGTTAAGATGGCTGGGAAACCATTCCTAACTGGTGTCCTGCCAGCTGTCACCAGTCACCTCCTGCCCTGAGCTGTGGCCTCTGCGTGGCCTAGAGGAAGCAAAGTGCCATGCTCGTGCCCAGCCTGGCAGGAGTGAGGGCAGAATGTCACAGGTTCTTGGCCTGGGAGAGGGCAAAGCTTCCTCCGACAGCTTAATGATACAGGAGCCATGCAGTAATTATGTAAATACCCCTCGTCTGTGTTTATACACTTCTAATTTCGACAATAGATGAAACGTATTTCTTTATCAGAAGAATGATTGGCATTGCCTTCACTTGGTCTGATACATGTCTACAGAGAGCCTCTCCATCATCCTCTTTTCCTCTCTGTTAACAATGGTGACCTAGTATATTCTCTAGTATCTACATACACCCTGAATAAATCTGTTAAGAGCCCTGCGCCCTGTTCATCATTAGCTCTGTGCTTTCCCATATGGAGTATATATGTTGTGGAGGTGTCTGATCATGGAAGTAACACAGCTACCTTGCTTTATATGGGGTTGTGGATGCCCCATACCTGGAGGCATTCAAGGCCAGGCTGGATGTGGCTCTGGGCAGCCTGGTCCGGTGGTTGACGACCCTGCACATGGCAGGGAAGTTGAAGCTAGATGATCTTTGAGGTCTTTTTCAACCCAGGCCACTCTATGATTCTATGATTCTATGATTCTGTGATCTTACTACATGGTCGTATATTTGGATTAACTGGTCTCCTAAAATACACCATGTTCTCTGCTTCAACATCTTAATTCGCTGTCTCTGTTCTGCTGCTTGGCCCATGCTATTAGACAAGGGACTGTCCTGTTGGTGCTGCTCATCAGCTGGTGTGCACATTCCTGGTGATGCAACTGGTTTGGAAGACTGGAGCTAAAGTAGGAGTTGTGACAACATTTGTCTTCACTGTAGCAGAAGCAAAGCTTTACTCTGCTCATCTGCAGTTTGTAATTAACAAATGGAATGTGTATGTGATTAACTTTGATAACGCTGCCTTGAAACTACTGCCTGCTTACTGGAACGTTTACTGCATTGTAAAGGTGTTTTGGAGGGACATTTCTAGGGGAAGGAAGCTCCACTGGAGTTTGAGACATTTTTCCCCAGATGAATTGTAAAGACATCAAGGCTATCTCCAGACGTGGCCTTCTGAACCTTTTCTGCAGCTTCTGCCTCCATGGCAAAGTCCTCTATTGCTCACAGCCATGTCCAGACTTACCTTGGAGCAAGGCTGGATGTTCGTGTTGGCAGCTGGGGCTGAGCAAACTGATTGCAGCAGATAATGTGCCTGATCAAATTAGCCCCACAGATTGAGTATGCATAAATTTTGCCTGTGGCTAACAAGCTGCTGATGCCACAGACATGCTTGCTCTGCCTGATGTAGAGTGAGGAGCTCACACAGTGCTGCTATCTGCTGGTGTCTCATCTCATGCAGCTACAGATCTCAGAGGTGTGAGCAGGATGAGGCTGTGACCAAATGGTCTCCTCTTTCTCAGTCAATGCCCTGGGCTTGGTGTTAGACCTGATAATGCTAATGTAAACGTGCCTCAAGAGTAAATGCTAAGATGCAGAAGTACAGCAGAGTCAAATAAAACTCTGACAGCTCGGATGGTACAGCACTTAGTGTATTTTATGTTTTGCATTATGTAGTGTGTATTCCTGACTATTGAGTGATATTTTATTTGCAACATTTTGGTTATGTTTAGAATGAACTTATTTAAATTCAACTTTTCTTTAACCTTAGCTTGCAGGCTTGGGCTGGGGAGATATAAATATGTCACAGTTGACACTGGACTTCTGTTTCTCAGCAATCTAAATTCTGTTTATTATATTTCAAACTATTAAGGATGGCAACATTTTAGCAAAGATGCAGTAACGAGTCATCTTATAGAACTTATTGTTCATGTGTTGAGGGCCAGTGGGTTTCAGTATTATGCTCCGCTTCTATCTTTGCAGTATCGTGCTGGTGATTAAGTGGTTTTTCATACAGTGATTCAAAGAATGGATAAAAGGATATAAGACATTTAATAGCAACATGGGAGTGCTGAGAGATGGGCAGGGATGGCTCATCTGGGGGGGCTCAGCACTCATTCCACTCCAGGGGTCCTTGTGGACCACTTCCAACTCTGGATTATTCTGCAATTCTAGAAAAACATTGCACAATAGATTGCTAGCTACTTGAAGTGTAACTTTTGTTACGGATACATATAGAACACTGATTATCTGAAATATGGAGTGCATCTCCCCACAGTGTTGTTAATGCCAGCACCATTGATTCTGTGGAAGTTGCCTTGCACTATGTTGTTACTTGGAGTGATGAAGTATGGTGACAGATTCCATCTTTGCGGCCACATAACGTGGCTAGATACAGAACCCTTTATGTTCAGTGGGCAAACTTGGGTTAGTTTATTGGCAGTATGTGCAGATTAACATGTTGAGACTTAAAAAGCAGATCCTGTTGAAAGGTTTTGGTGAATATTGTATACATCTGCTGGCTTCCCTTCAGAAAATTGCTGGGTGACAGGCAAATGTTATTATCATGCTGCTTTGTGGAAAGGAAAAGTGAACAACGTGTGAATGTGCTATGTTTCTCATGCAAGCCATCTCAGAGCATACTGGAAGAAGATATACATGAGATACTGGGAGCCCTCGTGCCTCCAGCCCTTTGTCGCAGTGCGGTTGTTCCCAGAAACCTGCAGGTGTGTTTCCTGGAGGCAAACCAACCATCAGCTGTGGGAATGGTCCTCTAGAAGAGATGGTTTACCTAAACCATACTGGGGAGGCATGAACACAGCAGAACCATGTTTGAAGTGTTTCAACACAAGCATCATATTTATCCATTTCCTCTCATCCCCAGTGGAAGGAAGCTCTGTGTCCTTGGGGAAAGTTTTAGGAACGTTTGTGCCTCTGTACGGTGCAGTCTTGTCCCCTCCAGGCTTCCTGAACTGAGGGGAGCTTGCATGGAAGCATCTCAGCAGTGAAATACATATAGTACTTCATCTCTGTAAAGTTGGCTTTCACATTTACCATATAAAAATATTCAAATTTATGAGGCAGTTTGTTGGAGCTCTGTGAATGCCTGTGTTATAAAAACTGGCAGCTGAGCTGCCTCCCCGTTAACGTTGTGTAGGGAAAAGAGAGAAGTGTGTCATGTGAGCTGCAATTAGAGCAAGCTAAACTAAGAGCAGTGAAGGGAGAAGTCAGACATCGAAGGCGCTTTCTTGTGGACCATGAAAGAGAATTAGAAATGTGTATGAAATACTGGTGCACAAGTGTAAGTCTGTACAGTCAGAGTACGTACAGAAGGAGCCATATTTGTTAACAGTTACCTTTTTCAATTAGGAAATTACAATGAATATATAAAACATTTCACAAAGCTTTCTCAGAGAGATCAGAGATGTAAGGTCTTTAAAAATAGGGCAGAACCATGAGATGCCCTTGTTGCAAAGTATGAGCAGTTGTGCTTAAGTGATTTGATGCAGATATTTTCTTGTTTGTAACATGTTTCAATGATGGAGGGTCCTGAGCTTGTTTGTAAAACCTATTCCTCTTCTCTTTTTTGAAAACCGTTGTTGATGCCTATTTCCTCTAACAGGAGTTAAGAGCAGTTTCTCTGGCACTGTGCACAAAGGATGCAGAGTACTGTTTCTATCTGCCTAATACATATTTGAAGATTGTTGTCATGTCTCATCTCAGTTCCCTTCCATAGAACTGAACCAATCCAAGTGCTTCAGCTTTTACCCTAGACGATACTTTCAGAGACCTCTGATGATTTTCTGTTCCTCATCTTTGGACTTTTTGTGCTCTGAGTGTGCTTCTCCAAAAATAAGCTAGTTATATATATTTTACTAATGAAATGCACTACCTATCATCACTAAAACATCTGGGCTGCCCCAGAAAGTTCCTTTTTCTTACCAAGCAAGGTGAGATGTAGTACTGCCTCCTGTATTTATATGCTGGCTGCTCTTGGAACAGCTTTAACCCATCTGAACTGCACAGGCTCCGTTCTCAAAGACTGAGGACATGACACTTCTAAGTGTGTTTTATCCTCTCCTCTGTCATCTTCAAAACTTTCCATAGATGGAGGTGAGCATCCAGGATCTCTTTAAGCTTTGTTCAGAGTAAATTTGTTTGTGTCTTTTATTGATGGATTAGTGAAGAAAACCAGAGCACTTGGAAAAAAAAAAAAAATAGAAGAGCTGGCACATTCTGTGTGTTCCAACCAAGCTCACTTTAACAGACCAATCAAGTGAAAATACAAATAGCTCTAAAATGAAGCTGTCGGAGAAGTTGCCCAGCATGAACTGCAATTGCAGCAATTATTTTTCTCCTTAACTGTTCTGCAGTAGTGGGTACATTAAAGTGTTTGGCCTTTACCTTAGTTTTATGGTCTGTACTGAAACAGTCAGCTCAGCTCAGCTACACTGAGTAAGCACAGACTTATCTATATGATTTAAAAATATACTAATAGTTATTCAGTTGATCTGTACATCATATTGCAATTGCTTGGACCTTATTTTTGTCTTTTTCTTTTTTTCCCCCAAGTTCATTTGTTTGTTTTCTCCTCAGCTCTGTTGGAATAGCTTATAGTTTAAAACCCAGGAATTCTCTTACTACTGGAAATCAGTGTGCTAATTTAATATTGGCAATTGCTTAACCTGTCCAATGCCAGGGGGACCCCAGTGCAAGGAAGGGCATACAGATACAGCTTTGTGAACATGCTGCACTTGAACCAGCACACTGCCGATTAAAAAACACAGGAGGCATTTCTTCAAAGGATCCTGAATAAAGCCTTTGGTCCCATTTCCATGCAGCGAAAAGGAATTTTTTTTTCATTGTCCTAAATACATTTGTTAGACTCCTTCATTTTTGCCCATAGTTGAAGCTGCACAAGGTAAAGATTTTACATGTGGTTAACTGAAAATGACTGATGAATGTATTTGACCTCACAAATATTTCAGCATTTTAAATCCTTCCAGATCCTCAGAGAGTGCTACTGAATCTCTATAACGTGCACTTACTGTGACTTAAGGATCCAGACATTGGAGATATGGTGATCCAGTTGTTCATAGAACAGCCTGAGTTGAAAAGGACCATCTTTCCTTTCCAAAAAGATCTAGTTTCAACCCCCTGCTATGTGCAGCGTCGCCAACCTCCAGACCAGGCTGCCCAGAGCCACATCCAGCCTGGCCTTGAATGCCTGCAGGGATGGGGCATCCACAACCTCCTTGGGCAACCTGTTCCAGTGCGTCACCACCCTCTGTGTGAAAAACTTCCTCCTAATATCTAACCTGAATCTCCCCTGTCTCAGTTTAAAACCATTCTCCCTTGTCCTATCACTATACACCCCTGTAAACAGCCGTTCCCCCTCCTGTTCCCTTCAAGTACTGGAAGGCCACAATGAGGTCTCCTTGGAGCCTTCTCTTCTCCAAGCTAAACAAGCCCAGTTCCCTCGCTCTTTCTCCATAGCAGAGGTGCTCCAGCCCTCTGATCATCTCAGTGCCCTCCTCTGGACCCGCTCCAAGAGCTCCACATCCTTCCTGCAGTGGGAGCCCCAGGCCTGGACGCAGCACTGCAGATGGGACCTCACAAGGGCTGAGTAGAGGATGACAATCACCTCCCTCTCCCTGCTGGCCACCTGTATTTTAATGCAGCCCAGAACACAGTTGACCTTCCAGGCTGCAAGCACACACTGCTGGCTTGTGTCCAGCTTCTCGTCCTCCAGGACCCCCAAGTCCTACACAGGGCTGCTTTCAAGGGCTACTCTCAATTTTATTCAACCAAATAACTTTTGAGCCCTGTAAACGCACTCAAGACTTTGAAGCAGTGCTGGTGATGCAGTGAAGCAGTATTCTCCATGGTGGGTGCATGGCCCCGTGTTGCACGTGGCATTCATTTTGCAGAGGTGTGACCCAACTTCCCTGCCTTGCAGTCTGCCAAACTGGTATGTCGGCTCAACCCTTAAAAGCTTTGAGATGTGTCAGAGTAACTGAATGTTTCAGTGATAATAGATGCTGTAGAAGAGCAGCCTGGAGGTTTTGTACTCAAACAATCGTTTCTTCAAATGTAAATCTTCTCTATAGTTATGAACAAAGCAAATATTTTTCCTTCCTTTGAGGTACAGTGATGGTTTTAATGTGATTTAAACTGCATTTCAGAGTTGTTAAGTCTCTTAATGCTTTATCATGAAACACTAGCTAGGACCCCCTTGTATAACCCAGTTGTATAACTCTTACCTATGAATTCTTTCTGTTCTACAGAGAGAGGAAGTGATGACTATATACAAAATGATATAATGCTTAGCAGTTATCTCTTCTGAAGTAATAGAGATATATTTACTGGGATAAATGTACCAGTCTTGGTCATTGTAGAAACCACTATATTAAGCTGCTAAAAATTTTGTTACTGGCAAAAATATATACTGTATTTATCAACATCAGTATGTATATATTTATCAACAACTGTCAATATTTTAATGTACTGCCTCTAAATAGGTTTCTTTAGGGAGAGACTGTCACATTAAGCATTCATTCTTCGTATTCCAAATGGGACCTCTGACAGTTAATGGAAAAAGCCACATATGCTCTTTTCCAGGAATCCAGTGCTGGTGGCCATACCAAATACTAGTTCTTGGCACTGCAGGCAGGCCTTGGAAAGCCCGCATGACCTATGCTTGTCGTTGGATAGAGGGTGCAGCTGTATAGAAGGGTATAGAAGCCCCAGATATATCACACCCACATACCTCCTCCTCAGAAGATACATCCCATCATCCTCTTCCCTCATCACTGCCCTGCAATCGAATATTAAATGTATTTCTTTTGTCAAGGGCAGGCACACCTTTTTCATCGCATATAAGTAGGCTTTGGCAGTGAACGATCCCTTTAATCAGTTTGCAAATAATCTGCACTGTAGGAAGGAGAATTGTGGTTCATGGAGAAAAAAATGAGTGGATCAGTGAGAATATGTGCATACAGATAGTCTGTAGCTTTTTACTACATCTGGCTCAGTTAGAGCAGGGCACTCGTGGTTAACTGGGCCAGCTCAGGTCCAATTAATTATGGAGAGGAGACAGGTCTCTCCATATACCTTTGAAGTCAATCATAATGTGGTCAGAACAAGAGCAAGGACAGACAGCTTTGTGCAGCTTGTTCCAGCACAAGGAGCATTGGAAACCTCATGTTGCATCTTGGTCTCCAAACCAACAGAAATATATACAGCACATCTGTAGCATCAAGCCGTGTCCTTATAAGTACCATTAAAAAAATCAGGGCTGTGAACCTACAAGTGCCTTGGAGCTCTGCCCGTAAGTGCCAGGGACAGGGTTCTGCTCATGCACTCAGTGAGGCACCACCTTGTCAGAAGCATTAAAGCAATGTGTTTCACCAGTAACATGAACTTAGAAATTACAGCCACCTTCCCTGGGCCCCAGCGCTATCTAAATATTTTCTGAAATGACCTGGTTGGGAAGAAACTTGTTTGGACACGATGGACTTTGTTGTGGGATAGCTTAGTAATGATAACAATAGTAATTCCCTCTTCCATCTGGAGATAAATGTTGTCATTGTCGCACTTGAGATTTTGCAGGGTTGTTGGTTTTCTGTCAAAAGAAAGATTCCTGTCACAACTGAGATGTGTTGTATTGAACACACAGTGAAGTAGAGTGCTCGGGTGAAGCACAAGGAAGAAGTTTTACGTCTCAGCTCCCAGACTGTGGCAGGATCGTGTGGATCTACTGTGAGTTCATCAGATCTAGGGGAGCCACATGAATCTGCCCTATTTCTGAGTCCTGCTCTTTGATACAACAGGTTGAGTTAACCATTGGTAACTGGTGTGAAAAAGAAATTGTCTGCAAAAAAATCTGTGTGTCTGTTTCCTGGTGTTAATGTGTGAAAACCTTGATTTCCTGGTAGTGGTCTCTGTTCTGAAGCCATTTCTTATCTTGAGCTATGAGATGAGCTATGGTCATTGACTGCTTTAGATCTGGATGCATTCTACTCTGCCACTGTCTGGATGTGGTAACTATGTGTTTGTCATTGTGGATGATGAGTGTGCTCTTCCAAATTCACTATTCTTACTGTGAAAGCAGTCACTGTAATCAAGTGCAGACTGACGGAAAAATTATTTCTGTGAATATGAAATGTTCCTGGAATACAGCATTTTCTCTTTTGCAATATGCCGAATCTGGATCACAATTCTGCCATCTGTTATTTTTTTGCCCTCTTCTTTTTCCATGTACAGATGATGATACTGGGCTGCAATCTCTCCCTGGAGAGTTGCCTGTAGTAGCAGCATCCCGCACTTCTGCACCCAGTTTATCCCACTTAACCAGTTCTTTATGAGTCACTTGTACTTTACAGTGTATGCTTTTATTCCAGCGGGGCACATGGTCTGCCTCACATGCCATTGATCCACTCACAGTCTATCTCAGTGGATTTCTAGATATTTCTGCCATGTTAAGTTCATTATTGTCTTGATCTTTCGACAGAACAGAATCCAATATCTCTTCCATTCCAAGTATGCTGTGTCATTACCAGTGATTTTTGAACATGAAGTATTCCAACCTATTTAAATTTCTAGCTCTATTTTGGAGAATGAGTGTGTATCTTGCCCATTGTCTGGAAATTTTTCTTGGATTTATGACTCAAAGTGGTTCCACACTTGGCTCTTCTGTCTGCAGACATGGTGCAAATAAATCCTGAGACTGCTGTCAGAAACTGCCCCAAGGAGATTCTCACCTCAGCTCATCCTACTGCAGTGAAAGGTTCTATGGGTTTTCTTCTGCTGACTCCTTCCTTCTTCCCTGGAAGATGGGCACCAGAAAATTACCATTTCTTCAGAGATCTTGGCCCTGGATATAATGAGAAAACCTACAAAGAACCATAGCTCCTTGCTTAACAGCATGCTCAGTTGGGCTAAAGGGCATGCTTGGCTCGAGGCAGCTGCTTGCTGGGGAGATGTTTTGTCTATCTCACAGAAATCCCCCCATGCACAAGCTGCAAGATGGAAAATTTGCATGAAGAACCAACTATTTCTAGTTTATTCTGTCAATTTACAGAATAACACCATCCACAGACAAGGGCTCACCAGCATGGGTGTGCTTGGAAGTCACTACTGACTTAGACTCTCTCCACTGTTCCTCTTATTCAAATATATATATTCAAATATAGTTTATTCAAAAAGCGCAGGCATTTTGCTGTGGTGCCTTTGGGTCTCTTAGCTGGCTTCTAGACAGGTTTGCTTGTCAAGTAACCTTTCTTCTCTCCGTGTGCAATATGTTTGTGCTGGTTGCTAAGCAGATTACTTCCTAGTTGCATATTTAACAAGAATGAAAATGGTAACACAGAGTTCAGAGGTGCCAGAAAGCAGCATGGTATTTTTTAAGTAAGGAAACCGTAAATAAGGGACTAAAATAATGATTACTGCTGCTCCCTGGGATGGATTTTTTATGCACGAAATCCTCAAGATTCTGCTATTTGTTGTATTTCATACTGTGTCTTTACTTCCGTCAGTGGTTGAAAATGTTTGCAAAGACAGCAAGGAATTTCAGCAGAGGAAATGTAAGTAACGTAATATGTATAAGGAAATAGACATGTTTAAAAGTTTTACTATTTTCCTCCCATATATTTTCTTCAAAATTTTGCTGGCTGTAGTGCAGTTGTGCATAGCCTCTTTGTTTAGGCTTTACTATATGCATGCCTTCAGGTACAGGTTGTTCTACTGAGGAGTTACTATGCTCTCTAGGCACAAATAATCCAGATCCTAATGTTTCTCATGTATGTCTTTACAGTATAAAAACATTATTTTACTGAATGCAACTTCCCAGTCCACAGAGCTTCTATAAGGTGCAGACCCTAAAGCACAAGAAAATCAGTGAAACTGTGTTTTCAGGTTAATCTCAGCATTGAAGTTCATTTGAAGCTCTGTCTGAAAAAGAATACAGGATTTTATGTTAAGAGTCCATAGTTTGAGTATAATGCAGTACTAAGTCAGATTTTAGACTGTATAACACAATAGCTTATTTATAATAGCTTATTAGCTGATTCCTTATTTAATCTGCTTTCTTTTCCTTTTTTAATGTTCCCAAGCCCTGATTAATGCAAATAGTTAATATTGGATAGCATACCCCTGGGAACAGTTAGCTACAGGCCTCCTGTTAGATTCTGTGCCACTAATCACAACCCCTGAGCTCTGCCAGTCTGCCAGTTCTCAGTCCACCTCACTGTCCACTCACCTATCCCTTATTTCTAAGCTACGTTACAAGAAATTTGTGGGAAATGGTGTCAAAGGACTTGCAGAAATCAAAGTACACAACATCACTCTTCACTCCTCATGTACCCAAGCCAGAGATGACATCACAGAAGGCTACCAGGTTATTCAAGTATGATTTCCCCATGTTGAATCTGTACTGATTACTCCCGATAGCCTCTTCTAATTGCTCAAGAACAAACTGTTCCATCACCTTTCCAGGGACAGAGATGAGCCTGACTGGCTTTTAGTTGCCTGGATCATCCTTCTGGCCCTTTTTGAATACTAGTGTGATGTTGGCTGTCCTCCAGTTTTCAGGAACCTTTCCCATTCTCCAGAACCTTTCTAAGAGGACAGAGAGCAATTCAGCTGAAAAAAAAAAGATATCCTAGTTGTTTTTTTTTTTACATTCTCCAGAGTTTTATTCTTCCCTGCTCTCCTCATCAAAAGCTGAACTACCTTGTTTCACAGGAATTACAGAAACTAAACAATTTGACAGTACACACTGGGGTGGGGAGAAAAATAAAAAAGGTACAGAAAAAGAATTTCTTTATTGACCTTTCCTTATTATGCCGTGAAAGGCAGATAGAGAATACTTCCATCATTGCTAGTCTATTTCCCCTATATGTTCTGGCAAATGAGTCAGTATAAATAGTTGAAATGAACAATTTTACCTACTAAGCAGTACCTTGTGCCTACCTTCATTAAAATTTATCTACTGTCGTGTTCCCTAATCATCCATTTTGATTAGATCCTCCTGGAATTCCTCTCAATTTTCAGACATTTTCTGTAACCTAAATATTTCTGTGTCCTCAGCAAATTCACCGCCTTGTGTATTGCTTCCTCCTCAATATTGTAACTGAAGTTGTCGAGCTGCACAGATATTGAGGGCACCTCTACATGTTCAGCTTGGCAAAAAAAAAAAAACCCGAAAACTATTTACTCTTCTTTTTTGCTTTTCTTCTCTTTTTAAAACCTCTTGCATGTCCTGATACAGTTGCAGACTACCGTTAATATTCTCCCATGGGTGACTTTACCAGCAGACTCAGGTAAAATCAAGTAAATCTGCTGCTTAGTAACTTTATGACTTCATAGAGTTCTGCCAGGTTCAATTGAAGATGATGTATTCTGACAGAAATTTTCCTCCTATTCCTCTATTTATATTTAATCATCCAAGTTCCTTATGCTTTCAGTAATCTTTCTTATGTTTAGGTGTTTGTATTTTACAATGCAAAGTGAGAAAAAGTGTATTCCAAAACAGAGAATGCATTCATACTTGTTCAACAGACGTATTGAACAGACAAAACACAATGCTGATGGCCCTCACTGTCATTTTTGTAACTGAATGAGGCTTGTCCACACTTGGCTGAAAATCCAATTAGCAGAAATCCCAGGTGCTCTAACTTACAAAACTGCCTCTCTGTCTTTACTCTTTTCTAAAAGTGCTTGCAGTTCGTCACCTAGCATTTATTTAGTCATTTCCTTTGTGTAGTGATTAATTAGTATTAGAAGAGAGTATATCTAGCTTATGTGCTATTAAAGGAAACTGGGGCAAAGCAGTCTGACGATACCCAGTAATGGCTAGATAAGATTTTCTCTCCGCATGTGTGGTGACTTTAGAAGTTGTACTTGTAGATTAGAATGAGAAAGTCATATTATTTTTTTCTCCTTCTGTAATGATTATATTCATTTTAGGGGAAAGGGCTGCTGGAGCAGGAAAGGGCTTATTGCCAGTTGCATGAAAGGCAGATGAGTGCAGGTCCTTCATCCTGTGCTGACTTTCAAAGCTGTTGTTACGGCCTGTTCTGCTGTGGGTGCGTTTGCATTGTCTCATGAAGGCATGTTTTGGGTCTCCAAAATGGAAAAGAAAATCTGACTTGATATCCTCAAAATGGATCAGAACAGCAGTTCAGCAGCAGAAAAAGATCCTCAAAGAGGCAAGTGCACCAAAAGCAACAGTAGGACAGTTTTCTGAGTTTTAGTTGTTCTCAGTATTGTAGCTGATGGAAATAAATAAGTAGCGAACTTAGCCACCCTGCTACCTAGGGTGTCCAGTGGGAGTCCTGTTTAACAAGTTTAATCTCATTTTATGACAACCCACCTAGCTGATCTCAGGATGCCAGTTAATGTGATCTTTTGGAATTTCTGTAGAGCTCCCAATGCTGTTTCATACAGTGTCCTTCTTGCCAAAATGTCCAGCATACAGCTAGACAAGAACATATTGTGGGTGAGCAACTGGCTGATGGGTTGAGCTCAAAGTGTTACAGAACATGGAGTTACATCAGCCAGTCACTGCTGGGGGCTAGGAAGATGGAGAAGGGTCAGGAGGGCAAGGTGTGTGAGGGGAGGCTGAGGCTGCTGGTGTGCTCAGCCCAGAGCAGGGCAGGCTGAGGGGAGCCTGATGGCGGCTGCAGCTCCTCACAAGGAGCGGAGGGGCAGCGCTGAGCTCTGCTCTGTGTGACAGCGACAGGGAACGGCATGGAGCTGCGTCAGGGGAGGGCGGCTGGGGGTGAGGGAAAGGGGCTGCGCCAGAGGGCGGTGGACACACAAACGAAATACGGTTTGAATCGTCGATGGTCCTGTGCGCAGCTACGAGTTGGGCTTAGTGATCCCCGTGGGTCCCTTCCAGCACAGGATGTGACACTGTTCCGTGGTTCCAGGAGAAAGTATCCTGTTACTTGGCAATCTTCTAAAGCATCACCGCTCAGACAGATGAGTTCAGAGAAATCTGTGCCTCGCAATTCCAGCTTGGCCACGCTTGTAATATAATGTTTTCATCTGTATGTTCATCTCCGAGGAAATTACTCTTGAAATGTGTTTACTGAACTATTTGTGAGATGTAGCCACAAAGGATTCCATGCTGGCTTGGGAATATTTCCCTCCAGCACAGTTGATACTCACAGCTGCTCAAACAGCAGCCATTTAAATGTAATTGCAGATTATGTCTTCACACTATGAAAAAAAAGAGTCCAGGTTTGAAGTAGTTACCAGCCCTGTTTGGAAACTAAGCGTTTTGCACTTGCAAAAGAAACAGTACCCAGGAGAGAGATATATCTGTATTTGTCTGAAATAGCAAATGAATGGGAAGCTGGTGTTTATTGATTATTAATATTCAAATATGGAAGGGCTTGTGCTATTTTTTTAATACAGAAGCTATA
The DNA here is from genome assembly GCF_951394365.1 of Tetrao urogallus. Taxonomy (NCBI): domain Eukaryota; kingdom Metazoa; phylum Chordata; class Aves; order Galliformes; family Phasianidae; genus Tetrao; species Tetrao urogallus. The sequence goes on from NC_136813.1 coordinate 20,652,699, forward strand.
CAACTGGCTTGGGTTCGGTGCTCCTGTTTCATCCTTCTCTGCATTATGGTGTAGGGCATATTGCCATGGGTTCTTAACATTCCGCTGGTGTCTTAATGATTAAAAGTAATATTGCATTTTGGACTGGAACAAGCTCTAATTGATTAACTGATGATGATAAACTTTGACTTCCCTTGGAATGGTTTATTAGTGCTGTCAGGATTTGTTTAAATTCCATAAGCTTCAGCATTTTTACCTGTTCCCATACCATGTACTGAGTGTATCTTAGAAATCACAATAACTCAAGCAACAAAATCAAGCTGTTGAAAAATAAATGATAGATGTGTGACATGAAATTCTCCATGCTAAGAATTTCATGGTGCTCAGGATGGTTGGGCTCGGAAAACACTGCTCTGGTTTAGGATTTCTGATCAAAACACTGAGGCACAGCTTGCTTTTGAATTGCTCAGCTGTTAATCTAAAAGGAGCTCTAGTGTTGCTTTCAACTCAGTGGCTCTCAGCAGCACATGGCTCAGCTTTCATGAAATCACAGAAGTCCTCTTGGTCTTACCTGACAGTTTAGGTGATCCGGCTTAACCCAAGCATTCCCACTAGCTGACCCTCCACACACTGCTATTGCATCCCCAAAAGGAAGGCCGTGTTCTTTGAAAGCCAGGTGGGCATAAATACCTTCCACAGACAGGGACCAGCGACATTTGATGAGTGAAAGGTGGACCCGGAGCAAGGCTTCTTACATCCTCCAGGCACAAAGCTTTCCCCACAGTTCCAGCTCTCAGCACACTACATTAGTCAGGGAAATGGAGGTACCTGTAATAGACATGTATGTGTTAAAAAAAAAATTAAAAAAAAAACAAAAAACCAAGAAGCAATCAAATATCCCCAATCTTAGAAATCTCATTTTACAGTTCAGCAGGCTCACACATCTGCTTTAATAACCTGAAGATAGCAACTACCTCTATTTTTCCTTAATGATTTGGAAACAAGCAACTAGTTACCATTCTGTCTTAGGTTATTTTTTAATCTATTGATGCAAAGGAGTAAGAAAATTCTGAAAGATTTCTCTCATTATCTGAGAATTCCCTTTGCACATCTGTGCATTCTTTGTGTGCTGACTTGCAGAAGCTGTTCTGCCATAATACTTTTAATTATTTTTCATATTGTAAAACTATATCTAATGATTCTGTATCTTGCTCTCGGTTATAAATCAACATTATTACTGTGAGAGTCACCTGATATTCTGTGTGCTCAACTGCAAACATTAATATGAAAGTATAATCAGACTCTCTTCAGAATTGGTTGCAGATAAATCCTCAATAAAGCAAGGAATGGTAAAGAGGAATTACTTCCTTCCAGACATTAACTGTTAAAAAAAAAAGAAAGCTAGGAGAGGTTTAATTTCCTTGCAGTTGTCATAGTGGGAAGCTGTAGTCTCAGTTTGAATAACTTGTAAGTCCTGGTTTGTTTTGGTAGGCTTTTGGGACCAAATGTAGTAACTTTTCTCCTGAGAGAAGCAAGAAAAAAATGCTGTGTAATTTGTATTTCTGTGTGCTAGATAGAGCTCTGGTTAGAGCTGTCTGTGAAGATGGGGCAACTTGAAGTCCCAGATGCTCTAATGCCCATACCATTATTTTTAAAGACCAGAAGCTGAAGAGTTCTCAAATCTGCCAAGCAATCGAGGATTGTTTATTCAAAATAATGAATAGCTGAAAAGGGGTAAAAAGATACAGAATAGCATAATAAAGTCTGTGTTGGACCTTTTACTCCCACTTCTGAAGCAATTCCTCCTAGATATTGTTTGTACCTGTTAAAGAACTCTGCATATTTTATTTCAATTGATTAATAACTGATGTGTTGTTTTTGAAAGGCTTCCATGTCCGCTGCCACTATTTTCATTTCTATTATTTTTCTGAAGGAATTATTTTCCCCTAATAAGTTAGAATTCTGTTAGGCTTCCTGTAGAGATTGTGAGAAACCGCAGGAGGGCTATAAACCATTAGCTTAATTTCAGAACCAAAAAGATTTAGCAGCTCATAGTTCTGCAGGAGCTCTGCTGATAGTTTGCTTTACAGGGGCTCTCAATCCACATGTAGGTCAAAATATTAAGTAGAACATCATGAAATTTTGACAGACATTCCTCCTCCATCTTGCTTACCCATCCCACGTTACAGTGCCATGTACATGATTAGGAAAGTCCATGGTGATCAGGTAGGTCTGAGCTCAAGGCAGGAGCACAGGTTAGTGAATTAGGGTCAGGATCGGGTTAAGCAGGGACCCAGAGCCAGATCCAACCAGGCAAGCCTAGAGTGTTGTGGCAGGGCTGGGTCAAGCTTAGAGTTATCTCATAGGCCAGGGAGCTGGCCAGAGCCAGTGGGGTCCATGACCAGGAACTGGCATGGCTGTGACACAGCTGTGATGGAGCTCGGGACCTGAGCCTCAGCCTGAAGGCAGCTCCTGGGAGGGGGGCAGCCCTTGCCCTGGATTCCTCCAGTCTTTTGTTCACAGCTGGCATTGCCAGGTGTAAATCCAGAGAAACAGGCAGAGAAAAAGTAAGGACTAGAGAGATGAACTTGCTGTGTATTGGAAGATTGAACTAAATGCTTGTAGTTGCACAGTGTAAAGCAAAACAAAAGGACGTGAGGACAATCATCACTGTCCACAAGTATGAGAAAAAAGAAGAGGTACTGTGTCAGGATGGCACGAAAGGTGTGCAACTACTCTAAGACGTGTAAGTAATGTTACAGGAAAAAATAAAATACAGAATGACATGCATGCTGCTGCAGAGATGTCTATGAAAGAGGTGGGAAAAGTCTGCGGCTCAGAACATTTTTTAAGTGGCCTTGCTGAAGCTTTCTACTTCGTCTTCCAAGGAGGAGCCGGTGACTGACTGCAGCCTCTACCCATTTCCTCCTTTGTTAGAGCTCTGGACAGTGAAAGCTCTTCCAATTTCCTGTCAGATAACTCTAAGCTTCTTTCAGCACTGAAGCGCTGTGAGAAGGGTCATTACCAGAGACTGCTGGGGCTTGACAAGTGTTTCAGCTGTGAACAGTGTCCTGTTAGTTTCTAGAGTCAGTAGCCAATAAGAGTTAACCGAAAGCAAGAATAATTCTTATGCCTGCTGTCTGTGAACATCTGTGAGCAGATATTTTTATCACTTCTTCTTCCAGTTATATTAAATTTAGTAACATCCTTTCTTGTATTTTGGTTATGTGCACAGCCATAAGTTCTAAAGATAAGACTGTAACAGTCTTAATTAGTTGAATGTGCCTTCAGATGCATGATGAGCCTTCTCCATAAGTTTCAGACTAGCATAAAGAGTTCCTGCTAGTGATTCCAACTGGAAACTTGTGTAGAGCAATCATTAAGAGAAGCTAATTGACACCAATTACTACTTTTGTTTTTTTAATTCTTCAGATTTGTAGGTAGGTATTGGTGCATGATTAAGCATTGTCATTGTTCTGCATTGCTGCACTTGAACAAAAGATACGCCCTGGTTGTGATGTGCTGTAAAGACTGATGTTATCTCTTTGCTTTACTCCTTCTTTGCATCCCTTTTTCATTGTCAACATCAGTATCAGCTAATTTTAAACTTGTCCTTTGAATCTGACCAGCAATCAAATAGATACACTGACCTTCCTTCTGCTGATGGAGGACTCTTTAATGCCTAATGACACTTCATAGAATAATGAGGAACACTGAGGCAGCAAATACACTGGGAATCAGGGCACACGGTGGCTCGGTGTGTAGGAAATAAAAAAATAAACTTTCTGTCTTCCAGTTTCTCATCAGTGGAACTAGTGATGTATTTTTGCTTTATTGAGAATACTGTCAATGAGAAATCATGAGCATTTCTATGAGAAGGTCTTGAACTGTCTCTGCACACAAAGAAGGGAAAGGATTCCTTGCTCATTCTCACAGTATTGCCCAGGGAAGCTGTTCTCACTGCTTACAGTAGTTTCTGACTGTGAATAATTGCTGTGCTCCTTTGTGGATAAAAATCTCTGACATCTGACTGATCTTTCTGCTGTGATGGAGACACACGCTATCTAAATGCTGAGTTTTCCCATCTTGAGCTTCAGCCTCTGTGCAAAGTGAAAAAAAAAGAAGATAAAAAGCACAAAAAAACCAAGAGCTGGAACAACTTACCTCAAAGTCAGAACAAAGAAATAAACCTGCCCTGATTGCATTAGCTGACAATGTCCTGCTGGTGAAAGGTGAAGATCAGATGTCTAGGATGACCATTTTACATCCACCTGACACAGCTGATGCTACTGATCCAGGACTTTTTAAATGAACATGGCTATAAACTCTAGTGGAAGTCTGTGGAGGCTGTTTTATGGCGTTCTGCTCTTCCTGATCAGTGACACTACTGAGGAGGATAGCAGGCGACTACGTACTTCTGCTTGCAAAGCTTTTCTATGCATTACTTTAAGCATCTGTCTTGTCACTTTGCTCCGACTGTGTATTCTGCCTCTACGATTGTTATTTTCTGTGCAAATGAACAAGGAAAATAGTAGGTATTCCTGATAAAATCAGAATTAAGAAAATTTACATCTCCCTCCTTGCTGAGACTATGAGTTCGTGTTCATAAGGAACAGTGAGCAAGAAAAATATTACTCCTGAAAGCTTTGAATGTTTATTCAGCTTTAGTCATTCTCAATGTCCTTGATGATTTAACTCCATGTCATTGACAGATACATCGTTCTTACTTTGTCTTAGCAATTTTCTAAAACTGCTCTGTAAGTGAGAAAGACAAGAAGGCTGGGTGATTTATCACAGTGTATGTAATGCTCTTCTTTCCCTTTTGATGGAAGAATTTACAATTCAGAGTGACACTCCATACAGAGTTCAGAAAGAAAACGCTGATAATATCTGTAGCAAAAGAAGGAATGATTCAGCAATTGAACATTAAACAAAGATTACCTCATCGGAAAATAAAAAACAAACACAAATATTTCACAAACTCAACAACACCAAGCAGACCAGGGGGTGCCCATAACTAAGCAAAGGTGGTTCATGAGCTGTTCATGAGCTCCATTTCCAAGTGCAAGACAATGGAATTCAGAGAAACAGAGCAAAAGTAAAACCTTTTCCCTAGGAGGATGCACTGTAATAAGAAAATATCTTTTATAATCAGTTAAAATAGATGGTACAGACTGTAAGATGGGGACAGTCTAGAAAGCAGTCCTGCTGGCTGTATGTAGGTGCCTGTTTGAGACAGATTGATAGCCCACTAAATCCCTCCAACTCTGCTGCTCAGGTTGTTGTTGATAAACTGGGAGCAAACCCAGTTCACAGAGACCCTGCATTGTTATTTCCTCTGAGTAGGCATCTCATCTGGAGCTGAATTCCATCCTTTTCTCTCCTGTCATGTAAATCTTCATCATTAGGTCATGTCTACCTCTACATTCATTTCCAATTACCAGTCAAGGACACTGGGATTTTCATAAAGAAGGTCATATTATTTGCTTGGGATTCCAGCTGTACTGCCATCGGACGTTTGGCTGTCATATGGATTGATATGCTCAAGTTAGCTGGATAATCATTATCTGAGCACCACTATTAGATTAAATCTAGCTTGGGCATGCAGATCAGCCTCATCTCCCAGCTGCAACACAGGCACACATCCATCCCCATAGCCTGGAGATAGAATGTAGAGGCTTAACTGGAGTATTATTGAAATGAGCTCTCCTCCATCAAGTCACTTCCACGCTTAGTTTATGGCTTTTGTTTGCTCTGCTGGGGAGCTGGCAGGCGCTGCTGCTGTCATCGCAGCTTTGTTAATTTCAAGGGAAATCTGGACACACACATCTTTCTTTTCTTTGTTTTGCTCCCCACAAGTCACTTATCTCCATTTTTGGAAGATGTGCTTCACTGAGCCCAGCTGTTTTCTCGCACCCTTGCAGTCATGAGAGACATGCACCATTTATTTTGCATAACATGATTTTGTTTTATTTTCATGCAGCGTATTGGGGTGCATGCTTCTCATGCATTTTCTTACCTCTGAGAGTACTGAAAATTAACTTACTGACCAAAAAAAAAAAAAAAAAAAAAGGAGAAGCAGCCCTGTGTAGTTTGAACATTTCTTTTTATTATGGCACTCTTGGGAAATCCTTGGCATGCTTTGAGCAGTGCTGTTAAAAAAATCAGTAAGCTGCCAAAAGGCACTGGAATGGGATGCCCAGGTAGGTGATGGGGTCACCATCCCTGGAGATGTTCAATAAACATTGAGATGTGGTACTGAGGGATGTGGTTTGGGGGGAAACATTGGTGGTAGGTGGATGGTTGGACTAGATGATCTTAGAGAACTTTTCCAACCTTGGTGATTCTATGATTTTGAATGAATGAGTATATAAATAATGGATCAGCAAGTAGTATGCTCCACTTAGTTGTGTATCCAGATTCTCCATTTTGGATTAGGAAACATTAAATATTTTAAACTGAGGAGGCAAAGGGTGAGTCCTGGACTTGATGCTGAATCCTGACTGCACCAGCAAAAGATCAATTTATATACTGTTTGGTGGTGTATATTATTTGATGATGCATAAATGCTCAGAGTCGTTTAAAATGCATAATTTGACATTATTTTGGACTCTCTTGCTATTAAGTTAACTCAGCCTCTAGGAAATAATTCAGTGGCTGCTTCAAGCGGGGAATCTGAAATGCTCTCTCTAAATTTCCAGTGCTTGATCCAAGTCTCTCGTAAATCTGCTCCTGTTCCCTTTCCCTCTGTCTCACATGAGTAAAATCATACAACCACAGAATATCCCGAGTTGGAAGGGACCCATGAGGATTATTGAGTGCAGCTCCTGGTTCCTAAAATTAAACAGGCTTAATTCACGTAATTACTTGTATGAAGTAATTGCAGGAGTTATCCCTCACCACTTCAATGAAAACATTTCCACTCAAAAATATTGGCAATTCCAACACAGCAAAATGCTGACAATAACAACAAGCACAGCAAGAACTTGTAGCCTATGTGTAATCTGTGCTTGGTGTGTGTGTAATTGATAAAAATTGCTTTCAATTGGTGACAGTAAAGGAATACACCATGCTCCATGTGTTTGTCACTACAGCTTTGTGCTGGCTTTTGATGTCTCTGGAAGCATTGCAATAAGACAGGAGGTCAGTGCACTTCATTGCTTTCAAATGAGTTTCCATATGGTCCGTAGTGTGTAATATAAGAGGTGAAGGCACTCTGGGCTTTCTGACAAAGGCATCATTTTGGTTAGGTTAACACTAGCTTGTAGGGGCTGTTAGGATCCTCAGGTCTGGTTCTGTGTATAAACAAGGCTATCAGCAGGTATGCTGATTCGAGTCTGAATAAAGCTTCTGTATCAATAAAAAAACAATAATTGTAAATTAAAGATGAAGAAGCCAGCACAAGTAGTGCATGTAGTGGCAAAGTACTGTTGTCCTGGTAAGAAGAAAAAGAGAGGAATAAAGGGATTAGGGCCTCTTACAAAGGTGGGCTGGAGATGTTATTTCTCTGACCTGCTGTTAGCTCAGACCCATTAATTCACTGATACAGTACTACAGAAAAAAGCTTTACTTAGAGAAAGCAGGGTTGGTATAAGAACTCCTTTATGGCTGAGGAACTGACAAAAGAAGAGACCAGGTGCTACTGAAAGGCTAAAGGGAAGGTATTAATAGGGGTTCCTCCAAAACTGGTCCTGGGGGTAATCTTATTTAGTATTTTAATTGATAAACTTGGCAGTACGTGCTAATGAAATTTGCTGACAGTGTCAAGTGCAAAAGCTATATCAATAAGAATTTTACCTGTCGTAAAAAGAGAGTCTGATGACCTTGAAGTCTCCGGTAAAAGAAGTGAGGTGAAATTCAGTTCTAGCAAAAATATGAGTTTCTACACTTAGAAATTAATAAGAAGAATTATTGCTACAAGCTAAGAGCTCATCAGCTGAAAAATACTTAGCAGGAATATCTGGTTTTATGGGCTACATTGTGGCCCATGCTATGGTGCATCTGTTTAGTTTAATCATCGTTTGTGTGAGAACTGTGAGCAAATACTGTAAGGGAATGTTGCAGCTCCAGCTGAGTGTGTGAGCTGGTGGCTGGGAGGCGACAGCCAGTCTGCCTGGGCTCACTTGTCTTCTTTCTTTCTTGGCTTACGGCACAAATATGTGGAAGATTCCACATTTACCCCGTCTTTTCACCCCAGAGATACCAGAAAGGGGGCTACGAAAGGGATAGGGGGAGTATAAAGCCTGAAAGATGGGACTTTTTTTTTTTTTTTGGCATTGCACAGTGCTGTGTCTAAATAGCAGGGTGGAGGGACAAAAGTGAAAAAGAAAATTTGAACATCAATGTATGTATGGCTTTGAATAAATGTAGACCAGAAACTGCAATGAATTTAGAAATCAGAGCAAGGTTCCTAAACAGGAGAGAAGCTCAAGAAGAGCTTCTACAAAGAAGTAGATTAAAAAAGGCCCACAGCTTCTTGGATGGGGCTTGTTCAGCCTATGGACAGGGCTGTGAGTAGTGGCTGCTCACCACATCAGGACAGTGGATTTTGGCACACAAATTCTCCAGTCAGTACCTGTGTTCTGCTTATGTTCCCACTCAGGTACGAGAAACCTGACTAAGCCATACTATTTTTAAGCATTGCATCTTAAATCATCTTAGCAGCAGTGAGTGAACAGAGATTCTCCTGCTTTGATTTTTACACATATCTAATAGCCAAGATTTTTTCATCAGTATTTTCATTCATCTCAGCTTGCTCAAGTATAATGAAAGCTGCCTACACTTACACAATTTTCTTTTCAGAATTACAAATGTGTCATCATAATTGCAGCTATATCTCCTCTCTTTTTTTTTTCACTGAGAAGGAATAGCTGCACGTTTATGGCATTTGTTAAGATGCTGCTGCATGTGTATATCTTGACTGTTCAAATGGCAGCAAACTGCTATTTTTTCCCAGAAAACATGAAAATATTTGTAGTCCCACCTTTTTAAATGAAAAAGTTTTTGAACTATTTTTGGCAGATGTTTTCAGCTTTCTGAAATAAATTATCCTTGGGATTTTGACTTTAGGGTTCTCTGGGATTTTCTTTTCTTCTTTGCTACTTTCACTGAAAGAAAGAAAGAAAAGAAAAGGAGGTAGGCAGAAGGAGGGATTAGTGCAATAGATGAAGTAACAAAACAAAAGAGTTGTGTTGCATTGAAACACAGGGAGGATAAAGGCAGTAAAACACCATTCCTATGTGATGTAGTATTGCTGTCACTTTGACAAAAGTGGTGTTCTTAAGCCTGAGGGGAAAAAAAAGATTGACCTGACGTTTTCAAATCATAGAAATCTATAGTAGAATAATCTGTTCTCCGTTCCTGCATTGGAGAAAACCAATAGTGTTGGGTAAGAATTGCAGAATCACTCCAGTTAGACTTGGGAGAACTTCTTTTTAAGTATAGGCGCTGTGGGCTGTGAGGAAGGCTGCAGAGGAGGTGCTGCACAAGGTCTGCGCAGGGAGCGCAGCTGCAGCTGGTTCTGACGTAGCACGGGGAGGTGGAGCAGGTAGGTGACCTTGCCGAGTCCCTCTGGTGTCCATTTTTCAATTATGCTATTTGACTATGTAACGCTGTTTGTAAAAAGGAAGTGTAACTTGGTTTCAAATGCCTAATGGCAGAGAATTAATGCGTTTAAGGAAGGTCAACCTTTTTCCCTCAGACACTAATTTACACATTTTACCAGCAGGCTGCTCATACTAGCAAAATTAAGTCTATTCCTTGGTTTTCTCAGATTTGCAAAGATGTCTCACCTGATAAATAAAGGTTTTAAGAGTCCTTTGTGCAAACATTGACCCTGCCGCTAAGAGGAGCTGAGTGCTTATTGCTGGTACTGACTTTCAGGTCCCTGGTGTTACATAGTTTCTACAGAAATTGGGGAGAAGAAGATAAAGGAGCTTTCCAAATGTTTTGATTGCTTGTGAAGATCTCTTTAGGTTTTAGGCATACTGAAGCCAGAAGGGCATATTGCCACCTTGCCACTGAGAGTTTAGACGTGGCACCGCTGTGTCTCACTGATTAACAGCATTCAGTCCTACAGATCCTTTAAAGAGAGAAAACATCTGAGCGTCTGAAGTCTTTGTAGAGATAAAAAGTCTGGGGAGTGGTAACACGCTGCTTCTGAAACATTTAATTGAGGACTCGGAAATAATAACACATGGCCACTGCATAATGGTTTCATTCATTGTGAGGAGGGGTTGGTCTTCTGCCACAGGTGAATTTCACGTTATTTCAATTGGTTTTGTTTCCCAGAGCACTAAAGTCTGAGACTATTGCTTCTGTCAAATGGTACCTTACTCCTTTAATCATTCCAGTAAAGTCAGTGGGTAAAATAGTTCATCTTCTGAGCAAAGATAAAAGGATCTGGTCCATAAGGGAAAGAAATCCCAGTCTGCTGCAATTGACAATTCAGTGTTCTCCCTCCTTTGCTCATATTCTGATATATTACAATTTTTCAGCAGCGAGCTATTCCTTGTGTAATTGCATTGGAATACCTCAGGCTCAATTTTCTAATAACACTGCATTTTGTGGGGAGATTAAATTTCATGGGTAGTTACAGTGTATCATCTTTTCAGTTCTGAGAGAATATAACAGTTAGAAATTAAGCTGGAATACCAATGCCTGCTATGGATTTATTATGTCGTGTTTTGAATTACCACCTCATTCTCAAGTAACTTTGCCCTGGCTAAACATTAAAGTTCTACGAGCTCTTCAGAAGCTGCTGATGGTTGTGATGCTGTCAGCAGGAGATGCTAGCTTAGATAGTATCTAGTGTTGTATCTGGGGCCAGACAATTAGAAAATTAGTGCACCTTGGAAATTAATTGATGGTTTACACTCCCTCCCTGTCTGATACTATCTGCTCCACCTGTAGCTTGCAGACTTCTTTTAAAAATTGCTGCATTAGACACAGCTGTGCCCGACTGAGGCTGAGACATGGTTGGACAAACAACTGCCTTTTGTTACAAGCTAGATTGGGCTTGTAATCACAACCGACCTTCAGATGGATGCAAGGGGATATCATCTCAGAGGTTTAACCTCTTCGTACGCTGAAACCTTTTTATTCCATATAGCATCTTTAAACCATAACTCTCCCCTAGGAGAACACACAGGGCTGCACAGGGACCCTCTCTGGTCCCCAGCCCTAACCCTGATGTCACCTCAGGTGCCATCGCTCACAAGGCTGCACACTTTTTGACAAAGCAGTGATCACCAGTTCACTTTAAATTGGTAGCTCTTGTTAACCACTGGTAGGAAACCCAGCTGTTAGTTGAGAAGCCTCACTCACACCGCTTTCTATCTCCTCTGTCAACCTCCTACATCCTATTTTTGTGAATTGTGTGGATATATTTTGTTTATTCTCCAACAAAGGATTAGATCAGTAAATCTGTTTCAAGTGTAATTGATCTGATAACAAAGAATGCAAAATCTAATAAAAGTAGAGAAGTTGAGATAGCAAAGAGATAGCAAAGCTGATATTTCCTATTACCTCACACTGTGTCGGAGGTCACCTGTTTTCTGTAAATTTGAGTTGATTCAGGTAAAAGTAGAGATAGTGTGGGTCTGGACTGAGTGTTATGGGTTACCTCAGTAGAGGTGACCAGTCTCAGGAAGGTGAAGAGCTACCCGCCTGTCCCCAGCAATTCTGAAGATCACCCATGGATACCTGAGCGGGGCAGTGCCTGCTGGCAGTCTGCTTAGAGGTATGGCAGATTTGGGAACTGACTGTATCACAGAGCAGGGTGGTCCATGGAGACCTCTGCTTACAGCATCTCGTCCTCCCTCTTCCTGCCTGAGCTTCCCAGGACATCAGGAAAATTAGGCTGGTGCTGTTGCTGATGTGCACTGTGGTGGTCTGTGCTGCAGTGAATTGGGCTCTAGTGTGCCATTCGGCCATGGTAAATGAATACTGAAATACTTAAAATCATAGAGAGTAATTGAGGCTGTCTGTGAGGTGGAGTGATGTGTTTGATTATCCCAGTGGAGTTTTAATGCTAATCACAGTGCTAATCACAGGAGTGCTAATCACAGCACTGATGTCTTGTGGCTGCCCAGTGCAGCCCAGCAAGGTTTTTAGTGTTCTGTCCTTCCTTTCCAATACAACACAGGCCTCTCTCCTAACTTGGCTTTCCAGACCTGTCACAGTATGTCCATGACCCACCTCACAGTGGTGTAGTGTCATTTATCTCTGCCTCCAGATGAGCCATGGTCACCTCTTCTTACTTCAGGCAGGTTTAGCTTTGCACCACATCCCATTTATGTCCACAACAGAGACCACTGGAAATGGAGAATACCCAAGAAACTGTAAAATCACTGCCTCCTGGAAGTCTCTCCTCAATGTGCACTGCTGTGACCAAGTCCCGCTGTCTAGGAATGACTCAGAAGTCACTCTGCATATATGCAGTGGCCTTAAGTTGCACCAGGGGAGATTGAGATTGGATATTTGGAAAAATTTCTTCTGAGAAGGAATGGTGAGACATTGGTACAGGCTGCCCAGGGAGATGATGGAGTCACTGTCCCTTGAGGTGTTCAAGAAACATGGAGATGTGGCACTGAGGGACGTGGTTCACTGAGCATGGTGAAGATGAGTTGGTGGCTGGACTAGGTGATCTTAGAGGTCTTTTCCAGCCTTAATGATTCTATGATTGTATGGTTAATGTTTCCTAGAGAAAAAGAAAAAGAAAAAAAAAAGAAAAAGGACTGAAATGTAAACTAGTATTTCATACAGATAGCCAGACCACATGTTGGGAGGGTTCATTTCTAGCCCTTGAATTTTTTCATCTAAATATGTATATATGGTATATACACAAACACTTCCTGAATTTGTCACACTAAATGGTTACAATTCCTCTGATAGGCATTTGTTAACCCTCCTTAGCAGCTATTATAGACAGGGCCAGCAAAAAAACAATTGCTAATTATGGTAAAAATCACAATGCACATCTGTCCACTTTCCTCTGTGTTGTTTGTGCCAGGACTTCTTTGTCAGGTATCCTCCTTAATGTACTGTGTCCCAGTGGCAGCCCCTGCCCTGTTCCCTGCCATGAACTCTGTGCCCTCCTCTTGCCCATCCTCTCCCCTGGCAGGGGGACAGGGCAGAACAGCAGTGCACCGTCTCAGCCCCCATTATTAATCCCAGGACCATTGTGTTTGTAACACAGCTACTTCTAAGGCAGAGGGTTGCTAGGTAGTGTCAGGAAATTCTGGTTTGTTTGTTTTTTCTTCTTCCATTACAAATGTGGGTCAAAAACTTGGAATTTCTCCCCAGAACGTAGTTATGTATCTGGGCCTGGTCTAAGGAGAATATTTTAGGAGTGAGCTGTTCTTACGTTTATCCAGCTTGCTTTGTTATGGAGATTATTTAGACAGACATAATGATACCAGTGCTAGAAGTACCAACACACATAAGTGCACACATGGAGAGAAGCATGAGACAAAGCAAAGCATATTCTTTACTTTTCCTTTGATTTCCTCAAATTTTAGACCTACATACAAATGTTTTTCATGGTGACTAACTAGGTTCTGGTGATTTTTCTTGCAGAGCATTTGACTAGTTTGCTTTCTCCTCAGCTGAAAATCTGTGTAAAGGGCAGGCTAAATAATTCACACATGTTTAATATTGGAGTGGTGAGCTATTCCTTAAAGGCCAGCATTTCCTGACTTCTTTTTCATGCTTGAGCTGATCTCTGCACGAACCGAGAAGCCTTCCTGAAGCACGCAACCAACTTTCTCACTTAGCTCCTGGACTTTTAAAAACAACACAGATGGGGTCTTTCCCTCAACCTCAGCACACATTCTCTCACTTCTTTCTTTCCTTCTCATTCATACAGTAACTGCTCACACCAGTCATATTCAACTCTGTTTTGTTGGAAGTCACAATGTATAGAGCCAGCAGAAAGCAGGGTTTTGCTTCCTAATTCTTCTCAAGTCATTTTACTCTTAAATACTTTACTTTAAACCATAATTACTGATTTGATTTAGATGTCTTAATGATTCGCTTTATCAGTTCAGCATGAAGACATCTTTGCCTGGACAACCTTGTGACAATGCTCCTTCAGCTTTTCTTAGCCAGCAGGACAGCAAGAAAGGTAAAAACTGTTCTTTCACTTGCTGTACTTATGATTGTTGTTAGAAAATATCTTTTAATTCCTGCAACAAAGTACTGAAAATCTGTGGCACATCATTTTGACTATCAATATGAAATTTGATGAAGATGTGTAAAGAACCTAAATTGTAATTGCCATGTGCACCTCTGTTTTTAGGACAGAGACACCAGCCAAAGCTCCTGCACATCTGTATGGAGTCACATACGTATGAAACAATATCCCAAGGTATCTGAATCTGGCCCAAGCTAAAAAAAAGCAAAACAAAACATGCGCATCCATATGGCACAGCTCTTGGAGCTGCCCCAAACTGAGTCTTTAGAGTCATAAACTCATAGAATCAAGTTGGAAAAGACATCTAAGATCATCAACTCCAACCATCAACCCATCAGCACTGTACCCCCACACAGAATCATAGAATCATTAAGGCTGGAAAAGATCTCCAAGTTCAGCAAGTCCAGCCACTGACCCATCGCCAGCGTGCCCACTAAATTGTGTCTCTGAGTGCCACATCTCCATGTTTCTTGAACACCTCCAGGGACGGTGACTCTGCCACCTCTTGTCCTTCTGCTTGGCCTTCAGTTTTTGGATTTCCATGTACGGATGGTTGTGCTGTGAGTCATGGCTGCACAGAACGGAGGCGTGACTCTTGTTTCATTAAATTAACGTGTATATCTGTAAGGAAGCAGAATCTCCTGCAGATTGGTTTCTATGGAAAACAGTAAGTCTTTAGAAAAGCTAGAAAACTGTTGGTGTACATCTTTTAAGTAGGTAGAATCCTGATTTACAGAGAACGCATTTTGGCCTGCACCGTCTTAATGTAGAAATGCTAGTGCCTAGTATTTTCTGGATGTGGTATTTATTTAATCCAGGAGGGAAGTACATGCCCGAAGAAATGAATGGATCCATTTAACAAAAATACTTTGCATATAAATGCATGTACTGGCTGGAAATTTTCTTGTTATGTCTAATTGCCCATGATGTATGGTTTTACAAATTTCCTTTATTTTAGCACTTTTCAATGTTCTATGTATCTTCATATGCTTGACGGTCTTTTTCTTTTTGTCTGCACTGTTGCTTTTCAAAGTAGCTTTCCCTATTAGCTCTTAGCTATAACTTACATTACAGTTGTGGTGTTTATTATGTGCACACACACCTCTAATCTGCTAAATATGGGTACATGCACACGTGCACAACAGTCATATGCAACCCACACATGTGCACATATAGGAATGCAGGGATAATTCTGCAGGTTACACCCTGAAAAGTTCATGAGGACTGTAAGGGAGTAGATAGTCTGCAAAGCTCTCTGTGGTCATTGTTTAAAAACCAGTGTATCTGTACCAGATACACTATCCAGCTGCCCCTGTTTGGCTAATTGTCAAGTTTATCATTACTCTCCTGCTAATGACTTACCATGATATGCCCTTACTTGGGTGAGCATTGGCTGTGCTTATAGATCTCTTCAAAAAAGTACTGATGGGCATCATTTGTTTCACAAACAAACTCTCTCAAACATCTTCTCAGGGTATTTCCTTGTTTATTCTTACCACTGACATTCAGTTTAATTATTTCTGTTGAACTGACTCTAGTTATTTCCCAAAGAAACTACTTACGTATTAAACTTGTCCCTTCCAGCTATTCCCTGTCCTTCTTTATTCTGCAGATTACCAGTCCCTAATGAGATACTGCCTTCTTCTTTCTTAAACGCTTGCACAAATTCACAATCTACATTATCCATATGTGTGTTTTCTTAATTCTCAATGAAGTGCTGGACTAAGGGCTTCCAATCCAGACATGTGTACAGTCTTTCTGTACTCTGTTTAATCCATTCCTGATCACCCAACTGGGAATCACTGTGAGGCGCATTTCTGAGCTTTGCCCAAAAGCTGTGGACGCACTGATGCTGTCCCTCAGATGCAGTGTGTGGGGCTCGAACATGAAGCCGTGCACTCCCAGAATCAGTGCTTAGCAGGATCGTCTAATGGACTGAGCGTTCCAGAAGCCTGTAAGGGTTTTCCTGGTCATTTGGTTGATGGCCTACAGGTGGTAACAGCAGTCATAGAATCCTAGACTTATAGAATGGCTTAAGCTGGGAGGGACCTTAAAGCTCACCCAGTCCCAACCTCCTGCCATGGGCTGGCTGCCACCCACCAGCTCAGTCTGCCTGGGGCCACATCCAGCCTGGCCTTGAGTGCATTCCAGGAGAACTGGGAAAACTCAAGTGTAACAAGGCAGAATATCTTTAGATGGGCAGCATATAAAGGAAAGCTCTGAAATTCCTTATGCTTGTTATCAGGTGGTGGGCAGCAGGCATCGTAACTGCCACGTGGGGCAGCAGATGAGTTTGTGCTGAGCCCTTACTGCTTAGTGAACAGCCCCACAGGGTGGTTTCTGGCACACCGCTCAAACTGGGATCTGAAAGGAGTACTGGAAAACCAGGGTATGGCTCTGGAATTTGAGACTGTGCCATAATCCCTTTGCTCAGGAGGGTAGAGTTAACATTTCCTTGGCAACCTTTTTTGCAGTGTTCTCTGTTTTGCAGCCTAAATGGTTTGTTAACTCTGATGCTACTGTTACTTTCTGGAGATACGTTCCTTCTTTTAAAATCTCAGCTTTGTAGGTAAATATATAAACATGTTTGAGACAGTGAATTTTGTTTCATATGCCTTGGTCCAGAAATGGGATGTTGAACTAGGCTGCAATATTGTTTGTTTTTTTTTTTCACACCATTTTCAAGCCATGGAATATGAAAGCAAAGAAATGTTTGTCTTCAACAAAATACTTCTGGTTAAAAACACACAATTTTTTTTCATTATTATTATTATTATTTTTTTTTTTGTCCAGAAAGTATTCAGAGGAGATTTATGTTGAGAGTTTGAGACTTTGTAAGGTAGAAATAAGCTGGGCTCACTGATAAAAAGTGACTAATCTGAAACAATATTTCTCACTACAGGCAGGCCACTTTTGTGAAAGGACAATCATGATATTTCTGATGAGTGTGGTGTTAGAAAATTAAAGTGTACTTAATACAGTAATTTAGCCGCACATTATCCTGGAATAAGCTGAAGATAGGAAGGAATTGTCCCACTTTTCTGTGTTCTGAAGCCTGTCTTTGCGCACACAGAAAGCAGCCGGGGGTGATGACTGCAAAAGGCATTACCACCCCGTTCTGCCACAGGCACAAAAAATTAGGTGTCCTCTAGGGTCACATCTGAGGTTCTCAAAAGGCTGGAGAGGCATATATTGGCCATTTAAAATAGTAACTATTTGTATCTTCGCCCATCAGATTCAGGGAATTTAGCATTGAAATAAAATGGAGTGGATGGTGAGAATCAGTGAAATAGTATCATGTGCAACCTTACATCATTTCCCAGCCATTTAAACACATATTGTGTTTGTGAACGCCCTCCCTGAAGTTGTGAGCAAGGAAGCAATTGTGTGATTGCCCCTTTCTGTCAGACAGCTGGCTTTCTAGCATGGGCAATTTTCCACAGCAATCTATCAAACCAAAACACCGCTCCTCTGAGCACCACAAGACCACAGATAACTATGGCAGCAGGGAACCCGTCTGTAATTACTGAAATGATATCCTCTACCAAATTGCACGGAGCAGTCACAAAGGAAGGTCAGAAAACATGCGTTGTTCCACCTGCCTGCCACACCACAAGGAGCTCAAACATCAGCCCTTTATACCTTGCTGCTTTAGCACTGCAGTTTGCTCTCAGTCTCTTTTTTTCCTAATCTTCCAAATTAAGCTAATGTTTTAGCTATCGTGCTTTGAAATCAAGATTTTATTTATCTGCTTTGAAAATATTAATGTGCTTAAATGAGAAAAACACCGAGAGGTACAAGATCTGTCAGTTCCTGTGCACACAAGAAGAACATGAAAGCCTTTCACACAATTAACTAGATTTATTGTTGTTGTTGTGTGTTTTTTTCTGTATAACAAAGAAAAGAGCAATCTAATAAGGGAATCAAACAAACAAGATGTCCTTTATGAAGTGGAGCTGATAATGAGTATCTGAAGAATTTTGTTTCCTTCTCTGCGTCGATATGAAACAGCAGGTGATTTCCTTTAACTGTGAATAGTACAGTAAATTAATATTGCCAGGAGGCATTGGGGAAGACACATGCCACTAATGATGAAATATTGATAAAGATGTGACATCTCTGTCACATTAAATATGCTTCCCATTTGGTACTCAGAAAGGAAAACGGAGAGGGCAGCATTTAATCTAGTCACAGTCTATTAATGAAAATCTCATTTCGGGAGATGAGAACAGCTTGGAGTAGAGACAGTTTTTAACAGATGTTTATCTTCTTCTTTTTTTATGCAGACTTCACGCCTGCTTGTTTAGATGTGTGTCTGGATATCACTGCAGAAATTATAGCTGTAAGAATACTTGGAGTTGTGCACAAAAAGCCTCCAGTCTTCAGTAAATGCAATTTGAAGCATCAAAGTCAGAAGAGCTTTTTGTGTTTTTGTGGCAGCTCTCTTATGTAAAGTGTGACCTCCGTTCTTATTTACTGTATACTTTCCAGCTCTCTCAGATACACAGTGATCATCTGCAATCAGCTCCAAACACAGACACAAGAGAACTTCTTTTAACGCGCCTCTCGTTATTTGCTGGAAGGTCAGTTCTCACTGACCTCTTTGCGGAGACTGAGCAACCATTCCAGTGATCACATCAAAAGCTCATAGGTTGGATGCTCAGAGGAGAAACGTGCCAATAGGAGCTGCCTGTAAAACATGTGGCTTGGGTGGCATAGCACCTTCCTGCAGGTTCACAGAATGGTTTGGGTTAAAAGGGGTCTTAAAGCCTGTACAATTCCAACCCCCTGCTGTGGGCAGTGTTGCCACCCACCAGATCAGGCTGCCCAGGGCCCCACTAGCTTGGCCTTGAACCCTTCAGGGAGCACCTCTGGACAAACCTGACACATGGTATATGGAACAAGTATGCTTTCAGAGCATGTGCTACAGGGACAGCCCAGCACAGGGCATACCCTGCACACTGTCTCTCTTGTTGATGACCATAGAATCATAGAGTGGTTGGGTTGAAAAGGACCCCTAGGATCATCAAGTTCCAACCCCTCTGCCATAGGCAGGGCCAAATGATGTGGATCTTTTTCTCCCAGTGTAGTACTGAGAAGAGATTTTATAGCATAATGGACTATTTGAGAGCTGAAAAAAAACAGCTGTGAAAAGAACACCTCTGCCTCGTATTCCTTGGACTCTGAATACTGTAAATACCACAGCATTTGAAATCCATACTTGGGAAATATCTTGTATCTTGTCATACATTCCGTATCTGTACACTTTAGAAATCCCTGTTTGATTTTGTCACACATGAGTGATTTTCGTGTTCATAAGAATTTTAGAGATTTGTTCAAGTTTTCCTAGTAAATAATTGATTAGTCCCTCACACGATATTTTTCCTCTAGATGTCTTTTGGAGCAGCTGAAAAAAGAAAAGAAACACTAAACATCACTTCTAAAAAAGCAGCAATCCTTTTAAATCCTTTTAATCTACTGCCGAAAGATGGGATAAATCCCTCATTTTTTTGTGGGATTTTCCACTATTTTTGCAGCAATGTTACATTCCCACCATCATAGGTTCTGTGCAAAGGCACTTGAGATAAAAAAGTCAAAGAAAACAGAATCCAGTGTCTCCAAAAGAGACTAGGGAAGTCCGTAGGCTTCTTGTGTTATTCTGCTGCTCTTTAGGCCTGTACATACCCTAAAGGAAATAGGTTTGGGTTTTGCTTCCTCTGTGTGCAAGACTCTGACTTGCTGATGCTTGGCAGGGAACACTCCTCAGATCCTTTGCTGATGAGAACAGAGGGAATGTGAGGTTACTGATGATATCATTTTAAAGAAACTGTGAGGAAAACAAAGCAAAAGCCTGTTCTATTTTTTTTGATTTTTCTTTGAAAATTTAACATTTTCTGTTTGTTTGCTTTTTTAAGTAAAAATATTTCCTTAGTTTTAAACAGTGAAAGCAAAGTGGACCCAGTGGCATAATACATGGAGATGTTCACTACCAGACTTCACATAATATTAAAGCTATAAATCTGTCTTTGCTTTAATTAAACTACTAAAGCTGTTAATCTTTTAACCAGAAGAATTATTGTTCTGAAGGGAAATAATGGAAGTGAACAAGGCAAAACCCTTGATAAATTAAATCTCTCATATTTAATTATTTAGCCTGCCATAATATTTATGTGAAGCTCCTAATTTTTACAAGCCTACATGACACAGGGCTGTAATCTATGGCAATGCTGGGAGATCAGGTGCAGGACACTGCTGTCCCCTCCATCCCTGTGCAGCCACAAGGAGACAGGACACAGTCTCTCCTTTCTCGTTGGCCCAAGAGTTGCGTTGGCTTTCCAGCTCTGCGTCGCTGCACCCGTCCTCCAGAAAAACTCCCCCAACTCAATGTTTTGGAATAAAAAATAAAGATAGTTCAGGTTGCCATGGAAACCTTAATTCTGATTTCCGTGGCTTGTTTGCTGGTTAAGATTTCAATCTTCAAAACTGCATTAATTTTTCAAAGTGTAATATTGATATAAATGTATTTCTCGTGCAGCGTCAAAAATGTTTGCAGCTGACATGGAGGGAATGTAATTTAGAGTACAAGTTTTGTGTGGTTGGAGATGAAGATTACAGAGGAGCTACAGAAGTGACTTCTACACCTGTTTACCCTTGATAATTGCAGGGCTACATTTTGACTGCTTGATATATTTTCATGTATCTGAGGATATTCTTACGTTTTCCATTAAAGCAATTGGTGTCATTCTTTAGGAATGTACATATTGTTTTCTGGAAATTATGACTTGTGGCCTATTGGCAGTGAACAATTGAAGTCTAGAGCATTTAGTCTGAGATTTACTAAATCGCAGAATCATAAGGGTTGGAAGGGGTCCCTGGAAATCAGCCAGTCCAACCCTCCACTAAAGTGCGTTCCTTAGAGTAGGTTGCACAGGAAAGCATGCAGGTGGGTTTTGAGCAACTCCAGAGAAGGGGAATCCCCCACCTCTCTGGGCAGAGTTCCAGTGCTGTCACCCTCGCAGTAAAGAAGTTGTCCTCATGTTTGTATAGAATTTCCTGCATTCCAGTTATTGTCCCTTGTCCTGTTGCTGGGCACCACTGATAGGAGCCTTCCCCCATCTACTCGTGCCCTTTAGAGATTTCTTATGATAAGATTCCCCCTCAGTTTTCTCATCTACAGGCTGAACAGAAGGTTAGTCAAGCACAATCTCCCCTTGGTGAATCCATGTTGACTACTCCTGACAACCCTCTTCTCTTCCACTTGCTTGGAGATCACTTCCAGAATAAGTTGCCCCCATCATAACCTGCCCTAGAGAAGGTGAGGTTGATTGGCCTGTAGTTTCCCAGCTCCTCCTTCTTGTCCTTTTTGAAGACTGGAGTGACACTGGCTTTCCTCCAGTCCCCAGGCACCTGTCCTGTTCTGTGCTACCTTACAAGAATAATAGAAAGTGGGCTGGCAATCACTTCTGCATCTGCCTTGGCACTTATGTGTGCATTCCATCAGGGCCCATGGATTTGTGTGCATCTGGTTTGCCTAGATGATCTCTGGCCAATCCTCCTTGACCAGAGAGAAGCCTTTCTTTCTCCAGACTCTCTTTTACCTCCAAATTACCTTTTACTTCTCTTAGTGGTAAAGACTGAAGCAAAGAAGGCATACAGCAACTGTACCTTCTCAGTGTCCTTCATTACCAGGTGCCTCATTCTGCAGCAGGCCCATGTTTTCCTTATTCTTTCTTTATATATCATATTATATTGATTTTATATTTGTTACGGTTTTCAGCAATTGTTGTGAAGATCAAACATGTTTATGGCTCATTGCTGCCACTTGTCTCTTTTATTCTGGCTGGGCATATCCTGCAGTGATGGATATTTCCATGACCCCCCTGCACAGCTGTCCTGCCTGCCTGCCTGTTCCTGCTTTGCTTGCATTCTCCTGATTTGCAGCCGGACTCTGTGAGTCCTCAGGAAGTACACAGGAATGCATGGTTTGTGCTGACATGTATTTCTCATGTCCCTACTTCTCACGTTAACCAGATCTAAAGCAAATTCTGCATATCAGCCCCAAAACAGTGACTTCTGTTTCAAAAAGCTGTAAGGATGGCATATAATCCCCAGTTTCTGTTCTGGACTGAAGACTGTGCTATGAAAATCAGGGTGATTGTATGATGCTTACTGAACAGTAAATGGCTGAAAATCTCTGGTAATATCCACAGACTGTTACTGATATTCAATGAAATGGCAGCAGCGCTTTATTAACTTCTGCATGACAGTGTTGTGACAGTGTAATCTTCCCAGTTTACCTTCTGCTCTGTCATCACGTGTTTGTGAAATTGCCACTGACATTCTTCCAATGAATCATATCATGAGCCACCAGCTGAAAGATTATTTCAGGAAAGACAATTACGGGAGAGGCATCTTCAGTAGCTTTTCTGAGCTGAAAGACATGGACATCACTGATACGAATTATTTGTAATGTAGCTAGTGTTTATTTTCTGGTAGCCTTAGTAAAATAGAGTCCAAAGTGATGGTGCTGTTCTGATTTAACTAAGCAGTTGACATTTTTTGGAAGCACAGTGGTGTAAGGGGTCCTGCATTACATTTCACTGTAAGTTTTCAAAAGTCTGAAAAAGGGAAATGCTATTTTCCGATGCACTGAGCTTGTTTAAATTTCAGATCGTTTTATTTAACCTAGCATATGTATTTCTTCTGCACTTTGTAAATATTATGTTTGATTGAAAATAAGTGAATGGTTGAATCAATGCTAATCTGAGGAGATGGGCAATTATTCCCTCTCTGGTTCATGGCTTTGGACTCATTAGTGTATGTACGCTCAATTGAAAGGAGTGATTCATTTGGAATTGATAACTAAGTAAATGCTTTAAAATCTTTAAGCAGATTGCTCTGGTGGGACTGGCTCTGTGCTGCTCTGATAACTGATATTCTATGCCTGTCAGTGTTGGTGTTATTTGTGTCTTGAATTGATCTCTTGTTTCCTACGCTTCAAAATGTGTTGCCTGTGGCTGCTGCAGGTGAGCATAAGTGCCTGAAATACAGTCTGCAATTTTGCAATCTGCAATTTTGCTTTTAGCAAAACTGCAAAAAATTGAAAGGGTAACTGCAAAAGTAGGGGTAATGTAACTAACAGCCCTTTGAGGTCTCACATCTAAAACATGTGAGAGTGGCTACGTCAGGTGGTTCTGAAACAGTACTGTGGCATGCAAGAGCCACGCACGCATAGCACAGCTAGTCCTGAAGGATGGGTCTGCAGGAAGTTTTCAGAACCTGCTACAGACAGACTGAACTTGAGCCAAAAAAAGGAAGAGTTAGGTTAGATGCTGGGGTGAAATTCTTTACTCAAAGGACATTGAGGCACTGGCACAGGCTGCCTGGCCAAGCTGTGGGTGCCCCATCCCTGGAGGTCCTCAAGGCCAGCGTGGATGGGCCCTGGGCAGCTCGAGCTGGCGGATGGCAGCTGGCCCAAAGCTGGATGGGCCTTAAGGTCCCTTCCTACCCAAACCATTCTGTAATCCTATGTTTCTATGAATTTGCTCTTCAAATATTGAAGGGTCAGAGCTAGGGATTTGCTATGGCTAAGCTGTGATATGCTCTTGAATTGTAATAAAAACAGAAAACTAAATGCAGCTTTCTCAGCAAAGGCAGTAAATAGAAAGAATTGTGTTACAGCGAGGAAAATAATTGTCAAAGCTAAGAGAGAAAATAACACTCTCTTTGACAAAATGGGCAGCAGTTAATTACAGGCATCACAGGCTGAAATGCCTCTGCCAACATCATTTTGCAAAATCATTCTGCATTCTCTGTTTTCACACAGTGTGAAAGGTGATACAGATGTAGCATGAAAAATGATGCAGTAAGAATCTATCTTTCAATCTAGAACATCTATCTGATTCAACCCAGAGAGTGAAAAAATCAGCTATTTTTCTATTTACTGCCCCAGCTACATGGCTCACTTTGAAACCAGCATTATTCCTTGGTGCCAAAACTGTCAGAGGTTGTGCATGTCCTCCGTGCTCCCCAGCCTCTGTGGGCAGCCCTCCTCCCTCCCTCCCTTCCCTTCTCTATGCTCAAAACTTGAGGAAATGACAAGTTCTCACATTGTGTCCTGAATGCCTTCAAATGCTGTTAAGTCAGAGACCTGGCAGGCTGAGGCAAGAAATGCATTTTAAAGGGAAAGAAAAAAAGGGGGGGGGGGAGGGGGAATCTTGGAAATGTTGCGTGGCCACATCACCTAATTTATATCACAAAAGAGCACCGGCTGGGTTGGTGCCTGCTCTGCCTGTGCAGGAGGCACCTGGTTGGTTCTGTGTTTTGAAAATGCACTGGTGTTCCTTAAAATCCATGTGAATATTATTTTGGAAACGTGATTTGATGGTTTTGTATTCTTATAGCCAGGGTGATATGAGGATATAAAAAAGGCAGTAATTTGCAGTAATTTACTATTTATTAGACTAATAGAATTGGGGAGGAAAAAAAAAGCCAGCAATGTTGCAGACACACAAGGTTTTCCTCAGATCTGAAATAGATGTCAAAAACTTTAAGCTATATATAAACTACTTTCATCTTACATTTGTTAGGTAATAGACAATTAAAAAAAGAAAAGTCCCTGGTTGGAGGTGGATATTATAGAAGAGAGAGGTGAAAAAGGTATTAGTTCTTCTAATAGAAAGAAAAGTAGTAACTATCTGGGAAATAGCAAGTGTTTAGATGAGAGTGAGAGAAATTGTCATGTACCATCAAGCCTCTTCTCCACTGAGTCCGTAATTTCAACTGCCCGGCTCAGTTATGAATTTCATGTCCCAGGTTCAGCTTTTGAAGGGCTGAGAAGTCAGAGAAAGAGGAATTACTCTGTGAAAACACGCTTCCCACTGACAACTGGGTATCTCTAATCTCTGCCAGTTATT
Source organism: Tetrao urogallus (assembly GCF_951394365.1). NCBI lineage: Eukaryota > Metazoa > Chordata > Aves > Galliformes > Phasianidae > Tetrao > Tetrao urogallus. The sequence continues at coordinate 20,677,788 of NC_136813.1, forward strand.
CGAGGTGTCTTGTTCTGGAGTGGCCCATTTTTGGGAGGGTGCCCAGTATGTTCAGGGGAGGTGCACTGGCTGTAGGATGCCTGGTGTTCCTGGTGTGGGATGCAGTTGCTGAAAGGGACAGCAGCCTGTTGCAGTGGCACATGTTGCACTTAGGGGTCTCTGGCATAGTCCTATACTCTCTTCTCCAGGAATTGTGCTTTTGATGTTACGATTAACATATTGAAATAAAAGAGAGATGTAGTAGGAAAATTACTTTAAATTGTGATAATCTCTTACAAGCCAAATTGTTTGTTGATGGTTTTTGCCTTTTCCATGTGGAATGTTTTGTGATGAACAGTAGTATCCATTGGGTTTTCATCTTGGAGATGAGGTGGATGTTCCTCATGTGCCTTAGGGCATGACAAAGGTGCACCCTCAGCACGTGGTGCAGTTGACATGCGAGAGGGAAGGGATGCCATCCAGAGGGACCTGGACAGGACTGAGAGGTGGGCCCATGCCAACCTCATGAAGTTCAGCAGGGCCAAGTGCAAGGTCCTGTACCTGGGTCAGGACAATCCCAAGCACAGATACAGGTTGGGTGGATAATTGCTTGAGAGCAGCCCTGAGGAGAAGGATTTGGGGATGTTGGTTGACGAAAGATTCAACATGAGCCAGCAGTGTGCTCTTGCAGTCCAGTAGGCCAATTGTATGCTGGGTTCCATCAGGAGAAGCGTGACCAGCAGGTCGAGAGTGGTGATTCTGCCCCTCTGCTCTGCTCTCATGAGACCCATTGCATGGAGTACTGCATCCAGTTCTGGAGCCCCCAGCACAAGAAGGACTTGGAGCTGTTGGTGCAGTCCAGAGGAGGACCATGAAGGTGATCAGAGGGCTGGAGCACCTCCCCTACAAGGACACACTGAGAAAGCTGGGGCTTTTCAGTCTGGAGAAGGGAAGGTTCTGGGGAGACCTTACAGTGGTCTTCCAGTACCTGAAGCAGGACTACAGGAAAGCTGAGGATGGACTTTTTACAAGTACATAAAGCAATAGACAAGAGGAAATGGTTTTAAACTGGAAGAGAGTTGATTTAGAATAGATATTAGAAAGAAATTCTTTACTGTGAGAGTGGTGAGACACAGGAACAGGCTGCCCAGCAAGGTTGTGGATGCGCCCAGCCTGGAGGATTCAAGGCCAGGCTGGATGTGGCTTTGAGCAACCTGCTCTAGAGGTGATGTCCTTGCCTGTGGCAGGGGTTTGGAACTAGTTCATCTTGAGTGTCCCTTCCAACACAAACCATTCTACAAGTCTATGATATATAATGTTTTCTATATTTTTGACGTCTGTTATATTTGTGGAGGTTGACTTGCTGTTCTAAGGGGGCTGAAAATATTGAAACATTCAACACTGTGGTAAAAATGACACAGATCAAAAATATATCCCCAGGTGGATTAGGAAGTATCAGAAAGTAATTTTGGAACAGCTACCTTACTGTACATGTAGATGACAAAGTGAGAAAGCCTGGGAAACAGCTGGGTAGGAAAAGAGTCTCTTTAAGCCATATGTTAGTGGAGACAAAAAAAAAGCAAAGGAAGTTATAACAAGGTTTGGGTGTGCAATATTGGTCAAATCCCACTGGAGGATTTTATTTTTGTATGCCTATTTGCCTCCTTTCTAAAAAGCTGTGATTGGTGATTCTTACAGCTCAGACACTTCTTTTTTTTGTCTTGGTGATAGCTTTATTCTTCATGAGAGCTGCTTTATTTGGGGGTGAAAACCAGAAGTGAAGTGGATAAAGTTCTGAGCAGCATAGATGTCACTTCAGATTATGGCTTTCAACTCAGCCTAGAAGATTGCACAGAATCCCACAGAATCACAGAATCGTAGGGGTTGGAAGGGACCTCCAGAGATCATCGAGTCCAACCCCCCTGCCAAAGCAGGTTCCCTATACCAGGCTGCACAGGTAGGCATCCAGGCAGGTCTTGAACATCTCCAGAGAAGGAGACTCCAGAGCCTCCCTGGGCAGCAGAAAATGAAATTTCAGAGTGTTTGAGGATGGAATCAAGGAACTTGCTTTGATAGGGTCATATCGAAGGATGAACTCTGTAGGAAGAACATGCCTTGGATTTCAGCTCATTTCTCATTTCTCATCTGCAGCAATACAAGGACACACCTTCCACTGGTGCTTTCCTGTTTCATGTCTGTGGTGATTGACCCCGCAGCCATCTGCATACCCCCATGCTTGCACCGCAGCTTCTGTAGCCTAAGGAAGAAGCATTCTCACTGTAATTTTCTGGAGTACATTTACTTCTTCCTTTATCGACTGTCTAATGGATGGGTCTGTGACAGCTCTGTAGGTTCTGCTTCTGGGTAGAGATTAGACAAAGTGAGTGGTGCTATGACAAAAATTTCTTCATTCAAACTTTAGGAGAGAATAACTGAAACATGGAGACATGATATTACCAGATGATCCTTAAGGTGCCTTCCAACCCAAGCCTTTCTATGATTCTACTTCGGGTTTTGTGAACTCTTGGTGGGGCTGAGATGCTCCATTTGAGGTCAACTTGAACACATGTTAGTTGGGAAATATTTATTACTGAGGATGACTGATTCAAATGTGCCAACTTCTCCCTGTTCAGCTCACCCTATAATTTAAATACACGTCAGAAGCAGTACTAAATACAGTTACTGGCATTATTGTTAGCATAAGCAGAGGTGGTGTGTATAAAATTAATATCCTTTCTTCTATGGAATTGTAACAGCCTTTGCCTAATTACTAACATTTTCAATTGAGGGAATATTGTTATGATGAATTGCCTGTTACTTGATGAGACATTTTGGATGTAATTGAAATTCAGTGTCAGCATTTCACTTTGGTAATATGATATATTTTCACTATTGTTGAATTTACTTTACTCTGTCCAATCAATTTATTTCAAGTTACGACAAGGCCAGTAAAAATCCAGAAGCTGCCCAAACACTTGGCCACAGTGAGTGGTGCTGGCTAAAGCTGTTTTACAGGTCACAGACCACGTGGTATATATCAAAGCATCCAACAGCAGCACTATAAAAAATCATTTTGCACATCATTTATATTACTCTGTAATGAGCTTCCTGCTGCCTTACACCCACATTATTCTACCTCATCAAATCTGCATTTCTCTGTGCATAGACGTAGTGTTCAATATCTATCATTCTAACAAATGTACTTAAATGTGTACCAGACCCATGCCGTTCATGTGACTCCACTGAATATATTATGAACTTCTCTCTAATTTTGCTTTCTACCTCTGCAATGATTCATTTTTTTCATTGTGTGAATTTTAATTAAATTTCTAGTGTCCTTTGCAGTTCTCCAAAGGAGTTTAAATCAACTCATTTCAATGTGGCTTTCCTAGGAAAGTGACCAAACAGTAGGTGATGGTCATGCATTGCTGATCTCTGAGACTGTAAACTGCTTAACCTCTTTTGCAAAAGGAGAGGAAAGGGTTGGTGAAGCAAACATTGTACCACAGTCAGTGAAAGAGGTTTTTATACTCTGTATGCCCAAAGCCAGAGAAGATGAGGCTGTGCACTGGTATAGGCTTCCTATGTGGTGGAGTACTTGACTAGTCATGCAGTGGCCAAAGAAGTGCTGTGGCATAGGAAGGGTGTCAGTATCCTCAGGGATTTGCACAGTGATAGTTGTGCTCAGTACTTTTAGAAGCAGAGTGCAGCCCAACATTTAAAGGTATGTTCTCAGCAGGATCACACCTCCCTTGGAGACCCATGTCTTCCCTGTGTACACTGGACACATGTTTGGCTTGATGAAGGATCATGACCTGAGCCTCATTTTAATCCTAAGGTCTTTGCTCATGGATAAACATACTTATTTGACCGCGTGTTCTTTATTATCTCTTTTTAAAAATGCTTTTTCATGGACGGATGTCTCTCCATAATAACACCTGAGCTTTAATTACAAACATGGACAGCAGACACACCAAGGAGCACAATGCTGGATGAGCAAATACCGTACCTGGAGATTTTGCCACTTTTTGGAGAAGCATTACCCCGCTGTGAAGGTCAAGCCAAGCTATTAGTGTACTGATACGTGCAAGGCAGCAATCTCACTTCAACAGAGCCCCAAGAAAAGTGAATTTGTTCGAGATTCTCTCCAGACACCACTCCCCATGATTTTTCTCCATTAATTGACTTAAGTGACAGCCCTCCCTGTGAGTAAGGGGTCACAGTCAAGTCCTTCTGCTGGGCCAAGGGGAATGTGCAGGTGTGTTTCCCAAAGCCAGGGAACATGCTGCACTAGTATTATGTGCAGCAGCAGTGGGACAACAGAGATGTATGCCCGGGGCATGCCCAGGAAGACAGCAAGGAAAACACAGGCAGGGAAACGCTGAAAGTCTGGCTGGAGCAGGTGAGGAGGTGTAGGCCCTGCTGCATCCTCCTCCCCATTCCCTGTGAGCAGCCAGCGAGCACAGCCCAGCCCTACAGGAACCATAGGCTTGTGCTTGTTGAGCTGCAAGCGCTGTGGCGCCAGGATGGCAGCAGGCACCTTGTCCTGCTCACAGCCCAACACCCTCCGACTCAACCATATGGACCAGATCATGGGAACAGGTGGGTGCATTTGGGCCTGCAACCTTGGGTTGGACACCAGGGAGTGGGCAAGGGAAAGAGAATTTTACACATGGGGTTTTCTAAGTGATTATTGCACCTTTTTTTTTTTTTTCTGCAGAAATGCATTGTATTCCTACATATACTGGGAGGACACAGGGCCAAGTCAGCACAAGGTCATGCTGTAGGATGCCAACTTGAAAACTGGGGTGTCTGGCTCTTGCCCTGCTTTTGCTCTTAGCTTTTCAGCCTTCTTGAAAAACAAGTGTGTGACAGCTTCATGTTGCCGTCTGCTGTTCTGCAGTGCTGTGTCAGAGCAGGTTCAGGAGAGCTACTGGTAGCACCAGAAAAGATTTGCTTCCTTTGTTGCTTCATTGTAGTAACACTAGCTTTTTTAAAACCTACTTGTTCTGACTTTTTTGGTCGCTAAATATTGATGATGTCTACACAGATATTTACACAGTTTCGATGCCTCTGAGCTCCTTACTCCCTACTCTGGAAGGATTGTCACTGCTTTGAACCTTGCACACAATTTAAGACAGAAAACAAGAGCGAAAGAGTCATGGTAATGAGTCACTCGACACAAAGGTGGTTGGATCAAAGAGGCCGTCTCTCATCTTTCCTGCCTGCGACCTCACATAAACACTCTGTGCTCAGATCCTGGCTGTGCAGACGTGTAAATTATTCAAGCCAACAAACCAATTAGACACCATACATGCCAGAAGTGGGAAACAGGTAGCAGCAAAAGTCATAGCTGTGAGATTTGTTTGGGGCGATGGAGGAAAACAGAAGGAGTAACATACATGGTAAAGACAAAGAGTCGCTGCGCAATGTGTGGTTTGCACTGTTCTTGGGTCTTGGGAGGCCACCTCTCAACATTAAAGAGGACTCTTGAATGTCATCTGTAAAATCCTTGGAAAGTACAGTTCTTTTCAACAGAAAGTTATGTTTTCTTAATATCACATCCCACCATGAGGGGAAGGAAGAGGTCTTAGTTCAGATACCAAAGTAAGCTATCATATGCAAATAATATGTGTGGAATTAGGTCAGTAAGGATGTCAGAAAAGCTGAGACAGACTGAATTTCAATAGGAGTTGATGTAGCATCTCCTGTTGAATTTCCCAGTGTAGGATTTTATCCCAGGTACTTTGGATATACTAGCTTGACCATTGTGCTGGGCTGTCACAGCAGGGCCAATGGCATAGCTATGGGAAACATGAGCTGTACTGGTGCAGAAAATGCACTGCTGGGAGCCTTGAATGAGCTACAGACACCATTTGTGTCTGTAGCTTCTTCCTTTGTGCAGGGTGAGGAAGAGAAGAGAAGGAAAAGCAGAGGAAGGATGCATCAAGATGTTGTTTTATGGCAAGGCTTTTTTGTCCCCTAGAGTTGTACCGAGAATATGCAGGCCTGTTTTTGCTGAAGATCTCATATTGCAGAGCTGCAGGTCCACCAAATAGATCAGTAAGGAGAGTGCTTTGAAGGCAGTCAGGGTGGGAGGTGTCTCTCTGGCTGAGTTGCAGCTTTTTACAGCTGTAGCCTCTGATGCTTTTGAAAGGAGGATAAGAGATAATGCTTGTGGCTTGGGGAGTTGTGGCAGACCCTGAAGGACACATAAGGCATGTCTGTATGAATGTGAAGAGGAAACAGAATGGTGGTACCTGCTGGGACAGATGTAGCGTGAGGAGAGGAAATAAGGCATACACAGGCATTCATGAGGTGAAGGGAAGCTCCAAGTCTGATTCCATAGAACCACCAAGTGCCTTTGGTTGGAGGGTACCTTAAAGATCATACAGTTCCAGTCCCACTGCCATGGGCCTGTCACCACCCACCAGCTCAGGCTGCCCAGGGCCCTATCCAGCCTGGCCTTGAACACCTCCAGTGATGTGGTATTCACAGCTTCTCTGCAGAAATAGTTCAAATATGTGAGCACTGCTCAGATAGGAGAAGCTGGGCTCAGTCATATTTGTGCTGGGGCAAAAATAAACAGCTGGAAAAACTCTGGGGAAATATCGGCCATTCTTTGGCTTTGCTGAGCTACTTTTCTTACCAGTTTCCATTTGTGCAAGAATGAGTCTGATTCTGTCCTGATTTTTAATTATCAGTATTTTTTCATTTAGAAAACACCATGTGTTTGGCTTTTTTTTTTTTTTTTTTTTGTCGTCAGAGATGCACGTTTAGACACAGCAATGCTCCCAAGAGGAAATCCTGCACCCTTTTTGAGACGAATTTGTGAGACCACTGTTCAGACATCTCACAAAAACTGCAGCCAGTTCTCATTCTTTACTTGCTCTAATAACTTTTCTGTAGCTGTTAACCAAGATACATAATTTCCCGGAGTTACATCACACAGAAACAGTGTGGAGATGCTCAGGAAGCATCAATTGAGGGTTTTTTCATTGCTGCGGAAGCTGGGGATCAAGCTTTTCTGTGTGAACCTTCAAGGGAAGGACTTGTGTGCCAGAAGGCTGATAATCTTATATTATGTATATGTGATTATACATGAAGTAGGGGTATACTTGTCAATATGGTCTAAAGGAAAGCAAGGTAATGTAGGCACAAATGTCATGTCTGTTCAGTCCTCATGATCCAAATGATCATTAGATTTGTTAGAAGTGAGGAATTTCTCCCTGATCCAATTGGTGGAAACCTTGGGATCTGTGAGCAAATGGCAGATCCTTCCTATTGCCACTGAGGTTTGTGGCATTGTGGAATTCTCCTCTCTCCATTTAGAGCAAAAAGTCCATGAGCTGAGAAAAGAAACGTGTGTGCCTGCCACCAGTCGTGAGGCTTAACACTGAGGTTTCTGGGCAGCATATACAGTATTTGTACTGTGTATGGGGTCAGTTTCTGACCTTAAGCAGTACAACTCTGACATTTGCTCAGCAGCTGGAGTAAAGAAAAATGGACTGTTGAACACCATGCAAAAGCACTGAACTATAAAGCAGCATCTCCTGTTCATTTTCCTTCTGTTGGCCATTCTGTCACCTGGTTTTAAAGCCGAATGGGAAGTGGATATTCATTGCTCACCTTGCTGGACTTCCTGGATTCCAAACTGAGATGTCTGCATCAGACTTCATCAGAGGAGTTTTCAGGTCTAATATTAAGCTGCAAATTTGAGGTCTCTTCTGTACTTTCTGCAACTGTGTTTGGCGGCAGCTTTTTCAGAACAATGTATTTCTGATTGTACAAAAGGTCTCCCACTTGCTTCAGCTAAACTTTTCAGTCATCCTGAGTTTCCTAATGACGTGGTTTTCAACTGATGATGGCTTATGTGTTGTCTACCTTAACTGGTGATTCTTGAATGTTGCTTATTTTAAAAAAATTCATGCTCACTTCAGTTGCATCTTTCTAAATCTAAAGCCTTTTCTTTTTCCTGAAACGGGAATTTTGTTACCCTTTTTTTAAACTGAGTACATGGTCAGTGAGGATGCCATCATTCATTTTATCACTTTGCGAAAAATGATGCTTTTTTGGAGGCATTTATTTAAGAATGTCAAAATGAGAGCCTTTCACTGCATGGCTTTTTAAGGTTCATTTAGATTCCTGTGCTTCAGAAGATGTGCAGTTTTTGAATTCGGCATGCAGTGGCCTGAAAGTTTCTTCCCTATATCCTATCCTATCTACAGCTTCCTGAAGGGAGGTTGTAATGAGGAGGGGTTTGGCTTCTTCTGCCAGGCAACAAACAGGACCTGAGGAAATGGCCACAAGTTGCACCAGAGGAGATTTCTATCAGACATAAGGAAGAACTTCTTCTCTCAGAGAGTGGTCAGGCACTGGAATGGCTGCCCAGGGAGGTGGTGGAGCCGCCGTCCCTGGCAGTGTTCAAGAGGCGTCTGGATGAGGAGCTACGAGGTATGGTTTAGTGCTTGTGGTAGCAAGGGTAGTGGGAGAATGGTTGCACTAGATGATCTTGTAGGTCCTTTCCAACCGTGTGGTTGGAATCAGGGATCCAAAAGAAAAGAGTCATCCCCTTCTTTGCTCATAAAGTAGCTCTTGCAAAGGTAACATTTTTCCAGTGGTGGCAGCTGTATTTTCATTTACTGATAGCATCTTTCTTCTGGTGAACCACAAGCTTTGCTTTGTATTAATATTTATATTTCTCAGTTTGGGAGCAAAAACTGTATGTTAATTATAGTGGAATTGGTATACGAAGGGAAATTGCTCATTTCCACTCTAAAAAATCTCCTTAATCAGATTATAGCGAAAACATGTTTTCCTGTTATTTTTTTTTAATCCCATAACATCCAATTAATTTAGTTTAATCTCCTTCATCTCATCATGCTATATATCTTCCTTGTGGGTGGAAAGTAAATTACTCTTTTCTGAAACATGGAAATAAATGACAGGTCATTTCCTTCTACCTTTTTTTTTTTTTTTCTCCAAAAAATACTGGTGCTAAAATGTCTTTCCCAGTTAAGATACTAAACTGGTCAGGCACAAGCAACCTGTTCCTTATACCAAGTCTTTATCCATAGTCTTTAATGATAAGCTTCAGTTTGGTTACTTAATATTTTATGGTTATGAAGTTAGACTTGCTGAATGAAACCGTATGCTGTGATTTCACCCAGTGACTTCATGGTTTAAAAGCATTAACCCATTAAATATCCTCTGTTTTAGAGAAGATTGACTCATTAAGGTAAAGCTCAACCGCTGCGAGTTGCCTTTGATAATGTAAAGTATTTGGAGGGTTCACTAATGCCTTGCTGCAGAAGCTTTCTTGCACTGAGCATGCTGACTTTATTTGGTCAGAATAACTGATGAAGTGATGTTAAACTGTTCAGCTGAGCACTTATGACAACACTCAATGGAAGCACCTGAGAACTCCCCGTTAAGTAAATAGTTTATTTGGGCATTCATATATGCGCAGGTGCTTAAGAGCAAAGCAGGTTTCCAAGTTGCAGGAGCCTTCTGATGGTAAATGGGACTTACTGTTAGTCAAATCAGTTCAATTAGCTGCATCAGCAGCCCATATTTGTCCTCTTTTACTGGCACTTCACTGCCTTTTGGGTTCTTTGTTGCTTAGCAAAAATAATGAAATCAAGTAATATAATGCTACATGAGTATCTGGATCTTAAGTTATTTTACAGTTGAGTAGAGTGAGAAGTTTTGTCACTGCAGCATTAATAGCGTTGTTATCATTGCTTTTAATATTATGGGACATCATGTTTTTTTGCAAATGAGAAATTAAAGGCCCGAGCAAATTAGGTTTGGGATTCATCTGCCCTAATTAGATACCTTCAAGTTAGAATTTCTCAGTTTGAAGTATTCACCATAGACTTTTCTAATCAGCATAGACAAATAGGCACCTCTTGAAAGTAGTTCAGGTCTTCTTAGAAGACAACTTTGCAGATGTCTCTTCTGTGCTCACTGGAAGGAGATTGTAGAGTGGCTGGTTCAATTTTAGCACTTCTTTTGGGGCAAAATAATCGCTTATTTACTGAGTATATTGTGCCCGCATAAATGTCAGTGGCAAACATGAATACTAAATACAGGTTTGGCTTTTTCTTCCATCTTTTATACGCGTGTTTCGATTCCCCACTGGTCACAGGGTCTCAGGATTTCCTCTCAGGACCCTGACTCACTCTGGTTTTAACTCAGATTGGACGTGAATGTACTATTAACCCCACGGAAAACCACAAACTGTTACAAGGTCTAAGAGATGGGTACTCTTAAGGATAGCCAAGCGTAGAGCCACTGAAGATAGATACTACTGGCCTGATGACAGCATTTGGTTACATCAATACCAGATGTCTACTAAAAATTTAATTTTGGAGAACTACCATTATGAGAAGAAGTTGGCTGTTCTGTTTGTTTTGCCTTTGTTTGTGTGTTTCACCTTTGTTAGACGTCATTTTTTCTGATGTATAGAAGTACCTCCCTTGTTCCCAGTGAAGGAGGTGTTGATTTGGTGGAGCTGTCAGAAAAGGCTTTCCAAAAACGCCCAGTTCAGGGTTACAGATTTCTCAATTGGACTGTGAGGTAACTGTTGTCTCCTAAAATCACTGAATCATTCTCTTGCAGACTCTTTCAAATAGTTGATCTTAAGCATTGTGGCATCTGCTTGAGGGCTGGTGATGTGCCTGAGTATGGAGTCCTGTTGTGCCATCACCTGTAGAGGCAACATCATCACTTTGCCTCCTGTCAGAGTTTTTCTGTCATTACTTTCTCCTTATTTCAGTAGGGGCTGAAGAGAGGGAAACCAATGGATGTCACATTTATTTTAATTTTTTTAAAAACCTCTTTTTTCTCTCTCCTGTTTCCAGGATCACAGGGAAGTTTTCCTCTTAGGTGTAATATGATGCTGACAGTACAGAAGGTCTCTGCCTTTTGCATAGACTCTCCTGAGCAGAGGGACAAGCAGAGGGAAATACTGGCTGGGCAAAGGCAATGAAGCCATGTGCATGCATTGGGCCAGAAAAGGCTCACTGCCCTCATCCCAGCCTCCCTGCAGGCACTTCTGCACTTCCCACCAACCCCATCAAAGGTTCATGTGTGTATTTTAAGGAGTCACTACACATACTGTTGTTCTAATCCAAGGCTTTGATGACTGCACAGCAGTGAAATAAAACATGTAACTTTCTAACAGTATTGGTTTCCAGAAAAGCCAATCACTGACCTGTGACTGCATGCTTTTCCTCTCCCTGCATCCTGCCATGCTGTGCCGAGCTCAGTTTTCACATGAACGGGGAGCCCTGCACAAGTCAGCAGAGCTGACTCGGGCTGAAAACCTCTAAAATTGGTGGATCAAAGAGGCTGAACAGAGGAACACGATGAGATTTTATTTTTACTGAGCTTTCTTTTGACCCTGCTTTTTTGTATCAGTCAGATGACACCCATCCATTACTATTTGCTTCATGCAGTTCTGAATGTACAGGGTAACTTGTAGCTAAGAACCATTTTCAGCTCTTACAGGACTCTCCTCTTTATCAAATGCTGAATTCAACTTCACCAAAAATACCTTATCCTCAAGCATTTTTGACTTAGTTATTATTCTCTTATGCTATTATCTAGGCAAGCGGATTAGTGAGTCTGTGTTTCCATGCAGATATTTTCCCAGTGTTATCAGTGATTCATTTAATAGAATTACAGATACACTGACAGGAGAACAGCTGAAAAGCCATGACTGAATGCTCAGCAGGAAAATAGACAGTCCAGTGCTTTTTCCTACACCGAGCGCCACCTCAGGTAAACTTGGATCCCAAGTCTTCTCCTAGGACTGAGTTGGTTTATCAGCGGCTGTAACCTCAGGACGTCACCGCGGATTTTAGTCCATGTTTCCTCTATTTTGTCAGGATGGTGCCTGACCTCTAGTGGCAGGAGATGTCAGTTGCTCGTGGATCCCGGTTGGGAGCAGCAATTTGCCGACGTTGAGGTGATTGTACAGTACGTGCTTTTGTTGGAAAATGAAAATCAATGAATGTAATGAAAAATATATTAAAATGGGATGTGACGCCAGATATGGATTAATTTGTATTTACCAATAACCTGTCCTGGAGGCAGAGGTTTACGACAGAGCTTTTGGATTCCATTGCTGGTGATAGTGGCAACCTTTTCTCCCAAGTAACAATGACAGTACGAGAGGGAATAACCTCAGGCTACACCAGGGGAAGGCTAGGTTGACCATTAGGAAAAAAATGCTTCTCAAAAAGAGTGGTGATGCAGTGGCACAGGCTGCCCAGGGAGGTGGTGGTGTCACCATCACTGGAGGTGTGCAGGAACCATGGAGATGTGGCACTGAGGGATGTGGTTAGTGGGCATCAGAGGGATGGGCTGTGGTTGGATTAGATGATCTTAGAGGTCTTTTCCAGCCTTAATGATTCTGTGATTCTAACTCGAACCTGCAAGAAATGCATTTCCTAGAAATGGGCTCTGTGTAGGCAGCTGATTTGTGCGGTTCTGCTCAGGCTGGTTGGTTCGCGTGCCGTTTCCAATGCAAAGGTCTGTTTTAATTCTCTGTGCCTGCAATCTGCACAGAGCAGGGCACAGCAAGGAAAACAAATGACTCATCACTTACACTCAGCACCCCTCCGTGGCACACATACGCCTTCACACCAAGACAGCTGAAGAAGAGAAGGAAAAAGAACATTGTGGGGAGACCACCCACCTTCTCTCCATCAGAAGACTTTTCTTGGTCATTAGGGGTTGATCTTTGTACTGGACTCACTCCAGCTGATGGGGAGCCAAACATTTATTCTAGGAGAGGAAATAGCATATGGGGATTGAAATATAAGTAGGCACTGACTGTATAAAGCATCTACTTCTGCATCATGTGTACACTGACTGTACATTTTGGCAGACATCTTCAGAAATGCTTGGAGTAGTTCAGCTACTCATTTGGGATACTACTCCAGGGTTTGTTTTCCAAAGGGTGGGTTGTTCCTGTGTGAGGAACCAGACTTATCCCATGCTTCAGACTGGTATATTTGGGCTAAGGTGACAGCAGGGCACTGGTTCTGTTGTACCTGCCCACATGGTGCTGAAAGGACAGAGTATTCAGTAATGCCAAAATGTAGGTATGGAGCTTTTCCCTAAGCCTCTGCTGTTGATCACTGAAAGCAGCAAACTAGGTTAGCTGAATGCGTTGTCTGACAATGGGGCTGAAGCTTTGTTCCTAAGTGACCTTCCATAGGACTGGATGTTCTAAAAAGACCGAATGGCCTCTTATCACCCTACGCCCTACTTCAGCAGTGAAGCAGGAGCGCAGCCGGGTTCAGCTCTGCTGTGCTCAGAGCTGTGCAGACTATTAGCGAGTGACACATCTCAGCACTCAGCTTTGTTTCTTTACTGACATGTTTGCTACCTTTGACCATTCCAGTTGAAAACTGTGGCATAGATACATCTACACACACTTTTTCCAAAGAATTGTCACCATAATAGTCACTGCTAGATATCAGATGTCTTTCTATATCTGTTTCACATTGTGAGTCTGAATTGTTTCAAGGCATCCTGCAAGCCATGCTAAAGGAAGCATTTTATTAATATGTAAAAGACCTTATGTAGACTGCTAGATTTTCAGAATTACTTGTTAACAAGCAGTTAAATATTCACAGAAAGGAAAGGCATAAATAAAGAGGACTTTCATCTTGCAGACTTATAGAAGTTGTCATACGCTGCGTTTGTGTTAAGTGGTAGTACTTATTCATATAATTAATAGGTCTCATAGCTTATCTTATCTGATCTGGACTGTGGGAAGGGCAGCATTTTTGAAGCACAAGTCTCTGCCTTTGTGGGAGCTTGGCTAAGCCCTGGCCGTGGTGCACCTCACAGCTCTAACCCTTGCCTGCAGACAAAGGGCCGCCAGGGCAGTACAGTAAAACTTTCTGCCCTGCAAGTCCAGCTCCCCCCATTCAGACTGCGGACAATCAGGAAATTAGTTGTCTTGCCTTTCTTTCCATTCCTGTTCCAGGGATGATGCCAGGCACAGCAGCTCCTCTCTGCATGCTGTGAGACGTGAGTGTCAGGCACGGTCCAGTGGAAACCAGCATTGCCAGCAAAACCCATCCTTTGGCAGCAGCCTGGACACCTGCAAGCAAACAGCAGTTAGGAGCTCACCTCATGCTTGGGCAAGAGTGTGCTCTCACGTTGTGAGACTGAAATTATAATGCTTCCTGGATATAACCCCAAATGACTCCTTGCTTTTGACAGCATTTCCATGAGGATATTTGGAGAGTTGTTGTTTGTGTAGCTTTTGTGGAAACCAGCAACTTCCAGCCCTTGTGGAAAGTCCCAGCAAGTCACCAGCTTTCACAGCTGGGCAGAGCCAGGGCCGGGCTCTGTTTGCCTATACAAGTGTTTGTGGCAGAGGAGTTGGACTAGATGACCCTTAAGGGTCCCTTCCAAGTCAAACAATTCTGTGATCTGTGAAGCAGATTTGATTCCCCATGTAACACCATTGCCTTCCAAAGGTGTTTCCAAAGTGAATATGTGTGGCCCTGCACAGACTGGTTGTTCGATGGAGTCTGAAATAGTCTCCATCCTTTAAAGAAGAGAAAGCAGGCTGAACTGTCTCATTAGCAGTTCAACCCTGGTAGAGATGGATTGTTCTTGGTAATTCACTCCTTTTTTGCACTGCTCTGCCTTTGGTAACATATGGATGTTCATACTTGCCATAATGGGGGTCATTTGTATGTTAAGCATCTGCTTTTTGTAATGTGAATAATATCCCATGTGTAGTGTAAATGTCCCCCAGCCACTGTTAACCTATTAGCAGCTTCACTTGTAGGGCAACAGCAGGTGGTTTGGGAAATATGGTCAGGAAACAGGGAGTTCATAAGCTTGGATTCTGAATGGATTTCTCAAAAGAAAAGCAGCTTTCACTGCTGCTCTGCCAGCTATCTCAGGTCTCAAATTCCACCTGAAAACCTGCTCATGCAGCTCCCCTGTTATCTCTTTTCATATCTTTTATGCTAAAATAACACTGGAATAAACTCAGGATTGGTTATTAGAGGAGTGAGTATGTGGAGCAGTACTGCTACCAGACCCAGTGCTTGCTCCTATTCATTCTTAAATCCCCCGTGCAGATCATTTTAATTTTCCAAATTTCCCATGATTTTAAGGAAGTATATGTGTAATAGAATATAATTTCCATCCACTTTCAGAGTGAGTAAAACTAGATAGGTGTTCCGCTCTGAAAATTCACAATAGACCCTCAGTAGCATCTTATAAATTTTTAAAAGCTTAATTTATTCCCTTCATATTTAAAGCCATGAATTACTCATTACCTAGCACATCCTTCCTCCTGTAGGCAAACAGCAGTAGCTGCCGCATGGTTTTAAAATGAAAGCTGTTGAGATAAAGGCGGGTTTCATTAATGAGTTACTACTGCGATATTGCACCACGGGTACTCACAGCATGGTTGGAAGTGACTTTTATCAAAGATTTCTCCCATTTACCAGAATTGCATGGCTGCAGATGAAAGCAGATCAACTTCATCTCGTCTGCAGATAACCTGGTTTCGTTTTTTTTCTGAAATGCTCTTAACAACAACAAAAAAAAACCACTAATATTTACTTAATGCCATTAATCCAAAGCAATTTACAATTAATCTTCATAGCTGTCTTGCTTAAATAATGATGCTGGAGAAGCCAGGCTGATTGCCCAGGATTTGTTTCCAGTGCAAAGTACTGTCCTACTAATCATCACAGATTTCATTCAGTTTTTCAATATAAAGACAAATGCTGATAGCAAATAACTTGCAGTCTGAAGCTCTGCTGAAGAAACTGTGTAATAGTGACCACATGACACTGGCTGCTCTGGAGGTACTGCAAGCTCTCTGCTCCCTTTCTAGGGAAAGTGAATAGAGGGCAACAGTCACACTGACCAGTAGCAGTAGTTGTGATCTACTTCTCCAGGCCTTGCCATTGCCTGCATCCTTCCCTCGCTTCACACAGTGGTAAAGCTGTATGTGTAGGTCTGGGATGAGCTGGGATGAGTCCTCCCTGAAGGCTGTTTGGAGAATTCAGGAGTGAACAGCAGCTCTTTCTCTCCTCCTTCCTCTCCTTCCTGCTATTACCCACACTCAAAGTGTCAGGGACTGAAAACCAAATGGCTTAAGATCTTTGTTTATGTTTGATGTAGAGGAGGAGCTTCTTAAGCACTTCTTGGAGCAAATGCACCCTTAACTCTGGTTCAATATCAGAGTCCATTCAAAATAAAGTGTATTTCTTTAAAAAGAGATCTGGGAGATGCCCTTGAGTTACACTTTCCTATTGAAGAAGGAGAAAAAAAGAGTAGAAATTTCCTTTCCAGTAACAGCAGCTGTGATTTTCGCATAGCCACCTGCCTTCAGTACCCAGGAGCACAGGAGAAACACCAAGGGCATGCGGTGCGGCTGCAGGGTTGTGGAGGCAAAGGGAACACTGCAGAGCCAGCAAAGCAGTGCAGGATCTGTGGGGCAGATCTGCCACTCGTGCTCTCCCAAGGCCTCTGCCCATCCTCAGCAGTGCTAAGAACTGTCAAACTCCTCGTCAAGAGTGCGCAGCTTTGAAGAATTTTTCCTGCAATGGCAGTACTATGGAAATCAATTGGATTACAATTTTATTTGTAGGCAAAGCTCTGGTTTAATATTCTTGCACTTGCACAGTACTATTAATTAAATGCACCCGCAATACAAAAAGCATTATTTGTGTTAGCATCAAACACTGCAGATCGTATTTCTGGCTGTACTTTATGACTCCTTAACATAATTCAAACTCACCTCTCACCCACTCAATTATATGTAGCTTTTCTTGAACTTGTTAATAATTTCAGATATCTTCAGAAATCTACTGGAATTTAAAATCGTAGTACAAAATGAGAAGCTCTTCTACTTCAATAACTCATGTATCAAGTGTATGATTAAAAAGCTTTCATTTAAGTAGTCCCTTTAAGGACTTAACTACAGGAGGATTCATACAGAGGTGAAATTAATAGGATATTCCTCGTTAATCCTGCAGCTCAGTTTTCACTTGTTAGAGACGGGCTGGGAATTTATCTTCAAAGGTCCTAATTAAGAAAAAAAGTGTTGGCAAAGGTGCATGTAATTACATCTTTTTGTAACATCAGAACTTTGCTTCATGATGGATTTAGAAACATGATCTTATAAATAGACTCTTTTTGCAAAATTAAGTAACCTCTTCCCTACCCGAGCAGAGCCCAAAATCCAACCAAGTACCCAAACTCTTAAAAGACCATCGCTTGGAAGTTGTCAATGGTCACAGCAGGCCCTCGTGAATTTAGATGTGACACAACAAATGAAGAGTTCATAACTGTGAATTCAAGTAATTAGCTATTAATCGTTGCCTAATTTGAAATTACCTGAACCCTCACATCCTGGCCAGTCATAGAATCATAGAATCACTAAGGTTGAAAAAGACCTCTAAGATTATCTAGTCCAACCATCCACTTACCACCAATACTGCCCAGGAACCACATGCTTCAATGCCACATCTCTGTGTTTGTTGAACACCTCCAGAGACAATGAATCCACTCCCCCCTGGGCAGCTTGTTCCATTGCCTTGCTACTATTTCTGAGAATAAATTTTTCCTAATATCCAACCTGAACCTACCTGGTGCAACTTCAGGCCATTCCCTCTTATCCTATTGCTGTTACCTGGAAGAAGAGGCCAACACCCACCAGCAGAGCAGTGGTCTGAAGAAGAGCAGTAAGGTCTTCCCTGAGCCTCCTCTTCTGCACTGTGAACAACCCCAGCTCCTTCAGCCTCCTCCCATTTTGTAGGCAGGGAGCCTCAGGCTTTCCAACTATGCTGTGTGTTGCTGAAAGCAAGCAAACACAGAAGAGGCCTTCCCACTTGTCTCTAAAGAGCATTCATTGGGTGCTTTATGGCTAAGTATTGTTCATGGCAAAACTTGGACTCTTGGGATCAGACTCATGTAAAACCTGCTAGTTAGCTGTAAGCAGTCATCTCCAAAAGGAATTGGTGTCTCCATTGAAATACTAATTCATTTTGCTTCTCTGTGGTGGTTTCCTGAGTGCCGCTGGAAAAAGATGATGATATACATCCTAATTTCACTACTAGCCATTAGCCTCCTCTCCCACTGAATTTGAAGTTTTGAAAAAGTAAATGTTTTTTTGCTAGTTTGTGTGAATGATGCACCTGACAAGGTCCTAACAAGGCTGTGACTAAAGCACTATCCAAGTTATTTTCAGAGAGTTTTGTTCTGACACAAATGACTCGGGATGCTCCACTCAGGAGTGTTAACAGGGAGTAGCTTTGCTGTCTTAAAAAAAGATCGTAGAAGTGCTGGGACTGAATGCTTGTTGGAATAAATTGAGGAGTCTTTTGCATCCAGGCATGGTTTTTTTAAAAAAAGTCATGCCCTTTATCATGTTTATCAGTCATTTTAGTAACAGCGTTGACGGTCAATCCTGAAGACGTTTTTGTCTGCATGCCACAGTATTATGCCACATTGGAATAGATAAAGCAGTTGTGTTTCCAACCCAGCAGCAACTTGCCCCTGGCGCAGAAGATCAGGAAAGATTTAATGAACTTGTTGTAACTTGCATAATTTTAATGCTGGCAAGTAGTGCTAGGCCATGGAAGTGTGATGGTTTTGACAGTTTCCCTAGATACATTCAACCCAGCAGGAAATGTGCATCCTGAGTGTAAGTGGTAGTGTAATGCCATCATTGATTACTTTCATCTGAGCAAATAGCAGTGTATTGTCATTTTTCAAAGCCTGACGTTGGAAATTAGTGTTGTTTACTATTCCCCCTTCACTGTTCTACTCCAGGCTCTACCTTTATAACCCTGTGGAGATCACTTCTACATGCTTCAATTAGGTAGTCTTGCCTTATATTACTTACTAGCAGCATTTTTTTATTAAAGAGGAGCTGCTAACTTGAACGCTGTTACTATCCGTAAAACTTGAATAGGAAGGGAAAAAGGAATTATAAAAGGATCAAATGAACAAAATGCTTGATACTTCAACAAGTGAAAAAACTAAAGATTTCTCTTCCATAAAAGCACTGGAAGCTTTTAAGAACTGCATTTTCTATGTACTCCCTGTGGGTTTCAACATAATTTTGCTTTTATATACTCTGAAGAGCTTTCGTTTCGTGAAATGAATGCAATTTAACACCTGTTCCCTGCAAAATATCATAGACCAACTGGTTTAGATTATTTCATTTTGCAGAAATAGAGCTGAAGCACTTTGTAAAACTTATTTAACTGGGTCACTGGGTCACGGCATTTAGTGCTGCTGACTTGCAAAATAACTGCATTTTGCTAAAAAGCATCTATGAAAGACTTTTTAGTAAACATGAGATAAGGAAAGTTTGTAATAGGTCACACTGGAAAATGAAAATATAGTCTCCGTGGAAAATACAGTCTCCGTGGATAATGCCATTTGTAAAATGCACCTGTTTTGCTTGATGTTTTCTCCCTTCAGGTGTATTTGAATTGCAGTTTTACTTCCAAACTCCTCCCAAATGACAGTATTTACTAAACATACTTTGACCAAATTGTTTAAGATGTTTTATATGGAAGAACATCTGCAGATATTGTCTACTTGAACTTCAGCAGGGCCTTTGACACCGCCCCTACAAGGAGAAGCTGATGAAGTGTGCACTGTCAAGCCTAAAGCCCTCAGTCTCAGCTGATATCAAGGCCCCTCTCACCTCAATGCCCCTCACGGAAAAAAGAAGGGACAGCTTGTAGGTCAGTGGGTCCACTTCTTCCCACACTGTTGCTGGGGTTTCAGAGGCTTTGCCTGTCAGGGGAACATTCTGTCCTGCCCCTTGCACTTCCATGACAATTAGGCAGCTTCTCGGACATAAGTGATGAGAGTTCCCCTGCCTCTTTCCTCGTGCACTGGGGCACAGTGTCTCTCATACAGCAGGGTGGATGGTTGCACCCACTGAAGCCTCCTGTGATGTGGGAGGAGACTCAAATGATGCAGGTCAGCCAGGCTAACCCAAGCTTCTATTACAAAAGGCGGGCAAAGTTTTCTTGAACAGCATATTGCTCACAAGGGTGCATATGGTCTGAGCACACTGAATGTCTGCTCTGAGAAGCTTAGATGCTATGCTGCCTGTCTCTAAAGCACCATGTAGCTTTGGTGTCTCACCCCACCCTTCTGCTCCAATCAAAGCACTGCTCAGCATTCATGGGACATTCTGTTGAGCTGCTTGTGGGCTGGGCCTTCATATCTGAAATGGAGACATCTGTTGGTTTGAAACTCCTTCAGGGTTGAGAAGGTGATTAAGAGTAAGTAGTGTGAGCTGAATTTGAACATGAAATGAAATTCAAGTTAAGTTCCTAAGCAGCTTTGAGGATCTGTGCCTGGGCTCATAAAATGCAATTAATTAATGACTAGCTGGAGACCCTCTAGGGTTCTACGATCTTTGAGGTTTCAGTGTGGCATCTCCCCTCTTAGCCCATATATTATGCTCTGAAGACGTTGTTATGCCAAGGAAGGAGGCAGACACATTAACTAACTCCTCAGTCTAGCACAATTCCATATAAGCTATAGCACGCTGTGGCTTGGCAGTAGGGAGCAAGAACTGGTTGCTACCAGACCTTACATACTGATAATTGCTAGGACATTGCTTAAGTTTTCCTAGCCTGGTGATCTGTGGCATCCAGCTTGTATTGCTAAAACTGCTGGACATTCATTAACAGAATTGGAATGTCGTTAATACTGTTACCAAGGATTTTACTCTGTAAGTGTCTGAATATGGCACTCCAACACTACTCAAGCAAATTAGAAGTAGCAATTCCTGGAAAGAGGCATTTATTAATGGTATCATGCCCACAAGTGTCACCAGATGTTGTTCCTTATAAAAAGGCTCTCATTTGGCACTTCTCGCCTTTAGAAGGAACTTCTTACAGAGCAGATGTCACTTCTAATCCTATCTTTCATGGGGGCCCATGCCCTGTTAAAAATGGCATGCCAATTCAGAAGTAGGCATGGTGCCATTGAAGCAGATGGTTATGAGCACAAGTTGTATTGTAGAACTGGTGTTTGCAGAAATGTGAATGCTGGGATTGAAGCCTACGCAAGATCATCAAAATGTTGCTACCCAGGAAAAATTCCTCCTAAGGTAGTTTGATACATGCCACTGATGCTTTACGGCTGGTAGAAAATGGGTATCAGTATCATCTATCTGGCCAAGAGATGACCCTTTCAGAAGGTTGATACATCAATTTCTTCAGCCCATTTTAAAATCAGCCAGTGATGGGCAAAGCTACCATCAACATGCAGGCAAATTTGATACCATACTGGAATTCTCATCTTGCCTGGTAGTGTTGTAACTTTTTGCAACAGCCCAGATATGATGTGCTATGATCCAAAGTGTGACATAGTCAGAAAATTGCCTGCAGTTTCCATTTAAACATGTGGAGGTTTTATTTTATGTTGAAATTTTCACTTTGTCCAATGAAGCTTGTAATACTTCAGTAGGAAGCAACATGTAACTCCACTCAAGTAAGAAATCCATTTAACTGGCTCCTAAAATATGTATTTTAATTGTTGACGTGAGATGAATAAATATTGATACAAGAAGGTGCATCAGCAGAAGGCTGTATTTTTCGTATCTGTTATGTATGAAGGACATTGAAGTTAGGTCAGTGCCTCAAAAATTACTCTAAATATCAAAAACTTAGAGTGAAAACTTAGAGTCAAAACCAGTAAAAAGGCTAAGTTTTAAATTCCATGTGAGTGTACAGAATTGGATTCTCCATTTTATTTTTTTTTACTTCATCAGTTACAGAAATGCCACAAAGCCTGATTGTTTCTACCATACTATTGCACACCTGTAGTTATGGGAGGTGATAAACACAGCCAATCAAACCAGTGCAGGAAAAATTGTTCTCCTACCTTCTGTGCCATGAAGAATTGTTCATATTTATGGTGAAAGAACAAAAAGAGAGATATTTATTCCTGTAAACATAACTTTTATATGTCTAGCTAAAGTCATAGAATGGCTTGATTTGGAGGGGACCTCCAAGATCATCTAATTCCAACCCCCTGCCCTGGGCAGGATTGCCAACCACTACATCAGGCACTAGCTCGGGTTGCCCAGGGCCCCATCTAGCCTGACCTTGAACACCTCCAGGGATGGGACAACAACAACTTCTCTAGGCAGCCTGTGCCAGTGCCTCATTACCTTCTCAGTGAAAAATTTCCTCCTGACATCTAGTCTAAGTCTCCCCTCTTTCAGTTTGAAATTGTTCCCCCTTATCACTGTCTACCCATGTAAAAAGTTTTTAAGCTCCCATTAAGTATTGGAAGGCATAAGTGAGATCTCCCCTGAGCCTTCTCTTCTCCAGGCATATCAAGTCCAGGTTCCCCAGCTTGTCTTCATAAGAGAAGACATGAGAAGTTAAAATATTACTCTTCTCAGTTTACCTTTCATCAGCTTTATAGGCACTGGACTCTTCAAATACATTTTGGTTAATGGAATTAGGGCTAAATTTTGGGCAGTATTTAGGCTCAAACTGCAACCTGAAACTAGAGCTAAGCTATCAGATCCAAATGAGGATCATAAAATTAAGGCCCCAGAACAAGACAAGTTATTATATGTCAACTGGGCAACCTGGCCTAGTGGTTGGCAGCCCTGCACACAGCGGGGGGGTTGAAACCAGATGATCATTATGGTCCTTTTCAAACCAGGTCATTCTGTGATTCTACGAGCAGAGCCTCGTATGTTGTCTGTGTTAACACTAACGCTGTCATTGTTCATCAGTGCTGGTGGGACTCATCTGAGCTGTCCAAAAGGTCATGAGATCTAGAGAAGCACCACACTCCCTCCCTTGGTTGTAAAGGGTCTGTCCCAGAGGTACCATCTAGACTGCAGAGATCCAAACCCACCTGAATCGGGAAACTGGCTCCTGTGCTGACAGGCAATGAAGATTTGGCTTCTTACTTGAATGGCAGTTATCAAGCTCAGAATTCACAATTTGGGTTTATTAAGACTTCATTAAGACAGATTTTATAAAGGCACGTAGGCATGAACAAGCGCTCTCTAAAATGAATATGGTAAGGAAGGTCATTACCTCTGAGCTAGAAATGTGTAATGGGAAAAAATACTCCATGTAAGTACTCTACGTTTAAGCACTGTTTGAGCATCAGTCCTTATGCAGCTACTTGTTCTGGATGGAAGAGAAATCTGTCACCAGCTTTTCCCTGATCTATTGCCCATTTGGACTTGGGTATTGGAAACTATCGGGAGCTGGCTCTCTGCAAAGATAAAACAACAATCTGGTAATTTCATCTACTGTCATAGCATCGTAACAGCATGGTCTCCCCCAGGGATCACAGTGTACCACTTGGACAGTGGCATTGCTTCAGAGCCATACATTCAGTTGTGTCAGGTGATGACTACACTGTGAAGCGTTCTATTTAATTTCACAGTGTTGAGCAATAAAACACTAACCCACTAAGCAGAGAAACAAAATGCTTACTTGACAAGTGGCAAATCTTGTTATCCATCTATAAAAATTGCCACTCTATAGATAAAAGTCATAAATAAACAGTGGGCCTTAATTAAAGGATGGGCGTGTGTTCCAGTGTAGTGAAAAGCGTGTCGTGCATTTTCAAGTATCACCTGATTATTCACAGTAGTTTAGGCATTTTCCTTATCAGAGCATTACCCATGGCAGTGATTTAAAATTTCATTTTGTGCGTGGAAACTGGGGCACAGAAGTGCAGCCTAGAAAAACTCAGCGGAACAATACATCCCAACATTTTGCAGGCCAAGAAAATTCATTCTTGGCTCATTCATCATCAGGTTTTCCTGAATGCTTTTCTGCCTGTCTCCGCTGTTCCCTTGCTGTGTGAATTTTGAGAGTAGCTGAACTCCTTCATCCTTTTGTTATTTGTAAAGCTCATTGAGTTTTATGACTGGAAAGTGCTTTAGAAACACGAGTGATATCGGTTCGTTGCTACAATAACTAGACTACCTTTGCTGTTATTAAACTTGGAGTCAAGTAGTGTGTAAGAGTCTCTGAAGGGCTTGATACTACCCTGGGTAAATGTTTGTACTTCGGTGAAAATTTATGATGCTAGCACGTTCCTGTCATCTCAGGTGTGACTGCAGCTGTGACAGGAGCTTGCAGCTCCATGCCTGCTGCCAGCATAGAGAATGCTTGACCTGCTGTGAAGAGCTGGAAATTTGCTGCCTTTCAAAAGGCTTCACATAGCAGCCCACAAGACAGGGAGCAACAGAAGCAGCTGCACTTGTATTTTGATATTCCTTGGGGACCCGCAGCATTGTCAGACAAGCTATTTTTCTAGAAATCACCCAAATCCTCCAACAAAAGCAGACTTGATTGCCACTGAGCAAGACAGGAAAGCCACGGCTGTGAGGCTCCAGAATGCAGCCCATCCCATCGCTCTCTCCTCTCAAAACAAGACTTGCCCGTGCAACTTGGCCTAGTTCACTTCTTGTCAAACACAGAATTCCCCCTACCCATGCTCCCACTGAGCATGTAATATCACCTAAGATCATACCATGTTCCATTCTGTAAGTGCTTCTAGAAAAGGAATGGTTCCTCCTTGTGGCACATAAGAGGGTCTTCCAAGAAGCAAGCTACTGCAGGGCAGGGTCAGTTGGTGAAGAGGACGTCATGAATTTAAGGAGTGCATATGGATAGAGGGTGGCTTAACCATCTGGGAACCTGTGGGATTTTGGTCATGGCTTTCTCTGAATGCATAGCCTACAGCATGTAACTGTCCTTGATTTCACAGAATTATAGAATTGTTTGAATTGGTAGGAACTTTTAAGGGTTACCTGGTCCTACTCCCTGCAATGAACAGGGTCACCTACAGCTAGATCAGATTGCTCAGACCCTCTTCCAGCCATGAATCCTGCATGCCTTCACTGGCATAATGGTGTAGGGGTGAGTGGGTGCAGTTGGGACACTCTGAAGTACTTTCAAGTCTTCAAAAACCTTCTCCCCTGTATTTTTTCATAAGTTCTAGAGTAGGATTCCTTGGGGCTCATAGTGAGGAGGTGCTGAAAGTTAGACTGAAGGCCTGTAGCTCCAGCAGATTGTTAATACTCTTTTAAGTACTTTCCTGCAAAGTCAACTGTGCTACTTTGCATAGAACACCGAGTCTGCAAAAATAAAGGGTGATTTATACAGGTGAGCCCCAATGACTTACCAGGTGCTTCAAAGGCAAGCAAGGAATCTCTCTTGGTTGAAATAAAAAGCAGAATTAGAGGAGTTGGAGGGAAGAGGTACAGTACAGCGGCAATGTGGTCGCCTGCAAACTCTTAATGCACAGTACATCTGGCGTCTCTGTTCATGCTCTTACTTAAAAACAAGAACTCAAAAGACTCTGGGAGGGCTGATCCTACTGACTCACCTGCTGCACCTAATAGTGGAAAGCATTATCTGATGATAGACTGACAAGTACCATTTGATGAATAATCTTTCTAGTTTTCCTTCAAGAGACAAATTCCTCTGTGTAAATGGAAACCCTTATTCCTCTCAGATCAGGAGGAATATATGCTTTTCGTGTAATTTTAGCTTCATTTCTTGTTTGAATGCTATTTGCAAAGTGGGATCCAACAACGTTTGTAGTGAGATGGAGCCCTCTTTGTCCCCACTGCTAGGGGACAAGATGCTGCCTTGTGGACATGCACTCCTCTACCTCTGGCTGAGCATCACCAGAGGTATGAGGAATGGGAGTTTTATGGTCAGTCCATAACAGCTGCACTCTGTCCCTTCTTCCTCTTCACACTTTCCCCCTTCTCCAGTGTGGTCCACGGGCTGCAGTCCTTCAGGATAAACCTGCCTCACTTCAGGCTCCTCCCACAGACAGCAGCTCTGGCTCAGGGCCTTCTGCTGCGGGGGCTCTCAGTGGGCTGCAGCCTTCTCACGGCTACATGCACTGCTGCCCCGTGGGCTCCTCCATGGCTGCACGTGGAGGTACGCTCCGTGTGGTGCCCCTTGTCTGCAGGGGGGCAGCATGCTCCTCCATGGTTCTCTCCCAGGCTGCAGGGAGCTGCTTCTCTGCCTTCCTGCTACACTGCCCTTGGGACTGCAGGGCTGCTTCTCTCGTGCTTTCTCATCACGCAGTTGACCGCGCACTGCTGTGCCATGTTTTTTAACCTTAAATGTACTCTTTCAGAGGCGTCACCAGCAGGCTGTGCCCTGAGGTGAGGCCACTGGAGCTGACTGGAACCGGCTGGAACCGGCTGTGGCTTGCCACAGACACCCAGTGCAGCCATGCAGCTTATCTTACACAGTGCTTTGGTCATTAAACCATCAAAAGTCAAATCTTTTCTTTGCAGAATCATTAAGGTTGGAAAAGACCACTAAGGTCATCTAGACCAACCGCCAGCCCACCCCACGGTGCCCACTGACCTCTTCCCCCAGTGCCGAATCCACACGGCTCCCGAAACCTCTGGGGTCGGTGACTGCACCGCCTCCCTGGGAGCTGTGCCACAGCCTCTCTGCCCTTTCTGAGAAGAAATTCTTACTTATATCTGACCTAAACCTACCTTGGTGCAATGTAAGGCCATTATCACCTGTCTGATCACAAGTTACATGGGAGAAGAGGCCGACCTCCACTTCAGGCTCTTCAGAGAGCAATAAGGTCTCCCTGAGCCTCTTCTTTAGACTGAACAATCTCAGCCCACAGAGGAGGCGTGCAGCCCAGGGCATTCTTGATTCAGGAACCTGACCAGGTCATGTTTTCAGCCTCTGCATCCACCATATCTTTAATCAGCCGATCCTGTGTGCCGTGCTTTGGATGGCAGAGGTGTTTGCAGCTAGCTGCACTCCATCTTCAAGACCTAAGGAAATTATTTTTTTCAATAAGAATTTGTGTAATTTCCCTTGGCGCTTCATTCTTCAGCAAGGGAACTGCAGATTTTTGAGCAGAAATGTTCTCTATAATAAATTTCACACCAGAGAATGAAGGATAGGTATATGAGGTTTCAATTAAAGATCATTTGAATTGCACGTTTCTGCAAACAACAGGAATAGTTTCCTCCTCAAGGTTTGCCTTTCTGTTTTTAAACGTTAGAACAAAGAGCCAAGGAAATCATCTTTTTTTTTTTCTACAAATGCTGATACACAAGCTGGTGGGGTGAGTGCATATCCAAACCAGCAGTAACTTTGCAAAGATGCAAGCAGATTGAAGCAAACACCTCAATTTGCTTTAAGATGCCCCTGTCCTTGGGCACAGCTGCAGCTGTTACACTGACATGACTTTACTCAAGTCAGCGGTCTTTCATCAGCAGATAATTCAGCACATGGTTTTCAGTGGTTGTTACACAGGTGAAGAAGCCTTGTAATTTGGGTATAAAACAACTGTCTGTTGTGCTGAGGGGTTATTATCTGCTTATTGGTGTGAAGGTGACGAATGCTTTGTATTTTCCTGCACAGAGAACAGCAGATTGTTTTGTTTGAATGTTTAACAATGAATTTTATAACATTAACTTAAGATATATACAGGCAACCCTAAAGACACACAAAAAAACTTACACTGTTTCGTCAGAGCCAGAAGGTATGTTCTTCCTTTATTAGAAAAGAAGGTTCTCTTTACTAGCCTTCTTCCCTAGTGGATTTTCAGCAAGGGTGCTAAAAAAGTCTTTCTTGCACAGGTATAGGAATCCTGCATCTTAAGAAGACTGAAAACGTGAACGTGCTGGTTATTTTAAGAATGTTATTCTTTCCCTGCAGGCAGTACGTAAACAGCACTGTGTGATATTTTATCTTTTTTAAATAATGAAAATAAAAATTATGGCCATTTTCTGAAACCCTGTGTATTCCTTGCAACTATCTCTGCTCAGTTTTTCAAGCAAAATGCTCATCTTTTTGCAAATGTTCAGGTCCAGACATGCTGTAATCTTTGGCGTTTCATAGGCTTTCTACTCAATAGATAAAGAAGGCACTCCAACTTTGATTTTTTCAAATGTTAAGAAAAGATTGATTTCCTTACATCTACAGGGAGCGTAGGATGTGATTATTCCCTAGGTGGGAAATACAGGAGGAAAGCAAACCCATTATAGGTTTTGAAACAGCTCAATATAAACTGGAAACCTTGGCAACCCAAGATTCAGTATGAGAATGCAATTGAAGTGGCTGTGAGAGTTAAGGCAGAATTATTTTTTTCAGCTTATTACTCAAATGTCTGAGTGTGATCTGGGGAAATACTTGTAGGAAATCTCTCCTGGTGGGGAGAGTTCAGTGCCTTGCACCACTGAGACCTGCTCTTGTCCTTTTCGCTGAGAGCCAGGAACGCCCAAGTCTCAATATGAGGGTATTGGGTGGCTTCTGCGGCCACTACAGTGCCTCAAAAAATTGCTACATGCATAGATTTAGAAACCTCTTGATTTTCTTAGGAGCATCACAGCCAGATACCTTTAAGAAGCTAGCCAAGAACAAATTTTATGTCCTTCTTAGAGTTAGAATCCAACAACCACCAGCACCTAGCATTTAAGTAAATTCCTGGGGACTATCTCTATGTAACCATTTGTACTGGAGAAAATCCATGAAATTTTGCCCAACTTGAAATGGCAATATGTTTTTGTTATTTTGTTATAATTGCTAATACAAGCTCAGTTTGTGTGCCACAGTTCACATACATTTTTTATGAACTTATAATTAGGGCAGTTTTGGTCTCCTGCAGGTTCCAGCCTTGGAAATGAAGAACAAACCGCTCCTAAGGCATCTGCACCTTCTAAAGACATACCCAAGAGTAGCAGCAAGAGCGCAACACAGGTATCGAGCGGCACAGCGACTCCTCGCAGGAGCTTACTTCCAGCACCAAAAACTGCCACTGCACCTGCTGGTAGGTGTTCCAAACATGAGTACTTGAAATGTCATCTTTATTAGGCCAAGAAAGGTGGAGATTTTGTTATGATGCCATTTTACTGCTTACTCGCCATTCATGGGCGTATTGCCACAGTGCTGATTCAGTCCTCATTTGCATGGGGTCTTTTTGAAATGTATTCAGGAATGCTCCTGTGGTCCATTTGGGTCAGTTGTCCTCTCAGCTTTCTGTGCATTCCCACCTCCTTAAAATTAGGGCAGTGTGAGAAGCAGAAATGTTGTTGACTGAGTGCAAGCACTGCTTAGCAACATCTAAGACATTGGTGTGTTCTCAACACTATTTTCATTAAAAATCGAAACCACAGCATCATTCTCTCAACCAGGATGTATATATGTCACTGAGAGATTGAGGTACATGGAGATAACATAACATTTTAGTGAATAAAACCGATACCACTGTGTTTGTAAGTAGGAGGTTATTTCACCTAAACATTACCTGGATTTGTTCACAGACAGTCTGATACAAAGTTTCTCCAAAACCAGCATGTTTTTCAGAAAGCTTTGCTTTGGTACTGCTTCTTGTGAGTTGGACTCTTGGAGCTGGGAAAGCCTAAATATGCCTGTATCTTTCTTTACCCCCTCAGTTTTCATGACTCTACATATTTGCTCCTAGAAATAATCTATAGTTCCAGTATCACTAATCTTTCCTTGCTTTTCCACTGCATGTCCAGTGAAAAAGGCCTTATTATTATCATCCACTTTGTAGTCTCTTCTCTCCTAAGATTATCCTTCAGGTTTCCTTTCTAATCTTTAAATGTTTGTCCCTAAAATGTTGTTGCTTCATAGATGCCCGTTTAGAGGAAATACTGTGCAGAAAGACAAATCAGACTATTCTTATTCATGACTTTCCTTTAGAGTGATAGTTAGGATAGACCACTCCATGGTGTAGGGTGTGGGATTGTGTATATCTAGACAGAGTCAGAAGGTTTTAAATAAAAGAGAGATTCACTAAGTGGGAAAAGACCAGTCTGTCAACACAATATATGATTTTTTTGTGACCAGATAAAAGGCGACACCTTTTTTTTGTTTGTTTGTTTGTTTGTTTGTTGCTTGTTTTTTGTCTTTCCCTTTGATTTTGCTTTCCTCTCTGATGGTCCATAGATAACTTATGTCATTTCAGGCTACAGTAGTAGTTGGTTAGTATACGATTTGCCCCTGCATATCTCCAACAAAAGCCTCTTTTTCAGGCAGTGATATTGTCACGATAAGCTTTTAAATACTATTTCAAGGGTTCTGCAGAGGAGCTCTTTCAGCCTCCAGACTTCTTTTTCTGCAAGCACTTTGTACCAGCAAAGACTGGATGCAGCAGTGGATGGAGCCCATTGCCACTGCCCCAGTGAATTTATAGTCAGATGTTGATAGGGACACTCAGTTGAGTGAATAAAACTGACTCCTGTTTTGTTCTGGAAGGAAACAAAATATTTAAAGTAAGGATAGTGGACCATGCTTTTAAAACAGAGGCAGACACTGAGCAGGGACAGCTGACAAGTTTGGAACGTTGTTGTTGTTACAATGGATGGAAACAAAACTAAAAAAACTACGGTAGTCCAATGCTGTGTTGTGATTTTAATATAAGCAAAAGTACCAGCAGATACACTTATGATCAAGTAAAAAAAATTTTATTAGAACAATATTATGATTCCTCACAATACAAAATATCTGATGGAAGCAAGGATAACTGAAAGCAACAATAATGACAAGTTTTTTAGCAAGTCTAATTCTGCTTTTCTTGCAGTAGTGTATGAATGCTGTCTGTACATCCCAGTGTGATAGGGAGCTCTACAGGACATAATGTATTCTCTTTAAATACTCCTTGCACAGTTTTGCACATCTTTTAAATGATGACGCCCCAAAAGATTGAACTCTATTAAATTGGAAAGAAGATGCTACAGATCAAATGAAGCAAGAGGAGAAAGGGCAGCAAAGTGTTCATATTGCTCTGGGCTTTATGATCCCAGGAAAACAAAGGCATCTAACTAAAGCCCTTGAAAATTGTGTCAGATACCATGTTTTAAATATGCCAGAGAAAGTGCATGGGTGTGCTGAAAAAGCCACTCTCCAAAAGGAGGTCCTGGAGGCTGTAAGGTTGAAAGTCTGCTTGTACAGCCTCTGTACAGGGTCTGCTTGTACTGCCATTGCAAATGGAAGGAAGGGCTGTGGCTGCCACAGGCAACCAGTCTGTGCAAATCTGTCAGTAGCACTGGACATCACAGAGCAAAGACTGGTAACAGTAAGGGAGCAGAGAGGTAGAATTAGTGTTTCAAAAAGGTTTGAAGAAACAGTAAA
Organism: Tetrao urogallus; assembly: GCF_951394365.1. Classification (NCBI taxonomy): domain Eukaryota; kingdom Metazoa; phylum Chordata; class Aves; order Galliformes; family Phasianidae; genus Tetrao; species Tetrao urogallus. The sequence goes on from NC_136813.1 coordinate 20,708,945, forward strand.
AATTAATCCACCCCCACTCACCCATCTTGGGTCTCTGATGCTGTCATGTCATAAAGGCAAAGAATGTTGTGCTTGGGAAGTCAGAAACACTGAAAAAAAACTTCACCAGTGCTCCAAACTGAAGGGAAAGTGAACAGTCAACTCGAAGTGGACCAGGGATTACATCTTGAAAACAGAGGAATTGATAAATTGATACCATTCTACAAAACTATCACATATTGACAATTGCTTGCACAGGCAATCCAATGATCAGAAGAGAAATCATGATGTAGAAAGAGAACAATAGAAAATATAAATTACTCAAGATGTTCTGTCTGAATAAAAGTATCTTGTTTCACTGACCATTTTGGATGTCCCCAGACTGAAGATAGTCTTTGTTCTCAAAGGAAATGCAATTACAAGAGATCCCAAATCCAGTTTTGAGGAGAGGCTTGGAGAATGAAGTTCCTGGTAGATGTATATTCATTAAAGTGCTACATGAAGTGACATTTAAAAGAAGACTTAAAAGTGACAGCTATACATCTCAAAAAAATCTGAGCTGGGCTTGGCTTTAGTCTTATGTTTTCCTGGTTATCAACATCTTTAACAAATGTGTAATATATCAAGCTCTATGATGACAGTAGCTTAGAGGATAAAAGAGGAAGTAGATCACCTGTTAGCTACTTCTCAAAAAGGACCTCCACAGCCTTGTGAGCCTCTTGTTGCTGAGCTTGTATTTGCAACTGGATCACGAGAACAGCTTCTACGAAGAATGGTTGGTGGGCACATGTCTGCCTTCCATCTCAGCACAGTTTCTCCACAGCCCAGGCCACTGTGGAGTTAACTAGAAGGAGCAGAACCACTCCAGTTTTCTGTTCCTTTTGACCTCGTGAGCAGTGCTGCTGAAGTCAGCCACGTGGTAAAGCTTTTGAAAAGCAGAGAAACCACAATCATACCTTCTACACTTCCTGTGTATTTGGACAATGGCACGATAGGTATTCTGTGTGTAATACTAGCAATCCTAGTAATTATTACTCCTAGAAATAATTGCATTAGAGCTTGATGTTGCATATGCATTTATAAACACAAGCTGCATCCCAACCTCCTGTGCATGATATGGCAGCTATGTAAGTAGGATTTTTAGTGTGAGATGAGGTGCACAGACACTGTATGTATTGTATTCAGGATCTTCTACAAAAGTAAAGAGCATAGAAAGTATTTCACTGAGAGTGAGTCAGACTCTTAAATATAAGGAAAGTTTCTAAAAGAATGGAAAATCAAGTGATGTAAGAAGTGTGTTTGTGTTTCAAATACAAAGAATTACCTTATTTTAACTGTTTATGAATAGGAAATGATTTCAAAAAGAAGCATATCTATCTCCATTAATGAGGAAAAAAGAAGCTTTCATGTGTTAGATAATACCTGAAAAGACCACCTGCACTGCCAATTCTCATTTAAAAGAAAAAAAGGCAACTGCTGGAGAAAGATTACACTCCTGATATTGCAGTAAAATTGCTTGTCAAATAAATTGGACTAGAGGGCATAGATCACCTTTAATTAATGAAAAAAGAGTTTCGTAACTGCTGCTTTGCAGTGATTCAGATGATGAAAAAGTTCTGGCATGAGACAGTAGCAGTGGAAATCCATTGTCATGCTGATTGTTTCAAAGACATGAACTGAATGTTTTTTAGACTTGACTTGGGAAAAGGTGCACTTCATCAGCTTTTGGTGTGCTGCACAGCCCTTTTTGGGTGTTATGAAACCCCTTTCATATTTGCACGCTTGTCATCATAGAGAAACTAAAACAACAAAAAATACTTGAAAGGGAAAACTGATATATGTCCTGTAATTTCACTTACAATTTTAAGCTGTTTTGAGAAATGTGGTGATAGCCATTTCTATTATTGCTTTGCATTTTGTTTTAAGACTTAGGTGAAAGCAGCTCTCCATCTGGAACTTTGCACTAAGATCCACTTTGGAAAAGATATAAGCTTCTTCCTTCCGCACGTTGATAAAAATACGTGATCTTTGATGCACACACATGCTGAATTTTCTGTTTTAAATGTCGAAAAATGTAGGAATATCTGCAGAAGGAAATTCTCAGAAGCAGATTAACAGCTTCTCACCCTTTTGGGGAGGTGTTTTAGAAACCCTGTTGCTTAATGCTCACTGTGGGACAGTCCAGATTGTAAATGAAACCAGGATCTAATTCTGTCGTAATTTGGACAAAAAAAACCAACATTGAAAACATGCATTTGGCCTGAAACCTCTTTCTGTGGTTTCCTTTCATACCCTGGTTCTCTTGGGAAAGTGCTTAGGTATCTCAGCTAGCTGCAGCCATCAGATAAATAGTAAGGTGGCTGGAAAAGTGGCTAGACCAAGCAAAGTCCTGCTGACAGGTAGATATTCTGGCATCCGTTAGGGATTGATACTGAGCAAATGCTGCTTCCCTTCTTCGTCGGAAACCTGAACAAAGGGATGGAGCACGCTCACAGCAAGTTATTTGCTCTGTTAGAGGCTAGGGCTGCAGTTCGGAGGGACATCAACAGGCAGGAGAAATGTGACAGCAGGAACTTCATGATGTCCAACAAAGGCAGATGCAAAGCTTTCTCTGGGAGGAGTAATGCCATACAACAGCACAGAGCTAGCTGGCTGGAAAGCAGCTCTGCCAGAGGGCCCTCTTGGGGAACCAGTTTGGTATTTCTGAATGCTATTTTTTGATACTTCAGCTTACTTTCAGCAGACTAATACGGCCCTGGGCTTTCGTGTTTGTGCCTGCAGTTGTGATCTGAGGCACCAGATCAGCTTGCCTCTTGTTCCAAACCTCAGCTCTGCCCACCGGATGGACTTGGCAGACATCAGTCCATAGAATTACAGAGCTGAAGGATGTTATGTTTCTCTGTGTCTTGTTGTGGGGTTTCATGTGTGTGTTATGGAATACCTATTTCAGCCTATTAATTCTTATTTAATGTTTATCTCACAGACAAGTGGCTATTATTCCCCATAAGAAACCTCATAATTCATGTGCAATGACAGCAGCAATAAAGAATTCATTTGGGCAACTTGTTTCTGCTTGACCCATTAAATTAAAAACAATCAAAAGTATTGTTCAGAAAACTAACCCAGCCAATTTGTGAGCTTTTACAAGTACCAGTAAATCATATGTATCAGAGCAGGCTGTTAAATGCAATCAGTCAAGATGAAAAATAGGAGGCCAGTGTTATTACAGCTCTCGCCAGCGAGCTCACACTGTAAAATGTGCTTCTTTTAATCAGCTTCTGCAAAACCCAGACAACACAGCGCCGGGAGGGTAGAGGATGAGCTAAGGTCAGTGTGAGGGGGAGAAATGAGCACCAGTGTTCCTGTCGGGGATGGAGAGGCAGAACCTGCTGCTGCTGTGTTCTCCCTTGCAGCCACTTCCCATTAAAAACTGAACGGTACATGTGTGTTGGGTTGTGTTTGTTCCTGTGAGGAATATGGGGATATGGAGTGCTACGCCGCAGGTGAAAGTGACACACTCAGCTGCAGGTTTTCCAGCCCCTTCCCATGGAACTGCACTCTGAAACTTGGCTGCAGCACAGCTCTGTGAGGAAGTGGCAGTAAAATGCCATTGGATCCATGTAGAATGGCAGTAAGAGAAAGGGAGGCTGTTTTACCTCTGCAGCTAAGATGAGGTGTTCTTAGCCTGAGCTAGCTTGGGTTTTTCTATTCAGTGCAAAGAATAGTTCAGATCCTTACGGGTTGTTTTTGTTTCAGTTTTTCCTGTACTTTTTAACATCAGATACATTTTTTTTAATGCAGGAAGAAAAGAATCACTTTGAGACAAATCACTGTAACAGTCCCTGTCCTTTTCCTTTTTCTCATTGGATTGGCTTTAAATCTGAAATAAACACAAAGGGAAAACTACAAGTGTCAGCTTTTTCTGCTTCACCAAATATGTAGTCTTTCTTCTACACCTACTTACTTATTCAAAGCCTTTCAATCTCATAGATCACAGGATGTGCAGAGTCCCTGGAGAGAATTAGACTGCTCTTATTCTACAGAATCCATCGTATTTCCAGATTTGCTCACTTCGTCTCAAACGGCGTATGCACGAGAGTGTCATTGCTTGTCAAGGACATGACTAGTTGTAGGTGTCAGGGGAAAGGCAGGAGAAAGCTCGAGGTGGCTATCTGTGTCTGTGAGTGCCTGAAAGCACTTCCTTGGGGTTCTTAAATGTGCAAAGTGCTTTTGTTAACTTATAAAATATGCCTGACAACAGCTGGTAGCCAGCTGAACGCAGCCAGCCCTCTGAATTGTTTGTGACGTCTAGAGTTTGCTGGGATCTGGTTTGGAGTAAATACTCAATGTGTAATTTATTAGAATCAATCTGAAGTGTGAGAACAAATTGTCCCATTGTACCAACTTTTGAAGATTCAGAAAGGTGCACACAAATATCTAGGCTGATTCTGCAGCAGGTCCTGAGAAGATAGCTTAAATGGTGAGTGCTTCACTCTGAGCACTGGCCAGGGGTAGATCAGCAGCTTTCTGTGTCTGCTATTTCCAACTAATTTCTGGGTGATTTAACTTTAGTTTCTAATAAATGTTGTCGTTGCTCCTCCTCTTTGGTTTGAAGCAGGCTGTGTTAATTAGGAAATGTAAATACGTTTCCATAACTGTGTGTTTGGATGCAACTTGCAAAAGTAAATGATATAATCACTCTGGTGGAAAACAATAGCAAGTATTCGTGTACATAGTTACCTTCTGGCCTGAAATATCTATTTCTGTATGAAAGAATAGCTTTTAAAAGAGAGGAAACCAGGAAAAGTAGATGGTTATTTAGCACAGAACTAACCGCAGCTCCCCATTTTCAACCTATGGGCAGTAATAGTGAGAGTTTAAGTAGAGTTTATTGCAGATCAGAATGTCAAATAAATTCAAACAAAATCTGAACAGTGCACGTGTTAAAGAAACATACACTTGTGGTGCTTTGTTTCCTCTTATAGTTGTGTTTGATGTATTTTCTATTATTTTGGTTGTATGCACTTTTGACTTTTCAGACTAGGTATGATGGCCAGAGTATTCTTTTATTTTTTTTCCTATGCATTCAGAACCATTGTAATGACTGAACTGAGAGTTGTTTCCTGAGTCACAGTGGAGAATCAAACTTTCTGTGTAAATGAAAATCTTTGAGTTACTTCTCAGACACTCAGGTAAAGAGCTCAGCCTGCACAACCTCCCGCTGTGTTATGCCCTACAGTACAGCACTGTGCTGATCATTACGTCAGCGCTCTCCTATTTTAAATCTTTGGACTATTTTACTATACTACTTACTAAAACTATTTTAAACTTGAAATTCTCTGTCTCTGGGAAGTGAGAAAAGGACAAACTATGTTATTTAGAAATTAATTTTCTGTGCAGGAATTTCTCTTGAAATCAACTTGGTTTCTGAACGTTTCTTTTTTAACAAGCTAGCAGCTGTTGTTTCAAAGGAAAACACCATTTTTAGAAGAACTTTCTGTACAAGTTCTCATGCAAGTTCTGATGCCAAGGATGGCCCTTTCCCTAAAGGCTCCCTGTGGGTGTTGTGCTCAGCAGGGTAGAAGCAGTCATAGAACTATAATGTTGGAACTGTCCTTTTTTTTGCATTCTACAGTTCTTAAATCCCTCCTTGCGAAGGAGCTTCTGTCAGGATTCTTTTGCTCTGGAGGGAGAACCCAAAAAATCTTGTGAACTGATGGAGGGTAGTTATCCTCACTTCCCCACTTTGTCATCAGTCCTTCTTTCCTGTTCTTACCAAGATAATCCTTTGTATCTTTGTTTGCAACCTGCTTCAAGCTCACTCTGTTGATCCCTCCCATGCAAGGGTCCCTGATGGGCACTGGCTCTGGTGCACAGACCTCATGGTGCCCTGTACAGAGCGATGGAACCCTCAGGGCTCCTCTGCTGCTTTCCTCTGCTTTCTTTCAACTGTGCTGTAATTGGGGAATTGCCGTTCCTTGCTTTGTGATTAAGGTTAAGAGCCTGAAGTGATTCCTTAGGTGTTCCCCATTCAAAACTTCTCAAAAGCAGTTATGTCTGTGCCCTTTGTTACTGCTGAAAGTGTGAGGAAAATGCACATCACCTTCTGTACTTGTGCTTGGCATTTACCAAAGAAAAAACGATGGATGAGCTTGAGGTATGGCCCATTTGCACACTGTATTTCTATACTGAAAACCACAACAAAACCAAGTTCTTATCGCCTGGAAAAGGTAGTGCTCAAATCTATAACCTTGTAAACTATGTCTCACAAAGCAAACCATGCTTTTGGCTCACACTTCCCATGTCAGGTTGCTTTTACTGAGTCCTTAGTAATGGAATGGTGCCATAAATTTGTTTTATGTCCTGCTTTGTAGTTAAGTGTAGTGTAGCAGGTGGTAGGCACAGGTAGCTTATACCCTCTGTCACTTCACTGTGGAAAGTGTCCATCACAAATGAGAATCACAGCCTCAACGTCTCCAGTTTACAAACAGCAGGGAAAGTGGAGATGGACCAAAGCAAAGATATGAAGAAGAGTTCTTCATCAGCTGGCATAAACGATGTGGCAGTTTCCCTAGGAACAGGGGGAGAGGCTGTTAAGCTTCGGGTGCCATCCTCCTGCAGTCACAGCTGAATGTGAGGCCTGGGTGCATATCCCTATGCTCTTCAGCTGCATTTCCCAAGCAAGTGCTGAGACACTGCTAGGAAATAGGAGCCATGGTTTGCAGTGCGTGACAAATGCTGTATCTGCAGCTATGCTCACAGGGCCTGACGCAGGCAGAAGTGGTAGGGTGACCCTCTGTCCGAGGGAAACCTGGTGCTGCTGTTGTTACCAGTTGTGGCTTTGGAGAGGGGGGAGGCATCCACTAAGTGTCCCTGAAGTGTATGATTGCCCTATGTAATTATCACTTTTATCCACTGTAGAAATAGCCAGAGTACATTTCTGTAGACCAAGATGGAAGATGGTGTCAGGGTCTGGAGCACAAGTCTTATGAGGAGCAGCTGAGGGAACTGGATTGTTTAGTGTGAAGAAGAAGAGGCTCAGGGGAGATCTCATCACTCTCTATAACTGCCTGAAAGGAGGTTAACAAGGTGAGAATTGGCCTTTTCTCCCAGGTAACAGCCATAGGACAAGAGGGCATGACCTCAAGTTGCACCAGGGGAGGTTCCAGTTGGATATTAGGAAAAATGACTTCTCAGGAGTGGTGATGCATTAGAACAGGGTGTGCAGGAAGGTGATGGTGTCCCCGTCCCTGAAGATGTTCAAGAAATCTGGAGAGAGTCAAGAAATCTGGAGAGGGTCATGGAATCATGGAGGGTCATGGTTAGCAGGCTTGGTGGTGATGAGCTAATGGACTAGATGATCTCAAAGGTCTTTCCCAACATTATGATTCTATGACATAGCTCTGTGCAATTGCAAGCAGAATTATTAAATGGTTTTTTTCTGCTTCTACTTTTTTTGAAGCAGGCTTGAAGAAAGAAATACAAAAGGATCAGGATGCTAACAGACCAGCTGTCTCCTCCCCCAAAAGATCAGCAGTCACAGCCACCAAGCTCCACTCACCAGGTATTTATGAACTCAAAAACTATTTCAGGGAAGATTTCAACTTGTCGGCTTTGCATCTCTAGTTAATACACTGAAATCTGAGACCTACTATTGTTAGTGAAGATTGATTGTGTCCAAGGCTCATTAAGCTGGTGCTGAGTACAGCAGGCTTTTTTATACCAATACACGAGCTCAATAGCTTTATGTATTCTTTGTTACTGCACTGCAATCATCTTTTTTCAAAACAAAGAGTTGTTGTTATTACATGTTGAAGGGCTTTGGAACATTCTTTTATCATTATATTTTTCTTGTACAAAAGGAACAGATTCAGTGAAATAAAGGACACCTCGAACAATTACCTGGAGAGATATTATGTTATTTGGAATCTACTGACATTGTTGTGCAGAACCACTAAATTTCCTGTAATATTTCTATGCAAAGTTGGAAAAGAGTTCATCTATAGAAAGTCTTCAAACTGCTATTGGGATACTGTTAATTTACCCCTGAATATTGGATACAAACATGTGGTAATAGTATTTCTAAAGAATGCCATTGTTTATGTACTAAAATGCAGAGAACTTATTTGTATTTTTGTCTACTAGAGTGCATTAAGAAATGTGTAGGAGACCTAAAGGATTTTGTAAGCTGGCCTTTTGACTAACCCAACATATTTAGGAAACGAATGGGCCTGGCCCTTCTTATTTTGTTGTGTTTGCCATCTTCTGATGTGTTACCTCAGTTTTCAGACTGTGCTTAAATAATCTATCATCTATGCAGCAATATGGTAATTAATAGATATGGAGGGTGGAACTCCTTATTTCCTCATTCAACAATATATTATAAAACATATAAAGGAATTCTGTAGCTCCCATAACTTGCATCGAGAATCTCTTCATTTTTACTAAATTCAGTACCAGTTCTTCTTCCCAAGCAACAAAATTGAGAAGGTTAAATTTAATCCTCGCAGGCACCAACAGAAGTCAGAGTCCTTCAGAAGTTAGGGGAAAAAGATGAACTTAACACTGTCCTCTGAAATGTGTAATTTTCAGGCTGTTTTGAAGCTGGTGAGGTCACCAAGAAAAATCGAAAGAGAAATTTGCTGCAGAGAGTAGCAGGCCAGCAGCTTACCAATGTTTATAACAGTGGGAGTTCAGTTTAAGAACCATCACTGAAGGTGGTTGTAGCAGCATGGTACAACAGAGCTGATTTGCTTCTACCAGAAATAGAAAGCAAAATGGTATATTTTGCTGGATTTGAAGGGAGCTGACATTGCTGTTGGTGATCATTGGACGTAATGATTTTCAAGGTTTAAGATCGGATATATCCAATTTATGATGACTCAAAACTTCAAATGAAACCTTCATTCGCTCAGGAGGTTGAGTACCTGTTCTCTCTCCATCGCATTCATTTACGATTTCCTATCTGTGGTTATCTGAAATTATGACAAAATTGTTTTTCATTGTAAGGATCAAAGAAGAAATAAAACTCATCTTCATTTATTGTCTTTAGAGTAGCCACGAGCATTCTTTGAAATGACAGCAATAACAGAAATAAATAAAGAGAATTTTTTTACCTACTCAATAATTTCTCAATTCAGCCAAAGCAGCCATTAAATAGAAGAAGGAGTGAGTGCAGCAGTGGCTGAGAGGCAGTACACAGCCCTTCCCCCATGAGGGTCACTAACATAATGCTATGCAGCATTCACTCTTTGTAACGTGGCTTCTGCAGGTAACCCCAGCACGACTTCATGTGGACATGAAACAGGTTCTAATATCTCCAAGTGCCATTTCTAAATTGTTTTCCCTCTCTTATTGGTCCTCTCATGTGCACTTCCTGATCTTCAATGCTGTTTTTGGCCATCATGCAAACACTCTGACATAAGGATTGAATATGAATGGTTTTTTTAGCTTTGGATCCAGTCTTTAGAATTTGGGTCAGTTCTCCTAAAGACTAGCAAAAGTGTTTTGAAACACAGTCTTGTAGGAATCCCCATTTTATCTGTTATACAGTACTATTCCTGAAGTTTGTGTGCAGGTAGGAGTGTGCCTTCAAGACTGTGCCATCTATTTCTGACAAGTGTCACTCTTCACATTGCTTGTTATCAGTACTCTCAAAGCAGTGGCCTCAATTCTCTTTCCAAAATGTTAAAAGTTGAACAATGAAGAGGCAAACAGATGGCATGCCCCATGCTAATTCTCATGGACTGTGTTAATTGTGGCCACATACTTGCTATGGCACCTCAGGTAAATAAAGGAGACCTGAGAGTTTTGAGGCAGATCAAAGGGGTTCCATGGCTTTAGTGATCGATAGTCCCCCCCATCAGCACAAAGGACATCCAGGATCAGGGCCAGTGTCATTAACATATACCCTGTTTTGTGCAGAGCAGCAGAAGAGCAACGTCAGTGGCAGAAGAAGCTTAGTAAGCTGCTTTTAAATGAACTGAGAAATTCAGAATTTTTCCCTATGGAAAATATCAGTTTAGTTTACAAAGACAGCTTATAATACTGACAAGGACAACATAGAGATGTGTACTTCAAATATTCCACTGAGCAGGATTGCTAGAGAGATAGAAGATAAGACAGTGGGCTTTATCCCATTGTGTTGCTGTTGTAATTAAATCTGAACTGATTTCTGGGGCTTCTTCCTACACTCCTTTGTATGGCTTCTGTTGTATCATTATCACACTTCCTAAACTACTAGACAGTTTTATACTAAAAAAGACAGATATTTGTGGCTGTTACTTTTATAAATTGCTTGTTTTCTGAAAATGCCTATTGTCCAGTTCAGAGTCCCTTTAAATGAAAGAAAGAATCTGTAAGAAAACATCATTCTTGGGGGAAAAAAAAGGTAACCACTATGCTGGTTCATAATGCCAGAAAGCCCTCTCTGACATCTCCTGTTGTATTGTTTGGATCTTTCAACATGATGAAGTTAGTTATGACATGTGAAACTTAGTATTCCTCTTCTTTGCAAATGTAAGTCATGGGCACAGAAAGTTTTAAAGTCTGTTCTGTAGCTATGGGTCTATGGCTCTTTGCTGCAGCAGCACAAGGTACTGAGGCTCAAGGAGCATCTTTGCTGGTGCTGGCTCCCTGTAGCTTAGCCTTGAGCAAGGATGTAGTAGAGCAGGTTGGGAAATAGGCTTCCAGTGGCTGCATGTGAGCTGTGGATAGATGTGAAAGGTAGGAGTGCACTCCTGGGACTTCACTTGGGGAAAGAATTTTTCTGTTTTTTAGGAAAAGGATGAGTAGAATCTGTGGTTTCTGTGGGACAAAAGACTGTCCCCTGCTACGTTCATTGCTGAGGGCTGGTTGGAAATACTGCTTCTGTGTTATTTTTCAGGAATTGTATACATAAAACTATAAGACACCTTTCTTCAGATCCTTGAATACCTGACCTTTCCTGTAACAAAGAATTGTTCAGCTTTCGCCTGTTTTCAGGCCAGTGCCCACCATCTGCAGTAACATACAGAAACTACAGAAACAAGGTATCTGACTGCTTTCTCTAAGAAAGAGCTAAAAAGCATCAGCCGATGAGAAGCTGAGAGCAGCAAGAAAGCTCAGTGTGCTGGGCAGAGGTGTTGCTCAGCTGACCATAGAAGTTTTCAGAGGAGACTTCTCATCTCAGAAGATAAAGATGAAACATGTTGGCCAAGCAGTGACTTGGGCAATCTGATCCCACCAGGGCACTGCCACTTTTGCTTCATCCTCAGAACTATGTATTAACCTGCAGAGAAATGGATAGTCATCTCAAGCAAAATATGAACTTAAGATTTTTTTTTTTTTTTTGAAAGTCATCACACACTTGTATGAGCACTACAAGAGCTTTTTATGTTACAGGGCTGATTCTCATCAGATACGCATCACATCTTTGTGCTTAAAGCAACTGACCTCAATGATCTCCTCTCTTTTGTAGGACATCCCAAGCAAAGGTCAACCACCCCAAGAAATGTATGTTCCCCCAAACCAGGAGAGAGTCGAGATGCTGAAAAGCAGTTCATCCAGAAGCTGAAGGAAAAGTGCGATGAGCAGTCCCGGCAATTAAGCAATATCCGAGATGAGCTTAAAAGGACCAGGTGTGGCTTTGATGTCTTTGCCATAACAACACAGCACTTCTGCAGGCAGGTAAGTGCAATGAACACTTTTTACTGTTGCCTTTTTACACTATTCACTTGCACAAATTTATTTCACAGTAATTGAAGTTCTGTTCTTGGGAGTATAGCAGTGTAGTTCATTTGCAACTGTTAGTGTGAGAAGGGAAGCATAATTGGATACCATGTATTTGATAATCAAAGTTCAGAAACTTGGAAGAGGAAGAAATGTAAAAAAAAGCCTTTGTCACATTTCTTATGGATGAAGCAAGTAGAGAAAGTCCCAGTCTTTGATTTGCAGATGGAATGGAGGGTGTAGCTGAGACACTTGCAAATGAATGAAAAACAGTCCATGCATTTAGACAACCAAAGGTGATAGATGAAGGAAAAGATGTTCTTTCTCACAGTATATACCTGCTGTTCCCCTTCACCGCAAGTCAGCAAGAATGGTCACTGTTACAAAGGAGCAGTTCCTGAAGAGTGGAAATAACATTAACTCAATATTTATGAGAATACATTTAGCAGGTATAGAGAACATTGTTGTCAGCACCTAGAGAAGCTTATTTATTCACTGTATCCAAGACAAAATGAGTGAAAGGGTGAGGGAGTTGGGATTGTTTAGCTTGGGGAAGAGAAGGTTCTGGGAGACATCATTGCGATCTTCCAGTACTTGAAAGGAGCTTACAAGCAGAAGGGAGACCGAGTTTTTACACAGATAGGTAGTGACAGGACAAAGTGGAATGAATTATCAACCAAAGAGGAGCGGTTTAGGTTAGATGTTAAGAGGAAATTTTCACTCGGGGGGTGGTGAGGCACTGGCACAGGCTACTCGGAGAAGCTGTGAATGCTCCATCCCTGGAGCTGTTCCAGGCCAGGATGGATGGGGCCCTGGGCACTCCAATCTAGTGGTTGGCAACCAGCCCAACGCAAGGGGATTGAAACTAGATGATCTTTGGGATTCCTTCCAACCCAAGCCATTCTATGATTCTATGGCTTATAGGTATTGCTTCATTCAATCTAGCTGGGCTCTGAATCCTAACCTGGCTCACCTGATGCCCATCTGTTTGGTATCCCTGAAGTAAAACTACTGTCACAACTACTTTGTAACATAGGCAGATGATCAGCAGCAATACGACCCAAGGTTTCAGTAATATCCTTGATTGCCTATTTGTCTACTTTTAGAAGGGACAAGTAAGTTTGCAGTGTTACATATGGGGAAGAAAAATAAAAAACAGAACTCATCTCCAGTCTTTGCAGATTCTGAAATATTTCATTCAGTTATTTTTGGTATATCAGTACAAAAGGTTAACTTTGAACAAATACCATGGTTCATACTTTTCCCTACGTACAAGCCAGTCTTGCTGGGGGAAGCTTGTCTGAACTGATTTTTTGTAAGTACTGTTTTAAATAACTTCCTAAGGGATTTTTTCCCCTCTATTTTTCTTTTGTCTTGACATTTCTGGGTCTGATGGGCATTTGTAGTGCCTTTTTTTTTTTTTTTCAACTGACTGTGGAGTGTCCTTGATTAAAGCAGAAGGAAACAAAAACCAAACAAACAAAAAAAAAAGAGGCGCATCAGTGTCTGCACAGTTTTGTCTATGTGTCGTCCACTGGGGAGAGATTTTTCATCTCATGCATCATTCACAATTTGCTGAAAGAATTCTGAAAGTTTGGGCATATCTCCTTGGTGTCCTCTGGATATGTTTTAAATGAGAACAGCTGCTGCAGCAGTTTTGAGATGACTCTCATCCTGTTGGTGTGTGTTCGATCTGTCCTGAGAATGCCTCCTAAATTGAATGCGGTAGGGGACTTAATTTAATAGAGTCCTCTCCAAATTCTGAGTAGCTGTGCCTACTTTTCCCAGGCAAAGGCACTCCAGCCTCTCATGGTGATGAGCTGCACAGTCAGCCTGAGACCAATAGTTGTTATCCTTCAGGCACTCACGTGTGGTGCCCACGTCAGGACCCTGGTTGCCTTTTTAGTGAATTAGAGGCATGTGGGCACTTCCCAAAGGCTATCTGCAGAACCAAAGATCTGAATTTAATATTGATAGACTTGTCTGTATCCATTGATAACTGTAGGGATGCCAAAAGCCTACTGCCCTTGTATTCATGCTTGAGAACCTACATGTATTGGGACACAGTTGCATAATTGTGCAATTTATTGCCTTGCAACATAGACTCAGACTTCCAAGTTTTTGAGTGGCATTTGAAAATATGATCTGTAGACATTTCTGAGACAGCATTATTGTCTGAAGGCTTGAGCAAAATTGTTAGGGTAGCATGGAAAAAGAAACTTTTTTCATACTTTTCTCATTGTAAAAATAATAAAAATCATACGTGTTTGTTTCTGAGAAGCATGCATGCAGAATGTTTGAGGTCTGAGCAGGACTGCAGTTTGCTGAGAGAATTATACACATTTAGGAATGGGAGGGTTCTTATTCTAGAGAAGTTGCCAAGAAGGCCAATAGCATCCTGGTACTCTGTCTCCTACAGGAGAAGCAGGCTGGGCTAGGTGGCCACTCTGCCTTTCAGAGGAGGATGTATTTCCTGACACAAAAAGCAATCGCTGACTGCAGAGCCTGGGCAACTGGCAGACCATTCCCAGACTGTAAGGAGCTGCTGAAGTGGGAGGAATCCCCTCTGCAGAATTAAAGGAAGAAGAAAAGTAGTGCAAAATTTGTGGGTATCATAACCCAAGGGAGCCCTGAAGCATCGTGTTGTCAACACAGACCATTTGCTGGTCTGACAATGCACAACAAGGAAGAGAGAAGGGACACAGAGACCAGAACAGATAGAATGGGCTACAGGTGTAGCTGTTTGTGCCTTAATGGATCACTTCACAGATGGCCAGAGAACCAAAATAGCGTGTAAGACCACATTCTGACTTCCTTATTGCTATACATGTCAGCATAGCCACATGCACATAGTCACACTTGCGTTGTTCTGTCTGTGCAAAGCCCAGGGTGTGTATTTTACCATTCTGATATGTACCTTAATGACACCAGCTGAACACGAGCCAGCAGTGTGCCCAGGTGGTCAACAAGGCCAACAGCATGTCCTACTTGTAGTGGGTATGTGCCTCCCTCCATTCACTACATCTGACCTTACTGGTCCCATTACACCTTGCCCTCCCCAGGTGTCTTACAGACATGTTTAACTGTGGGAGAAAGAGAGTGATGATATGTAGTGAAGAGTGGACAGCATGCAGCAGTGCTGCATGTACAGATTGATTAAACATCAGCTAAGCCAGTTTGCTATCCTGGGGAAAAGCCTGGGCAATCAAAGCCAATGATGATTCCCAGTGGACCAAAACAAAATCAGAGAAGTTCTGACATCATAGTCATTTGGTGAGCTGTGGAAAGTAGTAATTGTAGTGCCTGTGGACAACTGTTTTTAACTGTTAGTTAATTAGTTCAGGCCCTCAGAAATGCACACATGACTCCTGTTGACACTGGAGATTACCTCAAACTTATTCTGGAGTACATTTAGTTTGCGCTATGACAGATACTGATGGATATGGAGGTGATATCATGCAGACTTCTCAAAGCAGATATCACCAACAGCCTCTCTGACTTGGATCTCTCCTGACCCCCTCTGGCTTGTTAAGCACGGTAATAATGATGGTCCTGGCCTATCTTCAGTGCTGTTCAGCAGCATGTCCAGCAGCAGTTCCTCTTGGAAATGATAACAGTGCCATCTATAGGACATTAGCCCAAAGTGACAAAATTGCACTGTCACAGCAGTGGTTGTGAGAAAACTACCGAGAACAGAGGAGCCAGGAGCTTCCCTGGCGTTCTCCATTCTGTGTTGCAGAGGACAGGCCGGGCAGGCTGTGCTGTTCTGGAGCAGTGCAGGATATACATGCACAGCAGCCTGAGGTTTGCTGCCAGTTTGGCAACAAGGCTGCAGGTGACACTTCTGGTCCATCCCCAGCTCCGTCTGCCCCACGATACCTGTATTCACTAGTGAAAAGCTCTGTGCAGTGGTAGGATAGCAGCTGTCTGATCTTAATGGACCCTTTGAGGATGAGGTGATGGAAGAGAATGTACATCGTGTGGGTTGTTGGGTTTTTGTTTGTTTGGTTGGTTGGTTTTTTTGCAGTCAGTTATTGCAATCAGGACTCATCTGGAGCTGCATAAAGTGCTCCAAAGCACCAGAGAAGATGCAGGACTGCCAGCTGTGCCAGACAGCACCTGCTTTGCAGCACAGTTGTCTTGGCACAGCAAAGAGAGTGGAAGCTATGGGAGGAAGCAAAGATCTCTGCGTACATTGCTCATGTGGTGTTCCCTGAACACACCTTTTTATTCCTTCCCCACTGCGCAGTCCCCAGTGACCAATTGCTGAGTGAAGATAATTAGCCCTTGATTAACACAATTTCTGTAGATACATAGACACCAGAAGATTGTGCTGCCATTCCACAAGACCTGGACAGGCTAGAGAGATGGGCAGGGAGGAACCTGATGAGGTTTAACAAGAGTAAGTGTAAAGTCTAGCACCTGGAGAGGAATTACCACATGCATCAGCACAGATTAGAGAATGGCCTGCTGGAGAGGAGCTCTGCAGAGTAGGACCTGAGTGTTCTATTCAACAGCAGGTTGGCCATGAGCCAGCAGTGTGCCTCTGTGGCCAAGAAGGCCAGTGGTATCCTGGGGTGCATTAAAAAGAATGCAGCCAGCGGGCAAAGGGAGTTGATCCTCCCCTTCTACACTGCCCTGGTAAGGCCACATCTGGAGTACTGTGCCCAGTTCTGGGCTCCCCAGTTTAAAAAAGACAAGGATCTCCTAGAAGGAGTCCAGTGGAGGGCCACAAAGACGATAAAGGGCCTGGAGCATCTCCCTTATGAGGAGAGGATGAGTAACCTGGGTCTGTTCATCCTGGGGAAAAGAAGACTGAGGGGAGATCTGATTAAAGTTTGTAAATATCCGAAGGGAGGTTGGAGGCAAATGGATGAGGCCAGTATCTTCTCAGTGGTGCATAGCAATAGAACAAGGAGTAGTGGTCCAAAACTTGAACATAGGAAGTTCCATATTAACATGTGTTCTTTATGATAAAGGTGATGGTGCACTGAAGCAGGCTACCCAGAGAGGTTGTAGAGTCTCCTTCTAAGGAGATATTCAAGACCTGCCTGGACACCTGTGTGATCTATTGTATGGAACGTGCTTTAGCAGGGGGATTGGACTCAATAATCTCTTGTGGTCCTTTCCAACCCCTGCAATTCTGTGATTCTGTGATAGATATAAATGTCTGTATTTATAGAAATGTAAATACATATACATACATACGCATATATATCTCACGTGTTCTACTTTTAGCTCCTACCCAACTGAAAACGTGTAATTACTGTGTTTGAAGCCATCCCCTTGTGATGCAGAAGGAAGAAGCAATTAACTTCTCACCTACCATTTTTCCCACCCGTGCTTCTAGCTGGGTTTGCTCAAGCATACCCTGTTATCATTTCCCTTCAGAACTCATCTGCAGAACCTTTGTGCCTGCTCTTCAGTCTTATGGTGTGACTCAGGGTTGTGAGCTTCCTGCAATTCCAGATAGCCCCATCATCACCTCCACTGCAGCCAGCTGCTCTGTGGTTGTCTGACTGCATCTAAGCGCAGCAGCAGCTGTGCCCTGGGTGGGGTGGAGATCTCCTCTGAGGGATGGATCTCTTGCACAGAGTGCAGCATAACACTCACACTCTACCCTGTGGGTAGGGATATCAGTACTCATTTCTGACTTTACTTATTCTTCTCATTCATTATGCAGCCCAAGGACTTAGTTGTTAGATGTGCCACCCGCTGTGCTGTCTGCAGAGTGATGATTTCCCTCCCGGACTGTTCTTTTGTTGTCCCACCCCACTTTCAGAGTTCTTCACAAATAGTACTTTTTTCTCTACACTGCCCTTGTGATGGCAGTTCCTTGGTTTAGCAGCAGGGCATAGGGAAATGAAAAGCTTCCTCAGGGCCTGTGCCCAGTGAGAGCTGGGTTTCTACCAGGAGGAGTGGTACAGCACAACTCCAGCTCTGCAAGCAGAAAGTGAAGGACAGATTCTGGCACAGAGCTGAACAGCTCAGATGAGGTGATATTCCCTGTGTTTTCCTATAGACACTCTGCAGGGCAGGATTATCATCCACTTACCCAAAGAATGAGGGGGAGTAGCATATCTATCTACTTCAAGCTTTCTAGTCCTGCAGCATCTTATCTTTTCACTGTTTTCAATACCAAATCTTGTGCGTTTCTACATGACATTGGATTAGAAAATCCTAAATGATGACAAAGCTTCTTTCTAATTCTTCCTCCCAAGTAAACAAAGTGTTTTGTTTGTCTTACAATAGCATGGTTTTGATTCATATCCTTACACTGTCAGGCTGTGATGAGCCCAAAGGAATTTTTTTCCAGGATGCAGAATGAAAAGATTGAGTATTTCTGTCTTCTCTGGCCTGCAGAATGAGCCAGGGAAAGACTGAACTTGCTCAATATGGGAAATCAAGCCAAACCATAATAACAATGAGGGAGCAGTGACAATTTTCTAAGGTTTATTTTTGGGCTGAATTCTAACATACTTTGCAGGTTTTGGGAAAGTGGTTCCCCTGAAAGCCAGAAATCAGTCCTTCTGTCAAGTGCTGTCTTTTTACCACTGCTATGACCGGGCACAAAAAAATATGTATTTATTTTTTTCCTAAGCTCATTCTCATTGACAGTTGTGCAAATAAACTATTTTCAGCTCAATTTGAGATAAACGCTCAACATATTAGCCCAAATTACGTTTTTGGAAGCAGCTGCCAAGCAGCTTATAACTGGTACAACAAACGTTGCCTCTAACACAAATGGTCTTTTGGGCAGTGAGCCTTGTTTAGAAATAACCTCCAGTTAGACTGTGTTTGTATACCTTGGTTGAAGAATTTTGTTAGTGAAACACATCGCTGTTTTGAACTTCAAGATAAAAGATAAAACACCATCTTCAGTGAGGCAATGGCACAGGTTGCAGAGAGAGGCAGTGGATGCCCTGTCCCTGCAGACATTCATGGCCACACTGGATGGGGCTTTGAGCACTTGGTCTAGCTGTTAGTGAGTCCCTGTTCACTGCAGGAGAGTTGGACTAGAGTGCCTTTAAGCGCCCTTCCAACTCAAATGATTCTATGATTCTAACGCTCCCATTGAAGAGGTTTTAAGTCTCCATTCAAAATGAAAGGTCTCCTTATTTACATGTTGTCATCAAAGAGAAATATTGAGAGTGGGTGCCAAGTGTCTGGTAAATGTGAGTTTATTATCTATTTTGTTTATATTTGCAGTTTCCATGTAAACAGCTGTCTTTGACAGCCTTAATTTTATACTGCATTCAGAGGGAAAAAACATAGTGAAAATCAGGAGCGGATGATGGCAGCCTCCTGGTGGGTTGTTTCTGATATACTTGAGGAATTTAGTAGGGCAGCAGGAATTACATGAAAAGTAATGGTGAATAGTAGGTTTCAGTGGTAATACAGCCATTGCTCATGCAGGAGGCAGAGCAAAATGGGAACCTCAATGTTTTCAACAGTTATTTAAGTTCAACAAAAAGTCAGTGGAAATGTGTCTCTCTTCTAAATCTCATGCATATAAATACATCTTCCAGAATCAGCAAAAAAATTCATTTTTTGATATTAGTTGTTTTTATGTCTTACACTGGAGGATCTATTTCCAGTTAAGGATCTAGCGTGCAAGAAATGATGCTTGTGCCATTTGAAGTTACACAAGCGCCATCAGTTGTAGTACCTGAGCACTTTCCTACTTCTTCTCAGATTTGGCCTTTGTTTCATACCAGGGAGCTTGGATGCTCAATTATCTGGTCTCTCCAGGCCTGAGGACAATATGAGGATCTCTTTCCTGGCTTGGTCTTAGCACCACAGCCACTCAGCACCATCACATGTCCAGAGGTGCTCATGCTTACTGGGGTTATCTTCCAGGGAAAAAAAACTGAATGCGTCATTGTCCAAGGCAATCCAGTAGGAGCCCAGTCAGGGTTTGTTAGTGCCACTGCTTCAGTCTTTCAAAATCAAAATATTCCAAAGGTTATTTATTCAGATTGGATATTTGGAAAAATTTCTTCTCAGAAAGAGTGATGAGGCACTGAAACTGCTCAGAGAGGTGATGGAGTCACCATCCTGGGAGGTGCTGAAGAACCATGGAAATGTGGCACTGAGGGACATGGTTAGTGGGCATTGTGGGGATGTGTTGATGGTTGTACTTGGTGATCTTAGTGGTCTTTTGCAACCTTAATGATTCTGTGATTCTATATTGGTTTCGAAGAGCATGTATTTTTCCTGTTTCTTCAGAAAAAAAATAAAAACAAAAGCAATATTGAATATCGGTTCTAGCATCCAGAGATTTCCACATCCTTCGATCAGTACTTTGCATCAGAAATGTATTAACAACATATGAACATTAACATATATGAACATATGTTCTTAATACAGGTACCTGGAGTCGCTCTTTAGTAGGCCCTTTGTGGCTTCTGTGCGTGTGCAGTGGTTAGATCTGTGCCAGAGATATTGAGGAACTGATTAAGTCTTTTGAAACCATCTATAATATCAGCAAGTAAGGGAAAATGATTGTGAAATGAGTGGGAAATAGGCATGCTATTCTCTGAATTCATACCTTTCTTGTCTCTGATTTGTCTCATTTTCAAAATTGTCTGAACGAGAGTTGTAGTAGTAATTGTTTCCAGATGACCCTTCCTGGCTAATTGAAGAAAAGTTTTGGAACAGGAGTCTAAGGGAGGTCACAGTCAGCCTGGAGTGGGAACAAAAGCCAAGCTCCTCATCCAGGAGAAGCAGTGACCGCTGAGTACTTGACATCTATTTACATGCTGGTGTTTACACTCAGGGTCTCCTCTGGGATCTCCCTGGTTCCTGTCATCCATGTAGACATGATGGGAAGTCATCAGAGAGTTGAACCTCACCTATCCTCACATAGGGAACCAGCTATGCACACTGAAAAAAAAAGGGTCAGGGCAGTACATACATGCATCATCATATGCACATGCATCATCTTTGTGCTTTCCTTTCTGTTTAGCTATGCTCCTGACAGGAACTGCTTTGAGTGGGCACCTTCACCAGCTCTCATGTGCTGTACCACCTCTTCTGCCTTCTCCCTGCTTGCTTTTTAGAACTGTGGCAAAAATGCTTTTGTTTGGTGGCTTTACATCATCTCCATGGGGAAGTGGCATGGTCTCGTTAATTCAGACTTGTCTAACGATTACTTACATGGGCATCATAGTAATAATGGTGGTAACGATCAATGTAATGGATAGTCACATTAGGGGATATTACTGTTTTTGCAGCCTACTAAGAGGGATGATTTATTATCTGTAAGAAAGATCTTGCAATGCTAAATGGCTATCAAACCAGCTACATGCCAGATTTTTAATTGCAGAAGTAGCAACTTAATTGCAAATACAGCAACAAGCAATCAATTGCCTTGATTTGTTTTTAGCCATCACAGTTTATTATAGGCAAAGCCTCTTGAAGGCAAAGTCCTGTCTTATATATTTTATCCCCTTCTACAAGGTCACCCATTTAGTGGATGAAAGGTAGGCCATGTATGTAATCTTTCTAGATTTTAGTAAGGCTTTGATGCCATCTCTCGCAGCATCGTCTGGATAGATTGCCCAGCTGTGAGATGAACAGGTCCATGTTATGCTGAGAGATGAACTGGCTGCAGTTCAAAGGGCTGCAGTGAATGGGGCTACATCTGGCTGGAAGCTGCCACTGGTGACGTTCCCCCGCCTCAGTTCCAGGGCCAGTTCTGCTCAACATCTTCATCAGTGATCTGAATGCAGGAGTTGATTGCATCTGCACCAACTTTATTGACACTGAAGTGGAAGGTGCTGCCAACTCCCTGGGAGGATGAGCAATCTTGCAGAAGGATAGGGCCATATTGGAGCACTGGGCAATCATCAACAACATGAAGTTCAATACAGGAGAATGCTGGGTACTGCATCTGGGATGGATAATGTCAGACACAGGAACAGACTGGAGCCCAGTGGCCAAGAGCAGCTCAGCAGAAGGGACCTGCAGGCATTGTGACAGCAGCTCAGCATAAGTAGCAGTGTGCCCTGGCAGCCAAGGGGCAAACTGCATTTTGGGGACTATTAAGCACAGCACAGCAAGCTGCTCAGAAGAGCTGATTATCCTGCTATATTTTGTGGTGGTGTGGCTTCACCTTGAATACTGTGTGCGATTCTGGGCTCCACATCAAAAGATGTTAAGGTATCTGAATGTGTCCAGAGGAGGACACCAAAGCTAGTAACAGAGCTATCCTATCCTATCCTATCCTATCCTATCCTATCCTATCCTATCCTGTCCTGTCCTGTCCTGTCCTGTCCTGTCCTGTCCTGTCCCAAATGACAAAGACATACTCGAAAAATAACTTTTTATCTTCTTACTTGCCAGTGCAATACAATCTGTTTAAATAACACTAGCTTGTGTTTAATTGAATTACACAGAACAAGGAACAAAAAGATGTTGTCTGGGCTGAACTGAGAGTGTTAAAAACAGAAAGCGTTTGGCTGACTTGAGGTATTCCTTTTAGCTTAATACTTGAGCTCTATGAAACATCCTCATTAGAACTTAGGACATTAACATTTTTATTATTCCACAGTTATCCCAACAGAGTGCTAGACACTCTGCAAACAGCATGAAGATGATGTTCTAGTCCTGAAGTGCTCAGCATCTAAATAGGCAGTAGCCCAATTAAAACTGGGAAGTCAACATGACTGAGTCTTGGAGATCAGCATATGTCCAGTTCATTCTGGGATCTGTAGATCCCTATGAGGAAAGACAGACATGATCATGTACCTGAACACAAATATACAACCTGCAAGCACACAGGCACACGTCTGCAGTCTGTTCTGCTGTCTCAGGACATTTCTGGGAAGAAAATGGTTTCAAACTTGAGGGGTGGAAATTTATGTTAGATGTTAGGAAAAAAGTCTCCTCAGAGACTCTAGGCACAGGCTGCCTAGAGAGGCTGTGGATGCCCCATCCTTGAAAACATTCAAAGCCAGGTCGGATGGGGCCTGGGCAGACTGATCTGCTAAAATAAGAAGGGAAGTTGAAAACTGAAGTCAACCTAGAAGTTATACCATTTATCTGAATGTATGCACCTCTTCAGCGTCATCAGGCTTAGGGATTTGTCCCTGGTCAGGTGTTATCAGGCTGAGGAAGGCCCCTCTGAATACATGGCTATTCTGTTCTGTGCACAAGGCAAGAGCAATGCAAAATATTTTTTCCCTTAATCTGGTGTGCTGCATAGCCTGGCACATGGGATGTTCTTCTCATACCTTTCAATGTCTTTGTCCCAATATTCTTGCCTTCACATTTTGCTAGATGGTATTTTTAAAAACAAACACACTGTGAAGGAACATAATATAGCCAAAGCAGTGGCTAAACACATGACAGTGATTCATTTTAAAATAAACATGGAACAATTGAATATATGCCTTATATTTGTGTAGATGCCACGTGTATGTTTATAATGTTTGAAGTTCTTTCCCATAGTCTTGGGATATTTTCTGCTGCACGTAAGACAGTTTCACTTATCCTTCTTAAAGTGAAGTACTGAAAGTTACTAGGTTTTAGGAGCATTTAAATATATTCTGTCTTTTCTTCCCTGCCCCCAAAGTTATTTTTAAATGTTATTTGCAGAAAGACTTCAGAAGATTATTTACTGTTTTTCCTCTCCATGGCATGAGTTACAAACTTGGACAGATTTAATTCAGTCTTTCCAAAATTACAGCTGCAGGCCCAGGAGGTGAGAGTGTAAATATCATAAGTCTTGTTCTGTGGATCCATCAGCAGATGCTTTTTGAGGGACGTGGAAAAGTCCTGGGAGTTGTGAGGTTGCTCCAATGCAAACCAAGTTTTGAAAATAGAGGTAGAGTGTGAAGTGCAATTCCCACCTTTTGGCTCTTCATGACTGCGTGTCACATCTCAAAAAGATTTCATATTGATGTGATGTCAAAAGAGAAGTGCTTTCTTTATTAGCAAAGCTCTGATGTGATCTTTAATTTTGAAGGTGCAATTTCATATCCCTGTTGCGTCCTGCATAGATTGCGGTTACAAATTTCAGCAGGCAGGTAGCCACAGATTCAACTTACAGACTGCAAGTATGCTACTCATGATCATACAAAACCAGCATGCTCACATTCTCACTGATTGTTTTTTGGTGAGAATTCAGCAGGGCTGAAGCTAGTTCTGATTGGAGTTGTCTTTCATGATGATCCTGACTTTTGCACAGCCAACCCACAGACTTCATCCCTTCACCCCATCCTCCTGTGAGTGGCTCACTGCAGAGAGAGCTTGGCTCAGGGAAGGCAATTGGACCACATGATAGTATGGAGTGAGCTGGGCCATTTAAATGAAATGTGTTGTAATGCAACCAGAATTTAATGAACAAATGCAAACACAGAATGCAAGTCATGCTGCAGAACCGTGGCTTGTGTGTCAGCTGGAAAGCTGTTAACTCCAGGAGTAATTAGGGTTGCTGGTGTCAGGGCAAAACAACGTGAATTCCTACCGTGAGTTTGTGTTAAGAAAAACAATGAAGACCTTTGGTTGAGTAAGGAGAGATGGCAAATAGAAGTAAAGAGGATGATATCACCTGCACATTCAGTGCTGGGGAGACTGATACTGGAAAATGATATTTAACATCAGTGCCCACAGTTCTTCAGAAAACAGTTGAAACAGAGAAGAGCAATAGGCAGCTACGAGGGCTGGAAAAACCCTTTGCTGTGAGAAATTGCAGAGCACAACTGATTTTGTTGGAAAAAAAAAGACAAAGTGGCCAAATCCAGTGCAGGAGAATCTCCATAAGAAGGTGCTGCCGTAAATCAGAAGTGTCTGCCTTCAACAGAGATTTAGCAAAACCCAGTGGCTGGAAGCTTTGCACCTTCAACACCTGACGAAGGCACAAAGTGTTGGCAGCAGAGGTGATCAATTATTGGAACAAACTCTGAGACCTGGAAGCAGGTACACACCTTTATGTGTGTGGTTTGTTGCCAGAAGCCTTCATCAGATACAACTGCTGATAATTGTGTGAAATATAATCTCCTGCAACGCAAAGATCATGTTGTTTGATTGAATCAACCTGAATCGTTCCTGAATTCTACAAAGATTGGTTGCTAACAGGAATATTTAGATGCATTTATTTGAGAGAAGACCCTTCTTTTAAGGTCAGAAGCCTTGTTCAGATTTTTATCAGGAAAAGACTTGCATGCAGGACAGCTTTTCTGATGCAGGGCTTCACGTTTGTGTACCTTCTTCTGAAGTTTGTGGCAATCATCACTGCTGGATGCAGGACCTGGATTAGATGGGTCATTGCTACAAGGCATAGCTGCATGGTAATTACTGTGTTAAGAGGACTCTGACTTTATTTTAGCTATCTTTTCAATGGAAAATACATCCATTTGATATTTGAGATTTAGACTAGATTAAGGAAGAAGTTTTTTACAGGGATGGTGAGGCACTGGCACAGGTTGTGCAGAGAGGTGATGGAAACACTCAAGGTCACAGAATCACAGAATCACCAAGGTTGGTAAAGACCTTCAAGATCACCCAGTCCAACCATCCACCCATCACCAATAACTCTCACTAAACCATTTTCCTCAACGCAACGTCCAAACGTTCCTTGAACACCTCCAGGGTTCGTGACTCCACCACCTCCTTGGGCAGCCCACTCCAGTGCCTTACCACTCTTTCAGAAAAGCAGTATTTCCTAACGTCCAGCCTAAATCTCCCCTGGCGCAACTTGAAGCCATTCCCTCTCGTCCTATCACCAGTTACAGGAGAGAAGAGGCCGATCCCCAGCTCACTACTACCTCCCGTCACGTAGTTACAGAGAGCAGTAAGGTCTCCCCTGAGCCTCCTCTTCGCCAGACTGAACAATCCCAGCTCCTTCAGCCACTCCTCATAAGCCCTGTGCTCCAGACCCCTCACCAGCTTTGTTGCCCTTCTTTGAACCTGCTCCAGGGCCTCAATGTCTTTCTTGCAGTGAGGGGCCCAAAACTGGACACAGCACTCGAGGTGCGGCCTCACCAGAGCTGAGTACAGGGGGACAATCACTGCCCTGTTCCTGCTGGCAGCACTGTTCCTGGTGCAAGCCAGGATGCCATTGGCCTTCTTGGCCACCCAGGCACACTGCTGGCTCATGTTCAGCCGACCATCAATCAATACCCCCAGGCCCATGTCTTCTACGCAGTCTTCCAGCCACTCTGCCCCAAGCCTGTAGCGTTGCCTGGGGTTGTTGCGGCCAAAGTGCAGGACCCAGCATTTGGCCTCGTTGGAACTCATCCTATGGGCTTCAGCCCAGCTATCCAGCCTGTCCAGATCCCTCTGCAGGGCCTCGCTACCCCCAGCCGACTTGGTGTCATCCACAAACTTACTGAGGGTGCACTCAATGTCCTCATCCAGGTCATCAGTAAAGATATTGAAGAGAACAGGCCCCAGCACTGACCCCTGAGGAGCACCGTTCGTGACCAGTCGCTAGCTGATTTTAGCTCCATTCACCACCACTCTCTGGACCCGGCCTTCCAGCCAGTTCCTTATCCAGCCAAGAGCCTACCTGTCCAAGCCACGGGCTGCCAGCTTCTGCAGGAGAACACTGTGGGAGACAGTGTCAAAGGCTTTGCTGAAGTCTAGGTAGACTACTCAACAGCCTTTCCCTTGTCTACCAGACGGGTCACTGGATTGCAGAAGGAGATCAGGTTGTTCAAGCAGGACCTGCCCTTTGAGAACCCATGCTGGCCAGGCCTGATCCCCCGGTCATCACGCACATGCCGCGTGATCTCCCTCAAGACAATCTGCTCCATAACCTTCCCTGGCACCGAGGTCAGGCTAACAGGTCTCCCTGTAGTGTCCCGGATCCTCCTTACAACCCTTCTTATAGATGGGAGTCATGCTGGCAAGCCTCCAGTCTTCTGGGTCCTCACCTGCCAACGAAGAGTGCTGATAGATAATGGCGAGCGGTCTGGCCATCACTTCTGCCAGTTCCCTCAGCACTCTTGGGTGAATCCCATCTGGTCCCATGGGCTTGTGACAGTCCAGCTGGAGTAGTAGGTCTCTGACTGCGTCCTCCCAAATCATGGGGGGTTCTGTCTGCACTCCAGTCAAGGTTACCAGGTCAGAGAGTGGAGCACCCTAAAGATAACTGGTCTGACCTTTGAAGGCAGACGTAAAGAAGGCATTCAGAACCTCTGTCTTTTCCTTATTCTCAGTGGTCACATTCCCAGCCTCATCCAGTAAAAGAATGAAGATTCTCCTGAGTCCTCCTCTTAGCACTGATGTATTTGTAAAAGGGTTTCTTATTCCTTTTAACCCCAGCGGCCAGGTTGAGTTCAAGGTGGGCTTTTGCATTTCTGATTTTCTCTCTACACATCTTAACAACTTCTCTATACTCTTTCTGAGTCGCCCATCCCTTCTTCCACAGGAGGTAGATTCTCTTTTTCTCCCAGAGCCTCAAGAATAGCTCCCTGTTCATCCATGCAGGACTTCTTCCCCTTCGGCTCATTTTGCGGCTCAGGGAGACAGCCAGCTCCTGCACCTTTAAGGCTTCCTTCTTGAAGCCCCTTTACTCTCTAAGAGTGAAACCCAGAGGATTCCCTCTACTAGCCTTCAGAATAATTCAAAGTCCCCTCTCCGGAAGTCCAAGGTAGCAGTTTTGCTGTTCCCCCTCCTGGCTCCACCAAGAATTGAGAATTCTACCATTTCATGGTCGCTCTGTCCAAGACAGCCCCCGACCTCCACATCTCCCACCAGACCTTCAGACCTTCTCTGTTTGCGAACAGCAGGTCAAAGCAGGGCAGCTCCTCTCGTTGACTCTCTCACCAGCTGCATCAGAAAGTTATCCTCCATCCACTCCAGAAACCTCCTAGACTGCTTTTTCTGTGCTGTGTTGTATTCCCAGCATATTTTGGGGAAGTTGAAGCCCCCCATGAGGACAAGGGCTGACGATTGCGCAGCTTCTGCCAGCTCCTTGTAGAACTCCTCATCTGTCTCTTCATCCTGGCTTGGCAATCTGTAGCAGACACCCACCAGGAAGTCTGCCTTGTCATCCCTACCCTTGATCTTAATCCATAGGGATTCGACCTTATCATCCCCAGCCTCAAGCTCAATAATATCAAAGCACTCTCTAATATATAGAGCCACACCGCCGCCGCTCCTTCCTTGCCTATCCTTCCTGAAGAGTTTGTAGCCAGCCATTGCAGCGCTCCAGTCATGGGAGTGGTCCCACCATGTTTCCATAATGGCAACTAAGTCATAGTTAGCCTATCGCACAATGGCTTCCAACTCTTCTTGTTTGTTGCCCATGCTGTGTGCATTGGTATAGATGCACTTCAGCTGAGCCCCTCGCCTCTCCCCTAATCCCATTACTGTTCCCCCAGGCTCATCTCTAGCGGGCCCGGTTTTATCCCCTTCCCCCTTCATATCTAGTTTAAAGCCCTCTCTACAGGTCAGGCTGGATGGGGCTCCGAGCACGTGATGGAGCTTTATGTGTCCCTGCTCACTGCAAGAGGTTTGCAACTTTTAGGGTCCCTTCTAACTCAAATAATTCTATGATTCTGTGATTCTTTCTGTGTCCTCACAGCCATCCAAAAGTGTGTAGCTATGCTTTTGCATCAGATGCCCTAAACACAGCTCATCTCTCACCTCCCCTTCAGGTCTGAGCTCTCCAGTTCCAGATGTGAACTCTAAGAGATCTCAGCTGAAGTCTCCTGGAATTCCCTCGCTTTCTCTCACCCCTGAGATGTGATTCAAATGCTGCTTTTGTGCAGCCATATCTCATACATAACAGAAATAATTTCATAGAATCTTAGAATCATAGAATCACATAATTGTTTGATCTGGAAGGGACCCCTAAAGGTCATCTAGTCCAATTCCCTGCAATGAACAGGGACAAATACAGATAGGCTAGGTTGCTCGGAAAGTGCTGTTGTCTTTTTTAATAATGATCTAAGAAATGTTTATTATAATTTCATCTTTAAAATAACTGTAAGTATATGGATGCTGGAAAGAGAAAATAGTATAAATGATGAATTTTAAAGATGAGCTCTAAAAATGGTCTGAGTTACATTTTCTTTGGATAAAAAGATAGTCCCAAGTCCTCATCCAAGATAGCGGATTCTCACTGTTATGAGCTGGGAATCTTCTTTCCCCACTGGGGGAAAGCCCGGTCCATACAAAGCCATTGGAATTTTTGCTGCTGACATTGCTGTCGCGGGGTGTCAGCACTCAGCCCTTGCTCTGCTCAGACTCACAGTGCGGCAGCTTCAAGTTGTCATTGGCTTTGGGCCAGTGTATCTCAGTGGTAGTAGAAAGAAGAGGAGATTCCCAGATAGCTGGGAAAAGAAGGGAATGTTTCTCTGAGAAGTTGATGTAAGAAAATGGCCATCTGCTTCAAGCTACTCAAAGGTTTGGAATTTAGACATAGCCCTGGGGGTTGTATATCCCTGGGCAGAGGGCAGGTGAGAAGTTCAATGAAAATATGCATTTGTTT
This sequence comes from Tetrao urogallus, assembly GCF_951394365.1. Taxonomy (NCBI): domain Eukaryota; kingdom Metazoa; phylum Chordata; class Aves; order Galliformes; family Phasianidae; genus Tetrao; species Tetrao urogallus. The sequence continues at coordinate 20,738,079 of NC_136813.1, forward strand.
TCGTTCCCTGGAATCTTGGTGGATAAATGACGTTTCATGTGAGAAAAAGATGAATTCCTTGTCAGCAAGAGCTAGTTGGTTTGGAATCTGAAGCAAATGCTCACTTTACACCACTCTGAACACCAAGAGCTAGAAAACACCCTAATAAAGTATTGTCCTCTGGTGCATTTTAATCCATGGCCGTGCGAGCTACTGCTGTAAAAATAAATGTAAGGCTACACTAGCAGAAATAAAAAGCTCTGAAAGAATTCTGTGTAGATCTTCACATTCTTCTCATATGAAAAATGAGTTAAAAATGTGGTCAGATGACAAGGCTCTCATTTGAGAAATAGAGAGCACGTAGTCCATGTTAATTTGTTAAATACTAGAGTAAACATTCTATTCTTCCAGATATACAATTGTGTAATTGTATTGTTGAAAACTATATTAAAAATGTTTCCTTCCACACAAGTCACCCAAGGATCATTAAAATCTCATGGCACTGAGTAATACACAAAATGTGAAACTTACTATAAATTCAAGGGAAATTGCCGTTCCAGAGACATCTGGCATGACCTGCTCTAGCTGAGTCGTATAGCTGAAATCAATGATTGACTGCTCAGATGTTCAGAAATCCCCAAATCTCTGTATTTCATTATCTGATTATTTTTTTTTTTAAGTTAACCTGGAGAAATAATCTGCTACATGTACATGTGTAGTGACCAACATGGCGAGCATTATTACTAACAACAGAGCTGCATCAAAGAAAACCTTTAATGCAGCTCCAACAGGACAGTGAAATGTAATAGTGAATCTATTCACTTTTGTCATTCAGGCCACTGTGCCTTGTACTTGTCAAGATGACAGGGCTCACCTCCCAGCTGCCAGCAGAGCACTGTGCTGCTGTGCCAAATCCACAAATACTTTTACACCAAAGAAGCTGACCCTGTGCTAGAGAGGTTGCCTCTCTCTCCCACTTGCCTGCTTTCTTGCTGGTTTAGTTTTAACACCAGTCTGATCCACTGACAGGTGTTTGCCACGAGTGACAAACATGATTGACACACCACCCAGCAAGCTTCTGAACCTCTATTCCAAACACAATGCTGGCATAGCCTTGTTCTGCCCCATCTGATACTGCCTCAGACAAAACACTGCGTGCCACAACTGGCTTCTCCTCATGTCATCCTTCAGAGGTGCTTGATGTCAGTGTCACCATCACCTCTCACTGCTGACTGCAGGGAATGGCAGGAGGTGACACTTGCCGACCGCCTGACTTTTCTGTCACGCTCTAGAGCTGAGACATCACAGAAAGTCTCAGTTATGCATTAGGTCATCTGAACCTGACCTTCATGTCTCTCCTTATCTCCTCATTCCTGCAGTCTGATGTTCCCCATCCTCTTCCCTGCTGTATGGCCCTTTGTTTTCTGCACTGTTGTCTTCAGAATGACTTTTCCTTCCTCCCACGTTTCATCTTTGGTCACAACCTGTGCTTTGGTTTCTTTTCCAAGTGAAGCTATTTTTCAACTTGTGTCCCCACCTCAGTGTTCCGTACCCATTTTCTCTCCCCATAGCTCAGTGGTGTTTGTCTTCTGTATTCTTGGTCCTCACTTCTTAACTCTGTCTCCTTCAGCTTTCTCCTAGTTTACTATTTCGTTCCATAACCATCAATACTGCACTACCAACCTACTTCCAGAGCTGGCAATCGTCTTGCAAAAGAGTTCATGTCCCTTGAGGCCCTTTGTGTGATCTTTTCCTACTCTTGTCCTCAGACTGTTTTCTGTTCAGCATAAGTAAAATACTTGTTTGGCATAGTTCTCATGGTATGCCTCTCACCACACATTTTCAGTGCTTCATAAAAGATGGATATTGCACAGTTCACATAAGGAACTTCCTGCTCAATGACACATATTTCAGTGTTACAAGCATCATCTCCCTTCAGATACAGTGAATAGAACAGAGCTTCTTCTCAAAACATTGGCTTTAGTTTTCCTTCTCATTTTCCTCCAGAAATCTCCATCTTCACTTCAAACTTTTGCTGGCAAGCACTGAGTCTCTCCTACAAAGGATACCAGCTTCCATGAAGCAAGAGGTCATCAGGTCCTACTGGTTAAAAATACAAAGCTGCTTCTGTATGTTTCTCTTGTTTATGCCTCTGCTGGGATGTGTGCAGGAGGGTAAGGTAATGAGGAGGGGGCCAGGCTCTGATCCCTATTTGCTTTCCTCAGCACTCTGCTCCTTTCTTGTATTGTCCCTCACAGATTCCAAGGAATTGGGTCTCTGATATACCACAGCATTTGGTGCTGAGTCTTTTTGTATTGCATTGCCCTATACAATAATGGTCAGCCTCTAGCTAAAGCCTCTGACCCTCGACAGTAAGGTTCTGCCTCTAGCTAAAGCCTCTGGCCCTTGCTGTGCTGTAAGCAGTGTATGCTAATTACAAAGATAGCCCCATTGCTTATTAGAGGACTACTGAGAAGATCTACCTCTTTGCCTGGAGCTGCTTTCCAGCACGGATTTTATCATAAGCTTTGTGCTAATGTGACAACGCATTTGGAAAGTTCAATGTGTGGAAAATCTTAAGCAATTAAGATTTTCATTGCTTGTGTCATTGTTTGCACCTGTGGCATGCATCATCATGGAGTTTTTACAGAGTTGATTTAATGTTCTATCTCACGTGCGAAGACTTGTATTGAAGAGCAGTCCCTGTCAAATGGCACATCCGTCTCAGTTGAGTTGTTTGGCCAGAAGGAAGCAGGGTGCAGGGCAGAGGGCCAGGGCTGTAATCCTGCTGGTGATGAGAGTTCCCTCAGGGGCACTGGAAATCACCTTCACCATATTGCGAAAGCTCCCTGTCCTTTTACATATGGAAAAAAAAAAAAAGCTGAATATATGCATGTTTAATTACAACTGTAGGTACAGTTCTGTGCTATTTGTGTATGTACCATGTGCAAGCACATAAACATACATGAAGATACAGGCTATATATTTTGCAGGTTCACAGTCAATCTTCTTCACAGTACCCGTAAGTAACCTACTTCAGGCATGTGGCTGTGAGAAGTGTAGTGCCAGTGCCTGAACCTCCAGCTGTTTTAAACCCAGGAAGGATTCCTGACTTCCCCTTGTTTGGGAGGGTACCTAGTGGGCATCAGCACAAGATGATGGGTCTGACAGTGGAGTGGGAATGCTTTCTTGTGAAGGGAATGGTATGTGTCATCAGGGTATGGTTTCAGAGTAGACACCACCCATCATCTGAACCCACTTTTGAGTGCCAGATCTTTGGCAGATCCTCTCCAGTTTGGCCTTCTGGGAGTGTCACATCCATCTTTTATCTCAGTGAAAGCACACTGTGAAGTATTTAGTGGAAGGGGGCATGTGATACTCAGCTGGCTGTGCTTTCACTGGAGAATGCAACCTGATCTTTTGCCAATTAAATTAATTAGTTGATAAAATATACTCTGCAGAACATGTTAAAAAAGACTAGGATGTATATATATATATGGTGTGTGTTCATGTGTTGTACATATTACCGTTATTTAAAATACAGGACATACCAAACTGAATTTAGAAACTGTCAGATTTTCTGATTATAATGAAGAAGGAAAGAAGGAAGGAAAGGAAGGAAAGGAAGGAAATCAGGAAGGAAGGAAGGAGGGAGAGAGGGAGGGAGGAAGGGAGGGAGGAAGGGAGGAAGGGAGGAAGAAAGGAAAGAGAAGGAGAAAGAGAAAGAGAGAGAAAGAGAGAAAGCGAAAGAGAAAGTGAAAGTGAAAGAAAGAGGGAAAGAGAAAGAGAAAGAGAAAGAGAAAGAGAAAGAGAAAGAGAAAGAGAAAGAGAAAGAGAAAGAGAAAGAGAAAGAGAAAGAGAAAGAGAAAGAGAAAGAGAAAGAGAAAGAGAAAGAGAAAGAGAAAGAGAAAGAGAAAGAGAAAGAGAAAGAGAAAGAGAAAGAGAAAGAGAAAGAGAAAGAGAAAGGAAGGAAGTGATTTAAAATAGATGTAAAGCATTGTGTTTGAACAGTAAATAGGAGTTGTATCATGCATTTCATAGGGGAAAGCATTGATTCTGTCAGCAAAGAAAAAAAAAAAAAGAATACCTGAGTGCTGTTTTACCATTAAAATAGTTGTTTATAGACTAAGCAGCTCCCTTGTGCTGGGATGTGTAAAAAAATCTAGATGTCCTTCTTGGACTTTAATTACCCAAGAGGTTTACCCAGGGAAATGCTGGCAGTTGTTTCCAGTGAAGTCAGTAAATGCTGGAGTAGCTTGTAAAACATACCCTGTTATGTACCTTGTTGAATGCAACTATTCTGATGTTTCCAAATGTAATTATTATCCCCATTGCAAATTCCATAGAATTGGTGCAGTTGGTGCAAGGAACTCTTTGCAGGACTTACCTGTATTTTCATAGAATCACAGCATCACCTAGATGGGAAACAAAACTTGCCTGCTCATCAGCCTGTTCTGCCACATCCCCTCACTGAACCATGTCCCTTAGTGCCACAATTTCTATTGCCAGTAAGGAAACAGTAACATCTCAGATGGTTTTTAACTGATAGCCTGAGTTTCCTCAGACCATGTTGGGCTCTGCCTTATCCTCAGAGCGCTCATTACCTCTCCTCATTCCCTCCCCTCTTTTTCCTATGGCCTAGGCTTGTATTTGCTTTATTCAGAGCTGTACTGAGGCATTCATCATTGTCGTTTTATGACTGAATAAGCAGCACAGTCCTTAACTTTGCTGTTATTTCCAGCTGAGGACTCTCCATCTTCCATTGAAATTGCTGTTAATAGTCCCTCAGAATGATGAATTCGGACTTCACATTCTTTCATTTTTCTTCTCATGTTCACTCCCATAGCCCTAAATATTGTCCAGTTTGATAAGCACGGTGTTTTGACAGATACATATTATTACTTTGCCATGGCAGTTAAAAGGCTTCCAGTCAGGTTTCAGACTGAGAATGGTACAAATCACAGAGCTTGGCTAAATAAATAAATAAAAGTGCCTACAGTGAGGATGAAAGTATTTTACTGTATTTTGAAGTTTTTTTTAATTTCTACTCTGTGGCTGTTCAGGAGCCAACCAAATTCATTTCCATGTGTTCCAAAGAAAAGTTAGGTCTTGCAGGAGCATCTGTGTTGAGATTTAGTTTTTTATTTATTGATTGATTGATTATATGAGGGTCATGAAGATGACCAGAGGGCTGGAGCGCCTCTATTATGAAGATAGGTTCAGGGAGCTGGGCTTGTTTAGCTTGGGGAAGGCTCCAGACCTTCCAGGACTTGAGGTGAGCTTATAAACAGGAGGGAAACTGACTTTTTACATGGTCTGACAGTGACAGGACAAAGGGGTATGGCTTTAAACTAAAAGAAGGGACATTTACTATAAATGTCAGGGTAAAATTGTTTACTCAGGGCATAGTGAGGCCCTGGCACAGCTGCCCTGAGAGCTGTGGGTGCCCCATTCCTGGAGGTGCTGAAGGCCAGGCTGGATGGGGCCCTGGGCAGCCTGAGCTGCTGGGAGGTGTCCCTGCCCACAGCTGGGGTTGGGGCTGGGTGGGTTTAAGATCCCTTGCAAGCCAACCCATTCTGTGACTCTGTGACTCTGTAACTGTGATTCGTCACATAACCCAAGGCGTTTGTTAGTTTTAATTTGGACTCTCAGGACTGCAGTGCCCAACTTCTGTGTTTCACTCTTGCTTATGCAACTGATCACCGATAGCCACACTTTGAGTCATTTCTCTGGGGGGAAAAAAAAGTCATCCCAAAGCGTTACAAAACTCTCATTGCACACTGCAGAGGTCTGTGCTTTGCAGTCCTGCGCATCACCGCGGGCAGTGATCTTGCTGGGGATCTCAAGGAGCGCTTCGGGAGAGGGGCAGCGGCTTGAGGGGAGGGGGGGGGAGCGGCACGACGGGAGCGCGGAGCGCAGCGAGCCGCAGCGTGCGCACAGTGCGCGCAGTGCGCACAGCGTTGGCAGCCGCCCGGCCAGCGCTCAGCTCGAGATGTCCGCGGCGCAGCCGGCAGCGAGCGCTGGGACGTCCGGGCGGGTTGCGGAGGAGCGGGACCGCGGTGATAAATGACCGCGGGCGCAGCATGAAGATCGCCGTGAGGAGGACCCGCCTTTCGGGGACAGCCCGGGCTCCCTCTCGGGTTTCAGCGCGGCCGGGGCCGGCGAGTTGCGGGACCGTTGCCCTCCGTCCCGCCGTTACCACGGCGCGGCCCCTGCCCTTTGTCACGACGGCGTCGCCAGGGCATCGTTCTGACGCTGCGGGACAAGATGGGGCGCTGCTTCTCGGCGGAGCTCTGCGAGGACCGCATGGTACTTGTGGATATTTTTGTCCCTCGGTCCGGGAGCGGGGAGCTCAGGGCGGGAGGGGCGATGCTCGGTGGTGCCGTGCCGGGGGCTGGGGCTGGGAGGCGGCCGCAGAGCGCGGTGGGCTTCGGGCGCCCTGTCGGTGAGCGTGCAAAGGTGCGAGACGCCAAAGAAGTTGGGTGAAGTTTGAAGAGAGATCGGGCGGCCCTACCTGTCCTAAGGGCTTACCTCTGACACTCCTTTCCGACGTGTCGGTGGCGTGGGTTGGATGGGACCTTAACGATCAGCCAGTTCCAACCCCCTGGAAATTGCTTTCAGGATGGATCTAACGGGACCGAACTCCCGAGCATCGGAAAGAGTCGGGCAGGAAAGAGAGCAGAGGTAGGTACACAGCTACAGGTAGCAGGAGGCTGCCTGGTGCCAGGTAGAGCCAACACAGTGCTTGGTGCTGTGTTCCTTGGCCTTTGCCTGGAGTTTATAGATGAGCGTATGCATTTAATTTACTTAATAGCAGCTTTCTTGGCAAAAACATGTGCTTGTGCAGTGTACTTCATTAGTTTGGAGTTTTAAGATACTCATCGTCAGTCAATTGAAAAGCTGATGCTGTCCCCTTTTACCTAGTAACGTGTTTAAATGGATTTAAGGACAGTGTCAGGCTTAATGTGGAGCTTGTGGAAGTGCACTCACTGGGGGTTGTCCCGGTGGTCAGCTCCACCTGTGAACTTTGGGCAAAAGGAAATGATGGAGGAGGATTACTGCTGCCCCCCTGATGGAGGAAAGGCTGTAGGTCATTGTGCACATGAGTCACAGTGGGCAGCAGTCTTTGCTCCTGCAAGTATCAGCTGAACTATTTATTGCTATGACAGGTTTCCCAATGTATATTCTCTTTTTTCTCCTGATAATTTATGGCCTGCCCCCAGGGAACTCTGAATAAAGCACAACCATGACTAAGCACCCTCTGCAGGTCAGAGTCTCTCTCTCTTTTTTTTTTTTAATCTTTTTTTTATTTTGAAAGCTCTGGATACAGGAAAACTGTTCTGAAGGAGCAATGTTAATAACCAGTGCAGTACCACAGAGCATCTGTGTGCAATGCATATTTTTAGGTGGCAGTGCAGAGCATTAGGAAATGTTTGCAGACAGTCTGTACGTGTACTCAGACCTTAGGATGCAGCATACTGCAAGTGCATTATTAGTCATCAGGGAGGAGGAACGTGTCCATTTGTGGCTGTGACTCCCACTGCTCTGGTAGCTTTCCCTGCTGCAAGTGACTTGGTGCATGGCTCTGGGCAGTTTTCTGATCCTCCTGGCCTAACCTGTGTCATTTGTGAAGCAGACTTAGTATTGCTTATTGCTGTGTTTAATTTTTATTTTCAGAACTGCACTGCTAACTTTATGGCTGCTGTCATTAATTGGAAAGTTGTCACATTCCTCCCCCTGCCTGCCTGCCCACTTTCCAGGAGCTGCACCAATCTGCTGCTTCTGTCTGTCCTTCAGGGACTTCAGGAAGTTTCAAATTGAATTGGGAGTACATAAGTACCACATTGAGTGTCTGGTTTACTTGCTGCAGTGTTGCTGAGTCTTTCACAGGAGAAATGCTGGGAAGTCTGCATATTTTAAAGCTTATGATAGGAAAAAGAGATGTTACCGCAGCTTTTATTCAACAGAGCATTAGCACAGAGCTAACATATCATTCTACCTGTTTTGTTCTGCATTTCCTTCTGGCTGAGGAGGTGGGACATATTCCAGACACAAGACTTAACCATTGTGTTAGGTATGATGCCAACTTCCTTCATCTCCATCAGGAGCATGATTTTAGTTCATGAGATGTACATCAGTCTCAGAGTCATTTCTTGGGATGCAGCCAATGGAAGATCTTTCTCCTAAGTCTTCCAAGCAGTAATTAAAATTGTCATTCATTAAAAGTATTTAAAAATAAAAGCAATGTTTTTGCTTTGTTAAAAACAAAAAACAAACAAACAAACACTGTCTTGCTTTCACATTTAAGAGAGAAAAAAATCCTGGCTCAGATCATAGCCATTTTTTCTGCCTACTGCACTGAAGGACTGGATACTTGCAGTCTCCTCATAGTGTCTGTAGTCTTTTCACTCGCTGGAACCAGCCATGGCCCTGGGGTGGCAGCTGAGCCATGAAGCCCTGGGTTGGACCTGGCTCTCAGTCCCTCTGAGCAGCTCTACTCCAAGCAGTGTCCGAGTGAGGGGAGGCTGCAGAGCTCTGTGGGTCTGCTGAGCCCATGGGGCACAAACCCATGGGAGGGCAGAAAGGTTCCTGCTTGCTCTGCCTTCTCTTTCAAATACTCATTTGCGATAAACATAATGAACATTGATTAATTCAATAGGATATCCTGTTAATTTTGAGTCTTGCACATTTGTTTTGGTGGACTTGACCTTGTGTGCGTGGGGATTTTCTGATTGTTTTGATGTTTTGAGGTTGAACCCCTATGAATCTCCACATTGGATCTGATAGCTTTTCGTTCTCACTTCAGATCCAGTTTCACTCTATGGTAATACCAGGTTTCCCAAGAACTGGCATTCCCAGAGCCCTGGCTGCACTGGCTCTGGTGTGCTGGTTATGTGCTGAGCCCCACTGATGATAACAGGGATAGGCTTTTTCATGTGGGATTAGTGTCACGTTGACACCAGTCCCAGGAATGCCTGCAGTCCAATCCTATCGTGTTACACTGACAAAGCAGGTTACAGTAACAGAAAATGTCAGGGATTTGTGAGTTCACTGCACATCCAGGAGACCATGAGGCTGATCCAGTGATCAGCCCAAGTACTCCTTGCCTCTCTCACAGAAGAGAAAAATAAGTAGTGATCATTGAATATTCTGAGTTGGAACCCATAAGGACCATGGAGTCCAAGTCCAACTGATATGCCACTGTTCAGTAAAAAAAAAATCCTCCAAGAAAGCTGCACTACAATAAAACTTGGTGCTGAGGGCACCCCTCACATGTCTGATGTCTCAAGAGACAGGGAAAGAGGTCTGGAAGAGCAATGTGGAAGCTCTTACTGCACTATAAGCCAGCACAAGAAGTGTTGGTAGGGGAGGTACGTGACAGCCAATGCACCTGAGCTGCACCAACACAGCTGCTTCCCAACATCATGGTGTTTGCCAAGCGTTCCACAGGGTAGGATGGCACTCATGCCAGAAGGTGGGTGTGGGGACAGCTTCTTCCAGCTGGCACCATGGTGACTTCTCTCTTCTGGAGAGAAATTCATCACCAGGCATCCTCAGAGGTAGGGCAAACCTTGAGGCAATGTCAGATGAGGAGTTTGTCATATTTCTTAGGTAGAAACAAAATTTAAACTCTTCTTTCTTAACTAGGACATGTATTTATTTATTTATTTATACCTTCTTTTTTTTTTAAATTCCCATTTTTTGCCCATAAGGAGGATATTAACAATCCCATTGAATTCTGCTCATCTGTAGATGCTGCAAATTACCTATATGGGGCTCAGAGCCTCCTTGCTGTAAATTGCTTTACTTTCTGGGAGTGGGTAACTTAAGCGTGTGCTCCCCATCTGTGAGCCTCATATCCAATGTATCCCTGAGCACATACCTCCAAGGGCACTGCTCCTGGCAGCCTGTCAGGAACGATTCCTGACTCCAAGGGAGCGACTGGGCAGTGTGGGCAGATGCAGTGATACTCTCCAAAAGGGGAAACGTTATCTCTGTAAGAATGCTGTTTTCTGCATCTGTGCAAGGGGCACATACCAGGCTATTTTAATCTGGATCTTTTGGGTTCTTTAAAGCTTTTTTTGTTTGTTTTGGCCTATTGCAGTCTGGAGACTGCAGTCCTGGCAGGCGATGCCCTGTGCATTAGTCAGCAGTGTCAGTGTATGGAGCTGGCTCTGCCACTCAGATCCACCAATCATTTGGTTTACAGTAAAATTGTCGGGGAAGCGAGTTCCTTGGAAATGGTACATGTCACCCCAAAATGGCACCATGTAAAGGATTACTACAAATTCCAGGTTAGGATTTCCTGGTATTTCCACAATTAAAGCAGTTCTGTGTTCCTCTTATCACAGCTGAAGTTAAGTGCAGGAAAAATAAAGAGAAACATTAGTCTCTGAATTCATTCCACTTTCATTAGATTTGTATTAGTCTTGTTTGCTCATTCCATCTTTTATATTCCATTTGCTACTACACTGCCTTGTTTCTCAGATGTGATTTTTCCAGATTGTCCTTTAGAGATTCGTTAGCTTTTCTAGCCTGGGACACATTTATAACAGTTTCACCCAGCTTTCTTAGCCATAAGTGACATGACCAGCATGTCTACACAAAGGAGTATGTCTACTTTCCTTTGCCTTCTCCCTAATCTGATTCAGGACTTTTCCAATTTCAAATGCTGGGATTTATTGCATTAAACAAATAAACTCCTATAGATTTTCCTGAGGCTTTTCTTTGTCAGTTTACACAGCACTTACGGAATATCTAATATCAAAGTTCCACATCTCAGTAATTCAGCATTCTTAATGACAATATCGTTTATTTTTCCTTTGTCCAGCACATCCATTTTAATGCCTTCATTATTCAGATGTATTCAGATTTCTTTTGAAACAGGTCAAGGGAAGGAGCTCATATCCTTTGCAGTCAATAAAACAATCTGAAGGAAATGTGGAAATAGGCACGAGCATCATGCCAGGAGAGGTGTCTTCTGTGTAGGGTATGCTCACCACGTCTAGAATGGTGTAAGTGCAGTAATCTGCTCTGCAAATTCCACTATGTGAGCATACTATTTTGTTACCATATTACTATGGTAGATGCAGGCACAAATAGATGAAAGTGTTCAAACAGTATTAACAGTATCATCCTGTATGTGTTGTCCAACTATGAATGGTTCAGATTGAACAGCAAATAGTAGACAAGTCTTTTTAGACACAGGGGAGTAATTGGTGTATTCAGTGCTGTCATGAGCATGTGGCTTTGTGTATATGTATTCCTGCCAAACCAAAGTAGTGGTGGCCAATGAGTGGTGGCTTTTAAGCTTGAAAAACTGAATGAGTTTATTATAATCCCCCCTACCTACCCCACCGCCCCCAAAAATCTGAGGAATCATTGTAATCTGCTTTACTAAGTGAACACGTGAAAGTGCTTATCTGGGATAAACCCAGGGACTACATATTTCTCTCTCTTTTTTTTCCCTTAAACAGAAAGAAAATGCTCTTGTGAAAATAGACGAGCTAGGAGTTGAGCTTGCAAAGATCAGGGATGAAGTCGGTAAGTAGCACAAGCAAAATAACAACAGAAGTGTTTCTCTCAGTTTACACAAGATCCAATATTCCCTGTGATCTGATCCTGGGTAGCCTGCATACATGGGACAAAGTGTCTTCTGAAACCCAGAGGCAAGGGGATTCTGTGATTTCATTTTGTACTTTTTGTGCAGACAAGTCCATCAAGATGCACTGAAACTGATTGTATGTTATCTGTACTGAACAAGTGACTCTTCATAAATCCACCTGAGAGTGGACCTTCGGTATATAAAGGGAAGCTATAAGAAAGAAGGGGACAGACTCTTTAGCATGGACTGTTGTGAGAGGACAAGGGGAAATGGTTTCAAACAAAAAAAAAGAGGGGAGATTTAGATTGAATACAAGGAAGAAGTTGCCCAGAGGTGATGGATACCCCATCCCTAGAGACATTCAAGGCCAGGCTGGGTGGAGCTTTGAGCACCTGATGGAGCTGTTTATTATTCCTGTTTATTGCAGACAGTTGGACTAGATGACCTTTAAAGTTCTCTTCCAACTCAGATGATTTTATGGAATTGTGTCATGTGGGACTTGGTGAGCCCAGAGTGGCTCTGCCTCCCCTTGAGGGAGACAGGGATGTAGATTCTTCTCAACAGGGAGGGCTGTGCTTTGCCTTTGCTTTGCCTCTGGTGTCTCATTGCAGAAAAGCTGAGCACAACCTTTTCTGATGCTCAGCTGCTTGTGTTCCCTCTGAAATATTTTGGCTGATTGCCATTTCAGAGAGAGTTTTGTTCCCATTGCCAAAGGATACTGCGGCAATAGCAAAATATTATTTACAGTTTCATCCTGTTATTTGACTTCATCCATCCTCAGCATCACTCTTCACTCTCACAGAGGAGCTGCTTCTACAAGTGCTTAGGAAGGGCACATCTGAAGCTCTCTGTTGTATATCCACTTCTCATTTGGAAGCCCTATCTCTTGGATTTGCTCACGTTCTCTGTTGGATTTACAGCAGGGAGCAGAGGATCAATTTGTTCCCTTACTTTTGTAATTGGTGGTGTGACATCAACTGTGTTTTGAATCTGCAAGCTAGGTGCAGTAACCAGTGCCATGCGTGAGATCAGTTCTTGTCAGTCAGTTCCTTGCTGTCTCTAAAGCAGTGCAAGCTTTGGATGCTAGTGGAGATGTGTATCCCACCTGCGTAATATGAGGGTTATGCTGTTCTCATTCTCAGATGAATCTTTATGCTGTACAAAATTCTACCTATTGTGCCAAGCTTTATGCAAATAAAGAATAAAACAGTCACTTAACATCAGCAATCATAGGCAGTTGAAGTTAACATTTAGGGGAAAAGTACTGAGTGAACCAGTAACTTAGTTGTTTTGACTACAGCCAAGTAGTAGTTCTGACTTGTCTCAAACACTTTGATAAGCAGACTCTCATTAATTTGAAAGCTATCAGCCCAGATGAACAGCTTGAGCATTGGTAAAAAATTCTGGATTTCTCATGTACATGTTTGCCATGTAAGTAAGACTGCAAATGTCTGGATGAATCAGTAAAACTAGGCTGGAGTAGTCAAGATTGGTACAGGTGGTTGGTCTAATGTTTGGTTGTATAGATGATAGCTCTAATTCAGATAGTGTAACATTGTACGTGTGGTGCAGGCTGATTCTTCAGGTTCTCTGTCAGAGAAGAGAGAGAAGAGAGAGCAACACTCAGGGAGGGTGGTCCAGCTTTGACAGGCCATTGTCCAGGACTGTCTCTCTAATTGCAATTATTCACCTTATTTTAAATGTCTGCATGCGAGTTGGGTATCTAGTCCCATCTTAGGCAATGTAGATCTAGGCCAGAAATAGATGTTCAGTGCTGCTTGAGATGCCCCAGGGAATCGGAGACACCCATATGTGTAAAACACTGTCTGTTATGGGCTGTACCCTTCTGGACCCAGGCAGGATGGTTAGGTTTGGGTGACACCCTCCACCTTTATCTCTGGCATTGTTGTGGAGTCACACACCTCATCATGCAATGAAATAGAAAAGTGCTGCTTCTCAGCTTGGAGAAGAATGTGTGCATCCACAGCTTTGTAAGCACCAAGGAACTTGTTATTTTATACAAAAAGGTTTGCTCATGTATTTTGCTAGAAATAATAAGGCTAGAAAAACACTACAAGCAATCGTTCTACCCTCAAGACACCCATCTTTATAAATTATATATATATTATATATACATATAAGCACTTTTCAGATGTAACACTGAGACTCCTGGAAAAAAAGAAGTGTTGAACACCTTCTGTTTCCCCTTGCACTAGTGGAAATTAAATGTCAGAGTTGCATGTCCCTTTGCTGTCAGATAAATGACATGTGAAGTGAGCTGAGAGGTGTGGAGGTGCATAAATGCCTATACGAATGTAAGACAATCAGATGTCAGGTTTAAAATTTGCACTGTGAATTTGCAAGAATTTGAAACTGGAGTGCCAAGTGCCAGCTCCTTCTGGATGTGCCTCCCAATCAGAGGAGACTGAACTCAAACAAGGGCTTCTGTGATTTGTCTGTGGTTCTGTGGCTAAGGGTCAGAAGTAAGGGTGCAGGCTACACAGTTTGTTTTTGCTGTTGGATGCAGCGCCCATTTCTCACGAGCAGGTGAACCCTGTGCATATGACAGCTCCCAGTTCCCATGGGATGACCCTGCAATGCAAAGAGGCTGGGCTCCAGCTCTGGTTTTCTGCAGAGGATTTGGACCATCAGTGACATCTCCCTCTCCCTCAGTGTGTGCAGACACACTTGCCCTCTTTCCTCCATTTTGCACCTGCATCATAGTTTGATTTGAAAAGCATGAGCACTTTTGTGTTTTAGGCGGTGGAAGGAGTTTCATGTTCTGGGAAGTGTTACAGATTGACTTTATTTTGGTTAAAACATGTCACTTGCCTGCCCTCCCTGTGTGCTGTGTAATCTCATTAGAGAGGCTACGAAGAGAAGGGTTTCATTGCAGCTCCAATTTAAAGCATGAGTAAGTTTCAATTATTCTGAATCCAGAGCTGCGGGCTCTTTGGTAGCTTTGCACACCAAATGAAACTGTTGCAGCAAGGGATGGAGTTTACAGCTATAAGCCAAACCACAGAGACAGGTCGTTTCACGACCATATAAATCCTGCTGTGGTATGAGGTAGGTGGGAAAGCTTTCTATGTGGCATTGCTGCAGTGCTGAACTCCCTGATACAGCCTCACTTTCTGTAGGGAGCAGAGAGCCTGAAAAGGGCATAGTGTCCATTTAATGCTTCAGAAAACATCAGGATCAGAACAGGACCAAAGCAGCAGTATCTATCTACAGTATAGACATAGTGAACAAGTTTGGATATTGCTTAGATGGATAAATACATTGCATGGACACACGTGCATGGACACACATCTAACTTGGTCTGTGCTCATGGCAGTTGGCCAATTAGGGAAATTGAAATAAAACGTGTTTAACAGAACATCTCACACTGAAAGGGACCCACAAGGATCACCACATCCAGTTTCTGGCTCCAAATAACAGCCCCAAATCCAATCCCAATGTCTGAGAGCACTGTCCAAATGCTCCCTGAGCTCCAGCACCTCAAGGCCGTGCCCACAGCCCTGGGCAGCTGTTCCATGCCCACCGCCCTTTCCCTCACCCCCAGCCGCCCTCCCCTGATGCAGCTCCATGCCGTTCCCTGTCACTGTCACACAGAGCAGAGCTCAGCGCTGCCCTGTGAGGAGCTGCAGCCACCATCAGGCCTCCCCTCAGCTTGCCCTGCTCTGTGCTGAACCAGGGGCCTCAGCTGCCCCTCACACACCTTGCCTTCCTGACCCTTCCCCATCTCTGTAGCTTTCCTGTGAATGCTAATAGTTTGATATCCTTCTTGTGTTGTGGTGCCCAAAACTGTATACAGGACATGAGGTGAGACCTCACCAAAGCAGACTAGAGCTTAGTCTGACGCCATAGTAGAAAAAGACAGGAAAACACATGATTTTCTGCTTCCAGGAAACATAAAATGTCAATCAGTGTAATGGTTTTGAAACATTCTGAAGTTGTCTGCAGCTTCAGAGGCAGCTTCTTCCACTGTGCTGACTTACAAGGCCATATGTGTCTGTGCATTTTGAAGGGCAAAGGAAGGATAAGCGTCTGACACAGTATATTCAAAAGCTCAGTATTTTTCTAAACCAGCTATGGACCTAAATCAGAAAGAAGGACTTTCAGTGCCATCTAAAACACACCTTTTCTGTGGTGGTGTTCTGAGTGTTATCACCATGATAATTTTAATCACTTCTTTCCCAATAGCTCTTTGATTTAATTGGTATCAAGCCTTCAGTGTCAATTCAGTGTCTGAATTGACTGCAGCTATTTGGTGGCCTAGTAAAAGCTGCAGAGTACTCTGTGACACTGCTGCCCTGGGAGCCAGGAACAATACAGAGGAGGAACCTAACGGGGAAACAGATTGAAGCATTCTTGACTCAGTGGAATGCTAGAGTTGCACCTTCTGAAACAAGTTGTAGACATGCTCATGAATTTAGAGACGTTGCCACTGGGTTAGTTCACAAGAGTAAAACATGTACACTTTCTGATTGCCCTCAGTAGTAGCCTGTCCTGGGTGCTCTCTGGTTCCATGGAGCGCACAAGATAGTTGTTTGAATATAAAAATATTTAAGCAAGTGGGCACTAATGGCTTTAAGAGATCCTTGTTGGAGGTGGTATAAGAGACAGGCCTGTGGGGTGAACAGCTTCCAACAGATGGAAAATAACATATGCATAGGATGCAACTCAAGAACCCGTAGGTCTTCTGCTTCCCTGGTATGTTGTTGTAAGTGGGACTATGGCCGAGACTATGACTTGAGAAAAAGAGATAAGGAAAATCTCTTCTCCCACATGAAAGACCCTGTGTCAAGTGTGATTGTCACATGTGCTGTCTTTACCATCCAAGACAAAGCAGATGCCCTAAAGACTTGATTTTTTAGTCCAAGACTGTGCTGGCCAGAAAGAGGACATCCCTGCAACAGAATGGAGGTCCATGAAATTCCTTGTTTTCGTATTATTCCAGGCTCCAGTTTTGTCTGGGCATTTGCAGGACTCTGCCAATGCCTCTATTCAAATAAATACTCCTGTGTATGTGTGTTAAAGGGAGGAAGACAGAGGAGAGTGTGAGCCTGTTCACAATTGGGATTCTGGAGAGTCCCAGCGTTGGCAAGAACCACTGTGCTCAGTGATTTATTTACAGAGCTGATGCCACCCTTGCTCCCAAGGAGCTCAGAGCCTGACTGTATACTTATTTTTGTGTCCTCAGCCATCAACACAGCGAGATGTAAGAAATTACAAAATGAGAAGGAGGATCTGGAGAGGCGCTTAGAGGAGGAGGTGAGAAAGCTTCGCTGGCAGCAGAAGGAGGAGCTGCAGGTTCTGGAGCAGCGTTTACATGAGGATTACAGCGCCAAGATGGAGAGCCTGCAGGAGCAGCACAAGCTGCAGCTGGATCTCATCAAGTCTCAGCATCTGCACCAGGTCAGTTCTAGCCTGTTTGATTCAGAAAAGCAGACCATCTCTGTTCTGAGTGGTTTCAGGTAATGAAACACAGGCAATCTCAAACAGGAAGACACTGGTAAAGATGACTGATGACTAGAAAAATGTATTCCAGATTATCTTTATGGCATTGCCCTCCTATTGTTCTTAATGGCATTTCAGTATGGTATAGTTCAGTATGTTACATTGCCATGTGTTTTCTTAACATGCTTCCTGATGTTTTACAACTAACATAAATAATTATACTAGCTTTGCTCCCCACACCTACTTGTTCCCCATCCCTCCTATTCTAGTCAATTTATATGAAACCAATGGTTGAGCAAGAACCTGTTACGCAGAAGTAATGCCAGTAGAACCCTGTCCCTCATTCTTTCAAATGCCACTGCTGATACAGTGAAGTGGTGGGATCCATGTAACGCATAACCTAAATATCAAGTGGGTGATACACTCTAGGTTCCCTGATTTCTTCTCCACCATTCAGACTAGTCTTTTAGATTGTACAAAACAAACATTTCTCCTTGCATTGCAATTTTTATGTAGGTAGGGAGAAAGGCTCCCGCATACAGTTACTTTAGTCCTACTTTTAATGGCTGGAGTGAATGGCAATTGGTGCCCTGGACTCCATCAGAAGAGGGGTGGCCAGCAGGGACAGGGAGATGATTGTCCCCCTCTACTCTGCTCTTGTGAGGCCCTGTCTGGAGTACTGTGTCCAAGTGTGGAGCTCCCAGTACAAAAATGACAGGGAGCTGTTGGAGAGGGTCAGAGAAGGGCCATGAAGATGATCAGAGGACTGGAGCACCTCCCCTATGAAGACAGGCTGAGGGAGCTGGTCTTGTTCATCCTGGAGAAAAAAAGGCTGTGGGGTGACCTCATTGCAGCCTTTCAGTACCTAAAGGGGGCCTACAAACAGGAGGGGAATCAACTCTTTGAAAGGGTTGATAACAGCAGGACAAGGGGAAATGATTTTAAGTTGAGGAAGGGGAGATTTAGGTTGGACGTCAGGGGGAAGTTCTTTACAGAGAGATGGTGAGGTGCTGGAACAGGCTGCGCAGAGAGGTTGTGGATGCCCCGTCCCTGGAGGTGTTCAAGGCCAGATTGGATGGGGCCCTGGGCAGCCTGGTCTAGCATTAAACGTGGAGGTTGGTGGCCCTGCATGTGGCAGAGGGGTTGGAGATTCATGATCCTTGAGGTCCTTTCCAACCCTGGCCATTGTGTGATTCTGTAATGATCCTGTGATTCTATGAGAACAGTAGGTTGGGGCACAGCAGAGGCTACAGTCCACAGTTTTTAAGCTCAAACATTTATAAAAAGGGAAATGACCCCATTTATGCCCTGTAAAACTCCTGAGACAGAAGTGAAAATACAAACTGAGATGATGACAATTCTATGTCTCTTGTACTGTGTTTACAGCATAATGCCAGTGGTAAGGTACAGCGCTCAGCCAGCCATGTCAGATAGGCACACTGCATCCCAGCCTGTGCCCCTGCCACCCCAGGAGCCACTGTGCAGGCAGAGGGGACAAGAACACTGTGTGCCACTGGGCCCTGTGCAGTACAGCAGTGTTACGGGCTCCTTCGTAGCCTTCCCTCAAAAGGGATCTGTTGGCAGAACCTCTCCTCCCCAGGTCTCCTACCACAAGCTGCCAGCTTGCTTCTTGTTTGTTTACTTTGCTATCAATGGACCCATAATCTTTGACAGCTGATTCCAGCAAAAATATTTTTATGGGGATGTTTCTTCTTTTTCCATGTAAAGATCTGGGGGAGGGTGAAGCTGTCTCTCTGGATTTTACCCATTTTAATTGCTGTGCCTGTTAGCTGTTATTGATTTGCAGGGCTTGTAAAGTGCAATACAAAGGCTTTATGTGACCAAGCTCTTTTGTCCCAGGCAAACTGCCTTTTTTCTGTTGCTGCATTGATTTTTAAAGATGCTTGGGAAGATGCTGTAAAATAGTTTTTTCTGCTCTACACTGGAGTTTTCACAGTCTTTCTCTGGAGCTGCATAGTGTCTGTTCTTGAACTGTGTCTCTTGGTTCTCATTTTAGTTTATGACAGAACATTTTTCTTACAAAGCCCCTCAAATTTTCTGCTTTGGGTTATGTTATAAAGGAGTGGGTGGCATTCCCAAAAGCTTTGGCTTTTTTATCCTCTTCCCTGTGTTAAGTGTGCCAGCTTGTCTTGAAAGAGATACCAGCTCTAGCTGCAAGCCTTGCCCCTCCTGGATCATCAGGCATTAGCATTTGTGAAGGAATTTGTTCTGCAAGTTAATTTTTTGCTAGGAGAGCTGATGACTTATCTCTGCTTCTCTTTGAAGTGCTTCTCCAAGCTCCAAAGACAGCAGGGTGGATGGTGACTTTATTCCCCTCAGGCTGATCGCTGCAGCGTGGGTTACACAGGTCACTGGACTACCAGTATACTTACATTTCTCATGTCCTCGTCTGTTGCAGTGCTATTAATCACCACACTGAAACAGTGGAGGTGCATCTTCCCGTTAGTGGGGAAGTAGTTCTCCCTCCTCCAATCCTTTGGTTTGCTCCAGAACTCTTAGTTCCCAGAATTACAGGAAGTAGAGCAAACTTTTCTCTCTGTTGCTTCGGAACCTCTGTTGTAAGCCTGGTAACTCTGTCTTTTCAATCCATGGTTCTTCCAGCAACTCATGATGAGTGCTGGTAGTTTTTCCCTCCTGACTCATACTCAGCTGTACATCCATCCTGTGTTCGTTGCTATCAGAAGCTGGCTGGAAAGCTGCTCACCAGTGACACTTCTTGGCCTCTTGCCCTGGAACAGGACAAGGAGAACTGGGAGAGCTGTGTTAGCCTCTGAACCAAGTTGCCTAAGAACTAAGCATAAGAGCCTCACACCCAAAGGGCTTGTTATCTGTGGTTCTTCATCCTCTGCTCAACTTAGAGAGATGATGCTCTGGAGAGGGGAAGCTCTTGGCTCTGAGCATGCCACAGAACACAGCCTGCTCAAGGGACTGGAATCATTCAGCCCTAATGTTGGTGAGCAGGTGTGACAATGCATGCCAGTGTTTCTATGTTCCTTGCAACTAAGTGCAAAATTATAAATCCATGGTCCTGACTTGCCAGTGTTTCTTGAGCAGTTCAGCTCAAACTGCTTTGTCTTCCAGCCCCCTGAACTCCTACTAGATCCTCTTCTTCCCTTTGGTTTATTAATCCTTAAAAATCCCATATGAACTTCTTTTTATAGCCAGAAGTAACTGTGACAGGATTTAAGTGAGTTGATCAAGTTTACAGAGTAAGTTAGTAGCAGGGTTGGAATGTGATCCCAAAGATCTGGTTCCAGCTGCCAAGTAGACAATCTGCCATGAAAACTGCAGACTGGAGGTCACACGGGAAGGTTAAAAGGAGTCATTTGGGATGGGAATATAAAGCATTCAGAAACAGAAAAAACCCTGGAGACCATTTGAAAACTGGAGCATATTTAATTGGCCTTATAGATAAATAACCTGACAAGGATTGTGGCAGAGAAAGGAGACCCCTTCACCCTCTGAGGATGTTGGAATTGATCTTAATTTTTCCTATGGGATGCTGCTGAGCTGAGCAGCAATTGGAGCATGAGTAAAGACTTAAGTAAGGGTGGGTTAAAGAATGTGGCAGTGCTCACACGAGGCATGCAGACTGGGAGAAATCAAGTGATATTTCGTATCCCAATAGTAGCCCACTGGGTCATCTAACCCCCATTGCCCTGCTCTCCCATGCAGTACATCAACAAGCTGAGTTCCATGTTGTTCTGTGAACAGTTCTTCACCTCTTAGTTGTCTCCTGCAGTTTTAAGAAAATGGATTTGTATGATTTTAAATTCCATGTTTAATGCCTGTTTTTCATTCTAAGAGATAACCTCATCCAATCTGATACGAAATATTGCTCCTGTTGGGTGATCTAATACATATGTTTGACAGATAAACACAGTGAAATAACATTTATTTCAGTGGAGATGTGCTTGGCTGCAGTATCTACCAGTGTAACAGTGGACAAAGATGCTGTGTGAGGTAAAGTGACTTTGCAATGAACAGCTGTTTCTTTGTAACAATTAAACAGCTCGATTTTGTGCATTGCCAGATATCACAAACAGTGTGCAGATACCACAGTGTGTATAGGGAATGAGATCACTGTGATTACAAAACCTGGAAAAGCACATCAGGTCATCGATGGTAACACTCAGAGCTGCTCTGATGAATACTTGAAACCCTAAGGAATTGGGGGTGGACTCCAGGGCTTTTCTGATGTCATTCCAATGGCCATCTTTACAGAGCTGGAAGTCCCATTTTGTTCTCACTTGGATGGCTGCTGAATAAAAGAGCCCAGTGAACGAAGTTTGAACTTCAGACCTTAGGTCATTGAGCTGCTTGGCGGGGAGCTTGCTTGCAAGCCTTGATTTTGGGTCTCTCTTCAGAGTGAATCCCTTCTAGAAATATGGCCATAAGTTGAACAGAGGTAACGCAGGTGGGCCATGTTTGGTTAGCCACACGGACACTGCTGCTGAATTGTGCTGCTGTGGGGCTGAGCTTTGTGTAGACAAGGAGGCAGGACTGTTCTTCAGCTCAGACTGAGAACAGAGAAGCTGCTGTTCCAGGTTGTGCTGTGTTTGCCAAATAGTCAGCAAACTTTGCAAGGCTCTTTGCTGCCAGTTGTTTGCAGGGATCAGTCAGAAACCAGGGGACTTTTACATACTTCCCTGATTCATAAAGCATTTTGTTTCCTATGAACTGCGGAGCTGGACTGGGAGTAGGAGCAGGCTGCAGGACAGGACGCAGGGAGATTTTTGCTGGAAACCCCCCTCAACAGCTCAATCTGTGGGTCTTCCTCACTCAATGTCAGGTTAGAAGTGAAGAAGGAATTTCTGCAGATCAGAGCAGGTGCTGTCATGTCTTTCATCAGTTTATTGGATGTGGACTCAAAGATCAGGATTCAGGAGGAGTTTGGAACTTGCATATTGATGGCTTTGTAGGATGCTCATTTTCAAGTAGAAGTGAGATAGATCGTGATTCATTTTTTAAACCTACTGATGATAAGTTCAGTGTTTCTCTAGAAATGAATATTTTACAACTATGAATAATTCATAGGCACTTTCCATGGAAGATAATTCAAGACTGTGCAATTAAACTCATTGCAGTACAGCGCCACAAAAATAGGATTACTCTGAACTGTGCAAGTTTATCTGACCATCAGAGGGAGCCAGCAATGCATACAATTTAGATTAATTGAATGCTGAGATTTTTGAACATACCCTTTTTTCACATTTTTGCTTTGTGCTTTCTTATGTGCCTCATTTATCATTTTAAAATTGAAAGAGAAAAGCGACGAGCAGCAGTGGAGGTAATGCTGACACTCCAGGAGGTAACGTGCCTCTTCCGTAATGAATTAGCCTGGCTCATGTACGGAGGGTGTCACACTCAGTAGATCCCTTTGCTGTTTCCAGCTCACTGCAGCTGTCTAACAGTGGCTTGTCAGTGTGCTGCAGCACGTCTAACAGTGTGCCCGTGTTTCCATCTGCTGTCACTGAACAGGTGTCTGACATCACAGCTGTCCACCAAGCTTCAGTATTACAGCTGGAAAACAACCACTCCGTCACCCTTGCTGTACTGCAGGATGAGCACAACCGTGAGATCCGAGGTAAGCCAAGGACAACCTAATGGTTATCCCAGAACAGGAAATAGCCCTGCATCTGTGTAATGCATCTGTGTAAGCCTGGAGTGTCTTTCCCCAGAGGAGCTGATACAGAAAAGCTGTGTTGGTCTGTGTTGTGTGATAGGTTTGTGATAGGACAAGGGGGAATGGCTTTAAACTAAAAGATAGGAGATTTAGTTTAGATGCTGGGGAAAATCTTTCACTCACAGGGCAGCGAGGCCCTGGCATAGGATGCCCAGAGATCTGTGAGTGCCCCATACTTGGAGGCATTCGAGGCTAGGGCACGAGGTGTCCCAAGGCAAGGATTAGAACTGGGCAGTAAGGGACAATAAGGTCCCTTCCAAACTGACCCATTCTGTGATTCCATGATTCTGTCTTTCGATGCTGGATGAGGGAGAGCCATATGCAATGCATACAGCATTCAGCTTGCACCTGAGAGTGTCTGTATGATCTCTGGGACAAAGACAAGACTTTCTCCATGTGTTACTGAGTCCAGATGCCACCTCACCTCACCAACAGACTTTTTCTGAAGATCCTGGGTTTCTGAACCCAATCCTTGGGCACTCGGGATGCTGGAGCTTACTGAACAGCTCTCGGTGTCAGTGTTTAAAAGCTATTCCTTGCTTAAGGATGCGCTTATCTGTGTGTTTTTGCTAGTATTTTCTGATGACAAAAGTTGGGGATGGTTAAGGCCAAAGCGTGAGCTCCTGCTCCTGCCGTGGGTGCGAGATGCCCTCCTGTGCCCGCAAGCTGTACTGCAGCCGCTGCGCAGAGCCTCGGAGAGCAGCACTGATGCTATCATCAGGAAGGGATGCTTAGAGAGCACAGCCCCGCGGGCTGGGAGCACAGGCACAGAATAGGTTGTCCGTGTACTAAAAAGGTAGTACTGAACGCCGAGTATTGAGTGCCCAGCGCCAGTTTCATGCCGTTGGTTTGGAGGCTAATCTATTCCACTTTGTTTATTAACTTTTAGTTATTAATCAGTCCAAGGTGGCTTTTCTAGTAGTGAAACCCTTAATCGTGTGATATAAACAGAGGAGTTTTTGTCTCCAGGATCTGACAGTGTCATTAAACCTTACAGATCCTCCACAGCTCCTGGAGAAGCACCAGCACTTGCCTTTTTGCATCCAAGTTGCTGTCTCCCTGTTTTATCTCCCCAAAGCAACTGCCATCCAAATTTGCAAATGTACCTAATTTCAAATCCCTTGGCTTGGGATACTCACTCTGAAGAGGTCAGTTGCCCATTTTTATACCAAACTTTTTCAGATCACAGCCCCTGGAAGCTGACAAATCTGAAAAATCCACATTCAGCCACACAGGCATAGAGGTACCACTGAAAAACTGAGAAATGTTGATCCTCAAAACAGTTTTCCCAGAATCCTGTGGTGTGTTACTGCTGATTTCCTCCTCAATTCCATGCCATAAAACTGCTTTCCAAGCGGTGCTTGGCTCCCAGTCTCTGTGCTCTCAGACCCCGCTTTGCTGGATTTCACTTAGCAATGTTGTGTCTGTGTGTGTCTTCCCCAGAACTGGTTGCTGCTCACGAACTGGAGAAAACACAATTAAAGGAAAATTTTGAAAAGCTGCGGCTGTCGCTCCAGGTTAGCGGTTCTGTTATTTCCCACCCTGCAGTGCTGTTGCAGAGCACACCAGGCCCTTGAATCTTACCAGCTGTATTTTGTGGTGCCCGTTGGGAAGGCACTGCTCCCCTTTGTCCCTATCCATCCCTTCAGCACAGGAACCTGTGTACCAGGGATACCTCATCTTCTCTAAAGGCCTCTTCTGCTCCACCTGTCCAAAGTGAGATGAGCAGCCAAGGTGTCCCTTGGGCTTTTCTCACTGTTTTGGCTGATTCCAAATATACTGCGTCTGGAAGAGAAAAGCAGGCAAACCTACACGGAGGAAAATGCAGCTAGGGTTTGTGTTAGCTTTGGAAACCGTGTGAACAAGATGCCTGAGTACATAGTGCCAGCTCTGTTTGATTGTCTAGGCTGAGATTAATTACGAGTTAGAAAAACCCCAGCTGGTGTGTATTGTTACATGCAGCACTTGTCACACCTCATGCAGCTTTTACAGCTCCAGCCTATTCTGCAGTAGGCACTGATGCAGTGTTACAGCTGAGAAATGACAAACACAAAATATAAAATGTGACCTCACAGCAACTGCAGCTTTTACAGGAGTGGGCTGTACAGAAGACGCAGGAGTACCTTTCGTGGGAACAGAAATAAGATTGCTTAAAATAGCACATTGTTCCTGTAGATAGCTCTGAGGTGTCATTCAAAGCCTACTCTGCTAACTCACCGTTGCTTATTATTGTATCAGAAGCCCCTAAGTAGGCTGGAATGTGGCCTATAAAGGTGAAGGAAGCACGATGGGCATCTCCTCCACCCCATTCAGACTGTAAGAACTGCACAACAGATCTCTTTCATGCCTGCAGTGTAAATGCCAGCTGTCTCAAGGCAGGTGTGGTTGTTCTGATTCATCCCAAGGTGACAGGGTGATTTAGCATTGAAGACATGTAATGGAGCAATGCCAGCCATTGTCATCTAGCTGCAGGCAGTGCAGGGATCTCAGGCCTGCCCAAGGCACTTCGTTATGAAAACCCCACTGTACATTCAAGTGATCTTACATGAAGAGCTCACCTGGCAGTGGTTTCTGAGCCTTGGTTAGCTCCCCTGCTGGTTGCACAGTGCAGATTAGCTTGTGTGGATGCAAGAGGGGTGATTGACAACATGGCGATGTGATCATTTCTCCTCCCCTGCAGGACCAGATAGACACCTTCACCTTCCAGAACCAGTCCCTGAAGGCCAAAGCAGACCGATTTGAAGAGGCTTTGAAGAAAAGCACTGAGGAACAGCTGAAGGTAGTTGGCAATTATCATTACACAGCCTTCATCTGTGCTTCTGTGTTTGGCACACATCAGTGTTAGTAATAGGATCCTACAGCAGGGACTGGGGCTCATGCCACCACAAGGACCCCGAATCTTGAACACTGTGGATAAGTCAGCATTGATAGCCTTGTCCTGGGTACACCTCAGCACAGGGCCATTGTCCATTGTCTTCCTTCTGTCCTCTATTCTTTCACCCAGCATATGTAGCTCTGTTTCCAAAACATTCCCTGAACTCTACCTCGTATGTCCTTTTTGTTGTGTTTGTCTTTTTCTTCTCTTTCATTTTACTTTTTATCTTTTCACATTTATTCTATTCATATTCTGAGCCTACTTCTGTGATGTTCCATGTATTCCCTCATTTTTTTCCTGGGCTTATGTGGACAGACCTGTCACATCATTAAATATTTATCCAACTGCTGTCTACTGCAGCCAAGCTGTTAACTTACAGTGTGCAAGTGAATGCTTGCTGAAACAATTTATCTGAAATGAAATAACAGCAAAATGAACCTCTCTAAAGACATTTCTTTAATTTGGGTCATTTCAGCATGTTCACAGCACAGCCCCATGGATGAGACAGAGGGGGACAGGGAGCGGACATAGTAGGGTTGAGTGAGGGCATCTAGAAGCTTTCAGATGGGAAAACTCCTTAGAAAAGGAGCACAAGTGTCTGAAACTGCCTTGGCCATGGAAACAGGTAGTGTCAGTGCCTTCCATGCCTGCTGCAGTACTTAATTAACATAATGGCAGCACAAATTCTGCTGTGTCACCGTGATGTCAATGCCCGTTACTCCAAGACAGCTCACTGGTGTGAGTTACAGTCACAGAAATCCAGAAAACCATGAATCAGCAGCATCCCATCCTTCTAGCTACAGAGCTGGTCAAAAGAAAGATATCAGTGGCTGCCCAGATAAAAGGATGTTCCAGGAGAGAATATCAGGGTTCAGATCAGCTGGGGAGGCTCACCTCTGTCTGCCTTTCTCAGCACTAAGAATCCTAAACCATTGGTAGACTGGAAAACTTTACCTAGTGGCTGAAGATGCACTGATGGCTGACATAGACAAAATGCTGGCATGTTTCCTAGATTGCAAAAGCTCC